>NC_090442.1:738185146-738785146 GCF_031143425.1 Pleurodeles waltl | reverse complement strand
GAAACTACCTGAATTTTTCTAAGTCAGTCTCTTGTCTCATAAATCTTGACCCGCCTGACTGGATATTAATTTTAAAAGATTTTAATGTAAAAATGATTTTTTAAATTGTGCTTCATTGACTTTTAACTGGTGGAGTAGTTGTATATACAGTATCAGAATGATGTTCGAATATACATTACATCTTCTAGTGAAGACCACAAAAATTATATAATAAAAACACATACCTGACAAAAACCTGTTCACCAGCCCCCATTTGAACGGCCACACAACAAGCATCCAGGAGAAGCCACACCTACACACCATGATGCTAATCACATACTCGTCATCCCATCAATGACACTGCTTTATATACATATTCATGGCTACTGCTTCAAAGGGGGCGAGAGTCTGATCTGGCCTCTAGCGTGAATAATAGTATGTCCTAGGCGTATGTGGGTAGCAGTCTGGAATTTCTTCCATTAGGAGTAACCAGGGACCATAATTCTGCTATTGTTCATTTGACTTCACCTCGCACCCACTTCCCCATATCAGGAGCAAAGTGAGGTTTATTGGACATCACTATATACATCTTAGCAACTATCAGTGCCAGTTCTTTGAACTTACATTATAGTCGAAAAGGTTTGAGTCTGGGAAGTTGACTGAATAAGCCCAGAGAAATTTCACGTCCCATGACCTTTTATGACTTCCCAATATCTCCTTTGGATAAAAACCTGCATAAAAGCACAGTCCCACACCGTGTGATAAAATTGGGCTTGTGGGGACATTCAGCTTGGACAAATGTCAGCTGCACCAGGATACGTCTTGACATTTTGATGTGGGGAGAGATAGGTCTGATGTACATGATTAACCTGCGTGAATCAAAACCTAGCATTTCTAGTGACCTTACACGCTTATCCTTAGACGCTTTCCCATTCTTCCTCCACAAATTTCCAACCAACATCACCCTCCTACACCCAGCATGTCTTTAGAATGTCAGCCTAAAAAGTAGGAGCTAGAGTAGTGTGAAGAAGTGTAACTGCACAAGAGCAGAGTTCTAGAGTAAGGATATGAAAGAGCACAATAAAGTTTGTGAGCTCCTGTTTCCACATGGACCAAGTAGCTCTTGTGGTTGCCACTAGGGCTACGTGTACCAAGAACTGACCAAGAGGTAATTCAGCTTCTTCACATAAAATTTGAAAGGGCCTCAACTTATCCCCAGAAAACATATCACCCACTGCAACCACTGTATCAGACCAGGCTTGCCAATCACAAAGTCCAGATTAATGATTACATTTTGGAAGGGACCACAATGGGATCTCAGGAGCATGGATATGTTTGACTCCTGGTTTGTGTGTATATTTGTGTCAGTAATAGCGGAGCACTAGTAAGGTCCTTACGGGTCTCTTAATGATATTTATGTCTCCCGGACATGAGGGTCACCTATCCAATTGCATTGGCCAAACCCATTGCACATCCAAATAATACAACTCCATATTAGGTACTCCCATTTCTTCAGACTGTAGAGGGAGCTTCTTCTTGCCCATAGCCAGCCTTTTTCTCCTTCCCCTCCAAATCAAGTCAGAAAACAGTCAGTTTATGACCACAAAGGATATGAGTTTCATATTAATGGGTATGGCCTGAAGTTAGTACAGCAACCGCAGCTGTATTACCATTTTTAATTTGGTGGTCCTAACAAGTGGAGACAGGGGAAGCTTCCTCCAGAAGGAGAGAGAGGACTGTACCAATGCCACACCGACCCCCCCAAGTTTCCTGTCACCAACTGCTCTTTGTTTCAAAATATTCCGACACTGACCTACTTAAATGTGTCCTGAGTAACACACATCAATGCTCCCATGTATTCAGCCAAGCCAATGGACTTCCTCGGGGTATGAGATACAAATGAGACATCCCAGTTAATTCTAAGTCCAG
The DNA here is from genome assembly GCF_031143425.1 of Pleurodeles waltl. Taxonomy (NCBI): domain Eukaryota; kingdom Metazoa; phylum Chordata; class Amphibia; order Caudata; family Salamandridae; genus Pleurodeles; species Pleurodeles waltl. The sequence goes on along the minus strand of NC_090442.1, from coordinate 738,783,238 downwards.
ACACCACTCTGAAATCAGCTTGTAAAGTCAATAGGCTAGGCCGACATACTCTTGTGTCCCTCAGATATAACTGAGTGTTGTCAACATACAGGGAGACGATGTCTGGCTCCTGTGTTGATTAAATCCCCCACTCTGGTCTCCTGCTAGGCAGAATAGAGGCCAGTGGCTCATTGGCTATCGCAAATACTAGGTGTGAACAGGAACAACCTTGATTTCTGCCTCTAAGTTTGAATTCACTTTTCAGATATTATCTTCCCAGCTCTCACCCTTGCTATCAGATCTGAATAAAGTAAACATACCCATCTCAAGTAATAACTCCCTATTCTCATCTTGTAAAGGCCCTCGAACAAAATAGGCCATATAAGTGTGAGGAAGGCCTTTTCTATGTGCAGTGAGGCCACAGCTGCAGTCCGCTGTGATGTCCTGTCTAGGACATGAAAGAGTTGTTGCACATTCATGTGCATATTTCTTCCGGGTATGAACCCGCATTTGTCTTGATATGCCGGTGCCAGCGGGGCCCACCTTATTGCCAAAATAAAGGACGATGAGATGTAATATCTAGTGGATTCCTTCCAGCTTTTGACAGAATCAAAACTGTGGTGATCCTAGTGGAATCTGGGAGGACAACCCTATCCAGTGCGTCCAAAAAGGGCACCATCAGCCTTTGGATCACCTTCTGTTTACTTTAAAAGCCAAGGGCAGGCTATCATTACCTGGTGCCTTGCCCCGGCCATTTGGTCGATGGCTGTTCCTATCTCACCAGCAGTTAAAGGTTCATTTACAAGTTCCCTTTGCAATTTATTTAAGCTGGGCCTGGTGACTTCCATAAGTATTGGCCTAAATCCATCGCATTCAAGAGGTCCAGAGCAGAGCAAAAGATTTCATAATATTGAAAAAATATAGCATTAACCCCATTTTGGGTCCGCATCACCTCACTGCATTCACTGATACCAGCCGTCTACCCTCAGTGTTGCCTTCTTAAAAGACATATCGTCTCTCAGGTCACTATATGTTTTCTGCACTGAATAGGGAACCTCAGGAGATAACCAGATCAATAGTCAATAACCCGCTCAAATAAGCCAAATAAAAAGTGCCAAAAACTTGAAGATATTAGTTCTTGGAATTTGACGGATAGGTATATTGGAACCCTAATGCGCTAATAATGTATTGCTATCATTCATAGACTAAATGCAAAAATCAAAAGATGACACAGTTATCAAAACTTTTGAGTACTGTCTGTTTGTCAGGTCTGAAGCAGAGCTGTCAAGATAAAAATTCTGAAAAAGTCTATAAGTGAACACAGAATTAAAATAAAGTAAAAACAGGCCAATCTGGTCTAGTATCACTTGGAAAGGCAGCTTACAAAAAAAAACACCCTAGACTTCCAAACTATTGCGAAGACATAGTCAACGAGAATGAACAACCCCACTACCGAATGAACAACCCCACTACTGCTATACCAAAGCACAAATGCTTGAACTATATCCACAACTTTTTAAAGCTCGTGATAAGCAGAATCTTGTGGATGGCTTGTCAAAGAAAAGATGCATCATTCCATCTGCAAGGAAATCTACACTCCTACTGCTGAACAAGTTACTTAATAATTCTATACAAAAAGCAGGATCTTCTGGGCGATGGACCCAGACCAAATGCAAACAGTTCTAAAGTCTGACAGTTTATCATGGTGTACCTTTCTAGCTCAAATTTCCCAATATTGTTATAGAAGTGGAAACATCCCAACATCCTAGTCTGGAAGTGTATTTCTCCCTCTTCACAAAAAGGGCGCAAGAAAGGAGCTGCAAAACTATAGACAAACAGTTATTTTCGATTCTGTGTGAAGATATTTTCAAAAAGTATTGTGGAAAAAGTACAAGAGTGGGTACTGGAGGAGAACCTCATCTCTTCTGAGCAATCTGGTTTTAAACCCAGTTGCTCAACAACCTATCTAACACAAATCTACTCTTGATAAATACGTGCAGTCATGAAAACAGTGCATTTATACAGCATTTATATAGTTTTCCACTGTATTCAAACGGTGGATCGACCATTACTTTGGTAAAAAAAAAAAAAAAAAACTATCCAAACTTGGCACACCATGCACTCGTCTGGGATTACTTAAATATGTCCCTTCTTCCAGCTGGTGCAAAGAAATCTTAGGCGGAGACAGAGGGCTCTTCTCTAAGATTATAACACAAAATGGTGTCAACCAAGGCTGTATTTTGGTTCCTCTGCTGTTTTCATTTTATTCGTTTGATTTACCGAATGTATTTTCCTATGTAAATAATTCCACCCCACAATTAGGGACTTTCTGCTGCCATGCCTTTTTATATGGTGAAAATTTGATTTAGTTTGACCTCATCCCATTCGGCCTGCAACAACATTTACAGGCATTCCATTATTTCACTGATAGGTATTTTCTCAAGGTAAATGCACAGAAAAGCAAAAGAGTAATATAGGTCAGAAAAGAGTCATTTAACTGGTTGCAGGGCAATGACAAATGGGAATACAGTACGTAAAAACATATTCCTATGTAGATACAAGGTTCTTGCATGAACTTAGCCAGAAACCCCACATAGCACAACAGAGGTCTGAGGCGATTGCACATGGTGGGGCATTGTAAAACATTTTTATTCTGTTGGAAGTAGACATTTCAAACAATTATGGTCTATAAATCAAAGATGCCTCCAACACTATCATATCGGATAGAACATGCATCCCTGAATGATTCATCTTTCCTTCTCAAATAAGAGAGGGGAAGATTATGCTTTCTCTCTAGTTAGTCAATACCTCAACTTCAGTACAGGAACTCCGGTTAGAATTTGGTCTGTCTATCTTCTATGCCGTCTGCCTTGAATCAGTGGTGCGCTGTGGATATAAACTCATACACACCAAGGTTGGTTCAGTAGGAAGCAATTTAAAAAAAATAACTCAAATCAAAAATAGCCAGCATAAAAAGTTATCTCATAATTTCAAATAAGCATTATAACTTTTAGATTTTTCAATTGACTAGTTAGGAAATTGGACCTATAGTCAGTCAAGCCCTTGCAAAAATGGTTCTGCACTTAAGCTATACTTTGGCTACTGAACACTGTCATTCTTTAAAGAATATGACTTACTAGCTGGTCTAGCTGTGTGATCAAATGCAAACCTACTTAGCCTACTCGGAACAAAAACCTGCAGAACAATATTTTTACTTAGATCAGATAAACTACAACTGGAGAACGTTTTCGGCTCTTAGTAGGATTTCCCCCTGGACTAGAGAATTTGTCCTGTCTGCAAAGTTGAGGTCTAGGATTTAGACAATGTCTTATTTAAATGTCATGAACTTGCATATTCACCGAAGATATTTTAGCTCCTCTTTTTATAAATTAGAATACTTAAAATCAGAAGGAAGTTCCTGTTTTAAATGTCACCCCAAATGAGCATGCTTGGTATTTTATGTTTAAATGAATATATATATATATATTAATGCACTGTATTTTACTGTATTTAGATTGTACTTTTCTGGTTTATACTGTTTGCTTTAGTCGGGCCTATACCAATAAAGTTTGACTTGAGTACTAGTGTCATCTTCTTCATTTGTGCCTTAACTTCACTTACTCCATATGTGTAAAATGAGTTTCTTGCCCCACTGTAATGTTAACATTTCTCCTAGACACAAATGACCGTGTTCTATTTCTTTTTACCTCACTCTTTACTCCCATACCATTTCCAGGAAAATATCATACAGGAAGTCATGTGCTCATTTCCATCATATTTTTCAATAAATATCCAGTCTTCACTGTTAGTGTGAACAACCATTCCTGTTTAGTGGCTGCAGAAGTCATCCTAAAACAGTCAATATTTGTTTCCACCTTCATGACTGCTATATTCAACGAGGGTAGTCACAAAAATCAGGAAGGAGCAGCATCTCTGCCCAACCCACCCCAAGCTCAATCTCAGTCAGTGGCAGTAGGTGTGGCGGGGAATGCTGTATTATTGGAACGGAGCTCTGGCATCACTCCAACCTTGATCAGAGTGTGGACTGGTGGACAGGTCCTAGTTCAGGAGGGATGTTGCTGGTTAAGATGCAAAACCCCTATACTCTGTTCCACTCAACAAATAGAATGAATGGGGAAAGGAATTCATTCAGAGCACCCACCATGCTGCTACAATATAATGTAAATAAAGATGCATATAGTAAGTCTCCACTCCTCCTTTTAACATTGTCAAATTCTCAATTTACTAGTCACTTGTTATCTATACGTAGCACAGTGCGTCCTCTGGTCGGTCATCAATGTGTAGTTGGGTGGCCATTCACAAAAGTCGAATTTTATCATTCTAGCTTTGTAATTATATCAATTTCATCCTCTCTAGCTAGCCAAGTGCTTGACTCTGGGTAGGATTATTGTGCCCTCTCGCGATCTTGAAAGGACATTGATATAAAGTTTTGCAAAAATGACCTTAGGGGATGCGTTTTGGTTTCCCTCTAGCAGTATTAGGAAGCAAAGATTGATTCTTCTTGTTTTTTTTTCCAAAACAATCATTTTCTGCTCTTGCTTCTTTACTGTATTTCAGAACATATCCATTGAGTAGAGTGCACTAAAGTTTAATCTTCCTCTCTCAGTCTCCGATGTATGTTCTCGACTTATGTCCACATCCTGTCCAACAATGACTCATATATAGTCAGGTATTCTATTTTTTTCTATAACCAATTTATTACTTCCATTATGAGCTGTTCAGTTCATAGTTAGATGGTGACTCGAGTCCTGCAGAGCCGGTATCGACCGTTTTAGCACTTTCTGTAGATCAGCGAGCCATCTTAGCAATGCTCTTAAATTATATTGTACATTCAGAATAGTTGTACTTGGTACTGTTTGAGTTTGTTTATTCAGATTCTAAATCCTGTGGCCCACAGTCTGTGTGGCAGAAGGTCTATGCACTGTCAGAGGATCCCCTCTCAGATACACCCAGTCACACAGGGCAGCTTCAATGGATGGCAAAATTATGTATAACAGAGTGAGCGCAAAGATCCAGTCACGAGAACCGGAACCAGAAACACCACAATGTGAAAGGAGAAAGTGCAGTGTTAGATATTTATGAGACTAGCTTGTCCGGTTCATCATCAGCATTCTTTCTCATGATACCTGTGTGAACAAATGTTGTACTGTATTGCAACATTTATATAGCACTTACTGCCCCTATGGGAGGTGCTGAAGCGCTTGCCTACACGAGGAGCATGCTACATGTGTATGGTGTGTGGTTGGAAGGATGTTGCTTTTTTTTAATCCCATGTGGGAAGTGTTGCCATGTCATGCATTATGATCACTGAGGTGTAGTTATCATGTTATGGGGCGCAGTTCGCAGCAGTGTGTTGTATGAAGGAGTGTAAGAGATAGACGTGCATTTTATAGTCTTCGGTATGCTGATACCTTTGAACAGCTCTACAGGTCCCTTGATGGTATTTCGTATGATATCATCTGTTTAGCTGGTTACAGCACTGTTGTAGTCATGAGCTGGCATGGAAGGAGGGAAGGAGAAATGGAGACATCTGTTGGATGGACATTTTTTATTATCATCCCATATCTGAGTGCCTTTGTGAGATGAAAAGAAGTGCTCATATTCTACAAATATTTGGGACCTGCAGTGAATGAAATATATTAAGGTCTTCCAAATTGTCAAGTAATATGCGTCTGATCTCTTCCATTATTCCATGACTGTTCATTTGGTGATGGGCTGTACTGTGTTGGTGATGGACAACCCTCATTGCAGATATGTCTTGTGCAAATTTAAGAAGTATAAGTTACAATTTGTTGCTGACCGCAGCACATTATGGTGTTAGTATTATTGTGGGCCATAACTGGAATATATTGACGTACATACCTGCATAATGCCACAGCATACCACAGATTAGCCCTTTTTCCTTACCTCCATAATGAAAGACATTTGAGTTGTTTGCAGTTCTTGGGTAGTAAGGTGAGGATTGCACTTGAGAGTGCAACTGTTTTGTGGGCTCTGTTGCTGGGATGCATGTGGTGCAGATATCTAGGAAAATCTACGTTTTCAATTACATTCGGAAGTATATATGCCCCTGTGAGCTTTTAATGCTGGCTGGTAGTGAGTTCCAGAGTTTACTGGCTTGTACTAAGAAAGCAGTGCCTCGTATGGATTTCTTATAGCAAGGAGGTATAATGATACGTGGTGCAAGCCTGAAGCGTGGTGTTCTGTTTGCAGCAGTCGGCTAAGGCCTTGCCTGAAGAGTGTAGTGTGGGCAGCCCTACCGTCAATTGTCCCCTTAGGTACCAGGGCCACACCTTCCTCCAGCATGTACTCTCAGCAGGACACGGCACACTAGTCACTGGGTGAGCTTTTGAACCCCTATTGCCTTAATAAAAAATGTTTTTCTAGTCGTTATAAGTTGCAGAAAATTGACAAGTGTCTAAAACTGTGACCTCCCTTTGAGCTTGAATCCCTGGGGAAACGTGCCTCCTGGGGCCCTCTTATTTTCTAGGCATGTGAGGCTACTTGCTCCTTCCTTCTGGCACCCAGTACTGTCATTATTGCAAACAAATAATCCGAGTGATTGACCCAGAGCCCAGACAAATAACATTTCTAGTGACATCCAGGTCTGAGTGCATACATGTAGAGGGAACTCATTGATGCCGACAAACCAGGTGGAATGTCAGCTGAGGGCTGGACCTGGTCCAGCCAATAGTCAGGGCACACTTCCAAACCACTGTGTGTTTTCCCATTTACATTGTGTACTCAGACTTTGGCACTCATGGCCTTGTTTGCCTGCGAATTAAACCTGGTGCTAGAAGCGGGAGCCTTTTGCATGTTGATTTCGAAAGGGAGGAGGCAAGGAGTTGGCGTAACCATAAATGAAACGTGTTGTTATTGGCAACCACAGAGAGTGTTGAACAAGGCCCGCCACGGCCCTGGATAACTAATGAGCAAATGAAGAGGTTGTGGAGAGCAAGGCAGCGCCTGTGAGATCCCTTGGGGATGTGGCTTCATTTTCATTGCACCTAGACAACAGAGAAAAGCAACAATTGTTCATCTACTGTTCCGTAGCTGGGACGGTGGACTCGTCTAATACCGCGAAGACAAGGGCGACAAGCGCTGGTTAATACCGAATCTGGTGGCCAAATGCAAACAGCATTAACAGCCCTGGTGAGCAGCAAGATACGACACGAATGAAGGACGATTCCTCCATTTCTCCATAGATGAATTAAGCACATGGGGTAGAGTGGATTTACTGTCACGGATTGGCTCCTGTACCTGTCTTTGTTTTTCTATTGCTAGCTTAGTTTTTCTCCACTCATCCCAGAAATGTGACACTTTTCCAACATTCCTATGGGGTGTATATTATGGCTTAGCCAAACAGGGCATTTAGTGCAGTTTGTGTCCCTGAAAATTAAATAAAATAGAGCTCTTCTATTACTGAAGCAGATATCTGAAAGTGCGAGTGACAAAAGAAAGACAATCGTTGAGAGAGACTACTGGGTGACACAACAAAAAGTGAAATTGCATCTACATAAGAGAGTTCCTCATTATTAACTCTGATCTTAACAGTAGAGCAATCACCTTCTGGAAAGGTCTCCTTTGTTCTGCAAGGCTGCCTACTCACACTATGCACAATGCCACACCTCTAGGCTTCATCCTGGACAACAAACTAAGGGGCATTTTTACAAGAAGCTGGCGCATCAGCCCTATGCGCCACTTTTCTTGCGTCACCCCTGCCCCACCTAAGAACACCATGGTTGCGCCATATTTACATTACGGCGCACCATTGCGGTCATCAGGACAATAGCATCAACATTTTTGATGCTATTGTGGTGCTTTGCTGCAATAGCGTAAAAAATGTTAACGCTAGGGCAGCAAAGCACAGGAAGGCCCATTGAATAAAATGGATGCGTCATTTTAACGCCTGCTTTAAGCAGGCGTTAAAAATGACGGAAAAAATAATGCAGTAAAATGTTGTAAATTTCACTGTGCCATTTTTTCGTGCCTCCCTGAATCAAAACGCCCCCCCCCCCCTTGCATACATTATGCCTGACGCAGGCACAGTGTGGCACAAGAAGTTGCAAAGTGGCACAAAGCACGCATTGCACCACTTTGTAAATACAGCGCAGGGGAAAAGCCACCTTAGTATAAAAGAATGACGCTATGGCAGTTCAAGGTGGTGCTAGGGGCTTGTAAGTGTGCCCCTGAATTTGTAGCAACACATAAACGCCATGGCTAAAAATGACAGCCATTATCTAAGAATTCTCAAGTCTATCCAGCCTTTCAACCCCAAGGAGGACATCAAACTAGCAGTTCCGTAGCTAGTTATTTTCTGCCTTGCCTATGGGATGTCAGTTCTTGCAGGCCTTCCTACAATCTGCACCTCTATTAAGGAGACTCCTACATGCAGACAGGATGATCTGGGTCACCAGGAAATCCATCCTCATATCAACAGATCAGGCTGCATGCCTTGCAAGGCTCTAAATAACAATACACAAGCTAACTGAAAAATAAAGTTAAAATATCAGATGATAGTAGAAGCTAAGTAAATCCAGCACTCTGTGTTTTGAAATCCTCAATTAAACTAAATCCTGGACCTTGGCTCAATCCTTCTCTGGGTCTGCACTTACGATAGGGACCAGCAATGCCAGAGACATCAGTGAAGACCCTTCATTTTCGTTTTTCAAAAACAGTGTGACAGATCATCTACTCCTGAAGCATCTTAACGGGAAAGGATAACTGTATAGAGTCTTTGGTACCTTCTGCTTAGGACTCGACCCTTATTTGCACCTCGCCGTCCCTCTTCCCTCTCCTAGTTCCGTCTGTCTACCCTACCCTTCCTCTTTTTGGACAACCTGCCTAGTTCGGCCTTCCCAGATGCCACATAGCCTACAGAGCAGCTCAGCACCCTGGCGTTGCATCGAATCCCTCTCTCTTTATGATAATATCCCTGGGATTGTTGTTTGTGACACACCGACAGGACTCTCACATATACCTGTTTATTGAATATCTCTGACACCTTCTCCTTTATCTCCCTAATTCATTCCTGCGGCATCAGGCCTCGCTCAGTGAACCCCACTAGGTCATAAAGAGTCTACGGGAAAAGAGCAAAAGGAAGTTCATAGCAGGCTCTGGTGAGGAAAATAAAAGACACCCCCCTCCCTTTTCACACTCAGCTTAGTCAATAACCAAATGGAGGTCTCAAGTCCCCACTGTCGTCGCCGCAGCTGCCCTGAGTATTAGTGCTTCCTGGCAAGAGTTTAGGAGGTCCACCAGCTCTCTCCCATAGCCTTGTTCCGGTCCCTATTTTCCCTGCTTGAGTAATCTGATGTCTCTGCGCACACAAACGGTTAAAAGATTGTATACTTGCTCAGGAATAATCCCAGTGTAAATGCCAAAAAGTGCGAGTAGATCTCAGAATTCAAAGACATCAAATAACATCCTTTCCCTTAGGTCAAGCATGTACCAATCTGGTGCCAGTTTCAATGCCCAACACCTTTGTTTGCTGGCCAGTCCTGAACAAATTATTTTAAGTTCTCCAGTTCACTATCTAGGGCAGGCCCAGAACCTGTAGGTGGTGGGCTTTCAGTTTGTTTCCCAACATCTCTACTTCGGCCTCTAGTCAGGTCAAGGAAGTAATGACACTGTTAAAAATGTTCCCCTAGTTAGCTTCTTCTCTTGAACTCTCCTTCCCTTTCTCCAGCTCAGAGCCCTTCTGCCCCACCTGACCCACTGCATTCTCGTTCTGCCCTACTGTTCCCTTTCTATTGTCCAGGACCCCTTATAGTGAAGACATCCTGCTATACACTGGTAGACTGTTGCAGATCCTTCAGGACACACATCGTTGTCAACTCGCCTTGAGTCAGCCATTAGCCACCTCCTCTTATGATCTTTAATGATCCTGTAGGACAGAGCTCTAGATACCAGTACTATACTTCTCTGAGTTTTCAATTTCTGTGGTAAGGCTAGTTTGTATATCATTGCCAAGTCACCTTGAGTCAGCTGTAAACCAGATACAAAGCTCCCCTCAATTTTGCCATCAGGGACTAGTTTGGCAGAAATATTTCTTGTCTTTTTGAGGTATCTGCTGTATGTTCTTAGGGGACATTGTGAGGGCCACCACCGGTATCCTAGTTACATATAAGAAGACCCTTCAGTATTCAATGCTCCCTCAAGATGCTGTTCCTCAGAATAAGCGTCAAATCTCTGAGCCATCACCTCACAGGGCAGACAGCTAGCACTGGCTGGGGGGTTCCTCTCTCACTCCCCTACTTCCAGGTCCTGCTCTCTCCCTAGCTGAACTCCCCGGAGGCGCTGCTTTAGGCTTCTGATTTCCGGAGCAGCCAAGTCTCAGCCCTGGTTGGCCCAGGTAAGGGGAGCTGCACTGGAGGCCAGGCCAGTCTGGTGCAGCCGCACCTGGCGATTATTGGCGGGCGGGGGGGCTTTGCTGTTGTGTGTCTAGCAGTTTTCAGCCAACAATTAAAATTACAAGACAACTTTAGTGATTAATGTTCTTGCTAGAAAGAGATCGGAGTTTTGTCTAGTAGCAGTTTTCATTCAGAATAAAGTAGCTCAGGGGGTTAATACACGTGCTGCAAAGAACATGCATCACGCAAGTCACCGAACTGTATTTTACCTTGATTGCTAAGTTACTGCTTTTGTCGCAGATACCCTTTAGTTACCTGCAGTGATATGAGTAGCGCCATGAAACAAATCAAATGCTGTGAGAGAAGGCTATGGATAGATGAGGGGCACTGGTGGAGCGTGTTGGTGAGGAAATTCGCGAAGAAGGAAGAAGGGGGTGGGGGAGTGATAACGCGTCCAGCCCTTATAAATTACCTGTACCTGGACACGTTGGAGGTCGGTGAATCTTTTAACCGAGTCGGGCTCTCCTCATCCTCAATAGTCGAGTCACTCAGATCAATAATCAATAACTGTTGTAATCGGTTATCAGCACTCTTAAATGATCAATATAACACATCAGAAATCAATAACAGTTGGTATTTCGGCGCACCATGACCTTTCAGTCATGAATAACCACACCAGTTTATTAAAAGTTAGTGAATTTATTTCCCTATATTAACAAAGCTAGCACGATATATATGTGTCTCAAAACCAATTGATATATGTATATGAACATTACTAGCTGTCCATAACGGCGGAAGAAACGCAATCTACGTAAAATCTGAATAATGATACACTCTGTTATAGCAATGCAAATCACCAATGTGACTAACTGTATTTGACTAATTGCATACATTCGGTCAGCATAACAAGATTTCAATTCTTCATGATACATTGAATGAATACCTCGACTAACCTCTAATTAGCATTGGCATGTGGGACTTCATGCAAAACGAATTTAGTCAACACAAATTTGGAAAAGTTCTAGCTAGGATCCTATCAAAATAGCAGTTGGTACCTAAAAGGAAAAAAAACACAATGCATAATACATTTATCCTTTCATATTTACCAAATACAATCAGCATTCAAGAAAAGTCTTCGTCCTTCAGGTACCGGTTGATCAGCATGGGGTAAATTTCAAAGGGGCAAAGTTAAGGGCAAGCTTCCTTGCAACGGCAAGGAGAATAGGGCAAAGTTACTGCATGGGCAAGGCAGGGCAAATCAAAGTTAAAGTCTCTAGGGTGAGAATTCTTAAAGTCTCTTTCTCTCAGATAGAGAAAAGGGCATCAGGGTGTCGTCCAAAATGGAGTCTGGCATCAGGCTTCAAACTGGCATCGAGGAAAATGGCTGACTTCTCTTTGTCCGGTGGGTTTAAGTAAGAAACATTCCAAATTCTGTAGGGTCTTCCATTGGAGGGTTCATAGGTTGGCTTCAAATTGTCCAATCAAAAATTGTCTTTTACTAGCGCCCATTTATGCATACACTGTCCTTGGCGCCTTGGAACACAAATTGTATCATGGTTTGTCAATTATTTTACTATCTGTACCTTCATTGTCCGCACCTGCAGAGACTGACCTTGTATTAAAGGGGATGTAACCGGCCTAGCACGAAACCTTGGAGATAAGTGTACCAGCCAGTTTCTACTGGAAAAATACAACTTCAAGCAAGAATATATTTCATTAATTCAAGGAAAAAAGAATCACGCAGTTAGAATTTGAAACCAAGCAAACTAGGCCAAAGCCTGTACTAAATTTAAGCTAAGCAAAACAGTTTTCAAACAAGAAATCATAGCATACATTTGCGATTATGACGGATTAATACATTTTTAATACTTCATGATTTATAAAGCTCGTTTATAATGATGGCGAACTGCCCCGAGGGCACAATTTCCCTTTTACATTATTTCTTTTACTTAAAATCACACTTCAATATATATGTCTGTTACACAGTATACATGAATATATATCGAACCCTCTTTTTCTGCGTCATCAATCCCTCCTCTGATGACTAATTATGTCTTCACATCAAATCTACCCACAAATTTTATTCCATTAAAATTCTGTATAGTAATTTGGCACTTCAGTCAATTCCCTTTTTCTTTTAGTCCCTTTTGACTTCTCCCTATAAATTTCCACCATTTTGTTCTCTATTTTCTCTTCTCTTTTTCTTTCGTTCCTTGCTTTTAACATTTTGAAAGCTTTCCATATTCCCCAAGAACCTAATAGACAAATTTATATTATTAATATTCCCTTTACTATTTTTAGTAACAATCCGTTCCAAACGTTGCTGAGCCAATTTCCCACAGAAGCAAATCCTTTTCCAATTTTCTCCCAAACTCCGGGTTCTTTCAATTCCTTTAAATCTACACTTTCTCTAGTTAAATTTGTAAGCATTGTTCTAATTTTTCCACTGTTGTCGGGTATATAGGTACAACAGTGATTCGTACCAAGCATTTTGCAAACGCCGCCATCCTTTGCTAAAAGAATGTCTAAGGCAAGCCGATTTTGAAGAGTCATAGCTCTTTCTGCAGCGAGTTCAGCATCCATCAGGATTATAGCTCCTGAAAACTTCGTCAACATGTTATCCACAATAGTAGACAACTTTCGTATTTTGATTGAATTCAATATGACTCCTACTGAAGGAATCATAGCTCCAAATATATCTCCTATCACACCAGCAGCTGTCTCCCTTTTCTGAACATGATGTGATTCAGACAGCCTTGGAAATTTCTTTAAGTCATCTAACTGGTAAACCTTTGGGAACAATATTCCCAAATAACACCTCCCATACCATCCTTTAGGTAGACGATAATAGGCGTTGAGTCCACAAATATAATATACTCCAGGAATAACTGGGTCTTGTCCATTCAGCATGAACGTCCACTTTTGTTGAAATGCGTATGTGTGTTTACATTCACTCGTTCCCACAAAAACTGTGTCATAATATGATGGAAATCTATGTATACAAAATCTTCCCACATGCAATGTATCTAAGGCTATTTTCCCTTGTGTCTTTATTGCGGCAAAAGCATAATTATCTACAGACGTCCTTTCGTGCAACTCCTTCTCTAATTTCTCCTTCATTTCATTCTTTCTGTCGTCAGTGCGGTCTAAAAATTCTATTTCTATTGGTGAAAGCAAGCATGTAAGGTTCTCCCTATGTGCGTGAGCTGTGTGGAAAGGGGACATTGGTTCGAAAAATTCCCTCATTAATTTGGCAGACCAATCTCTAGCTATCTTACTTAGGTGCCCTATTATGGGGACATATGCAAATGTAACATCGTAATTAGTATAGAAATAATGAATGTCTTTTTGAGCATAAAATCTGGAAGCTACTATACTACATGTAATTCCATACGTAAGAGGCATGCTGTGATACGTTACCCCTTCCACTACTGAGGTAGGTATTTGTGTACACACATAACAATCTTTCACATCCATGGTCTCAACATACTCACTCAGTAAGCAATAGAAAACGTTAGATGAAAGTTCCTTCTTATCATGCAAGTGTCTCTCGTCTTGCTCGAGTCTCTTCAGAGCTGTTAGTTCAGTAACGATAATAGGTTTAGAAGTAGAAGCATCATTCATCTCACTCTCGCCTTTACCATGCATTCCAAGAACTATTGCTACAATTATTAGTACGCATGCGATCAGTAAGCCTATACACATGTATTTACAACACTTCATTTTACGCCCCTGTGTAGTGAAGCTAGTCATGATCTGTATAGAATCAGAAAGCTGAAGACACTTTATCAAAGCGTATTTGCAGGTTTTTTTTTTTTTTTTTTTTTCTTTCTAAGTTGCAGGTATTTACAAAGCTGAACGAGTTCAATGTTCACACAGTTTCTTTAGCAGCTTAGTCTCTTATCGGTTAGCAGCGTTGTCTCAAAATCGGTTGAAAAGTCAATCAGGTTAGCAATGTCTTAGCCGGTAAAAGAAAATCAATCAAGTGATCAATGGTTCCAATCAACAGAGTCCATAAAGTTTTTATTTCCAAAATGAAGTTCTGCCTCTTCGTTCTCAAGGCTGAGGGATACGAATTCGTCTGACCAATCGTTATTGGCTACGTATGCCCACTCTGGACCGGAATACCTCCTGCTCGGTATCCTTTTTCTTTTCAGTTTTGCATCTCTCTTTGATTCTGTCTCACTGGTACTTTCCTCTTTGGCCAAGTCCTTTTCTTCACTTGACGTTGGTACCACGACAGACACTTCCTTTCTTTTCTCTTTCACTCTTGGCCCTTCACTGTCGTTCAACGTTTCTCTAGTTCTCAGTTTCACTGGTGATATACTTGGTCTTCTTTTTGCACTAGGTCCACTTGATGGGCCTGCGATCTCTTCTGAAGAAGTTTGAGCAGTTTCGTTCTGTTCTGCCTTGTCCTCTCCTTCTGGGGAGTCAATCAGGTTTTCCTTTTCTTTTTCTGTACCGTCTGCTTCTGGGAAAGCCCTCCTCTGATCGGGCTCTCCTGCTTCTTCACCTCTTTCGAGCCCTTTGTCACCGTTACTTTCTTCAGGCTCTTTGTCACTTTCAGCTGCTTCAGGCTCTTTGTTACCTTCAGCTGCTTCATCGCTGTCTGAGGCTCCTCCTTGGTCTTCCCCAAGTGAATCGGTTGTTTCGTCCTCAGAGAATATTTCTCCCTCCTCTATTTCTGCCTGTTCGCTTCTAGCTCTGTTTTGCTCTGCCTCAGCGCTCGGCACTTTGTTATCAGGTACTGGCAGTTTCAGCGCTTCAACTTCCTCATCTGTGGGACACAACACCCTCTTTGTGTGACTGGCGTGAATCCAGTTGGGAACTCCCGCACACTTCACAGCGGTGGTAGTCGTCAAAATCACTTGGAAAGGTCCTTTCCAACGGGGTTCCAAACACGACTTCCTCACGTGCTTCTTTATCACGACCCAGTCACCTGCTTTCAGGGTGTGTCCTGGACCTTGGATCGGTGGCAAGGTGGTTGCCTCCACCTGGTGAGAGAAAGATCGAACCACATCAGCTAGACCTTTGCAGTAGTCTAACACCATATCATCTGTAATATTCAAAAGCGCATTTGCAGGAACTGCTGGAAGTCTCATAGCTCTGCCCATGAGAATCTCGTGTGGGGACAATCCAGTCTTTCTGTCAGGGGTGTTTCTCATTGACATTAGTACCAAAGGCAATGCGTCAGGCCATTTCAAATTTGTCAATGCACATATTTTCGCCATTCTTGATTTCAATGTGCCATTCATTTGCTCCACTAGACCTGATGCTTCAGGGCGGTAGCTACAATGCAGCTTTTGCTCAATGTTCAGTGCTGCACAAAGCAATTTTATTACTTCATTATTGAAGTGACTTCCCCTATCTGATTCTAAAGAGATCGGGAATCCGAAACGTGGTATTAACTCTCTCAAGAGTAGTTTTGCAACTGTGAGACTGTTGTTTCTGCGTGTAGGGTATGCTTCAATCCAGTGACTAAAAATGCACACAATCACCAACACATACTTCAAGCCTCCATGCACAGGCATCTCAATGAAGTCCATTTGCATCCTGCTGAATGGACCCCCTACTCTTCCAATGTGGCTCAAATTTACTACTGTTCCCTTCCCTGCGTTCATCTGTTGGCAAATGACGCAGCGGTGGCAAACTGCTTCAGCAACTTGACGGAATTTGGGGTTAAACCAATCAGTTTTAAATAACCTAATCATGGCATCCCTCCCAAGATGAGCTTGTCCATGGTAAAATCTGGCTATCTGTGTCAAAAGGCTATTTGGAAGAACGAATTTCCCTTCACTTGAAACCCATAATTCATCTAGTCTCTTTACACATTGTGATTTAGTCCACGAGAGTTTTTCATCCTCACTGACACCATTCTGTAGGGATTTCAATTCGTCCATTGTATCTATCACCTTTAGAGCAAATATTTCGCTTGGTTCGAGTTCTGGTTCACTTATCAAATTCCATTCATCCCTGAGCAATATACAGTTCAATGCGCAAAACCTTGCGACTTGATCCGCATATCCATTTCCTAGGGAAACATAATCCTGTCCCTTCGAGTGTGCACTGCACTTCACCACTGCTACTTCCCCTGGTAACTGAATGGCATGTAACAATTCTCTTATTCTTTCACCATTTTTCACTGGTGATCCTGAAGAGGTCATGAAGCCTCTCTGTGACCACAATTGTCCAAAATCATGCACTATTCCAAACCCGTATTGGCTGTCAGTGTAAATGGTAACTTTCATTAGTGCAGAAAGTTGGCATGCTCTAGTAAGAGCTACCAATTCTGCTACTTGTGCAAAGTAAACCCCTTGAAGCCAAGAGGCTTCCAGAACACCTGTTACAGCACATACGGCATACCCTGCTTTCAATACACCCAGTGCATCTCTTAAACATGAACCATCAACAAAAATTATTTGATCATTTTCTTCTAATTTGGTATCTTTGATATCAGGCCTTGGTTTGGTGCAAAATTCAGTCACCTGAAGACAGTCGTGCTCGATGTCTTCAGCGTTCTCAATTTCAGCATTTTCACTGGGAAACAAGGTTGCTGGATTCAACGTAGTGCACCTTTTCAGCTGCACATTAGGTGATCCCAGAATTATTGTTTCGTACCTTGTGAGTCTAGCACCAGTCATGTGCTGTGTTCGGGAACGTGTCAAAAGTATCTCGACTGAGTGAGGGACCATGACTGTTAATGGGTGTCCCATCACTATTCCTTCACTCTGAGTGAGGCTGATACCAACTGCTGCCACGGCGCGCAAACACCCTGGCAGTGCTGCTGCGACCGGATCCAAAGTAGCTGAAAAATACGCTACTGGTCTGTTTATGCCACCATGGGCTTGGGTCAAGACAGACAAGGAACATGCATCACCTTCATGACAAAACAATATGAAAGGCTTTGTGTAATCAGGCATACCTAAAGCTGGAGCCCTGTACATGCATTCTTTCAATTCAATAAAAGCATCCATCTCATCTCCTTTCAGCTCAATTTCATCCAATGCATCCTTCTGGGTCAGTTTCAGTAAAGGTTTTGCTAGAGTTGAGAAGTTGGGAATCCATTGGCGACAGTAGCTCACCATCCCCAAAAACTTCCTCACCTCCCTCCTCGTCTTTGGTGGACTCATTTGAAGTACACTTGTTATTCTTTCCTTCTTTATTCTCCGTGACCCTTTCTCTATTTGATGACCCAAATATTTCACTTTCTTCTGACAGAACTGCAATTTTGAAGGAGACACCTTGTGTCCATTCCTTCCCAAATGGTTCAATAGGGCAATGGTGTCGGCTGTGCAGTCACTTTCAGTCTTGGATGCAATCAGTAAGTCATCAATGTAGTGTACTAGGGTTGACTCGAATGGCAATTCTAACGCTTCCAAGTCTTTCTTTAGAATCTGATTGAAAATTGACAGTGACTCCGAAAACCCTTGAGGAATTCGACACCAACTGTAAACTGTGTCTAAGAATTTGAAACAAAAGAGAAATTGGCTGTCCTCATGAAGAGGCACCGAAAAGAATGCTTGTGACATGTCGATGACTGAGAACCACTCGGCATCGCAAGGGACTTGAAACATTATCACAGCTGGATTTGGTACTACAGGGCAGCATTTAATTATGATGTCATTTATTTTCCTCAAGTCCTGCACAATTCGGACCTTTCCACTTGGCTTTATTAGTCCCATTATTGGTGAATTACATGGACTGCTTAACACTTCTTTCAGTACTCCCTGTTTTACAAACTCGTCAATGAGTTGGGCGACTTTCATGAGGGTGTCTTGTGCCATATGGTATTGTGCGGTCTGGGGAAAGGTTACATTGGGTTTTACGGTCACTTTCACTGGTTCCACTCCTTTCACCAATCCCACCTCTTTTCCTGTCATATCCCACACTTCTTTTCCGACTGTTTCCCGTAATTCAGCTGGAATATCTGCTTCAGTGATCATCGGAAAAAGGGTAATCAGAGGATATTCTTCATCGACAGTTTCCATCTCATCCCCTTCTACACTGTCCTCTTCTTCCCCATCACTGCTCGTCTGAATTCTAATTCCATCGTTCGAACACGTAATCGAACATCCCAATTTGCACAATAGGTCTCTCCCTAACAGTGATATCGGGCTTGAGTCACATACCACAAAATTATGTGACCCTTGATAGTTACCAATTCTGACTTGTACTGGATCTGTGATTGGGTTCGTCAGGTACCTGTTTGCTACTCCCACTACTTGAACTGTTCTCCCTGAAAGTGGCAGATTTGGTACTTCAATGCTCCTAACAGTGGAACGTGTAGCTCCTGTGTCAACCAAGAATGAAACACGATGACCCATAACTCTTCCCTCCACATACGGGCCCTTTTGATCAACTTCCAAGGATGCTGCAAGCACACAATTTCCCTCCTCATCTGAACTTTCACTCTCTCATGCATCGTTTATTCCATTCTCACTGTGTAACGGGAACTGATGTACTGTGTCATTTTGATTCATTCCTTGACCCGTGACCTGTTGAGGAAGCATTGCTTGCTGCTGATTCATTGGTGCTAAGGGTATTTGCATTTGCTGATTAGGTACCATAGGAAACTGCTGTTGCATTGGCTGCAATTGTGTCATTTGCACACGAGGCATTTGCACCTGTTGCGGTTGCATGGGTTGTAGACCCTGCATCTGGTTCATATTGTTTTGAAAATTTGGATTCGGACCTCTCAGTTTCGGTCCTCTCATAGTCTGAAATGTATTGACATCATTGTTTTGCTGACCTACACCTTCCTGCACCATCATTGGGCACTCCCGTTTCCAATGCCCGACAATTCCGCACGTGTGACATGGCATCACCTTCTTCATTGCCTGTATACCATTTGGAATCATAACGGTATTCAAATCTGGACCATTATTCACAAAACCTCCTCGACCTCTGCCTCTCATCTGTGGCTGAAACATAACATTTCCCTGTTGCTGCTGCTGCGGCATCTGTTGTTGAAACCCTTGCAAACCTTGTAAACCTATCTGAGCTGCTCTGAGCTGCATCACCATCACCTTTTCCTTCAATCTTTTCTGCTTTGTCTCAATCTCATCACTGCAGTATTTTGCATAATTCAACACTTCATCGATCGACTTTGACTGCCAACAAATCAAATGCGATTTAATCATCTGGCTAATTTCGGGTCTCAGCCCTTCCACAAACCTGAACACAAAATGGAGCATGTCTTTTGGTTCAATCGTTTCCGTGCCACTGTAATTTTTAAACGCTTTCAACAACCTCTCATAATACGCGTGTATAGATTCTTTAACCTCTTGAGCGGTCCTGTCAATCCTTTGCCAATCCACATTTTTCGACGCAACCTTGGTTTTCAAGTGCTCGATCACCTTATGGTATAAACTCATTACCATAGGTGATGGCGCACCTGTGACCCTATCTCTCTCTGGTTCACTCGTCGGCAAACCTACAGCCCTTTTACAATCTTCCCACAAATCAGCCGGAACCACAATTTCAAATAAGGTATTCAGGTCTTCCCAGAGACACTTCGCGAGCTTCACAAATCTATCCGTTTGTTGATACCACTCAATCGGCTTCTCTCTCAGTTTGGGAAAGTCATCCGTAAAGGATTGAATATCGCACCTGTGCCATGGTACATGCACAAGTTTTCCCCCTGCTGTCTCTCTCATTGGTAACATGGCTATCAGATCGTCATTCTGTTGCTTTTTCTCACTTCGTTCTGAAGTGTTTTCCTTCTTTTTATCCTTTTTCTTGACCCACCTGCTTTCCCACTTGTCTAAACATCTCCAAACCTGTGCATTCTGCAGTATCTCTTTAAGGTGTGTTTTCATCCCTGCGGATCTCATGTGTTCAAAATCTTTTGTCTCGAAGTCTAACCTGTAACTTCTGCTCAGGTGTTTGGTCTTACCTATATCGATCTCGTTTCTGTCTGCAATTTCTTGTAACTTCTTATGTATGTTGCTCACTTCTCTTGTAATCCTAGGGCACATGTATCTTAGTTCTTCCTCTGTGTATGATTCTAATCTGTTCAAACCCATTGTTCCCTCTACCAGTTCGTCTGCCTCCATACCCAACCTTATTTTATTCAGGTATTCTTCTCCCTTCCCGCTTGATGTACTCTGTGGGGAGTTCAGGCTGTTGAACCATTGTGTCAACTGTTGCGCGTTCAGTCCCATCAATGTAGCAGTTACATCAACTGCCATCGACGGTTTCTGTAATGTTTCAGTCTGTGAGGTTAACGGTACTAATAGTGGTGGATGTGACCTTACCACGGTTGACGGAGCACAAATTGGAATTGGACTAAACTCCGACAAGGACCCAGATCCATTTGGCAGTGCCGCTATCGGAGTTGTCTCTGGAGTGGTTTCTATGCATCTTCTCCCTGTCCCATTCTGTATCATTAACCCTTGGTCGCCGGTGCTTGAATTTGCCTGTATGTACAGTGGTACTGGTGGACCTACAGTGATAGGTAGAGATATTGCATCTGGATTCTGTCTGTTCCCCGAATTCTGTGGCATGTTAATCCCCACATTGTGGTTCATCATTGCTGGCATACCTAACTGGCTTTCTACCACTCGCACTTCTGGTGTCTGCTTTTGGGGCATCGAGAACTGTGTTGATTCAGCTTGAATCAATGTCGGTCTCTGATAGTTTTGTCCTCCCTGCGCCATTGAATCGGAAGTCATTCCCACATTATGCTCATCGCAATAGTGCCTTTGAACCTGTGGTTGATAGTTATCAGCAGGTTTCAATGTTGGCACATCTGGGTACATTCTCTGAATCCGTGGTATTCGTGGTGAGAAAGGCATGTCAGAGCTGCTCGGTCTCTGAGATACCCTCAAATTTGGTGTTACATTACCCTGTATTGGCTCTGGAGGGGCAGTACTAATGCTTGAGCCTTTTTCGCTTTCCACATATGGTGGTGGGCGATCATTCAGCAATTGTATAATGAACTCCTCATCATCTGACTCGTCTCCCCTTTTCGAGTTTCTATTGCTCTCTCCTTCCCTGGACTGACTCCTGTTTGTCTTACAGGTGGCTTTCCTTCCTTCCGTCTCCTCTTCCTCGGCAATCGCTGGAAACAATTTAATTCCCTGCAATACGTCTGATCTCCAAACCTTTTGTGTGCTGTCCCATCTATCATCCGCTAGGGTCTTTTCTACTTTCCTTATTCTTGTCTCAAATTTCTTTTGTTGTTGATTTCTAGCTATTAGCTCCCAAATCGCCAATGCCTCAAACTGTGCTGGCCTTGGGGGTACTTTCATGTCGTATAGCGCAAACCTCAGATTTTCTAAAACCCTTAGGTTAAATGACCCGTGGATAGGGAACGCTACACTTCCATGTTTTTCTGTTAATTTGCACCATTGCTTTAGCCACAGACACGGCGCTACACCCTTTTCTTCAATGACGATGTAAGCTGGTGTACCCTCAGGCGGTGTTTCTTCTCCTACATTTCTTTAATATAAACATCTCCCCTAATGGCACTCTTAAATGCTTTGAAAAATTTCATCCTTCCGTCTTTTGTTTTTCTGACAATATGTAATCAATAAGTGACTTTAATTCCCGGAATACTCTTCGCTTGCCTTTCCCCTTTCAATTGCGCTTCACGGACTGCGTCCAATCCGTGCGCGACCCTTCTCACCAACCGACCTATCCCAGCGCGGCTCCTAGTGACGTCACACTCACACACTGCGGCTGACAAATTCCTGCGGCTTGTCCTCTTTTCATTCGGCTTCACTCATAAACTAATTTCTGCAATATAACGCGAGCACTTAACCAAAAGAATAAAACAGATCTGTCGGTTTACTACAGGAAGGGTAACACAATCGCTTCAGAAACCTTAGGGATTTTTCACTAGCCTCGGCAGTTATTCCATCTTTCTCGGTTTCCCACTTTCGCAAGCAAAATTTGACCCGCAAACTTTACTCTCAACTGATCAATGAACTATTCTAGTGCACTTTAGAATTCGTCAAATCTCAAAGTCGAAGTTTTCTTTCACTCTGCAACATTCATACCGACTTGTTGACCACGCCCGATCAACCTATTAAACCGACCAGATCACAACATCAAACAAGTGTCACATACACTTTTCAACATACTCCGGAGTCTCTTGACCTCGCAGGGTACGTCTCAACATCAACAACCACGTGGACAATTTTTTCTGCTCAAAGCGCCACACACATGTGAAGTTCGACGACTTCCCTACTCTCACACCTTTGGAGTAACACTCCTCTAATATCTTTTAACCCCCCTTAAAATCCTCACAAACTTCTCAATTAATCTGCGGCGATAAGCTGTGCAAGCGCGAAACCCTAACTTCACTCATACCGTCACTAGAAACGCTGAGACCGTTCTCATACCTGCATGTTCCTCATTCGCAAGCTCCGAGATCCCGGGAAAGTCATTGGGGACTTAGGGCATCATCATCTCTCCAACTTGTTTTATCAAAGAAAATTCTAACCTGACTCTGTCTATTGTTCGGATGGGGTCCCAAAGGGCTAAACCATCAATCTCTGCTACCATCTACTGATAACGCGTCCAGCCCTTATAAATTACCTGTACCTGGACACGTTGGAGGTCGGTGAATCTTTTAACCGAGTCGGGCTCTCCTCATCCTCAATAGTCGAGTCACTCAGATCAATAATCAATAACTGTTGTAATCGGTTATCAGCACTCTTAAATGATCAATATAACACATCAGAAATCAATAACAGTTGGTATTTCGGCGCACCATGACCTTTCAGTCATGAATAACCACACCAGTTTATTAAAAGTTAGTGAATTTATTTCCCTATATTAACAAAGCTAGCACGATATATATGTGTCTCAAAACCAATTGATATATGTATATGAACATTACTATCTGTCCATAACGGCGGAAGAAACGCAATCTACGTAAAATCTGAATAATGATACACTCTGTTATAGCAATGCAAATCACCAATGTGACTAACTGTATTTGACTAATTGCATACATTCGGTCAGCATAACAAGATTTCAATTCTTCATGATACATTGAATGAATACCTCGACTAACCTCTAATTAGCATTGGCATGTGGGACTTCATGCAAAACGAATTTAGTCAACACAAATTTGGAAAAGTTCTAGCTAGGATCCTATCAAAATAGCAGTTGGAACACAAATTGTATCATGGTTTGCCAATTATTTTACTATCTGTACCTTCATTGTCCGCACCTGCAGAGACTGACCTTGTATCAAAGGGGATGTAACCGGCCTAGCACGAAACCTTGGAGATAAGTGTACCAGCCAGTTTCTACTGGAAAAATACAACTTCAAGCAAGAATATATTTCATTAATTCAAGGAAAAAAGAATCACGCAGTTAGAATTTGAAACCAAGCAAACTAGGCCAAAGCCTGTACTAAATTTAAGCTAAGCAAAACAGTTTTCAAACAAGAAATCATAGCATACATTTGCGATTATGACGGATTAATAAATTTTTAATACTTCATGATTTATAAAGCTCGTTTATAATGATGGCGAACTGCCCCAAGGGCACAATTTCCCTTGTACATTATTTCTTTTACTTAAAATCACACTTCAATATATATGTCGGTTACACAGTATACATGAATATATATCGAACCCTCTTTTTCTGCGTCATCAGGAGTCACCAAATGTTGTTGCACCGGGTGCCACCAGCGGTGAAGCTGCCCTGCTGCAGGCTACGTCTCTGCACCACAGCCCCTACCCACACCCCTTCAAAATACCGCTAAAACAAGGTCAACTCTGCAGGAAACATGTTTAATCAACTGAGGTATGTTTTTGGCTTAGCTAGGTCATGTTCGCCGTTCGCCTACCAACTGCCTACGTTGTCAGTTCCTTTTTTATAAAAGTGCTTCATATTGGTGATTTGAATACATATTGTTTAAAAAAGTGTAACACGTCCTCCTCGGGGTCAAAGTTCGAGTAGTGTCACTTCCGTCGATGTCCTGGATTAGAGACCAAAACTTGTTCAACCTGTGGTTACCTGACGGCACGGGTCTCTGCGCGGCTTTCCGTTATGCAAAAACACAGCCTCCGACAGCTCTGACGTCGAGGCGGAGAGCATCATAGGTTACTTGACAGAGAGGAGACCGGGATCTGTGGTTAATTCTGCGCCAGATGCAAAACGGTTCGTTCCCGTGCACTCGACGGCGAAGGAAGCCTTTTGTTCATCCTCTTATGCACTTTGCTTGGACTCGGTTTGCATGTCAGTCTGCAGGTGGCCGGTCATTTATCTAATGCAAAGTGGAACCTGGGGCAAGCCCCTTTGTTAGAAGCTTTTTCTGGGAAATCCCTGCTGCTGTTTTTTCAGTCTATTCTATAACAAAATATCACTGTACAAAAAGATCACACAAACCAATTGCACGTAAAACAACTGGATTCTCAGTGTCACCTCTGCTGGTGTAGAAAGTTTGCAACTAAGAAGTATTTACTATACTTGTTACTTAGTTATGAGGCTTTGTACATGTACAAAATCAATGAAACGAACAAACTATGTAAAATAATCACGTGTTAGTATTCTGGTTGTCTAAACCTTCAATCAGAGAGCGGGCAAAACCCCCTCTCCCACTTCTTACTCTGTACTGGTGGTTGAGGCGGTGGGCAATATGACTTACTGTACATCATCAGACTTTATCCCAGGGCAAGAGACAGAAAGCAGACAAGGTAGAAGGAGAACGAGAAGGCACTGGCATAACAAAGCCCCCCGCAGCCACCGCGGTGCGGTGGGTGGACCCCAAGCTTTAGGGGTGCCCTTTAGCACAGTACCCTGGCCTGAGAGCTCCTGAGTGAGTACGGAAGGGGACCCCTCTTTGTTCTTTGTGGGGGTGGGGCGAGAAGGCTCAAGTTTATTTACGCCACTGTGAGAAAGATAGAAAACCTGTAACAACTGGAGAAAACAGATGTGCAAAAAGAACTTGCAAGAGTCAGATAAAAAGACTGGTGGTGTAGGGTGGCTAATCAAAAAGGCATGAGATGGAATCAAGACCTGGCTGCCTTGGTATTCAACCACGCTGACATTTAGTACCACATTCGTCAAACTGTTAAGACAAGGTTTGGGTACCTGCTCTTCTTTTTTATTACAAGTTATCAGATGGTATTGTTTTATGGGAGAGAATTACATAGCTTCAATGGGATTGTCAGAGGCGTGAGGTCCACTTTTGATAAGCGGTTTAATAAATAGTTGCATTATCAAAGCCTTGAAAGAATAACAGATTCAACTGTGGATTTGAGGTCCTGTTTACAAATGAACAGCTTCATCCCCACAATAGTCACAACTGGACATGTGAACTTTTAGCCATAACTTTGTAAGTTATTCAAGACTTAGGACCTCATCTGAAATGTTGCATATGCGGGGCATTGGCGTAAAATGGCAGAAAGAAAATCTGCCAGTCTTGTGGTTCTTAATCCCATTTAGAGGAGGGCAAATGCAGAGCTTCTGCCAGCTGAGTTTCAGCTCACTCCACTAAATGAAACTCTTAACCTGGTGGGTCATTCGCGACTGGGTTACCAGGTCATAGGGGTGGTTGCTCCATCCTATTTAGGTTGAATGACCATTCCTGCGTTTATCTGCACGGAACAATTTTGTACAGCATTGGCAGTCCTGGGCAGGGAAAACAAACAAAGGCCCTGACTAACAGGAAGAATACTCCTTGTCTGTCTGGGCCATTGACAATTTGTTTTACTGAAGCAGAATCCCTGCAGGTCTGCGGATGTATTGAAGTCATATAAATCCTTGCTAACTGGCAGGGAGAGCTGATGAAAATCAAGTCCTGGGTCTCACAAATGAGCACTTGTCAAGGTCTAAATGACCTTGTTAATCTTTTGTCAAGAGTGAAGCCCAAAGCTTTTGCCCAATCAGTAATTGCAGGATTACAGTTAAAAAATATTGCATTACTCAATCCTGGATGGGACAGGCTACATTAGCAAGCAGGAAAAACTATGATAAACTCACTCTTTTGATGAGTTAGTTTCAAGTGTCGGATTGTCATCCACTTTTGAATGATTGATATGGTCTGCTCGCAGTGTGAAATGTCAACAGTTGAAGCGATCATAAGATGATGTGTTTTGAGGGTATGGCATATTGAATTCATGAGGAAAGCTCCAAGCGGTTCTATGTAAATCCTGAAGTAAGTTGGACCTAAATGGAACCTTCTGGTACTCCGTGTAGGACATTAACAGAACTTGAAAAGAAGTTGTTGATTTTGATCTGCTAGAACGATTAGTCAAACATGATACCAGGTAATGACTACACCATCAATGCCCACATACTCTTTGACACTACTGATAATTAAGTCATAGTCAGAAGATGAATCAAGGAGAACAAGTAGAGATGAATTTCCACTATTAAGAATACAAAGTAAATCATCAACAATATGAAACTTGATGATCTTTATGCTACAATCCTGTTGGAAGGCTAGTTGAAATTTGTTGATAAATTCATTATTAGGGATATGTTTAAATTGTTAGGTTGCAAGGCCTGTGACAAGGACGAGTAGGACTAAGGTTAATGTAGATTACTGGTAAGTAGCTGGGGCATTATCCCTGTGTCCCTCATCTCACTCATTACTCCTGAGGAATACCAAAGCTCAATTGGCCTTCAAGTACAGTAAAGAACAAGCATTTGTAATGCAATAGGTCTCGCATTTGCTTGAGTTAGAGCTACTGGCATTGTAAATTCATAAATTCATAACTGGACTTTTCTTGCCACATAAATTGGTCAATCCTGCCTCATAATTTCGTCTTTTCCTGCCAAATAATTCTAGTGTCTCTGCATATAACTAAAGCACGTCCATTTACCTTCTTTCTCTAAATGAGCAAAAAATGAAATTTTGCAATTTAGCATCCTACTTTAAATCTGCCATGCTAATTCCAATGGAATACCGATGTTACCACCTCACCATCAGAGTTGCTTGCTGGCTAACACAATTCCCTCAAAAAGACACAAGACAGCCACAGAGGAGAAATAAGCTAGAAGGGTCACCCAAACATAACAAGAGTGTTCAAACTGTCATAGTGTACTAAGGATGTTAAGTTAGCCTGAATCAGAGTCATAATTGTAATAAGGAGAGATCATGAAAACATACACAATTATCATATACACCTTCAGCAGAAATAAACTTTTGGAATTCAACTGTAATGCTCAAAACAGCCTCTAGAGGGCACCATAACAAAAATATAATTTGTAAGAAACATGGTCATGTAACCATGTTAGCCCGTAGAGAGCATAACCCCATGAAAAAAACACAGGAGAAAGTAATACAGTGTAACCATTTACTTAGCGCCTAGAGGGCGTTTTTAGGGCTAGCAAGCCTACTGTAATGATAATACAAACAATGACTTTAAAATAAACCTTCTCCCAGCTGTAAAACAAAAGTTATAGCCATTAGAAAGCTTAAGAGACACTGAATGGTGGTAGGCGTTATTGTTTTGGGGTCCCTACTATCCAGTGTGGGGACCCAGAGAAGATGTAGACAGAAATAACATTTTGAAGCTGATCCAATTTTCTTAGGACCACCTCAGGCTGAGTTATAAGCAAAAATGTTTTGTAGTGCCCTGCAAAGCATCATGGGGTGAGTTTTTTTGCCACGAAAGGTATGTCGACTGCAATGCTCAGAACAGCCCCTAGAGAACACCACAACAAAAATACCATTTGGAAGAAACATAGTCATATAACCATACAGTCAGTCCTTAGAGAACATAACCACATGAAAAAAGAATGAAAGAAAGTAATGCAGTATAAACATATATGCAGCCCCTAGATGACATAGTGCATTACACATTTTCAAAACTAACAGACCAATTGCAGTAGTATTAAAACAAGACCCATAAAACATAACTTCTCTCAGCTGTAAAACAAAATTTCCAGCTATGAGAAAGCTTAAAAAGAAAACAAATGGTCCCCACTAACATAGTGTGTGGACCCAGAGATGATGTAGACAGAAAGATCATGTTGTGGTGAATGTTTTGAGAGTGGTCCCCTTTTCCTAGGGCCACCACAGGCTGAGTTATGAGCAACAATGTTTTGCAAAAGTAATGCCCTGTAAAGGATTATGGGGCAAGTTTCTGTGCCAGGAATATTATATTATGTTGATATGACTGTAAGGCTTAGAACAGCCCCAAGAGGACACCACAATGGAAATAGCATTTGTAAGAAACATGGGGCCAGATGTAGCAAAGTATTTGCACGTCGCAAATGGCGAAAATCGCCGTTTGCGAGGTGCAAATGCCTCTTTGCTATGCAGAAATGCATATTGCGAGTCGGTACCGACTCGCAATATGCATTTCCAACTCGCAAATAGGAAGGGGTGTTCCCTTCCTATTTGCAAGTCTGAGTGGTATGCAATACCATTTGCGACCGCGTACGCGGTCGCAAATGGCATCGCAGTTACCATCCACTTCAAGTGGATGGTAACCCACTCGCAAATTGGAAGGGGTCCCCATGGGACCCCTTCCAGTTTGTGACTGGACCCACAAATATTTTTTCAGGGCAGGGAGTGGTCCAAGGGACCACTCCCTGCCCTGAAAAAATACCGAAACTAAAGGTTTAGTTTTTTTTTGAAGTGCAGCTCGTTTTCCTGTAAGGAAAACGGGCTACACTTAAAAAAAAAAAACTGCTTTATTTAAAAGCAGTCACGAACATGGAGGTCTGCTGACGACAGCAGGCCTCCATGTTTGCGAGTGCCTATACTCGCTATGGGGCCGCAATTTGCGACCCACCTAATGAATATTCATGAGGTGGGTCATTGTGACCCCATAGCGAGTTGCAGTCGGTGTCTGAGACACCGTACTGCATACCAATTTGCGAGGTGCAAAGTGCGAGTCGCATGGACTCGCACTTTGCACCTCGCAAATTTTAAATTTGCTACATCTGGCCCATGGTCATGTAACTACATTGTTAGCCCCTAGAGAACATAACCTCACCCAAAATTGCCATTAAAAATGCAGTGTAACCATATATTTAGCCCCTAGATATGTAGTGCATTACATAGTTTCAGGGGTAGCAGGCCTATAGCAATAATATTACAATCAAGTCCCTTAAAACACAAGTTGTTCCCCCCTATAAATCAGAAGTTCCAGCCGTGAGAATGCTTAAAAACACTGAATAGTGGGAGGGTTTATTATTTTGGGGTCCCCAATAACCTAGTGTGAGGACTCAGAGATGCCATAGACAGAAAGAGTGCATCATGTTGAAAGTTTTGGTGGTGATCCCATTGTGCCAGGACCACCACAGGCTGAGTTATGAGGAAAAATGTTTTGTAAAAGTAATGCTCTACAAAGCATTACGGGGTGATTTTACCAAGTGCAGTGAATATTATAGTATCGGCTCACCTGCTGTGCCCAGAGAGCCGCTTTTGCTTTGAGGATTTCTGTTTTATGTAAAGTATTTATCAATGGCAAGTGTTTTAAGGGGAGAGCCACAAGAAATGACTCTGATTAGGTAACTGTGAACAATGTGACCAGCGTTCCAATACCGCCGATCAAGTTCATGCTATTGTGCCTGTTCGCGCTGTGAGTGCCATTGTCGCCATGCAGCACAAAGGGGAGGGACAAAAGAAAAAAAATAGTTTGCCCACGCTGAAGTATATCGGCAATCGTGCAATAATCCATGTAACAGGGGAAGTCTGCAAGGCGTCACAAAAACAGCCTCAAGGAGGGACAAACGTTAAGCATTTACCAATTACATTAATTGATTTTTAAAATACACGCACAGGAGCAAATGAAAGTGATGGGCGTGAGATGGGCATGGTTAAAAGACCACAATACTTTCAACAGGTCAAAGCACTTGCACACTCGACCTAAAAATGAGGACAAGAAAAAGGTTTTAGTGCAACTTTTAATCCCGCAAGCAATTAATTTACTCAGTACCATATTCAAAATACTGTGACAAAAAGCCTTCTCTGAACACAACTCACCTGATTTTATAGTGTTTATCAAAGGTATGAGTGGAAATCCAAGTACTAACTCTAGAGATTTTGTTGAAGGTGACCCCTTTCACCCCACCCATGGTGCTGAAACACCCCTAGTTGATCTCACCCAAATTTCTTCTGAAACTGGAATGTCAGATAAGGATTACATCATAGCCATAGTAGAACAAATGCAACTGCTGAAAGAAATGTTAAATCCTTTATGTCCCTGCTCGTTTACTCCTAAAGTAAAGTAAGAACAAATTTCCTGTACCTTTTAATATCAAGTAAATGCCACAAGTCTCTTGCTATGCAAGACTTTCAAATGGATTCCTTTAGAAACAAGAAGAACGGTCACCCATGCCCTCATCAGCATCAGACTGGACTACGGCAATGCCCTCTACGCAGCGACCACAGCCAAGTTTCAAAGAAAACTCCAACTAATTCAAAACACAGCTGCACGTCTCATCCTCAACCTCCCTTGCCACGAACACATATCCACCCACCTCAGATCCCTACACTGGCTGCCCTTCAACAAAATGATCATCTTCAAAGTCCTCGTCCATGCTCACAAAGCCCTCCACGACACTGGACTGGCCTACCTCAACGAACGAGTAAACTTCCACATACCTACTCGACAGCTCCGCTCCGCCGACTTCGCCCTCGCTACAATCCCCCACATCCAATGCACCACCTCGGGTGGCAGATCCTTCCCCACCTCGCCAACAAGACCAGGAACTCCCTCCCCACCAACCTAGGCAAGACCCAGGACCACCTAACCTTCAGAAGGCACCTCAAAACATGGCTTTTTGAGCAGTAACCGGCAACTCCCCCCCCAACAGCACCTTGAGACCCTAACGGGTGAGTAGTGCGCTTAAGAAATTATTTGATTGATTGATTGAACTCTTTCTGTTTTGAAAAAGGATTAGGAATTAGTGTAGGCAACACAATCTCCTGTTCTCTGTTAAATTTGGACAACATCTTCAAAGGGAATAATAGGATTAGGTCTTTAAATAATCCCCTCTTCTATCACCTTTATGAAAAGAAATCTACACAGTAATGCACAAAATTCACCAATGCTTCTGGCAGATGTATTTCCCTTCAAAATGTTAACTGTACATAATTTAAGGGCTCAATGAGAACCATTGCATACTTCTCAACACTAATAGTAAATCTCAAGTAGCTACTACAAGCATAGACAGAAGGATTTAGGAAGTCTATCCATTAACCCCTCATTCTGGCATATCTCCCTAGAAGGATTTTTGCAAACATTAATAGCTGACCATTCCACTTTCAAATTTGATATTGTTAAA
The DNA here is from genome assembly GCF_031143425.1 of Pleurodeles waltl. Taxonomy (NCBI): domain Eukaryota; kingdom Metazoa; phylum Chordata; class Amphibia; order Caudata; family Salamandridae; genus Pleurodeles; species Pleurodeles waltl. Next base: position 738,751,676 of record NC_090442.1, on the reverse strand, counting down.
TTCCTCTCAAATCCATTAGGTGCAAATTGAAGAATAGAAGAAATGTTTCATGTTGAAGTTGAAAGAGATTTTAAGGTACACTAGTGCTCAAAATTCTTCCACTATTTTGATTAGAACTTCAAAGTAGATGGTCAGCGTGAATCTCTGAATGATATCAGGCAGATGTGTAGAAATCCTCTAGTCTGAAGATCGATCCTTTCAATTCCTAAACAAATACTGACAACCACTGCACTCAAAGACAGAAAAGTGACAAGGGAGTTTTCCAGTGTCGACACAGAGCCAGTGATTTCCACAGGGGGGGCCATGATCTGAGAGGCCAAAAGGGGATCACCGCCATCACTTCTGCTGCTTCCTGTTGAATTTTTAGAAATAGCTGATGAATCAAATAAACTGGAGGAAAAGCATAAAGAAGGTGATGAAGAAGCCAAGGAATAGAGAGGGTGTCCACTCTTTAACAACCAGAGTTGGTAACAAAGAAAATAATCTTTGCACTAAACTATTCTCTGGAGAGGCAAAGAGATCCAGGTAGGGTCTTCTGAATTTATGACCTATTTTAGCAAATAGCTCTGGATTCAAAAGCAGACACTGGTAGGTTGGAAACGTACTCTTTAGCTGGGCTGCTTCCATATTGTCCCTTCCCTCAACATGGATCAAGGAGAAGAGGATAAAGTTCTGCCAAAAATCCAATCTTGAGAGCAACTGTATGGAGGGATACATACTTGGTTTATCCCTGTTCACATAGGACATAGCAACCATATTAACTGTCTGTATCAACACCTGTTGCTAAGAAAGCTGTAAATTAAATTGGCATAATGCGTGAAGAATTGTCAACAACTCCCTCTGGTTTGAGGAATTCCTCCTATCCTGAGGAAACCATCTGCCCTGTATAGACCAGTCCATCAATTTTGCTCCCCAGGCTTGTATACAAGTACCCATTGCCACTTTCTTTGCACAATCCAGCTTTAGAGGAAATCTCTTCAAAACGGAATCTAAATTTAACTACCACTGAAGTGCTGCAATCATCTGGAAACAGCAGGAAACAACCACTCTAGACTCACAGAAGTAGGTTTCCAGCATTGTAGTAGGTGCATTACCAAGGGTCTCACATGAAGACGTGTCCAAGGCATTAGGGACACACACAATACCATATGAGCCGTAGGCATACCAGAGCTCCAAGCGATTCCAGTGATCGAAGAACCTTTACCTTCACTCTCTCTGCCCTTTCTTTTGGAATGTAGGCCATTCCAAGTTCTGTTCTGAAGAAGACAGTGGCAGCCCATCCTTTAGGGCGGAGGGGCCACCCCCCCCCCCACCTTTTGCCCCTCATGAAGAGTGTCTGTCAGGTTGAACAATGGTCAGCCTGACAGACTCTCCATGTTCAGCTAAGGCAGCCAGGAGCAGACATGTGTGATTTGCGCACACTCCTGGCTGCCTGAGCTGAACTTTGCTGGGCTGAGGAGGTCACAGCTCCTATGGGCGTGACCTCCTCGGCTCAGCAAAGGTGCCTCGAGGCCCTCCCCTGGGTGACGACTAAAGCTTCACCAATTGACACTCTCCCTGGGCGCTTCAGATTTAAGCCCTGAAGTGCCCAGGGCGAGTGTCAATCAGTGACACTTCGTCACAGAGTGGGGTGGGGTCAGCAGTCTCACTGACCCCATCCCACTCTGTGACGAGGCTGGGACTGCTGCCTTCCCTCAGTTAATGAGGGAAGGCAGCAGTCCCAACCCTCCTGGGACCTGGAGGCTGAAGGTAAGTGTGTGTGTGTATGTGTGTGATGTTTTAAATTGAATATGTGGTGTGCACGTGCATGTTTGAGTGTTATGAGTGTTGTTAATGGATGTGCGTGCTTGTGTGTGTGAAAGAATGAGTGTGTGCGATCTTTTAAAATGAATGTTTGGTGCGTGCGTGCATGTTTGATTGGTATGAGTGTTGTTAATGGATGTGTGTGCGTGCGTGCGTGTCTGTGTGTGAAAGAATGAGTGTGTGTGTGTTTGTGTATCCCGCTGACCCCCCCCCTCCTAAAGCTGCCGGCCGCCACTGGAAGAAGACTGCAATGAAGGTTCTGTCGTGAGCTAGTTCTATCTTATATTTCTAAAGGTTGATCAGTATTTAATATCTCAGAAAGCATTTCTGGACAGCTTTCCATCCCATCAACCCCTTCTATATTTATAAAACATGCAGTAGCCAGTTGTCTAGATCCAGGCAAATGTTCCACCCTTTTATATGCTATAGTGCTACCAATGGCACCATCAACTTTGTCGAAACTCTTGTGTCAAAATAATACTGAAGGGTAACACATGGAACTGGTAGTGCTTCCCCATTGTCAGAATCTCAATAATTTTTGATGGTTTCTGGACATAGGAACATGAACATAGACATAATTCAGATCCTCTGCAACCTTGAAGGCACCCTTTGGAATCAAAGGAATGATATCCTGCAAGGTCTCCATTTTGAAAGGTATCTCCCAGATCCATCTATTTATTATTTGCAGATCGATAACCTACCTGAATTTTTGGGATGAGTTGGGAACCAGAAAAAATATAGAATCCTTTTTCTCTTTCCTCTCAGGGAAGCAGAATTATTGCCTTCTTCACCTTCAATATCTGGATCGATGACCTCATTGCTTCCAACTTGGTCAGGTTCTTAGGGCAAACAGCAATTGTACTCCCAGTCTCTCGAGGCACTGAAGTGCATTCAATCTGGTTAGCTTTGCCCATCATTTTCAGGACAGATATCAGAGATGGATTATTTCTATTCAGACTGATTCCTGTAATTTTTATTATATGTCCTAAGGTTGCCAGACTATTGTTGTTGTTGTCACCTTATAAACGGTTGATGAAAAGAAGACTTGGAAACAGACGGATAAGTAGTAGCTGAAGATCCTGAAAACTACCTAGATGATAAAGAATGTTTCTTTCCCTAAATAATTAGTGCTGCTTCTCCTCTAGTTCTGCATCAAGTAATAGTTTTTCTTCAAAAGGCATATGGAAGGCTGCTGATTTCTAAGATTAATCTGTTCCCTACTCTTCCTGAAACAGATTGTGTCTTGCTGCAACTTTGGCCTATTCTGATAGTGCTGATTTACATGCTTAAAATATGCCAGAATGAAATTCTATCCGATTCTTCATTGCCTCCAATAAGACAGAACATGCATCCCATTCCTGTACCACCTTAAACAGAAACTTATGATCCAATATAAGTGATTGGCTTCTATAGGCACCATAAATTCCTGCTCTCATTTCCAAATGAGCTCAGCATAGTTCATCTTTAATGAAGATCCAATTCTTCTGTCAGTTTGATCTCAAGGTGTAACTAACAAGGCTGGCAACCAGGAAATCCTTTGCAGCAGATTCTGGCATTATCTTATCTATATCACCTAGGAGGTTCCAGTTAGACTTGAATCTAGGAACAATAATTTTATCATGGTCTCTCCATTCTCACATAATAACATCTATAACATGTTGATAATTTTACAAACCAAGATAAGGGGTGCAAAGAAATTGTCTTTGAACAGGCTCGGAGGAGGTAGACAGTAATTCCTGTAATGAAATCCTATATCCTGTTGCATTCTTGTTAGAACCTTTGGTAACAGCTTCTTATCTATGTATTTGCCTCTTTACTCTGGCACCAAGCTCTCATGCTTATTCTCCCCATAGTCAGAACCAGAAGAAGATACCTCCTGCTGTTGTATTTGAGGCATAGTAAGAGAGTGTAATCTGGTCATAGGCACAGCCCATAGGATCTTCCAGATCCTCCTGATTGGTGGTAAGCTTCCTCTTCCTGCTCTTCCTAGGAGGTGGGAATGAACCAAAAGAACAAGAAGAGACATCCTGTACACAAAGCCTCTATCTTGAATGCTTTCCCTTTTAATGGAAACAGCACCAATATGTGCCACAACCCAGACAGCACAGAGCTTCAAAGTTAACTGCAACAAAGGTGTCACTTGCATACTAAAAACATTCAATCTAAAGGATAAAGCACATGTTGGACTTGGCCCTATTGCAGAGTCATCCTCAGACTTTTTACCTTTATGTTCCTGTTTTCTGAACACATTTTTGTTGGCCTTTAGGACTCAGCACACTTTACCACTTCTAACTAGTGCTAAAGTGCTTAGGCTACCGCCTTAAAACATGGTGAAATTGGCCTACATCCAATTGACACATTTAATTTAATTATATGTCCCCAGTAAAGTGGTATTGCATGTACCCAAAGCCTGTAAATGAAGTGCTATTAGTGGGCCTGCAGCACTGATTGTACCACCCACTTACATAACCCTTACATAACCCTTTGAACCTGTCTCAGGCCTGCCATTGCAGCTTGTGTGTGCAGTTTTAAACTCCTACTTCAGCCTGACAAAATAAACCTTTTGCCACGCCCAAACTTTACTTTTTAATACATATATTAACCACTAGGGTAGGCCCTGAACAGCCCAGAGGGCGGGGTGCAGTGTATTTAAAAGTTGGACGTGTACTTATAAATTTTATATGTCCTGGTAGTCAAAACCCACCAAATTTGTTTTTCACTACTGCAAGGCCTACCTCTTACGTAGGATAACATTGGAGTCACCTTGTTACATTTATTAAGTGCTAACTTTCAATTGGGAGCAGGCGGACAGGTCAAGTTTGGAATCTCTAGAATTGTGACTTGGCATTTTCTTGCCCTTACCATTTGGTGCCTGCAGCCTGATCCTAGGTCCCATTACTAGGTATAGCTGGCAGTTGGTCTTTGTGTATTTCTCCCAGACAGTGAGGCAAAGACATGATAGATGTTGGCAGGATGGGACACTCTGAGATAATGAGGGAGAGAAGCTGTCACCTACCACACTTGCACATCACAAAACCTGTATGTGAGCACTCTCACAAAGGGTTTGACACTGGTCTTTTGTGATCCAAGACAAGCTGGGGCCAGGACATATGTGACACCTCAGGGGGGTGGACACCACTAGAATCTTCCTCTAAATTCGAAGTAGGCACCAGGTGTAAATATTGGACTGTTAAATCCAACTCTTCAGTACACTTCCGGAACTGGGGACTCTGCCAGGATTGTTGCCTGGAAGGACTGCCACCTTGCTATGGTGAGCGGCTTTCCTGCTGCCCTCTTAACTGGGTGAGAAGGACCACCTGCATCTCTAAAGAGAGGACCCCAGAATGACTGTAAGGGCTAGTTGGGTGACCTCCTGACCAGAAGTCTCAGGGACAGAACAGGCTTCCTTCAACCTTGACACCAACATCTGTGATTCCTGCCCTCCCTAGTGGTGCTACACAGTCCTGGACCCTTGGAGTTAGCACTGAAGGTGCTCTGCCAGCACATCTGTGGATTCAGAAGAACCAATTCATCTCACCGACAGCACTGCACATTTGTTTCAGAACTGGCACATACCTTTGCTGCTTAGTGCATCGCCTTTGGAACCGCTGCATTGCCCTCGAAACCGATCCATCGCCAGTGCTACGCAAACTTCCTCAATGCAAGGACTTTGCATTGCCCAACCCAGCCCCTTGGAACTGCTGCAGCACAAAGCATTTCCATGCAAGGAATTGCATTGCACTTCATAGCTCCCTGGAACCACTGCTGCCTGATTCATTTGCTTGCCCAGACCTTGCATTGTCTCTGCATCCTCAACACAGGACTCCACATCTCTTTGCAACCAGGATTAAGGAGTTGTGTTCATTTGACCTGAGTGGGTCCCTGTAGCTGGCCCTCGCTCCGTCGTGGTTGGCCTGAACTTGAGGCCTTGTCCCAGTTCAAAGAAATTAGATAACCAAAGTTGGCACTTTGTGCATTTTAACTTTATTTTCAATGTCATTTTTAAACTTGCAAATCTCTGGTTCTACTGATTGGATGTTTGTCATTTTGGTCTTGATTTATGTATTAACATGTAATCTATTTCTCTAAATTGGTGTAGGATTTTTTTGGATTTTTTTTACTTTGTTATTGCTTGAAGTGCTGCATAAATAATTTACACATTGTCTCTAAATTAAACCTGACTGCTTTGTACCACACTACCAGATGGCTGAGCACAGGTTAATTTGGGGTTTGCTTGTGACTTCACCCTGACAAGGATTGTGATTGCTGCTCCAGCAGGGTTTCACCCCACTCAACCAGTAACCCAGTTTCTTACATTAGTGATCAGCAGTGAGGATTAGGACTTGAGTTGGTGCACTGCCATACAGTGATTTTGTGTTACACTGAAAATCTGTGATAAAATAATCGGAGGCCAATTTGAGTTTTAAATTTCTCCTTGATTGGCCTTTTTGCTTTAGTCTCAATTTACCCTTACTTTACCTGACTTTATGTGTCTGTGGCTTCACCTGCAAGAATGGAATTTGAGTTTCTCTATCTGGAGAGCTACACTGCGGCTGAGCTTAAGGAACTTTATAAGGAGAGGGGGCTGTCAGCCTAGAGAAGCACCAGGAAGGCGAAGCTCCAAAAGGATCTGAGCGCATGGATGGAGGTCTACCAGTTCACAGCAGATGACCAGAGTGGAGAGGATGGTGTGGAGGGGCCAGAGCAGGGCCTGGATGGTCCTAAGATGCAGCAGTCAGCTGTGGGGGGTGGCTTGTCTTCTGAATTGGAGCTCCCTGTCAGAGAAGAGAGCAGTGTGTCTTCTCAAGGCCTGTCCCTGTAGGACCTTGGGGACCGTAAGACTGAAAGGGAGTTTAGGCTGATGATGGTCCAGTTACAAATGGAGGAAAAGAAACTAGTCATGGAGGAGGCAGTGCACATTCCGAGGGTGCTGGAGTTTTAGGATATTAGCCTCAGCTCCCGTAAAGGAGCCCAGACCAATATCCTAATACTGTTCCTGCTGGTCAGCCCGGCGGAAACGCATATTGCAATGTTCCCGCTGGTCAGCCTGGCAGAAACATTATAATACACTCTGGGAGGACGTCACTGCTGTGGAGGTGGCGTCCTCCTTGTGAGTTTGGAGGTCCCGTGGTGGGTCCATCAAACTCATAATGATGCCCTGCTTTTTCATTGGCGGTTTTGTTAGGAAAAAAAACAAAAAATTGTTTTATTTTAAACATTTGTTTATTGCTAGCTTGTGGTGGCAGAGGGAGTTTAATTTTATTTTTACCTTTTTAGAGTGAGTTGGTCTTTATAAATATTTTTTATTTACTTGCCTTTTGTGTACCTTTTTCCTGATAGGTGATTGCTGTACGTTTTGGTAGATTAGTAGTTTCTTGATAGTGTAGTAATTTTTCTGTAGTATTTACAGTTTAAGGGATAAAATGGGTAGAGTGTTTTGTTAGTTATGTATTACTTTACATTTTTAATTAATTAATGTATAAGCTAGTTCAAATAAATGTTTCACTTACTTTAGAAGGTAGTTGTATCTATTCTTCCACTTCTGTTTTTAGATTTCCTTTGGTAGACCTGGCAGAGTATTGTCATCTTTTAGTTTACATAGTTTTAGATGTAATCAGTTGTTACATTTTGTGTGCCTTTTATATTGTTAGTTTAATTGATAATATAATTTGATTGGTTATTTCGTTTTGTGGTTTGCTTTTATTGGTTAATGCTTGCTCAGTCAGAATTTTTTTCACTTATTGCCTTTTATCATGAATACTAATTAGTGTTTATTTTGTAATGCTGAATATATATTACTATTTTTGTGTTATTTTGGATGTATTATTTGTGCATATATTTAACAATATTTTTGTTTATTTGTTATTATTCATTATGATATTTATTCGTTAGTATTTGTGGTAAAGATATTCTTAAATGTCATTGTGATGTATTGAAGTTTAAATGATTTTGGGGTGGTTTACATTTCTTTTAGTGATATTTAAAGTTAATTCCTATTCCTGGGGTAATGTAAAATTCTGTTATGTAATGTTTAGAAATTATGGACTTCATTACGAGGCTGGCGATCTCGTCCCCACCAGGATCAAAAATCCAGACGGGTTGACAGCGGTCCTGGTAGTAATCAGCCAGGACGGCACTGAACTCAGCACTGCCCTGCTGATTACCACCTTGTTTTCCACCAGCCTTTTCCTGGCGGTTTCCTCACCATGAAAAGGTGTGGGGAGAACAACTGCAAGGGCCCACGGGGGGCCTGCACTGCCTGATCCTATGGCATGAGCAGTACTGCCCACCCCGGCCAGCACCAGCAGAATGCTTTTCAGACAGTGTGCGTTCCAACGATGGTGGTCGGCCCCCTCTGTGCTACAAGATAGCACTCAGACCCTTTAAGAGAGCTGAGTGCGCTCTATTTAAAGGTTTCCTCCGGTCAGCCAGGTCAGGCCGGCGGAAACCTTGCAATAGGGCAGGGGGGACACCAACGTTGGGACTGACAAACTCGTAAGGAGCCCCTATATGTTTATTTAAACATAACAATATTTTTGTTTCCAATATTTGTATTATTGATAAAAGTAAAAATAGATATTTTTGACAGCAACATTTTGGTTATCGACAGTTGTGTTTTTATTACTTAAGTATAGGAAGGCGATCTATTTGTAAATAATATTTAGTTTCTGATATTTTTGTGAATTGATATAGTTGCTATCAATATTATATCATTAATCCTATAGCTGTGGAAATGAACTGGTGGGTTTAGATACAGTTGGGTGTTGTTGGAACTGGGGTGATGATAGACGCTGTATGCAGCTAGCCTTCCAAAATCCTAAAGCCAAAGCATTTCCACTGCCTGTGCTTGTGCTTTTCCTCTTTGAAGATCAAGTATTCATGGGAGCTTGACTGATAAAAACATGTAAACCACACCTATAACTATGTGTTTTCATTTTGTCGATGTTCTGGCCCATGCTAAAATGTCACATTTGCAGTTATTTCTGAACACTAGTTTTATGCAGGTGATGAGAAGGTATGAGTTTTGTTTGTGAGGTGAAGTGTTCTCCCATGGGTTGTGTCCAGTCCTAGAACAGATGGTGGTTGTTTGTCCCAGTCCGATCATGTAAAAGGAGCAAGGTGCGTCAAAGACACCCATTCTACCATAAGGACTTAAGTTGCTTCTGTGTACAATATAAAGTCAACTTTTTCATTCTTTTAAGAGGAAGAAAGAAGTAGTGTCTGACCCCTTTTCTCAATGTCCTATTACTTTACTCCCTTAAAGAGACCCGGTCAAGCTTACAGTTAAAGCAGCTTGAGCCATCTCACCCAAGACTCCCATGAATCTTATAGTTTTGACTAGTGCAAAGAGTACTGGGCTAGCATGTAAGCTATGCCCATGAGTGGAAACCTCTATTCACTTCTTGTCCATATATGCCAGCTTTCTGTAGAGAGTCAGATGTTGCTAGGTTGAGTCCTCGCTCTGTGAGTTCTATGACTGTCAGACCCTGAGTCTTCTGGTTTGGCAGACTCTTATAAATTCCAGCTGGACAGCACCAGGTTTGAATAGCTGTGGAGCTAGGAATCCTCTTGAGCCAGTCTTAAACACTTATTGGGATGTTTGCATAAGCCAGCGACTGAAGCTGGGATTGTTGTGTTGAATGTTAGCCTTACTTAAAAGTCAGCCTTCTAGTTGTTTTGCCTGGAACTTTATATATTCTGCTTTGGAATGTTGTAATTTAAATACTGGAGCCTGTTGATGTATCGTATGTATAGAGGAAGCGGCTGAGTGCACTTGTGCTCACACCACTTCCTCTCTGGCAGTGCAGCATCAGATCTCTCCTCACACGTCCTCCATCATTCCTCATCGTTCTCCCCCATTACTTGCCTTCAGGTCTCCAGCAACTACTGCTGCAAATTCCGCAAACTCCCTGCCAAGAAGATAGTAAATATGCCAGGGAAGTTTACTCTGCTGCTCAAGAAGTTGGATGACGGGAGGACTTTGAGTTTGATCTCAGCTGGCGTGGGCGGGGAGACTCGGGGGCTAGGGTGATGAGTGAGGGGGAGCGCTCTAGTGATTTCTTTGTGGACAAGAAGAGAGTACATTCAAGGCGACTGGAGCGGGTGATGGCACACAGTGTGGGTTGTGGTCGACACCCTACTTTATGAATTGTGTTCTATTCTGGCTGCAAATGCTTCATTTAGATGGACTTTAAAGACCTAAATGGTGAAATAAACTATACTTCTTTTAAGAAACATTTTATATACACCTTGGGGAACCCTCTTCTCTCCCCAACCCTGCTGTACTGGATAAGAAATGAAAAACAATGCAGGAGAAATGTTTTTGAAATAATTAACACACTGTCTGGAGTTGGGCAAGGTATTAAGCAGATATAATGATCATTTAAAAACGAAGAAGCCGAAATATAATTCTAAAACCTTCTTCATCCACAACTGGCCCCAAATGGGTTGGAAGGGTTTGACGAAGGGCACTACTTATTGGTGCATTATCCAATTTACTGCAAATTCTGACTTTTATGCTGAAAAACCTGAACTTGATCCATTGTGCACTTCTCCAGGACCATCTATTGCAGTAAAAGATTCTACAGTGCAAAACTCTTGGACTGTACAATGAAGAGCTTAATCCAGTACCTTTAATCAGGAGAATATTGTAAAATCAAAGAATGCTTAAAGTTTGTTCTTCAACATGGTGATACAGTATCTCAATTTCAAACATGTACAATGGGCTTCACCTTACCAACACTGACCTCGACTTTCAAAGGCATTTAGCAAGCATTCAAAATAATAAGATTGTCTTCCCAAATGACACTAGATAATCCTCCTTCATGAGAGACATTCGTTTTCTTTGAAACCAGTCTTCTTTCTTTGAAGGATCTCTCAAATACTCCGGAGCTCCTGTTCAATTCTGGCATCCAAGAGCCAAGGGATTATGTTGTTGTATCTGAGGCTCTTTGTTTCCATGTTGGACTCCATATTCAAACTTTTGAGAAAAACTACTATGACCTCTGACCATATAATGGAATCTCTGTTTACCATACTCTTAGTATTAAACCAGAAAGGTGGTGGGGTGTCCCATCTAAATTGTTCTCCACAAACACCTTCCCTTTCAGCCTGACAGTAAAACACGACAAGGTAAACACACAAATATAGCTGTTCAGGTGAGGAAATCTAGACAGGGGCAAATTGACTAAAAGACAATGTATACTTACTTCTTAACCTCTTCACTTAAGATCAAAATGATCAAGGTTTATAACATGGAAATGATCTGGGCTTATTGGCCCTCCCTCTAAAAAATTACACAATTGCTATATATCCCATATTTGGTAAAAATGGAATCGTCTAATGCAGATAAAAGAAGAAACATCTAGAAAAAAATTAAAGAAGCAAGGAAGAAATAATAAATTGAAAAAAATCAAAGACTGGAAAAATAGGAGATAAATAAGATTTAATATTCAGGACACCAATATTACTTTACAAACGGGGAGGGAAGAGAGCTCTATTGAAAGTACATTGACTAAAATTGTTATTGATTGACCATTGGGCAGTTTTTAAGTTATGAATCGTTCAAAACCTTGCATCTCTGAAGCTGGTAGTAGCACTATCCAAAATACTCATCCCCATGTTTTAGATCAATGGAATGCTCAACTCCACTAACAGTCAATTGTGTGGACAGACAGAAGTTTCTATAACAACTGCAACTCTAACAAATAAAGCTGTCATTAATCAATGTTCAAGTGCCACTCAAGTAGAAACTCAGAACCTGCTGTAAAGTTACATTTTTGAAGTCAGTGGTACTTCTCTTCTGAATCCCATTGCTGCCAATTCACAGATGAAGAGACTGCTCAACTCTGCAGTCAGTCAAGTGAGAGGAAGGACAGGAATATCTTCGACATTCAAATTTTTGTCAAGTAAAGATACTCTTTCTGCAGAATTAATTAACTCACCTCTAATATTTACTATAATTGAATTCATGTTTCTATTTGTGGGGAAGTAGCAGGCCCTAAACTGGTTCTCTCTGTATCAAACTGCATCTGAGCAACACTTGCGATCTTTTTTGTCACATGGTTGCCCTTAATTCCAGCTTGGGAAATAAAACTACTGCTAATGTGATACCAGTAGGAATTTGGTCTGATTATATTAAAAATCTGTATAAGATCAATAAGGATGCCATGAGTGTAAGATTAACGTTCCCTCATTAGATCAAATCTCTCCTCCAAATTAAGATCAGATAATTGGGTACATAAAGAGAGCCAGAGTTTGTGCTGCGATGGTGCCAGATGAAATTTCGATCTCTGTAATCAAAGAGAATCCAAAACTCTGGGCCAAAATGCTGGGTCCCTTACTCCTGATTTAGGTTTTGCCACTGGTCTCATCCCAACATCCTGGAAAGAGAGTGTTATAGTGCCTCTCTACAAGAAAGGATGTTAAAACATCCTTGGAATCTATTGCCAAATCGCCCTATTAGATGCTGTCAACAAGATTTTTGCTCTGAGTGTTTTAGAACATCTATTGTAGCCGATTCTTACTGAATCACAATTAGGAATTTGCAATTCCTTATCTAAGAAAACTTCCAACTTCTACTTAGTGATTCCTAGTAGTTCGCACATTGTCCTACGTCATGAATATTAATGAGTTAGGTAGCAATTTGAGACCCATTAGGAATCACAGCCATCACAGGGATGGTGGCTTGTTGAGGTCTGCAGACTGCCATGTCTGTGATTGGCTTTTAATAAAGCAATCATAGTTTTACTGCAGCTCATTTTCCTTGAAGGAGAATGGGATGAGTTTAGAAAGAAAAAAATGAAACTTTGAAATTTCAATTCTTAAGAGTAGGCAGTGGTCTGTGGGAACACTGCCTGCTCTTAAAAAATATTTTTTCAAAATTCTTAAAGGGGAAGTTTTTGCCAAGGGACCCCCTTCGATTCACAAATAGGTTACCGCAATTTTTAAAATGGCGGTAAATTATTACTGTTTTGCGACTGAATTTGTTTGAAAAACACTTATACATACCATACCGATGTCGTATTTGGAAAGGATGCCCAAAACATGACCCTTTCAATTACTGAATCACAAATGCAAATTGCGGTTCGGTAACAAGTTACCAAATCTCTTTTCGCATTGTGTACACTGAAAAAGCATTTTTCCGGTCACAAACAGCCCGATTCTACAAATCGTGCTGCTTGCAACCTGAAAAATGTTTTGCACATCTAGCTCTTAGAACCACTGAGGCAGTTGAGTGAGTGAATGGGTGAGCGGTGAGTGAATGCCCTGTGTCTTTGCAGTAATTTGGAGTAGGGGGAGAGAATTATAGGAGTGCCACATGTAGGAGGAGCAGAGATGAGCACTTCAAAGGCTTACTATCACTCATTAACCATTCCCCGAAATCACAGTTTCCACACAAAATGTGCTTTACAGACTAAGTGGTTGATTACGAGCTCCCAAACCCCAATATGGCGGTGGTGAGGTGGCCGTCAAACCAGCGGCCTCACCACCATCGTATTACGATGTTTCCACCGGGCTGACTGGTGGAAATGTCGTATTATGACGTTCTCGCCAGTCAGCCTGGTGAAAACAGTGCAGCAGCATTGGCCCTGCCAATGGCGTCGCACGCGGCACCCCCGGAATGCACACTGTCTGCCATAGCAGAACTCAAACTTCCCACGACAGGGTTGTCAGCAGTGCAGGCTCCCCCCTCTGGCCTTCACTCTGCCTTTCTGACAGCCTTTTTATGGCAGGGACCCATTCATGAAAAGGATGGCAGAAAGGAAAGTCATGATCAGCACGGCGGTGCTGAATTTAAAACCACAGTCGCTGACCACAACTTTCACCACCCCCCAACCCGTTGGGATCCATGATCCCGGCAGAGGCGGCGGTCTCCTGTCGGTCTGACTGCCAGGATCGTGATCTGGTGGTGGGACCCCTAGGATTGAGGAGGTCCTAAGACTGTCAAACCCGAAATGAGGCCCTAAATCTATGTTGGAATGCTGAAAAGCACAGACAGAAAAAGAACATTGCTCCCACTTGTCATCTCCATTACTCCAATGTCTCTTAAACACTGCAGTTACGTCTTTCCACCGCTTTTTTAATTGACCTACAACTTCTCTCCTTTCTATATCTTGTATTGGTGCCCTTGATTTAGTTAAGTTTTGGAGACAGATGTTGAGGGTTTCAGGATAGCTACAGAGCACACATGTTTTTTTTTAAACCACTGAGGAAATCCATTCTGTAGGTCGACCCTTACTACACACTTATCCATCAGACATTTACCACCAGAACAGCAATAGTGACTTTTCAAAATATTGTGCTAAATTTTATTCTCCACCACATGGCTCCTTATCTAGACTTGACCATATTTTTGTTTCTTAATCATTATCCCAAAATCTTATTAACTCCTCCATTGAACATATGGTAATATCTAATCATGCTCCAGTCATTACAGATTTTGACTTGCTCCCGGTGCATCCCAAATCCAATAGGTGGTGATTTAATAATGCTTTGTTACTTGTCTCTAAATTTTCCACTTCCTTTGTTGCCTTTGCGGACAAATGTCTCCAATTTAATGAAGATTCTCACGTTTCTCCACAATTGTTATGGGATTCGTTTAAAGCTGTGGCTCGTGGTCATATGATAAATTTTGTCTCTAATATCAAAATAAAACTTTTAAGGCCCAGCATCAAGCACTGCTTCTCAAAACTAAATGGTTAGAACATCAATATTATCCTTCCTCCTCCAATTTTAATATACAAGAACTTATTCAGGCAAAATTGCAATTTAACAAAATCTCAACGGATAATGCTCCCTCTTTTCTTCTACGTAGTAGTGCCCGTTATTATGGAGTTCGTAGTAGAGCGGGGAAGCTTCTGGCTAATTATTTAAAAGTCCGAAAGCAACGCCATAATGTGAAGTCTATAGTTTCAGATACTGGTGAGTCCCTTTTTAAGAATGAAGATATCTTAGCTGAATTTGTTAATTATTACCAGACACTTTATACTCCTGAGTCAGTCCCGACCCCCTTACAGATTAATGATTATTTAAAGAATATTCCAAACCCTAATAAGACACTGGTTGAAGCTACTTCACTTGAAGCAGATATTACTTGGTTAGAGATTTTTAAAGCCCATCAATCTCTAAAAAAAGTTAAAACTCCTGGGCCAGATGGATTTACAGTGGAATTTATTTTACATTTTTCTGACATGTTACTTCCCAAACTTTTTCAGCTTTTCCAATTCTTCATGGGTTCTGGTTGTACAGGAGGAACATTTCAGGAAGCTTCGATTTGCCTAATTCCAAAGGACGGTAAGGATCATACTTTCTGTAAAAAGTATAGACCAATTTCTCTTCTCAATACAGATTCTGAAATCTTTGCTAAATTATTAGCCCTACATCTTTATACCCTTTTACCTGCACTTATAAGTAAGGAACAAATGGGTTTTGTCAAAGGTAGACTTGCTTCTGACAATTCTAGAACATTCTTTGATGTACTCAGCAAAGCTCCCGCTCTGTCGTACTCTTTACCGGCAATTTCCATAGATGCTGAGAAAGCGTTTGACAGGTTAGACTGGTCTTTTTTATTAAAAGCTTTAGCTTGGCATGGTTTAGGGCCTCATTTCATTTTATTTATCTATTTGCTTTATCAATCCCCAATGGCATCGATATTGGTAAATGGGAAACTGTCTAGATATTTTGTATTATGCTGAGGTGTACGTAAAGGATGTCTGCTCTCTCCACTCCTATTCATTCTAGCTCTAGAGCCCTTTCTAGCCAGTATTAGAAATAACATTAAAATTGAAGGTTTCCAGTATGGCCAGAAACATTTAAAATTAATGGCATATGCAGATGATATACTTTTATATATCTCAAACCCTGAGTTCTCGATTCCGTCTCTACTTCGAGAAATTGAGGAATTTTCTTTGATTTCAGGTTATAAGATAAATTCGGATAAAACTGAAATCCTCCCTCTAACAAAATTTTGTTTTAGAGCGTTGTTTGATATTACTGGTTTTCACTGGAATTCTTCCAAAGTTAAATATTTAGGTATTTGGTTCACCTCATCCATTAAAAAGTCCATTGAAGTAAATATCTCAGATGCTTTAGAGAAAGTTGATAGATCGGTTCTGGCATGGAATCCCTTATTTTTATCCCAGTGGGTTCGTCTTGACTCTATTAAAATGATGATTTCTCCTAATATTCTATATATCCTATCCATGATTCCGCTTTCTCTACCTGGTACCTTTTTTATACAATTGGACTCCAGATTGTCTAAATTCCCCTGGAACAATAAGAAATCTAGAATTTCCCTTAGTCATCTTCGTCATTCTAAACAGGAAGGAGGAGTCAATTTTCCTGATTTTCGATTGTATCACAAATCCTTTTGTTTGCGTTAAGCTTCTAGATGGATCTCCCTGTCAGGCTCTAGGTTTACCCCCTTATGGTTGGAGATTGAATGTTCTTTTCTATTGCCTTTTTCCCCTATTGAGGTGGTAACATTTTCTTACAATATTTTGCTTATCTCCCCTCCGCTTCTTAAACATACTTGTGCTCTTCTGCGTTCTCACTATTTACCTCCATCTGTCTCTCATTCCTCTTTTATGAATTCCCCTATTTGGCATAATTGTCTTATCACTATTAATAAAAAACCTTTAATTTGGAAATCCTGGCGACAAAGAAATATAGCATGGGTCAAGGATTTATTCTCCAATGATACTCCACTTTCTTTTTCACAATTCCAACTTCTATTTCATTGTACCAATTCATTTATGCCTAAATATCTTCTTCTTATTAATATAATTCTTGATGTACTTTTTTCCTTGCCTTCCCCTTCTTCTTCTTCGGAATTACCCTTTTCTTTGTCCTCCTTTCTTACCTCGAATCCTAAGGCGTCAAATATCTATAAACTTTTTCAGTCTCCTGTTTTGAATCTAAAATTGAGTCTCGATGGGAATTGGATTTGGGATGTACCTGGACTGTTTCCTTTTGGAATAAGGTGTGACATCGATCTTATAAGATATCTAGATCAGCTTCTACCACACAGTCACTTTTCTTTCTTTATCACAGACTTTATTTTACCCCTTCTACTATAGCAAAATCGTCTGTTTTCTGCACTTTAAACTGCTGGTCCTGCGATAGCCCAAAGGGAGATCTTATGCATATCCTTTTTGAAGGTCCTCCTACTGTCTCTTTTTGGAGAAAGGTTTGGTGTCAGCTTACCTCCATTTTTCATTTGCAATCCCAATTATCTCCCTTGGTTTCTAGGTAGTCTCTCTGCTGACATTGTTTCAAATGATGATAATTTAAAGTTGTTTGATCTCATGTTAGCTTTAGCCTTTTAGCAAATTACTCTTAATTGGAAAAATTCATCCAACATTTCCTATAAGGCTTGATGGAATAATGTTTGCCACTACCATAGACTAGATATTGCTTTTACCTCTTTATGCTGCCCTCCCATAAATAGAGATTTGTATTGGTTACCTTTGACTGATTATCTTAATGCTGTTGCTTGTAATTCTACTAATTGTACATTATCTGAGAATTTTAAGCCACCATGAATTATTTATTTTCTCTGTCCTTGAGTGAATATTAATTTAGCTTAATTTTATGCTTTATTGAATATTACTTTTTTCTTTTATTTAGCTATTGAAGATCCAATGTATCTTTTTCATTGAAAATGGTCTTGTTCCGTTTTCATTGTTTCTTTCCCATTTTATACTTTTAAAATGTTAAACAGCTTTTACAATTCCTTTTAAAATTATATCATTATCATTGTGACAGATATCTTGTATTGTTATTATGTGACCCATGTGTATTTTGATTTTAATAAAGCTGATTTACCTTAAAAAAAATATTGTGCTAAAAATATTGCTTGCCACAATATAGTGCAGTACAGATAGGTAAGATCTATTATGCGTACTTTCACATTTATGTATGTTGGAGAGTAAATCTATATTACATACACTTACCTCCCTGATATTATGGCAGTCAATATTTCCGCCACCCTATTTTGATGGGTCGATATTTTTGTCAATATTATGACATGTAACCCCTTTACAACCATAACCATCTGCATTGCTAGGTGATTTGGTGGTTTGGAATCTTTCTAAACTTCAGAAAAGTTGGGCATGCTGATTTTACACTTTAACTTTTTCTTCTTATTTTGTTCCTCTGTGGGCAGGCCTAGACTCATTTAACTCAAGGTGGTCCCCCTCCCACCACTCACCTGCTCATGCTTCTCTTTATCCTCGTAATCTTCCTCTTCCATTGCCGTCTGCTACTCACCAATCCCAAGTTCCTTCCCGTCTTCATTATGCTAATCGTATTAATGCTACATCTAGCACTACAGATGTTAGACCTTCTATTACGTCTATCGCAATATAGACATGAGGTAAGCAGACTATGACTGTCACAGCCAGTCTGCCCAAACTATGATAAAGGGGCTCTTAGTTGTTCTCCAGGACTGAAAGGTAACCTAACAAATGTATCGATTTTCCCTTTTGTTCACTGTAAAATTAAATCTCTCCCTTCCTCAATTGCATGTTACTCAACTAAAATTGCCTGTGACCGCTCTTGAACTGGTTGTTATTTTATGTCATTGTTATGCTATTTTAGTTGCGTTGTACAAAGCTTAATCCACACTAAGGAGAAACACATGGAAGTGTTACATGAATCACAATTAATTTGATCATAGAACACTCACCACAGCGAAACGTGCCATTTGGAAGCATTGTAAATAATATGGCAATTGTACTCAGTGTATCTTCTGCGACTCGGCTCTTCTGGGATTCAAGCCCATAATTTGATTAAACCATGGATATATTGGCAACAAATAACACCAAAAGCTTTCTTTTTCACAATCAGTTTTCATGTATATGATATTTCTGTAGCACAAACCTATCCAAAAGGCAGCAGAGCACTGTACAGGGTCACGGACACCTGTACATTTAAAGACTGATAGGACAGGCAAATGAATAGTGAGCTGTTGATGCTTTCTGGTGTAGTTTTCTTTAACAAAACTGTGTCCTCAACTCTCCCCTAAATTGGAGCAGCAGTGGGGTGGTCCTGATGGATAGAGAGATGCTGCTCCAGATTCTGGGTACGGAGACAGAAAATGAGGTGGGGAGATTGTTTTCAGGATAAGTGTGGTTGATGCTTGTGATGGCAATGTAAATAAATGCAGCTTCTTTTGAATATAATGCTGGCAATCAAGGACAGCAGTCCCATCAGGATGTTGTGCTCTGATCATATTTCTTCAGGCCCAGGATTAGACGTCCTGTGGTGTGCAAGACGCCCTTAAGTGGTGCCACTCTGGAGTCAGAGAGGGTATGGAGCAAGACGTTAGACTCATCCATATGTGAATATGAGTGCTTGCATATGAAGTCACTTTCTGGAAGCACGGTTTCACTTTCTTTAAAAGAGCAAGCTGGTACAAGGCGATCTTTGTTTTTATGGGAACATGTTCCATGAGAGTAAGGTTGGTGTCCGGATGAATGCAAGTGACTTGGCGTTCAGTGAGAGTTGGGGTTCAAATCTGTCAAGGTTTGTGTCACAGAGCCAGGTTTGTAGTTTTCATGGTTCTTGTTCTTGGCAAATAACAGGAATTCCTTCTTCATTGCTTGAGCTCTAGGTAGGCGCTGGACAACTACTCATTTAATATTTATCACAGCTATCAAAACATCTGTAAAATTATACCACAGTTCACTTGAGCCAAGATCTGCACCTGCAACATACGTACAGTAAGTACACTAATATTTCAAAATATTCCAGCCAACATATGTTTATCCCAGGCCTGTATATAAATAGGGCCCCCCAGAGCAAACCACAGTTAACATGAGCTGAGATCTGCAATCGCTATGTACATACAGTAAGTATATTAATATTTCAAAATATTCCAGCAAACATTTGTTTATTCCAACACTAAATTAAAATAGGTCCACCAAGAACCCCATTTTTGTAATGCTTGGATGGGCAGCCTTATTATGCCTGATATATTGCCTTTTCAGGAATCACACAGTGGACCATTTTCCATGTCCACTCTGTGTACTTTCTGTTGTTTACTCCACTCTGCATACATGCAGAAGACTGTGTAACACCCATTCTTTCAGTAATAAAGGAAAGGACCTAGGCACCCCTCATGTACTGCATACCCAATTTATATGAACAGTAATTTGTGGCATGGAGCCTGGATCTGTTCTAGGTAGAGCCATTTTAACCTAGTTGTTTATAAGGTGTATAGCATGTGGATGCACAAACCATAATAATTATTGGACAATAGTTATCAAAATATAAATTTTTATTGGAGAAGACTTATCAACATGCAATATGCACACCTGAGAACAAAATGTGAAGAGTATCCTGATTTAGTCCCCTTTTGCAATCAATCTGAATTCCCATTTTAGGTACTTGCCATTTGAAGAAAGTTTTACGTTTAAATATTTTGATTTTTATTTTTAGGAGTTGTACGGCCGACACTTGTTTCCCCCCTTATGGATGTACAGGTCTGTGTCTTTTTAAGGGTGTAGATAAAAGCATAAGGAAAGAAATGCAGAAAAAATTAAATTGTATAAAACATGTTCTTACATTCAGAAATGTATGTGTAGACACATTGTAGATTTTAATCTAAGGAGACAAAACATTTTGGGCCTGATTACAACCTTGGCAGATGGGATACTCCATCACAAATGTTACGGATATTCCGTCCCCTGTTTTACAAGTTCCATAGGATATAATGGAACTTGTAATGCAGCGGACAGGATGCCTATCACGTTTCTGACAGAGTATCACATCCGCCAAGGTCGTAATCAGGCCCCTTGTCTCCTTAGATTTATATCACTTTTTGAACACTAAGGTAATTAATAACTACTTATTCCTATCAATCGCTGCAATCAGCCTATCCAACAGGAAAATGTTCTAACCGCATTTACATACATTCTCCTGTCGCGTAGGCTCTCATTATTCTGATGAGACTACTGGATTTGGGTGGCAGAATCACTTGCACTGTGGGAGACTGAGTCTGAACCCACTACAGGTGACACCTGTCGACCTAATCCGGGTTTTGCTCTGGCTAACTGGCAGTGCCTCATCTCCACCCAAGAGCAGGAATGATTGGGCAGCCGAGCGCATGACACAATTGACTCCTCAGGGAAATCGTGGTCACTCAGATCGCATCCGTTTCTCTCAGTCACATTAGTCTCACATATACAAGGAAAATCAGAGGCATAGGGCTTTAATGAAGCAACTGCATCTTAGATAAAGCATGTAATGCAATAACTAGGATGATAAAGCATGACAGGATTACAATGGTGACAAGGAGAGTAAAGCATAATAATAACGCTACCATATTGTCACTAGAATCATTAAAATAGCTCCTACCTAGGTTATATTAGAGCACAACATGTTAAGCTCTAGTTCTGCCCTTCAGGTTCCCCTGGTAAGACTGCATCCCTCATACCTAAGCAAGAGGCCTGTAGTCTACATAAGCAGCTGTAGCGAAGCACTCAGCAATCAGCATACAGTTGTGGTCATTTGGCTGGAATCTCCCTCTAACGTACATGGGTCAAAGTAGTGTTTTTATAATAAAACAGCTGATGTTCCAAGAAAGGATCCCTACGTAAGAGTGTGTATGTTTCTATGAACACTAGAGACAAAGGGGGTGATTCTAAGTCCGGCGGGCGGCGGAGGCCGCCCGCCAGACTTCCCCCACCAAAATACCGCTCCGCTGTCGAAAGACCGCAGAGGGTATTTTGGGATTTGCCCTGGGCTGGCGGGCGACCGCCAAAAGGCCGCCCGCCAGCCCAGGGCAAATCAACCTTCCCACGAGGACGCCGGCTCAGAATTGAGCCGGCATAGTGGGAAGGTGCAACGGGTGCAGTGGCACCCGTCGCGTATTTCAGTGTCTGCAAAGCAGACACTGAAATACAAAGTGGGGCCCTCTTACGGGGGCCCCTGCAGTGCCCATGCCATTGGCATGGGCACTGCAGGGGCCCCCAGGGGCCCCGCGGCACCCCCTACCGCCATCCTGTTCCTGGCGGGAGACCCTCCAGGAACAGGATGGCGGTAGGGGGTGTGAGAATCCCCATGGCGGCGGAGCGCGCTCCGCCGCCATGGAGGATTCTGTAGGGCAGCGGAAAACCGGCGGGAGACCGCCGGTTTTCCTAGTCTGACCGCGGCCGAACCGCCGCGGTCAGAATGCCCTGCGGGGCACCGCCGGTCTGTCGGCGGTGCTCCCGCCGATCCTGGCCCCGGCGGTCTGAGACCGCTGGGGTCAGAATGACCCCCAAAGTGTACCACTTTTGCCGGCAACCTATCTCACTGCAGCCTTGAGAAAAGCACAGAGTGAAATAAATGTCTTGTTTAAGAACGCAGTGCTAACCTAGGCAAAGAACAGCTAGATAGAGAAAATAAAACAAGACCACAAATGTGGCCATTGCTAAAACTAAGCTGAATTAAATATATCTAGGTTAAAGTGCACAGCGGCAGGCCTAGTTTGATAAAATAACGTGTATGGAGGGATAACATATGTAGGAAAACTACTGTGCACAAGTGGTATCATTAAATTGATTCCTTCCAGGGCTGACAGTGAATTCTTTTTTGAAGATTTTTATTTTCTCTTCCTTTTACTTGGTAGTAACGACCTGTTCCTATGTTTTCATGACATACATGAATTGGTTATTAAATAATTTCTAGCCTATGAACAATTTCGTCTTCGAAAAATGTGCTTCACTTCCCTTTCTCCCACATTATGTTTGTATCACTTTTTTGGGGTTAGGATGGTATAATAAACCATGCATGTCGTGATCCAGAGTGTGCCTGCACATAATTTCGGAATGGAAGAATCTGTTCATCTTTTCTGTATTCTTTTCCTTATGCTTTTATCCACAGCTTTGAAAAAGCCCAAGGACTCTGTGCCCATAGGGGCAAAACACATGTTGGCTGTATAACTGCTTAAAAATAAAAGTAGCAAAAATGTAAAACTTTCTTCAAATGCTCAATTTGTAAAAATATGAATTCAGATTTATTTTTTTGCTAGACTGTATTACCTTACCATTTTCATTATTGTTCTCAGGTGTGATATTGTATGCCGATTTGACTTTTCCAATAACAATTTATATTTTGACAGCTACTGTCCAATAATAAGTATGGTATGTGCATTCCCTGCTATGAACCCCGATCCTTCGCTGTTTATTTGGAGTGGTAGTAATATATAGGAAGATGTTTATCTGGATAAGGGGTAAACGTGCTGAGAGGGCTGATTCCCGGCGAGAGGGCTAATTAGACCTCGACTAATTCTTCATCTTCTAGTTCCCAGACAACCTGCAGTGCCATGACACAATCTGGTGAAGAAAGCAAGGAAGAGCCATAGGGTCAATAGGGGCATGGGGCATGGATTTTTTTTTTTTTTTAAACAATAGTCTCTACCACTAAATATTTGCAGGACACTTAATATACAATTAATGTTGATACAACTTTGTAGTATGAAAACATTATTTGGTTGTCATACTCTCAAAAAAAGTAAGTCAAACAAAAGTGCTTGCCGCTCACACATGGAACACACTGGGATAAAAACACATTTCATTGCAAAACAGTTAGGGGCATTATTTATGGGCCCCTTGCATCGCCGTTGCATCACTTTTTGTGAGGCAATGGCTGTTCAATTCTTGCAACCATATTTATGAGGCCAATCAAAGCCACTTTGCATGGCTTTGAATGGCCTCTTAGATATGGAGTAAGGCAAGGCAGCACAAATCCCTGCATTGCCTTACTCTGCACAAGGTAGGTGTTCAATGGGTGTTGAGGTAGGGGTTGGAAAGGTGCGCAGATCCCCTCCTTTGTAAGTTGTCCTCCTGGGCACCCAGATTCTTCTGCCAGTGTGCCGACATGGTCCAGCGCACTGGTCCTGTGTCTCCATAGGTGGTACTCTGGGTTGCAGATGTTGAGTTCCCCTTTTTATACTAGGTAAATGCTTTGGAGTTGAAGTTGTGGCGTAGCATTTTGACGTATTCCCAGGTTTACCAGTGTTGGTAAAACTGTGAATGTGCTAAAATCCATGGGTGGATGCATGGGAACACCCACGCATCCACCCATGGAACACCTCCCTTGGGCAGAGTAATGCAACTCAGCGTTTCGCTCTCTGTTGCTTTTCTCCAGATTTATCAAGTAAATTTGGGCCATGCCAGGTGGCCTTGCATGGCTTGATAAATCTTACTTTAGTGTTGCGTTGCCCTTGCGCCCCAGTGCATAGCACAAGGGCTACGCAACACACTGATAAATATTCTCCAAATGTTTTCTTTAGGTTATTTTCTTTTTGTAATGCAAACATAGAAGTTTCAGATTTCAGGTCCCCTGCTAACAATATCTTCCAATAGTTTTTAACTAAGGTTCCCTGTTTTCCATTTGTACCGATAAATACAGATAGAAAAACATTCAATGCATTGTCTATATTTATTTTTAAATGTGGATAAAAACAGAAGTTAAGTTGTTTTTCAAGTGATTCAATATGCTGTAAGTCGTGACTTACAGGCCAATAGCTGTCCAGCTTGACAGGTAAGGGAGTTACAAAAAGAAACACATTTTAGTAACATGGCTTAAAATTGAGTAGATATGCACAAGTTTCATAGTAAAATGTTCATGTTTTCATGAACGTGTACTGATTTATATTCTGTGGGTGTTCCTGTCATTGAAACCAGTAACAAATGTAAGTAAGAGTGTACATGTACTGGTTAAATAAATGTGGAAATATACTAATTTGAGCTTACTTTTTTCAGAAAGCCCACAGTAAATATAGCTAATATTAGCAAAATATAAATATTGATGAATGAAATACTGTGAGAAAGTAGCCTCTTTCTAGCTTGGTTACCCCCACTTTTGGCCTGTTTGTGAGTGTGTGTCAGTGTGTTTTACTGTGTCACTGGGATCCTGCTAGCCAGGACCCCAGTGCTCATAGTGAAAACCCTTACATGTCTGTGTGTTTTACCTGTCTCACTTGGATCCTGCTAGCCAGGACCTCAGTGCTCATAGTTTGGGGCCTAATGTGTGTGTTGTCAGTATTGCTTAACTGTGCCACTGAGGCTCTGCTAACCAGAACCTCGGTGTTTATGCTCTCTCTGCTTCTCAATTTGTCACTATAGGCTAGTGACTCCATTTACCAATTTCAATTGGCACACTGGACCCCCCTTATAAGTCCCTACTATATGGTACCTATATACCCAGGGCATTGGGGTTCCAGGAGATCCTTATGGGCTGCAGCATTTCTTTTGCCACCCATAAGGAGCTCAGACAAACCCTTTCACAGGAGTGCCACTGCAGCCTGCGTGAAATAG
The DNA here is from genome assembly GCF_031143425.1 of Pleurodeles waltl. Classification (NCBI taxonomy): domain Eukaryota; kingdom Metazoa; phylum Chordata; class Amphibia; order Caudata; family Salamandridae; genus Pleurodeles; species Pleurodeles waltl. The sequence continues at coordinate 738,726,564 of NC_090442.1, read as the reverse complement.
TGCTCACACTATTTCACAACCATTTTCACTGCACTTATGTAACTTATAAGTCACCTATATGTCTAACCTTCATTTACTGAAGGCTAGGTGCAAAGTTACTAAGTTTGAGGGACCCTTGCACTAGCAAAGGTGCCCCCAAGCTGTCCAGGGTCAAATCCCTGGACTTCGTGAGTGCGGGGATGCCATTACACATGTGCACTACATATAGGTCAATACCTATATGTAGCTTCACAATGGTGACCCCGAATATGGCCATGGTAAGGTGTCTAAGTTCATGGAATTGTCCCCCATTCCAATTCTGGTATTGGGGAGCCAATTTCATGCATCCTGGGGGCTCCACCATGGACCCCCAGTACTGCCAAACCAGCTTTCTGAGGCTGGCACTGCAGCTACAGCTGCTGCCACCTCATAGACATTGTTCTGCCCTTCTGGGGTCTGAGCAGCTCGGTCCCAGGAAGGCAGAAAAAAGCATTCCCTTTGGGAGGAGGGTGTTACACCCTTTCCCTTTGGACATAGGTGTTACAGGCTTGGGAGGGGTAGCCTCCCAGAGCCTCTGAAAATGCTTTGAAGGGCACAGATGGTACCCTCCTTGCATAAGCCAGTCTACACCGGTTCAGGGATCCCCAGTCCCTGCTCCGGCGTGAAACTGGACAAAGGGAAGGTCTATATCCACCCCAGGGGTGGTGCCCAGTGCTCCTCCAGTGTGTCCCAGACTTCAACCATCTTGTTTTCCAAGGTGTGGGGACACTCTGGCGGCCTGTGAGTGGCCAGTGCCAGCAGGTGACATCAGAGACCCCTCCTGATAGGTGCATGCCTGATAAGGTAGCCAATTCCCCTGTCAGGGCTATTTAGGGTCTCTCCTGTGGGTTTCACTTCAGATTCTGCTTGCAAGTTCCATCAGGAATCCTCTGCAACTAATACTTCATCCTCTGACCTCGGATCGACTGTAGACTGCTCCAGGAACTACTGTAACTGCAACAAAGTATCCAGACGGGCTACTTCGACCCTGCAACTTCAGCTCCAGCCAGAAACTGCAACAGTTTCCACGGTGTGCATGCTCTGGGGACTCCCTGTATTCACCCTGCACCAGAAGGACCAAAGAAATCTCCTGTGAAGTGACGGAGTCACTTCCCTGCTCCAGCAGGCACCTTCTAAGATGACGACCGGCTCTCTTGGACTCCTCTCCTGATGACGAACATGCTCCTTGGAACACAGCTGGTGGACCCCTTCGACACAGACTGTCCTAAGGTCCTGCTGTCCAAATTTGGAGGAGGTGAGAGCTTGCCTTCCCCGTTTGCAACAGTAGCCTTGTGTACCGCGTCATCTTCACCTCCTGAGGCCTCTGTGCACTATTTGCAAGTATCCTTCATGCACAGCCTGGCCCAGGTCCACACATTCTATCCTGTAATGCTCAACTCACTGAGTTGTTTTCTGGGGCCGTGGGACCTTCTTTTGTAGTGCTGTAACAACTGCAATTTGCACCTTCTTTGTCCCCATGTCCTGGGACCTCCGTGGGTGCTGCCTGGTCATCTGTGGGTTCTCTCCAGTTTTGGGAGACCTCACTGCCTCCTCAGTCTGAGTTGAGGCACCCAGGTACCTCCTGGGTCCAGGCAGCGCCAATTTGACGTGATCCATGACATTGCTTGAACCAAGGCTTGTTGGATGAATCCAGCACCAAAACTCACCTGCATCCAACATCTCCACATAGGACATCCTTTGCATCATGCAGAAACCTGCAGCATCTTCCTTGATGCTCTTCTGCAGTCTTCTTCCAACCGAAGACTCCTCTTTTGCACCATCTTCTAGGTTGGCAGGGGCTCCTGTCCTTCCTGGAATCTTCTGCAACTTCTGGACTTGGTCTTCTCTCTTTACAGGTCTTCAGGTCCAGGAATCCACCATTTGTTGCTTGCAGTCTTGCTTGGTTCTTGCAATAACTCTAATCACGACTTGTAGTGTGTCCTAAACTTGCAGTAATTTACTCCTACTTTCCTGGGCTTTGGGGTGGGGTATTTGACTCACCTTTGTGGTTTTCTTACTCTCCCAGCGATTCTATACACACTACACTTGTCTAGGGGGGAGTTTGTGATTCGCATTCCACTTTCTTAGTATATGGTTTGTGTTGCCCCTAGACCTATTTCTGCCTATTGCATTCTATGGTATTTCCTATTGTCTGCACTATCCTATGTCTAATTACTTACCTTATTTTGGTGTCTAGTGTATGTATTTTGTATAATACTTACCTCCAGAAGGAGTATTGCCTCTAAGATATTTTTGGCCTTGTGTCACTAAAATAAACTACCTTTATTTTTGGTAACACTGAGAATTGTCTTTACTTGTGCATAAGTACAGTGTTGCAGGAGCTTTGCATGTTTCCTAGTTCAGCTTAAGCTGCTCTGCTACAGCTCCCTCTGTCAGCCTAAACTGCTAGAACACTACTACATTTCACTAATAAGGGATAACTGGACCTGGTATAAGGTGGAAGTGCCCAAGGTACCCACTACAAGCCAGGCCAGCCTCCTACACAGACAGAAATGCAAGAAAGTATATACCATAAAACTAGGAGCCCTATATTCAATGCATCTGGTGACAAAATTGGACGCATGTGAGAAATTGGTGACAAAAACAGCCCTGTTAATGATTTTTCTCTTATGTGGCATAAGAAGCTCCTCTATAGGGCAGTACTACACTCTCTTCATGGAGCAATGGTTTAGCTAAATGGGGCAACCCCTTTTAAGAGGTTCTATGGTAACACTGCTGCTTCCTTGAAGAAGTCTTTCTTACGTTTAAAGTTATGTCCAATTGAGAGGTACTGTCCATAGGGTAGAGAAAGACTTGTAGGGACCTACCATGATAGCTAGATTATATTAATAAGATGTTCCGCTCAGTCGGTTTCTTATGTAAGGGGCTGAATAAATGGTGGTCACAGGTGCGTTTTGTGAGGTCTAGGAATATATTTTCAGAACTTTCAAAATATATATTGAAACTTAGACCCTTACAATTATGTTTATGCCAGTCATGAAAATCACTAAGAAGTGATGTGGGCTTTGCAAGATCATAAAGACATCATCAATGTATTGTTTCCAACAAGATATGTATTAGCTGTATGGATTGGTCAAGAGTAGAAAGATAGTGAACTCAAGATTATCCATAAACCTCACTGTCAGAAAGCAACCAGCAAACTTGAAGGATAACAGCACCATATCTTTGTCATTTGCATAAACCTCAATAAAAAGATTTGAAACAAGATTATCCATATAAAGTATGACAAACTTAAGAACAAACCTTGCTCTAATTGACACCCCTTACATTTGGAGATAGCTGTGGTTGTCAAAAAATAAGAACTTTGTGGACAAGTCCAGACGTAGCAGGAAAATTATGAAAACTTGCATGGGCCATTGTCTGGTGTTGAAAAGGGTTTGAACCTCCTGTATCCAATCTTCCTTTGGAATGTTAGTATACAAGAACTCTATATCAAGAGTCATCGAAATCCTAGAGATTAATCATCTACCCAGCTGATAAAGTTCATACTATCGCAAATACAACAGTCAGTTGTTGGTACAAAGGCTTTAATAAAGAAATCCACGTATTGTCCAATAGGTTCTAAAATGGACCCACATCCCAAGACTGTTGGTCTCCCTATTAGAGAGTCAGGCCCATATTTATACTTTTTTAGCGCCGCATTTGTGCCGGTTTTTGGCGCAAAAGCGGCGCAAACTTACAAAACACAAATGTATTTTGTAAGTTTGCGCCACTTTTGCATCAAAAACCGGCGCAAATACGGCGCTAAAAAAGTATAAATATGGGCCTCAGTGTTTTATGGATTTTTACGTAAAGTGTACAGAACTTGTGTTCTAGGATTCTTAACACTGAGAAACATAAATGTATTTTTACTCAAATAGCCTGCTTCCTTAGATGGTGTTGTAAATTGGTCAATTGCCTTGGTGGTTTCTTGATAGTCTACTCTAGTGTTCAGTGTTGCCTAGCTGTCTCATAATCTCATGTTTGTATTGATCAATATCCTTCAGGACAGTGCCTCTCCCTTTATCGGCTGGTTTAATCACAATTTCAGATGTATTCTTTAGTGATTACAAGGCCAAACTCCCATTCCTGGAAATATTATATGGGATAAAATTGTGTTTATGTCGTTTTATGCAGATATCCAGCAAGGCCAATATTTCAAAGATCAGTACCTCTGGAGGAATAGTGGAGATGGTAAGAAAGTGAATGGGAATCTGAGGCCTGGGATGTCATGTCTTGGCTTAAGATTGTTGAGGAAAAAAATCTTTGAGTCTAATTGTACTGAAAGCTTAGAGTGGCTCAGCTTGGGGACGAAGAAAAAGTGCCCGAGTAAAGATATATTCATGGAGAATAAGGTATGGTATGCCATTTTGAATCTTCTCAGTCCTCTGTTTAGCTGCACTTAGCCATTGTGTCTGCCAAGATGAGTCTTTCGTCACCTTAATCTGTTTTGCTGGGTTGTTCACCCAGCTCTGCTCAAGTTTTATTTATCTTCTGTATCTTGTTCCATTACCTTTAGGCTTTTCGTGCTCCAGTTCATCATCATCAGGCTTTTATAAGCTCTGGTTTATAATTCACTGTCACAGTCTTCCCCCTCAGCCTGGTTGCTGTGCTCATTCCCTCCCCCCTTAGAGGTGCTCGACAGGCTAAGCCTTGCCCGGCCTATTTATATTTCAAGTTGCTTGCCTTCCTCTGAATGGGAAGTTCATTGGCTACTGTGAGGCTACTGGCCCTGGGACGGTTCCTGCCAGCTGCTCCAAATACCTTATTCAAGGACCCATACCAATGCTTTACTTTTGCCCTTCCCTCCACTTCTCAGTCCAGAATCTTCTGCGGTTTAGTCCTGTAGCATCCTTCTGGCTTGACTAAAGATCTGTGGCAGCTGGTTATTCAAAGATATGATGCTGGCCTACCCTAGGTTTTCTCTTTTGTACCCTTTCTCACACCTCAACCTCTACACTTTTTGGCAAGAGGTTCTGGGAGCCATAGTTCTTTGAGAACTATCAGAGGGATAAATATTTCTGCAGAGTCAATAAAGGTGGTATTCCTAAAGCACATTTAGAAAAGTGAATGAATAGAAATGATTAATCAAAATGTAAGGTGAAATTTTACATACTGTACTATTGGAAAGTCTAAGAAAGCAGGTAATATTAGATAGCAGTCAGTAGTCAGTAGTTTTATTATGTTGTTTTCTTCGTTTAACATTTGTGTTCTTGTGTTCTTATTACACTCACATCATGATTCTCACCTGATTTTCCTACAGTGGTTGGCTTGAACTTCTTTATTTCTTGAATGTCATAACATATCAGTATTTTCATCATCATTGTTTTCTACTGAGTTTGCATCATGTATATGGGTATTTTTTCTCCCATCATTGGATCTTGAAATACCAGAGAATATTTTTCTTGCTCATAAATAATAAATAAATAATATCCCTTGTGTAAATTTGATTACTGTCCCATATTTGTATTTTTCAACCCAGCTGAAAGAATGCTTCGAATAAATGAGGTGCCCATCGTCCATTTAAAGATTTGATCAACTTTCCATTTTCGAATAGGTGTTGCTTTTTGTTGAACTATTAGTAGCGTAAACCATTCTGCAAAGAATCTCATGATGTATATAATGTGCCCAAGGGTTCACCATAAAACTAAACATTTTCTATGCATCCCCGTCTCAATTCTGAAATGACGATATCTTTAGTATTCTAAAACCGATGGAAAAAAATAACATATTGAATATGATCATGTACTTGTCTGAAAGATGTATATCTCATTCATACTAATAGGCTAAGGGCCTCATTATGAGTCTGATGGTCACTTGACTGCCAGACTTGCGGATGGCGGTGGGACCGCCGCCAATGCAGCGGTCTGGCCACCACATTACAACCCTGGCAGTCAGGCTGCCAGGGAACTGCCATCTCTGCCAGGATCAGAGATCCAAGCAGTCTGGAGGTTGGTGGCAGTCCTAATCTGCCAGTGGAGTGCTGCCCTGGGGATTACGACCTCATTTTTCACCAACCTTTTCATGGGGGTAGCACCACCATGAAAAAGCTGGTGGAGAACAGGTGCAGTGGGCTTTGTAGACAGTGAACACTACGAGGGCACTGGTGCACCTTGCAAACTCAGGTTGCCACCCGCTTACCTAGCGGGAAACTCTTAATGGGGCCAGTGGGGAAGTAGCCTGTGTGGCGACAACCTTCCTGTCGGAACTTCGGCGGACAGTAAAAACCGAACTCGTAATGACCCCCTAAGGGCTGTGAAAAAAAGGCCATTCTAATTACAAACATTTGGTTTATAAAATATGATGTAAACTAAATAATAGAATAAGCATATATCACTCACACAACTTTGAATTTTTACCCAAGTTAGCAAAAAGAGTTACCCAGCAGTCTGGGACTTCTTCCGTCAACAGCACACAATTCATAACTTTCACCAAATCTGGCATTGAAAATATTGTGGCTACTTTATAAACTTCAACTGTTATTTCATCCCTACCATGATTTTTGTTGCTATCACTAACTTGCATTGAATTCTCAATTTCAGAACGGCATTTGGATCGAATAGCCCCTGCCTCTTGGTGTTCATTCATTGTAACTAAACAATATGAAAAGTGTCCCTGTTGAATGTCTTATTTTTTATAATTTGTTTCCTTTTATCCTTGGGAAATGCTTTGTTTATCTTGTATCTAGTCTCAATTGAGTTTCTCCCCCAGTGGATCAAGTACTTAATTGCCCAGTTCTGACACTTTTTCTCATGTTAGAGTTATAGCCTTTTTATTTTAATTATCATTTACGTTTTAGTAAGTTTGAATGTTCTCTGTCTCTAAATGCCCTTTTTGCTCTGAATATTTGTATATTCTGTGAATCATGTCTTCACCCAATCCTCTTTTATTCATGCTTGTCTATCAAAGGCTTTTGTTGTTCGCCTGCAATGAACGGTGCTTCCCCTTTTATAGACTTTAAAATATTCTACTAAAATGATTGCACCCAAAATTCACATTAAAGATATTTTAGTTATTTACTTTTAGGATCTTTGAAAAAGTAGCATCCTGTAAGGAGTGACTTTCACCTGTCTATCTAATATTCAGTGTGATTTTTGATGAGCTCTTTCTTTTAAAGGCAGTGAAGTGAACCCACATAGCAAATCAACGTACAAACATTAACACATTATAAATAAATGGAAAGTATGTTTTTACTCCAGGGATCAGCCAAGGCAAATGGCATAATGCTTGGTATTCTTACTCATCAAGCTATATTTTCCCTTTGAAGTCGGTTGCATTTCCGGTTTTACCTGTATACATTGAAAATTCACAAATGGGGAATTGGGTAATTTGACAACTTTGGTGTCCATACATATTCAGATCATCGATGTGTGGACAAATCATACCTGCTATGGAAAATCAAAATTGTGTAATATCCATTTCCCTGTATTCTTTTTCTTGCAATCTAACACATTCAAACTCGTTCTTGAGCAACAACATATCCACTAATCTTGTTTTTGAGCCTTGTTTTGTATTTGTTACACTGATACTCATAGACTTTTAGCAAAATTTGTTCATGTTTCTGTCACACACAGTTCAAATGAACACCTTTTTTTCCTTAGTATTTTTAAACCATTTAACTTCCATGATCTTATAAATTTATTTTTCCCATTTAACGTTAATTTTCCAAACCTTAACATCAATGTGGAGAAACAAAAAGGACTTGATTTTTTTTAAACATTTTTTATTAACATTTTTACCAATTTAGGTATACAGTAATGGAGAATATGTAGCACTTTATGCTAATAAAACTATGCATTCTACAGAGTCAAAAAACACACAACAAAAAGAATGTGTACATTTGAAAATAACTATACCCTCTGTGGGTGGGGAAGATGCAGAACATGTAAGGTATTCTCATGCTGTTTATTCGCAGAACACCCTGAAAGAAATTTCCAGTAGATTGAAAAACCGACCATGCTTTACCAGTTGCCTTCCTGTAATGGCACATAACCAGATCAGCACCAAAACACAAAGCTGTTGTATATATAATTTATACTCCATTCTGTGTACCTTGGTGCATAGTTCCTCCTTGCTTACCACACTGAGACCCCCACCACCAATATTGTCATCCTCAGAGCCTCTTTGTGGGCCCTTCTTATCTAATAATGCTTCCAACCATGTTCTACTGTCCTCATTTCTCCATCCTTCTGCCTCCATTACCGTACAGAAATTACTTTATTTGTGCATTTCTTGTAAACACAGTAACACTTAAACCCCTGTTATATTTATTTATTACATTTATAGTTATTCCTCTCAGTTCTCAAACACAGTTGATATAATTCCACTTATTGCACTTGCAGTATAACATTGAGGGTGAGCCTTGAATGCAACCATGCGAGTTCTTGAAGAACTTCATGTGTTACTGTAAATGTTTACATTTACTTTGAAAGTAATGTTAGTTTGCTTTAAAGCAGGGTTTGTGTCACCCCTCATTGTTGTTTGCAGGCAACAGTAGTTGATGTGAAAATTTCTTCCATAAGTGATTCATGCTTGGTGAGCCTTTACAACTAGCTTACGATTCATTCACAGCCCTCCTACGCATACATTAACAAAAATGTTGCAAATTAATTCTGAGCCACCGCACAATTCATTTCAAGTTTGAGTATATCTTACTTGTAGTGTATTTAAAACTCAATTAAGGGATACTTTAACCCACTGATTATCTCGCAATGCATTGATACTCAACCAACAGTTCTTGAAAGGCTTTTAAAGCCAGTTTACAGCTCTGTCACAGCCTGCTAATGAATCAGTTCAAAACCATTTTACAATGATTATTCTACAAATCACTATCATCTGGTAGTTCTTTGACGTGTGACCGACATTTCTTTACAGACTTTCTCAAGCCCATCTTTCACCTCTTTCACAGCCTAGTCACAAAGCACTAATAAACTTCTGACAACTTATCTTCAACTAGCTTACAAGTCATTCACAAAGATTTTACAGCACACTCTCTTCCAAATATTTCAAAAGCATATTTTCATGTTATTGTAATCTTACAACTCATTCTGGCCCATTTGCCATGCTATGAGGGACAACTCCTAAAGACTTTCACAATCTTCGAATAGGTGCATTCACAACCAGCTTACAACTCATGCACAACCAGTTTACTACTCATTCATCGAGCTCACAACATACTCACAACTGTCTTACAAGTTATTCACAGTCTGCTTGCAAATCTTGCAAATCATTTATACAAGCAAACAACTCTTTCACAGCTTGTAAACTGCTCATTGTCCTTGTGCCAACTCCCCTTTGCTGTGTGTCGCTCTTGCTGCCGCCTCCTGAACTGTGCTCTGACTGCTGCATTCTTCAACTGTACTCTTTAACTGCACCATGGCCTCCTTCCCAGAGGACTGGCAACATGGTGTAGTGACCCTCCCCCAAAGAAACCATCCGCCAACCCAGCAGAACTGAATAATTACTGGCCCATCTCCATGCTCCTCTTTGCAGCAAAGGTGCTCAAGAAGGAAATCAACCAGCAACTCGCTAAACACCTGGAACAAAACAGCCTCCTTGACCCCTCTCAATCCAGATTCTGAGCCAACCACAGCACCAAGACAACCCTGACTGCAGCCACTGACGACATCAGGGCCATCCTGGACTATGGTGAAACAGCAGGCCTCATTCTACCAGACCTCTCAGACGTCTTTGACACTTTCTCCCATTACATCTTGATCAACAGAAAGTCCATCACATTGAAGTCCAAGGAGATGCCCTCAAATGGATTGCCTCATACCTCACCGGAAGAACCCAGATCATCCATCTACCACTGTTCAACTTGGCATGAAAGAAGATTGTTTGCAGATTTTCCTGAGGATTCTGTTTCACCCTCTTTAACATGTGCATGACCTCCCTGGCCAACATCATCAGATTGCACAAATGCAACATCATCTCCTATGGCAGTAACAGCCAGCTCATCCTCTCGCTGTAAGAAGACCCCTCCACCCCGAGAGCCATCTTCCATTGATGTATGATGAATGTCGCCAACTGGATGAAGGACAACTGTTTCAAGCTCAACACGGACAAGACAGAGGTCCTCATCTTTGGAAACAACACCTCACCATAGAACGATGCATGGTGACCTGCTGAACTCAGCCCACCCCAACAGACTAAGACCCCAACCTCTGCATCATATTGGACAGCAAGCCATCTATAAATAAACAGGTAAACGCATTGTCATCTGCCCGCTTCCACACCCTGTGCATGCTCCACAAGATCTTCAGGTGGCTGCAAGTTAACACCAGAAGGATCTTCGTGCAGGCCCTCATCACCAGCAGGGTGGAATATCGAAACACATTCTACTTAGGAATCATCACACGCCTCCTGAAGAGACTAAGGACAATACAGAACTCAGCGGCAAGGTTCATCCTCGATCTCCCCAGATGGACCCACATCACACCTGACCTCAGCAAGCTACACTGGGTCCCGATCCAGAAGAGATGCCAGCTCAAGATGCTGAACCACATATACAGAGCCCTGCACAATGAAGGACTAGCATACATCAACAAACGCATGACCTTCCACCACCCAACCAGACACCTACGATCCGCCTCCCTCTTCCTCGCAGACCGTCCCCCGATCTGCCAAAGCAACAGTCGAGGGTGCTCCTTAGCACACCTGGAAACCAAAGCTTGGAACAACCTGCCCTGGCACCTCAGGACCTCATCACTCTATCATATAAGGAAGGGACCCAAGATCTGGCTATTCAAATGAGCAGATCACGACGAAGCAGTTAGCAACTCCAGCACCTTGAGACCCTCACTGGTGACCTACGGCGCTTTACAAACTCTAGATTGATTGAATGTCAGTATACTTACAGCTTATTCACTTCAGCTAATAATTCAGCCATGATATACTTACACTCATCCACATTCATCTAAAATTCATTAAGGACAACCACAGTGTTCATTCACAACATGACTGTAGCTCATTCACAAACAATTTAAAATGTATTCATTATAAAATTCATATTTCAATCTGTCTAGAGCTCAAACACCTTTCCATCTCATTTCACTTTAATTTAAAACCAATTTATAACACATTTACAAGCTGTTTTCAGCTCACTTCCAACCACCATGCAGTTAACTTCAATCAAGCTTACATCTCATTTACAAATACAATATAAATACAAACACACTCATTTTCAAAATAAGGAGTGAGTTGTCAATCTTCTACAACCAAATTTCAACTTATCAAGAAATAGCTCGGCCCGTATTTATACTTTTTTTGCGCCGCATTTGCGTCGTTTTTTGACGCAAAAACGGCGCAAACTTGCAAAATGCCATTGTATTTTGTAGGTTTGCGCCATTTTGCGTCAAAAAGCGGCACAAATGCGGCGCTAAAAAAAGTATAAATACGGGCCTTATGTCTGCAACTCATCTACAATGATTTCCGAATGTGTCACATGTTACAACTATTTTACAGTCAACTTATGACCCACTCATGGCCATCTTACCACTGATTCTCTATCTGTGTTTGACTCCTACATCATTTTAGTGAGTCACATGTCATAATTTTCCTACATAGTTCGCCCACACAAAATTGGTGGGAACAGACCTCCATCAACAGATTTTGAATTATAACTTTCCAAGAACTCCCTATGATAATTTCACTAGAACTGTAACACCTGATCTCTACCCCCTAGCTTTCCTTCTTCCACAACTCTGCATACAATTTTACAAGATCCAGCTTATCTCTACATTGGTTCTGGAGAATTTATTGCAGGTTCATCAGACAAAGGCAATTATCAGCAGTCTAAAATGCACTTTCTACAGAGGTATCCCGTGGCAGTATCCATCACCCCCAGCTATTATTGGGCACCAGATCATGGCCTTCCATGTGCTCCATCTGTGGTACCACTGCAGGGTTTGAGTTAATAGGGGATTTTGATTTCAGTTTGAGGAACTAAATGTGGGCTTACAGATCAAGTGTGCAAATGCAGCTGTTGTGGTTTGGAAAAGGAGCACTTTTACATCCCTCCAGGATTCACCTCAGCAGTCCCTGATCATGGAAATCGCTCTAGCTGCTGCACGTTTTTCTTTCCTCACCCCCACGAATAGGCATCCAGAACTAACAGAGTTATCTATACAAAGCCGATTTGATCTCAGATTAAAATGTTGGTTTGTAAATTGGTTTATGAGTCGAACGTCCATAGATCTGTACATTTATTTTTACATTGTCTTAAAAACCTTATTATCTGCTTTACATAAAATTAATCAGGGGAACTGACAGATTTCCATATCAATTTGAATTTAAGATGGAACTTTAGCCACCACAACTTTCAAGATCACCTCTCCAACCCTCCTCAGCCCTCCCCACGCCCAGCCAGTATTGCGTTTCAAGATCAAACATTTGCAAAGTCAAAACCTGTCAAAACAAATTATTTCAATGCAAAGTGTGAGTGAATCTGCAGTTTCCTTCAACAACCTTATCTACCTGTTTATATGTACAAATGTATTTCACAGGAACTATGATATGGATGTAAGCTATTTTTCACAAGCATTACATCACTACCACGAATTAAGATTTTCAACTATTAGGAAAACTAGAACGTTGGCGGATCAGTTTGATTGTCCACTGAAAGGTAAGCAGGTTCTTTGTTGTCTATGCATAACTGCTTAAAATAATGAAATTAACTATCCAGCTTAAAAATACCCCCCATACCCTCCCCCCCCCATTTCAAAGTAAACAAACCATAAACATCTAGCACAATTAGCAGTATATTACAAATAACAGACACTGAAAAGAGCAGGTGTGAAACCCCCATTGCTATTGAAATGATATCTTAACTAAAAACCCACCTGGGGATTGATATCACCCTTGTGATAACATAACCTTTTTTATTACAAAGCACCAAATAGATGTGACAATCTTTATCTTACTGTTCTCAGTGAACATTTTCCTGTTGGAAAGAATGCGTATGTTCAAGTCACAGTAAACCAAAATATGTCATATTAAATAATGCATAGTTGGTCAAGTGTAGTTGGGCCAACAAAGGTATCTTGTTGGCATTTACAAAAAACTATTTCTGCCTCATGGTTGACCAAACTATGAAGAATGCCTCTAGTTCATAGAAACTTGTCAGTCTCTGGACATAAAATCGTCTCCATGAAATGAACAACTTTTTTAACTGTGTAAGATTCATGCTTTTTAAAAATCAGACACTGTTCGTGGGTGTTCTACATCAGATTTTTACTAAGAGAATAGCTCTGGTGGAAGAGTATGCGAAGAGGTGAGTGGGGTCTAAAGTATTCCAGGCAGGCAAGTTAGGGCTGGGACAAGCTAGTGGGATGTTGGGCCTTTCAAGGGAATTGACCTGCTATGGATTTTCTGCTTTTTTTCACGCACTATAGTCTTTGCGAGTGTTGCCAAGACTTCTAAACAATGTGCTCAAACTTAAGTGGACAATCCTGTTGGTTGTCATTATATAATCTGGCCATTATTTTCTTCAACGAGTACAAAATTCATTTATAAAATTCTCCCAAATGCCTAGAAATTATTCAGCCAGCAGTGTGAGCTGCACACACTTAACTTACTTTGTCAATGTACCTTTGCACTGTCTTATGCAGCCAGTCAATGAATCTGGAAGGAAATGTGTAGGAAAATCTGTCACCCCAACATCACACATTCCAATCTCAGCAAAGCATCTCATCCTACTATGGGACATATATGAAAAGGAGGGTGATGCTGTCAAGAAGAGTGCAAATATTTTTTGAAGTGCAGAAAAGCAAGACTACGGCGTGCAACACTACATAACAAAACCACGTTATTATTCTTCCTGAGTTGTTAAAATGTAATCTGTTGCACTACTTGTTATACCACCTGTGAAGGGAATTGATACCTTTGAGGGAGCCAGAAAACACCATGGGCTTTATTATGAGAGGCCCATATATTCCATGCACTAATTATCGCATCGATAAAATCAGACACCGTGGTGTGAAGAATTCATTGGATGCAATAATCATTGCCTATTACAAGTTTTGCCTCGAAGTGGGGTAAACATACGGATTTCGGTGATTGCCAGATCCAAATTGGCATGTCCTTTTCATTAATGGGCTTTTTTAATTATCGGTCCTCTTGTAATGAGAGCATTTGTGGATATTTTAGCAGGTACCTAGTTCAACCGAGTACATATGAACTTCGTTTTATTTTTCTCATTGAGCATGTTGGCACTAAACATTAGAGATGGGATGATGGTGATGAGGGCGAAGGTGATGATGAATAAGCCCTGTAGCCTCAAGCGTGCAGGGAAGCTCATAAAGTCACTCCCTGCTGCACCACCCTTGGCCACTGAATTAGCGCCCTGTGATCATCAGCAATAGATTAGCTCTGAATTAGCTTGATGTTGCCTTAGATTCCGCCATAAGGGGTGCTGGCGAAGTGCTGCAGGGTAAGCCCTGGTTCCTGTTCAAATGTCGGTAGAGTACGCCCAAGTTCTGGCTACAGCGTTTGTCGGGTAGGCCCAGGTTCTGGCTGCAGCGTTTGTCGGGTAGGCCCAGGTTCTGGCTGCAGCGTTTGTCGGGTAGGCCCAGGTTCTGGCTGGAGCGTTTGTCAGATAGGCCCAAGTTCTGGCTGCAGCGTTTGTCGGGTAGGCCCAGGTTCTGGCTGCAGCGTTTGTCGGGTAGGCCCAGGTTCTGGCTGGAGCGTTTGTCAGATAGGCCCAAGTTCTGGCTGCAGCGTTTGTCGGGTAGGCCCAGGTTCTGGCTGCAGCGTTTGTCGGGTAGGCCCAGGTTCTGGCTGCATCATTTGTCGGGTAGGCCCAAGTTCTGGCTAGCCCAAGTTCCAGCTGGTGAATTGGTAGCGTAAGCCCAGCTTCTGGCAGTTGTTGAGGATTTCACCAGCAGATCTCTCCCCAGGCAGTAGTTGGCAAGTCTAGAACCACCGGATCCTTATAGCTCACCAGTGTGAGTTCTACCATTGCCAAACATTGCAAGAGGAGCATTGGTCCAAGGATGCAATTTCTGGATTCTGAGGCAGGTGATTAGACAAGGATTGGTGTAACAGAACTCTTCCGGCACCTATTAACACATACAGGAGCATGTCCTTGATTAATCACGACAATCAGGTTCACTGCATAAATATCGCTATACCTTACACATGCACTACAGGTTGGTGCTGATGTTCTAAAAGGTTTAATCAATTATTTCACCCTTGGCTTGGAGGAAATGTAGATTTAAATATCAAACCAATAAAAAATATAAAAAATGACATCTAAAATTGAAACCTTTTGGCCATTTTCTAATCAAGAGGACCTCTTTGCATTAACTTTTCAATCTCATTTACTAATCACCTGTTTGCGATCTTCATTGTACGTTTGCCAAATTACTTCTGTGCTATTTTCCCCTTCTCTTGAGTAGCCTTGCCACATTTGCTCCTATTTATGCTCAAATGTTTCAGCATGGTTAGGCCGTACTCTTTTTTTTCACACCCCATATTATCAGTTTTATCTGGTGGGAAATATAGATATGCACACTGGAATCATGCAATTCTAGGGGAGTGGCATTTTCTGAACAAGTATGGATTTGCTGCATTTGCCACATAATTCACCATATGCTGCAGAGTTTGCTGATTTCACCAAAAAATTTTGCTTCAACAGTTACCAAAAAAACACCAATTAGTGATTCTGCGCCATGGCAGACCCATTACAAAGGATAACTGGTGGCCGTTCAGTCGCTGATTGCTGCATTCAAACGTCACACTGGTACTGATGAGGTCGACTTTGTCCAGGCAGGATTATGTGGTGCTGAAATGACAAAATAATACCGTCTCGGATTGTATGGTATTATGCGCCATCATTTGCCTTTTCTTGCTGCATAATTTAGTCAACCCCACCACATCATTTGGCCCTGTATAGCGTCATATTTCCATATGCATTCAGATACGCAAAACATTTGACTGCATTTTTCCTTATCTGCTCTGGCTCCTTCCACACCTCCATTCCGGACTTCGGCTGGGGCTGCAGGTCTTCCAGGTTTTCAACAGATCCCTGTGCGAGACAAAAAGGCAAGTTTAGGTTGGTTGTCTGCACCAGGGCAACCTCAGCAAACCTTCATAAAAGCCACTGCTGTTTGTGATGGGAGAACTGAGCACGTGGCGGGTGGGACAAACACAACACAAATAGTTCTGGCCTTCTGGTAATCGAGACTGCATCATTCAATGAGCGAATTTATACATCAGTGGATTAATCAATAAACGAATAAATCAATGACACCAACACGAAGACATTGACATTGAAAGGTTCCAAGCAGGGTAAGTTAAGTAAGAACAATGTCAGGGTTTCATTTCACAAAATAAAGGAGGGAACAGATAACAGGAAACAGACCACAGCATTACTTAGATGTTTGGTACCAGCAAAGGCACTCTAAGGCTGTGGGCAGCAGGTTTTTTTGTATTTGTTTCTTATACAGCACAGACAGATCGTATCTCCAGACCCCTATGACTGGGTTTGGGTTGGTAAAATGAGGTTGTGAATCAAATGCAGAAGACAGGAACCACCACAAAGAGATGTCTGGAATGACTATGGGTGGGGCAGAATACAACGCGTACTCAGAGGTGGCTGTACAGTGATGAGGTGCCATGCTAAGTGCAGTTGGGGCTGGAACCAGAGTGAAGGTTCTCCGGAAACACACGTATAGGAGTGGCAGGGTAAACATTGTGGGCATCTCTGGTTTGGAGGATTGTGCAGAAGGTCTAGATTGCAGAGAACAGAGCTGAGCCTGGTCCTCATGAACAACAAGCTAAGGGCCTCATCTACAAGAATCGGACGGATCGGCTCCGATGCATCAGATTTCTTGTGCTGCACTGTGACCCCTAATGACGCCATAGATGCGCTATATTAACAACACAGAGTTCCATGGTGCAGGTTTTCACCGATGCGTCTGTAATTCTGATGCATCTGTGGTGCTAAAGTCATGCATTGCTGGACTAGCGTAAAAAAAAGACGCTACTCCAGCAATGCGAGGAGGCCCCCATAGACAAATGCCTTGCATCACTTTTTCCGCCTGCTCTGAGCAGGCAGTAAAATTCTGATGCAGTGAAATGTTGTAAATTTCACTGCATCCGCTCTGTGTGGCTTTTTGCCTGGGAACTCCTACCTTGCATATCATTGCTAGTAGCTGCCGCCCAGGGGTGAAAAGTGACCCTAGAGGCCTCTAGCGTCATTTTGTAGATTTGAAGTTGTTTTAGCGCCTCCACAGAGTAAAACATAATTACGCTAGGTGGTGCAAGGGTCTTGTAAATGAGGCCTTAGGTGTTGACAAGAAGAAGAACCTAATCTTCTCTGGGGGGCTTTCATTTAAGAGATGGGGTGCCAGACAAGAGCAAAGAGACTGTACCAGGCAGCCCCTCAACCCAGAATGAAGCAGGGCAGGGTCGCACCCATCTGAGGTACATGCTGGTAATTCAACTAAGGCTTCAACATATTCCTGGGTCTAGGCCCTCTGCTTTTATCTGTGCCTATTTGGCAGGAGAAGCAAACAAATTATAAGAATTTTCTTAGCCCAGACTATGAAAGGTGATTAGATTTGTGTTCTCAACAAAAGGACTGTTTGTGAAGCAGACTATTCCCCTAGGATGCCAGAGTTGCTCTGGAATGAACCAATCAGAAGCCTGTAGTCATAACGCATAACATTTTCCAATTAAATAGATTTTGCTTAAACTCAATCCTAATATTCAGACGACCAGCGGTCTTGGCAAAACATATTTCACAAAACCATGGCTGAATTTTAATCTTGTGTGCACTTACTATGACTGTCTGTACATCAGCATTATCACCACAGCAGACTCCATATGAACAAAACTAACAGCCCCTTTCTGCATGTAAACACAACTAGCCTGTGGTGTACTGCAGGAGGTAGGATGTACCATTGTGCATCTGTGGAGGGGACATGGGCAGCAGCAGAAGTGGTCAGTGCAGCGAATCATGTTCTCTGCTGAAGTGTCTACCTTAGTCATGTGCACAGTATGGAGGAAAACTGGATAAAATAGGGTGTGGTGACAAGCAGGTTTTGTATTGTAATTACATTTGTATAGTGCGTCTTACTCCTGGTGAGGCAACAAAGTTAGTGGACTTCTTTAGCCCTCCTCAGCTAGAGTCAAAGTCATGGGTTTTGGCGCACTAAGGAACCCGCACCAATATACTTGAGGTCCAGAAAGAAATCATATAGCACAGCTGTTGTGAAAAGCCAGACTGCATGAGTCCACTGTTATATATCACTTCCTTCACCGCGAATAACTCCCAGTGTGCCCAAGAGCTGCGACGATGTTTCACCACAAGATCGAGGTTTCGCGTCGACCTGCACTTACATCGTCTCCACGATACTCACTATTAGCATTTCATCATGGTAAGTACATGTGGAGTTAGGAGAAGTCCATACTTGCTGGTATGTGCTTACCGAGCCAATGTGTTGGTTGTCAATAATCTGACGTGGATACATGTGTAGGCTGATGTTACTGACCTCCATCTTTAGACGTACAACCGCTGTGATCCCCAATAGGTGAAGTCATGGCCAAACACTAATGTTATAAGAGGATGCAAATGACAAGAAATAGCACATGAGAACCAAGGCGTGACCACACTGAAAATGTATCTCACACAGGAGATGAGCAATAAAAATGTGACACAATGTATTCATTTTACTTCCCTCCTAACATAACCTATTGCCTTTAAGTACACCACGTTAGCATGTAGGTAAATAGAAATACATGAAAATAATACCTCTACCCAATTATGTGCTTGTGTACATCGGGTTTTGCAAAAAAAAAGAACTGCAATTCGTTTTTGTCATTGTCAATTTTCGATTTTTTTTTTATACTTAGGATGTGTTGACCATGCACGTGTTTCTGCACCATTTAACTTAAACGATCTTCTAAAAACTACATGAAAAATTTGAAGTTTTTTTATTCTATAACACTGAAGTGCCATGGTCGGTAAACTGAATCCAACTAAATTGGATAATTGTAACTGTGACATCTGTTATATGCCGTGCAATGGCAGAAGTGATTTATCTAGGGCTGTGTAAAAAAGTGAATTATTTTCTAATTAATAAAGAGGTTTTCCACCACCAAATTTTTGATTAATTGCACAAAGGAAATACTGAATTTACCCCTGGAATTTACTGTAATTTTGACTCTCAAAAGCCTCCAAATGTAGATTAGACAAGAGGGACTGCCATGAAAAACCCTTTCTCGTCCCTGTCTGGAATAGCAGAATCAGAATAACTACTTGAAGAGAACTCGAAAGGTTTACCTATATATGCAGGACTCTGAATAAATGCTCTGTCCAAGCTCTCCCCTTGATGGTAGGACATCGTCTGCGCTGAGGAGGTTTGAGCGGGATTTGGCTCTGGAGGACAGGTCACTCTGGTTGGCTAAGACATGGGAACGGTTTGTACCTTCCACCGTTTCTAGGTCACCCCGCGGCTTTAGGGTTGGGTTTTGAGACCTTTCATGAGATATGAAATAGAATAGTTGCATGGGCCTGTGGGAGCCATCTCAGCACATTTGTCATCCGGTGAATATCCATTAGGCCCTCCTTCCATCAGGCCTGTGGTTCCATCGCTTGTCGACAAGAAGCCGGCCATGGAGCACTCTCAGGCACACAGACCAGCGGGCAAAGACGGCGCGATCAATGGCATCGATCGACCTTCCCGTCTCACTGAGAGGAATGAGACTGGAGCCTACAACAGAAAGAGAGGAAATGTAATCTGGGATGAGAGAGAGGGGGTATTAATGACATCATGGGGCTCAGTTATTGAATGAATAACTGCAGAGAGGACAATACAGCAATGGTGACCTTCAGTAAGATGCTGACTTCCAGAAAATGGTAAAATAGCCGATAAGTGTACTATTAACATCTTTACCAGCCAAGCTGGTGTGCTGCCATCTTGGCAGCTGGGGCAATGCCCTTCATGGGTGATCCTCCCATTTCCTCTCTAGTTGGTCCGCCTCTGAAACCTCATGAGCAAAACACAATTGGTTACTGTGGTGCTTTTTTTCAAAAGTTCAAATGTGGGGTCATAGACTAACCTGGCATTTTTTTCCCTGTATAAAGGATTATGGCCCTCATTGTGACCTTGGCGGGCGGCGGAGGCCGCCCGCCAAAGTCCCGCCGTCAGGTTACCGTTCCGCGGTCGAAAGACCACGGTGGTAATTCTGACATTCCCGCTGGGCTGGCGGGCGGCCGCCTTCAGGCCGCCCGCCAGCCCAGCGGGAAAGAGGCTTCCACGATGAAGCCGGCTCGGAATCGAGCCGGCGGAGTGAAAGCTGTGCGACGGGTGCAGTTGCACCCGTCGCGTATTTCACTGTCTGCGCAGCAGACAGTGAAATACATTTAGGGGCCCTCTTACGGGGGCCCCTGCAGTGCCCATGCCAGTGGCATGGGCACTGCAGGGGCCCCCAGGGGCCCCGCGACCCCCCCCTACCGCCATCCGGTTCCCGACGGGCGGACCGCCGGGAACTGGATGGCGGTAGGGGGGGTCGGAATCCCCTCGGCGGCGCAGCTAGCTGCGCCGCCTTGGAGGATTCCAATGGGCGGCGGTACACTGGCGGGTGACCGCCAGTGTTGCCGGTCCGACCGCGGCTTTACCGCCGCGGTCGGAATGCCCATTGGAGCACCGCCGGCCTGTCGGCGGTGCTCCCGCGGTCCTCCAACCCGGCGGTCATGGACCGCCAGGGTTGGAATGACCACCTATATGTACCCCAGAACTGTAAAAATAAATGCACCAGAGTGAGAAATATTTTGACAACAACCAATTTATTTCGCTGGGAGTAATTCAGATGTGTTCTAAGAGCTGATAAAAAATTAATCAAATTGGCCCCGAAAATTAAAGTTGCAAGCCAGTATGCAAGGTTCTTGAGAAATGTAGATTCCCCAGCTATGAATGGTTTGTGCTGGATCCAGTTTGAGATATGTGTGTTTTTTTACATCTATTGAGCACTACAGCGAAAATTCCAGTTGATTTCAGTTAATTATTGGGGCTGATTATTAGTCTTCAATGGTGCCATTTGAAATAATGATTCGAAAATAGTCTGCAAAAGCCCAAAAATATAGTCTGCCAAAATATTGTCCAGATACCACATATCCCCCACAACAATATCGACCTGTTTTATAATTCTTAAATCCGCCCAGACACATACCCCACCTTAATTGTTTATTTATTATTTCCTCTCTGAGTATAGGAGTACACATGCTGGACTGTGGGTTTGGTGGCGTCAAGATTTTGTGAGAGATAATTAGGGTATGGTGGATATTTTGACAGTCAGTGTTTTGGTCTGTTTTTTAAATCTATTTTTTCACATGCTCACATCTATTGGTGTGTGGTGATTCTGTGATTTAACTAAAGGAATGTCCCTCTTTATTTTGTGGGGAGCGTGTATTCAGTGTTTAAAATGCCACAAGCTGCACTTGGATTCAACAGAACCGATTAGTAATAGGGCAAAATGAATTCACAGCTGGGTGGACCAACATAAAAATGAGAAAGGAATGCAAAGAGATAACCTACCCAGGTGGTCTTCAAACAATGTCACCATTCCAACTAATAGCTGATATTCCAGGGTCACCTTGGGCCACCCGCTTTATGTTGGGTGAGGACACTTGGCACTGTGGAATCTTCAGCTTTCATTTACCATAAGTGTAGGCCTAAAGGTAGCAGCATGCAACCTGCTTCTGGCTATAGGTGAATCACATACGCGAGTTATCTCTTTGGTCTACTGTAAATCGTAAACTGCTGGTTAAGCCATTTTATGCATGCAGCTGACTGTGGCGATTCTCAAAGGTATTCAGGGATGACTCCCACCCCCATTGTTCAGCGCCTAGACTCTGTGTTTTATCAAGCGCTATACTAATGGAGGCAGCCTCTCATTTTGTATCGGGATCTGCCTCCCAGGTGTGAAAAATGCAGAGTTCTGCAAGGGGTTTATCTGTATATGTTAGAGAAGGAATGACATCTCTACACAACGGTGCAAATACTGGGTTTTTCCACCATGGAGAAGGAGCCTTAGGGAGCTGCAATAAGACGAGGTGTCAAGTGTTCCATTCGACAGGACAGGAGGCATGTCATGAGAGATGGGTGTTGCAGAAGGGAGGATAACCGACTCTGCTAATAATCCCCTGCTACCGCAGCCACTGCGAGGACCATCTCTGCTTGTCTGAAATATCCCTCTCTCCATCTGCCTTTCAGATGCTGTTTCCCGGCCGCACTTAGGCCGCCGGTTTGAATGTCCACCAAATATTAAGTAGCGCTATGATACTTTACACGCAGCCTGTCCAGCTTCTGGCTACATTTCCCTTCCTTCGAAGCCCGAGGTATAAACATGTATTATATTAAATGGTTTTTTAGTCTCCTCTGCCCTATCAAAAGAGCGCAGGACTCACATCAACCGATAGAAGCTCGTTGTCTTCGGAGAGAAGCGTGTAAAGGGCACCACTTTGGGACGGCAACGCGAGAGGCCTAAAGCGCCGCGTGACATTGGAGAAGACCATCATCACACAACAGACTTTAGCAGAGCTGACCTCTGGGAGCCCTGTGGGCCACGGTGGGAGTCGACTCCCGGAAGGAACGGAGGCACGGGAAACCATGCCCAAAGGAATAAGGCAGAGGACGAACAGAGGTGGATTTTGAAGTCTGTAAGTGAGATGGATTCAGACATTTTGGAAATAGGGGCAGGGAATCCCATCCGCAAAGTGTGCACCTGACCATGTTCTAGTGTCCCTCATCAGGCAACATGTGGAGCGCTGGTGGATGGTGTGTATGTATGGTTGCATCTCAAGATCATGATACAGTCTGAAGCTAACTCTAAGCAATGTGACTCAATACTCCACGTGTGTGTGTTGAGGGGACCAAAACAGTTGTGACGCGGCCAGCTAAGGCACTACCTACATGGTTCATTGCCACTATTGCCACTAACACTAGGATAAATGTGACTGAGTGGAGTTATGGAAGGATAGCTGCTTAGGTTATATGTCCTGTGTCGCTGGGGGGGGCTTGGCAGTGAAACAGCACTCATGTACGGTAAGGCAAGGAGTTAAAGGAATGGGTAAAAGGATGGTGTTCACTTTGCATTGAGCCATCTTTACCTATGGGAACCAACATTGTGCTAACCAGGCATGTATACCCTAGAAGAGTTCGCCAACACTTTTTGATTCATACATGGGTAGGTAAAACTTGAGAAACTTCAGTTCATCTGTAGAAAACCAGCAGCCCACAGAATCAACAGATTATACATAAAATCTTTAATCACACACCTTACTTTTTTTTAATCACAATGATCTTCCTCCACAGACAGAAGTGTCCAGGGCTTGCTCTGGAGTCCACAGTACCAAAATATTGCCCAGAGTTTTAAATGGCTGTCATGCCTGCCCTGTCCCATATTGGCACTATACATAATTGCTCAAAGTAGACATACAAAAGCAAAAATGTGCTAGTGCCAAAGTGGGCCAAGAAGTGTGCTTAATCCTTTGTGGCGACCGAGTGGAATCTTCTCTTAATCGACGAGGCAGTGTTGACATTCACATAGAGATACATACAGTTGATTGAAGAGAGGCCTATCCCTCTGTTTCCTCTCAATACACAAGCCAACTTCAGAGACAATGAACAAGCTGCCTGGCTCCTCCTTCCTGCAATGGTCTCTCTTGGTGGAGATATTTCAAGAGCCCAGGGTGGATAGGGAAGGACAGAACAGGAGAAGACAGCCGTATACTTAGGGAGGCGGCCATCTTGAAGTTCTTTCTCTGCTCTGTTTATGGCCCTATGGTAATTCACTGATAGTGTGTTTTCACAGTGAATTCTACCAGTGCCATACACAGAACAGGAGTGATGCTTACACACAGTGTCCCCACCATGGAAAGAAAACAGGAAAGAGACACGAACAGATCAACCAGTTCCTTACACTTTAGGACTTGGGGGGTTACCGTCATGGACAATGAAAAACACTTAACACATTGAGTAGGCCCCAGTGTTACTTGGCTCTCTTTCACTTGATGTTGTGTGGGCAGGTGGGTAAGGAGACACATGTTCAGGCAGCAGACTAATGGCTCACAGCAGAGGTGGTGGTCTAGTGGGATTCTGTTGGTGGAAGAGAGTGGAGGGGTGGGGTGCAGAGCTGAGTAGAAAAGGGCAGCAAGGAGTTGATGGGTCCTGAAAAGAGGGATGGTGGGCCAAATGTATTTTAGGAGACATAAAAAGGGCCAAACAGGGTAAAAGGAGAGGAGTGCCTGGAGCCATGATGTGGAGGGGTCTCTGAGGTGATGATGTGGAGGGAGTCTGGAGTGATGAAGTGGAGGGGACTCTGGGGTGATGATGTGGAGGGAGTCTGGAGTGACGATGTGGAGGGACTCTGGGGTGATGATGTGGAGGGAGTCTGGAGTGACGATGTGGAGGGACTCTGGGGTGATGATGTGGAGGGAGTCGGGAGTGACGATGTGGAGGGACTCTGGGGTGATGATGTGGAGGGAATCTGGAGTGACGATGTGGAGGGACTCTGGGGTGATGATGTGGAGGGAGTCTGGAGTGACGATGTGGAGGGACTCTGGGGTGATGATGTGGAGGGAGTCTGGAGTGACGATGTGGAGGGACTCTGGGGTGATGATGTGGAGGGAGTCTGGAGTGACGATGTGGAGGGACTCTGGGGTGATGATGTGGAGGGAGTCTGGAGTGACGATGTGGAGGGACTCTGGGGTGATGATGTGGAGGGAGTCTGGAGTGACGATGTGGAGGGTAGTCTGGATTCACAATGTAGATGGTAGGGTAGTTCGGGCACGAAGATTGTATGAAAGTCTCAGTCATGCTATATCTAGTGCATGGGTCTCTGACAGATAATCATGGTGGAAGTGTGAGGCGGGAACTGCAATGTGTCTATGGAGTTTCAGCCAGCAGGAAAAATGGCAGACTGGATAGTCCTTAAGCGCCATCAGTATCTGTTCCTCATGTGTGACTGACTCTGGTACCCCACTAGTGTACAAAAACAAGTCAATAGCTGCATACTGCTTTGAAGACAGCACAAAATAAGTTCCCACATGCTCTAACAAACATACCTAAGTGTTGTCGGTTGCTTTAGTGGAGGCTATTAACATCTACACAGTCCCGCAGCTCACTGGCTTCTCAACACAGGGGATGAAGACCACGACTCTTGCATCTGGAAAACAAGAAGGGACAGACCGTAAGAGATCACAGACTATTGGCTTTGGGCCACACTGATACACGCATACTGAGTTTATACAAGGAATGCAGGTCAAATATAACATCGAGACTCGGAGCTAGAATACTGATCATGGATAGATCCGTTTATTAACTCCTGTGACACACATTACAAATATTTAACATAACTGTAAAAAAAACGTTCCTAATTAATGTATATCGATGCATATAGCAATCCAGAAAAGCGTAAACGAGGATGCAACGCCAATTTCACACGTGCTAGTAGACACAAAATGTAATACTGATCTTAGTTCATACAGTTCAGAACTTGAGGGTAGACATTGATGGAAGAACGGACCCCTAAGAGGAAGCACACTGACGTGACAGGGATGGACCTGGAGATCAGGATTACCTGCA
Organism: Pleurodeles waltl; assembly: GCF_031143425.1. NCBI lineage: Eukaryota > Metazoa > Chordata > Amphibia > Caudata > Salamandridae > Pleurodeles > Pleurodeles waltl. The sequence goes on along the minus strand of NC_090442.1, from coordinate 738,700,954 downwards.
AAAGGAAAACAGGCAGACTGGAGATTTGACCCCAAATCAATAAAGCTTCCAGTCATTGTGTGCATAGCAGAGCACCTTCAGTCTGGGGGTCTCACTGGTTGTATGTGCACGTGCTGGGGGTGCGTTTCACCTATGACTGGTCTGCATCAGGGTAGGTGAACCGGAAGGAAAAGGAACAATTCTAATGGGTTATTTATGAAAATATGACCAGAAAGTTGAGAACTAAAACTCATGCCAGAAAATTCGTGCAAATCCCTGCATTTTCTGTGTGGGTTCAATGAGCACTGTGGACTCACTCGCGGAAGGTGACTAGACAGCATAAAGCAACAGAGGAAGCCTCGGTTATCCTGTCCCATAACCTTGAAGGCTGCAGACTGGGTGACCCGGAAGTGAGCGGATTATGGGCTTCTAACTCGCCTGCAGAAGCAGGAAGTTGCAGTAGAGTGAGGAGGGGAGCACACGGCAGAAAATAAGTATCTCTGGAAGACGGGTCATGAGACTAGAGTAACTCAGGAGTAAAAGTAACCACTTCGCAGAAAGAGACGCCGGTGTGATCTACTTGGAGCCTATTACAGCAGGGATTGTCATTGTGAGTTGAGGGTATAATTGGCCCATAACACTAGCACCAAATACTGCTATCGGATACCCGCACTCCAGGGCAGGAAGGGGGAAACAGAGGTGCAGATGCACGCTTTCCTACACTGCCTGATTCCTGCTGAAAAATGCCACTACTGTCCCACTGAGAGTTTTAAAGTGCTGCTGAAGAGTGGTGTCCTGTTTAATTTAAGGCGCCCCAGGTATTGGCAATAAGTGCCTCTAATGGAAAGGATTGTCACTGTGCCAAAATGTATGCCACCACTTGGTTTTTGTGCCATTAAATAACTTTGGTGCCTTTGGGCAGTAGTTAAAAGGGGATCTGTACCCTATGAGGTATTGAATGTGCCAATCACAATGCTCTCATCACTCAGTTATTGTCACCGTGATGGTCACATTACATCGTGTTTGTGCTATTGAAAATGGCTCCATTTGTCACTATGTGCAATCGTGGTCACGTGGCGCGTATGGTGTCGTTGTTCACCTTTTTTCTAATTTCACTGGTTTTTTTACTTTCAAATTTAGCTAGTTGGCTTTTGCAGTACAAAAAAGTTTCACTAAAGTGTCAAATAACTGGAAAAGGCCGTGATAAATTTGATAGTAAAACTATAGAAATCCAAGAACATAGAATCTTTTGTTTACTAGTTTGCAAGAAGTGCTACCAACCATTGTCACATTACAAAATATTGCAGCTATAACCTTGACCCAGTTATTGCACCCATCATGTCCACTTGACCCTCAAAGTGAGGCAGATTGTTACTGTCTATTTCTGCCCACTGCAAACCGAAATGCTTGTTTGTCCCTCGGCAACATATATTATTATTAATGAACCCCATAGGTTTCATTTTATCGACTTTATAGGGATAAGAGGCGGTCCAGTCCTGTCAGGATTTCAAAGTGTGACCTGGAGAATACATACAGACCTCAGCAGCAGGCACATTGAATACTGTGTCATTGTATTGATGTAAAGATGTGACTCCGATGGAGCACCTCACAGATGCATCGCAGAGCTATGGAAGATACAGAAAATGTGAGAATCGTGGTAGAGGCTGGGAAGTAACCCACAGAAAAGAGTCATTTAAAGCCCAAGTAGCTTTAAAATGATGAATCACAGCTTAATGAAGCTGGCAGTGCCCCATCTCCCCATTAATAAAGCGCCTTCTCATGCATTCACTGGAATGCGAATGCAAATTCATGCACATGCGCACAATATCGTTGCACACACAAAAAGCAGGCAGCATGTCCAAGACAATGCAAGCAGTCGAGCTTGCACAGCCCACAAATGAGAGGTATCTGCTCATCCTAACAAATTTAAGAAAAAGCACCCTTAAACGGTTCCTTGGAGTTGCCACCTCACTTGTAGGCCTCAGACGATTTTACAACAGTAAAGAAATCTTGCATCACAGGGTTCAAAGTGGGCGAATTCCCCTGAAAAGCTGCAGGCCTATGGCGTTTTCTGGTGCTTGGATTCAGAGCTAAAATCTTAGCATGAGGGGCTACACAGGGCCGTCGCCTTTAGGTGTCAATGTGGACCATCTTTCACGTACACACTGCAGTGGGTGCATGTTTCGTCTTTCTACTCCCTGGTCGAGTTTGCCCTGTAGGAGTGAATCCTTGAACAACTTTCTTAGAAATGGGGAAGCTCCTCTATTTCTCACCCTCTCCCGAAGCTGTCCATCAATGGCCAGGCCTCTGCTCCATTTCCCTGCAGAGCAGGGCAAGACAAAGGTGCCCCCGCCCCCACCCAGTTTGTTCATAGTGTCCATAGTAGAACTAACAATGCCCATCAGACATTACCAAAACACTCAAGCCAATAATGGGAGATGGACAAGACTTATGGATGTATGAGGACGACACCTAAAGAGGTCAAAGGGCCGCCCTAAATCTTGGCCAACATGATGCCTTTGAAGCTACTGCCTCAGGTGTGGATTGCAAAGTAAACTCGAGCAATTCTGAGCCATTCCAACTTCAATTAAGTCTTTAAAAAAATAATTACCAGAAGTGTGAGAATGGTGGTAAAAAGTTTTGAGGCCATATAAAAATAAATAATTGTGGAACTCAGTTCCCATCAGTCTCCGCTCATCTCGACTTCTGCTCAAACAGATAGAGCTTTTAAAAACATATTTAAAAGGCAGATCACACAGGCTTTCTCTATGGATGGAGGCTTGTGTAGACGAGCTTTAAGACTTTAATGCTGACCAGTAACTTTCCCTACTTCTTATACCTCCAGACAACATGAGAGCTGAGCGAAAGCCATAGCTTGAATCACGGACTCTGGCATCATCAAAAATAAGTGCGCGTGGAGGAGCATGGAAGGTTGTATGTCAGAATATGGACAGCCAAAATGCTGTCTTAAAAATATCAATTCCAGAATGCCAACTGCCATGATAGTGTCAAGGTAAGTATTTATGAATGAGTAGCTATTTAATATCCTTCAGACCACATCTATGTACCTTCATGATTTATATGCTTCGTCACTGTAACACCTTTACGTGCCAGGAACTTGGTACATGAACTGAATGCACCTCTTAGCCTAGACCCCTAGCCTGCATGATGTAACAATGCTAAACATGTCTCCGTAGCTGGGCGTCAATGCATGTTACCCAGAGAATTCATCAGAATCACGATCATCTGTTCTTATTGGATAATTGTGCATCCAACTGTTCCTGATGAAGAGCCTGTTGAAAGTTAATTTAGGGGTCAAAACGTTTTTGATTTTGTTCTTTGGCTTGAATCTCTAATGGTGTGTTAAATGATAGGCAAGAAGAGTAATTTATCTTCTGTCTGAGGAACTGTCAGGTACAGCAGCCGTTTGTTTTCTTTCCTTTCACATTACATTTAACAAGGCTATCACTTATCAGTGCAACCAGCCAATCTTTCATATGGAACACAATTCTCATGTATCTATAAGACCTATATAATTTTCTCAATGATGACCATAATTGTGTGTTTATTTAGTTAGTGACTAACACTGGGGAGTAGCTTTCGTTGAACACAGATTTGCCTGGTGTATTTGGAAGATCTTGATTTAGTCTCAGGTTAACATGCACTGATCCCCCACCAGTTTCTGAAGTGTTTATGAATGAAACCATTTGAGCCAGTGTCTTATATCACTAGTTTATTACCCATGGTTCCCTGATTTGCTGGAATGCCTCTTGTTACATTCCTCCCTAGGTGGGTGGACAGTGCAGTGTAGAATTCAATAGCTGGACCCCCGCAGTCTGGCTGGAAGGGGTCTGTTGGACACTGTGCTTTAAAGTGAGATTGAGAGGATCCTGACTTATCTTTTGTGGTGCTGCACCTAAACCCACCACTGGTCACCAAGAGCCAACCTCAATCAGGAATCAGGCGCTCTGTTTCATTCACAAAGTTCATTCTGAGAGATTAAAAGGGCAGACATCAGACAGGCATCCTCCCCTACCCACAAGCAAAGATGGTTTGATAGGAGTGGAGGTTAGAAGCTGGCTGCTGAAAGGGTGAAAAGTTACCACCCACGCCCCAGACGAAGACTAGGGGACTGGTTTCTGTCTTAACTGAAGTTTGAGGGACAGTCCAGAGGGTTAGGGATGAGTGAGGCCCATAAGTTTGGGCACCTATGTTGTCTGGCCATTGGGTACCATCTCCAGACTAATAAATGCTCGAGCTTTCCTGCTCAGGACTACCTCTCCACCCCTGCCACACGCCCCTCCGCCCCTCGCCCAAGGGGACACCTTGTCAATCTCCCCCTTCCATTAGCCCTCTCTCCTGTATCCCTCCTGGCAGGAAGCACTCCAGCCGCTCAATCCTTATTAGATCCGGTGTCATCAGCAGCTCCTCGGCCCTGCATCCGGACGTTTATTGGTTTAACTTCACCTACCTGCTCGCCCTGCACCAATGAGAGCACACGAGGGAAGGGAAGGTTGGTCTACATAGTATACCTTTGTTTATAGGTTGCATGGACATGTGCACACATTGAATTTAGTACAGCTCTGCTGAGAAATGCCAGTGCAGTGTAACTGAAGCAGCCCTGCTAAGAAGTGCTGATCCTGTCCCGGGAAAGAGGCAATGCTTCCACTGAAGGTCCGGCGCTCCCACTGCAAGTGTAGCGGTCCCTTTAGAGGTACAGTAGACCCGCTGAGAGGAGCCAGTACTAGCCCACGAAAAGTATTTCCTGCTGTGAAGTCTCCCTACCGCCCAATTAAAGGTACAGCGGCCCCAATAAGAAGCACTGGCATCCCCCAAATAAAAGTATAAAAACCGCTGTGAGCAGTGCTTTAAATGGGCCGGTGCTCTCCGGTACTGGGTACCGGCACTTTTTTATTTTGAGAGGGAGAGTACCGGCACATCTCAAGAAAAACGTAATACTTTTAATTGGAGAGTACCGGCACTTCTCAGAAACAAGCAGGTACTCTGGTACAGAGTACCTGCACTTCTATTTTTCCATTTAAAACACTGGCTGTGAGGGGTGAAAGTACCTTACTATTAAAAGTAGAGCTGGCCTTGTGGGGCGGGTCAGTACTATACCTTTAAAAGTATAGAAGACCTTGTAATGAGCGTCAGTACTATTCCATTAAAAGTATAAAAACCGCTGTGAGGGGTGAAAGTACCTTACTATTAAACGTAGATCTGACCTTGTGGGGCGGGTCAGTACTATACCATTAAAAGTATAAAAGCCGATGTGATGAGTGAAAGTGCGCTACCATTATCAATCTAGACGGCCGTGTGAGGAGTGCCCGTACTGTGCCATTGAAGCTTGGAGGACCTCACGAGGAGTGTCACTTAACGTGTAGCGGTTCTGCTGTCCAGAAGACGGTATATGTTGCACCCTGGTGCTATAGGTACAGCAGTCCTTCCGCGGAGGGTCAGTGCTGCTCCACGGACCGCGTCACTGCCGCCCACCCGAAGGGGTAGCAGCCAGCGCTCCCCCATGAAGAGGCGGCCGCAGGGGAGCTCGCTGTGCTATTCTGCTGCGGGTATGGCTGCCCGGATACGAAGTGCTGGGGCTGTGCGATAAAGGTATGGCGGCCATCCTGAGAGGCTGGCACTGTCCCATCAATTGCCTGGCAGCCCAGGTGAGGTAAGCTCATTGTAGGTACTTCCCGCTAAAAGTGTAAGAGCCCTCGTGAGAAGTGCTGATGTAAGTGCCAGTGATCAGACCCGTCAGTCTCCGCTCCTGTAAAGTACGGGGACGCTCCACGCACGTAATCCACTGTTTGTGTTGTCGCTTTACCCCGCCCTAAATATCGCCTTGTGGTGAACATGTCTCCATCTCAAAAGAATGAACCTAGTCGGTAAACAGGGTCCGACCCTGCCTCCTCACCTGGTATCTGCCACCGTAGATTTGCAGCACGTGTCGCTGTTACCCTGTTCAATCATGTTATCGACCACAGAAGGAAGAAGAGCTGCGTCGCGGGTTCCAGAAATGTCTCAGCAGCGAGCACTTAATCCTCCGAGTTATTTTAGCCGGATGCCAACATAGGCACAGCTCCAGCCAGGTAGCCGCTCTCTGACATTAAACTCCGGCGCTGAGCAGCAGGGGGAGGGCCTCGCTCCAGCCCTCTAATCCCCGGGGCTGATAATGTGGATTAGACGTCTATTAAAAAATACAATATCCCCGCTGACATTGTGCCCGGGCTTCAATCACTGCAGGGCCGATGCCGGCTTATACGGGTACTGACCACTCATACAGCACATCCCTCTTACACCAAACCGGGTGATAGGCAGATCCGTGCAGGAGGCTCATTAACCTCCCGAGCTATCTCACCATCTTCTCTGGAAGCTGAAGGCCACGAACATGCAAAGGTCAGCAATTGCCGGAAATATGCAGGAGAATCAAGACAGGCAACCTGTTCTCGGTTTCGATTTACAAATAGGTTGCATTTCCGAAAAACATGAATGGTGCAGGCCCTGGCAAGAATGAGCTGCTTGGATCGCACGTCCTCCCGCAGCTACGGCGCCGGTGCGTGGAGTGAAGCCTGGCCCGGGCAGAGGCTAGCCTCAGGGCGAGGAGCGGACCCGGAGAGCCGCGGAGCAGGGCCTCAGCACCGACCTTCCCAAAGTCAGGGGCATGCGGCGATCCACAGTATCCAGAATAAAATATCCTTACAGCGCGTAGTGAGACACCTCCCCAGTGCTCAGAGGGCCTAGCAGTGTCCCAAGGGGGCTTCGAAGCCAAAGCGCCAGAAGCTCCACTCACCCGGGACTTGTAACCAGCGCTGCTGCATTTCACACGGCACTGCACGCCCGGTCATCGAGGAATACACCGGGACGCTGCCTGCCCTTCCCCGCAGGGAGTATGAATAGAAGGGTCCAGTGTGCGGAGGTCCCCAAATCCCACCAACCTTAAACTGAAAGGAACGGCCCTGACCCCGGCGGCCATCGCAGACAGGATCACACATCTGACGTGCGGGCCGTCCTGCTCCAGGTATTTAGGTCACACACCGACCAGATTGCCTGATTGGACGTCAGAGGATTATGTGACACTGGTGCCTCATTGCTGCCCGTGCCACAGCCCAGCACAACACGTTACAGCGACACAGCCGGTCATGCTGGCGTTTCACAGCCATGCATGAACACTTCATACACCTCCGCAATGAAGGCCATAGTTGTACCCGCAGCATTGCCGGACATGTTAGGGCCTACCTGCATGTTATATTCGTATGTTTTCAGCTATGCATGTCATATTAGTATGCCAGAGGTGTGCATGATATGTTGGCATGTCACAGCTATACGAGTCATGTTAGTGTGCTAGAGATGTACATGGCATGTTCGTATGTCACAGATATGAAAGGCATGTTAGTACAAGACAGCTATCCCCAGTAGTGTGTCCCAGCTATGAATGTCATGTTGCCGTGTCACAGCTAAGCATGTCTTGTTTGTACAATGGCTAAGCATATCATGAGGGTGGGTCCCCCATGTACCTTGTATTTGTGTGGTACAGCTACGCACGTCATGCGTGTATCACAGTTATTAATGTCCGCCTTGCACTTCTCGTGTTATCGGTGTGTCACAGCTGTGCACCTTGTTAGTGTGCCACTAATATGCACGAGGTATTTGTATGTACATCTATGCTTTACAGATCAGTGCGTCACAGCTGTCCGTCCCCTGCCAGTGTGCCACACCAATGCATGCCAGGTCTGTTCACTACAGCTGTGAGCGTCATGTTAGTGTCACATCATGTCGGTGTGTCACAGTTAAGAACGCCATGGCCCGTCACAGATAAGTATGCCATACAAGGTTGTCGCAGGTAAACACGTTAGTTAGTGCGCCACAGCGTTGCTTGGGATGTTGGTGTGTCACGGGTATACATGTGATAGTACACTACAGCTAGACTTGTCATGTTGGTCTCAGAAGTATTTGTGTGCTGTTAGTGATTGGAGGTGCCCCACCGACACCTTTTCGCAAGATACTGGAAAAGACCACAGTAGCGCAGCACGCAGCGTGTGACGGCTTCTGGGAGCAGGGCCGTTCTCGTCTTGCGGGGGTGGGGGGTTACTAGGGTTGCTGTACAGGGCCGTCGGGCGGTCCAGCCCAGACATGGCCTGTCTTTTCCACGGACAGTGGGCCTACGCTTTCCACCTGCAGGTCACCCTTAGAGGACAGCATGGACGCCCCGGCCCCTAATAGAAGGGAGCAGTGCAGGTGTGTCTAATTAAGGTCCAAGTGGGCAGTGCGAAATCTTCAAGCAAAACACTGAAAATGTAAATAACGTCCAGATATTCTGAAAATCTGACACTAGTCTGGCCTTGCTGCACCGACCTTGGAAATCCCTCATACAGCCGAACAGGGCTGACCTGCTGGAGGAACCGCACGGAACAAGTGGTAGAATTGTATGTACCCCTTCTTTTGTTGGAATGGGAGCAGCATTTTAGAACAGGATGGAGACCTTGTCACGGAGGAATGGGGCTCAGTGGCGCTAGATCAGCCTAGAAGGGGAACAGAACGGGTTCGTCAGGCGGACTGGGCCTAGTAGTGGAGTGGGGTGTATCTTTGGAGAAAAGGAGTGGATCCTGTAGAAAGACATTAAGCTTGAGGTGGAACAGGACAGACACATGGACATTACCTAGAATGTGATAAAACAAAATATATCTTGCATCTTTTTTCAGTTCTGTTACTCCATATTAAAATCTCACAGTGTTAGATCTCAGGCTGCTGTGACTGACCACTAGCCCCACTCTATGTTGCTATGTATTTGTAGAGTGCAGCCTTCTTCAATTACAGCGGCAAACATCAGTCTGTTGTGTTTTATCTAGTCAAGGGCCATCGCTGGGGAGATTGTGTTCTCTGCTCGTGGGTGTCAGTGTTTGGAAAGCCTAGGTTGTAGGTTTGAAGGGACTCTATGAAGAAGAAGGGTAAGTCTCCAACAGGCCTCTGATGGGCCAACTGCAGTCCACTTACAGCTGTTTTTCCACTGCCAAACCAGGAGCTGGAGGGCCACTTTCCTTGCTTGCATTAGGGACGCTAGCGCCTCGTGTGTGCTTTTTGAAGGATGTGGGTCTTCTTATCCACTTTAAATCATGTGAAACCCGAGTGTGTGGTTGGTTGTCTCTCCGTGGTGGTTCACTGCGGGAGTATGGATGCCCAGGACCGCTGCCTTACCCTTGTCAGCTACAGCAGGGATTTTTGGGGGGCAATGATCCCAGTGCCCTTCCAAGCAGCCTGGTGGTTGGATGCCAGAGTCTTTTTAGAGCAATGTTTGTAGACCCTCTTAGTCTCATCAGTGGGGGTTTTGTTCCTGACCCGTGTTCTGTTGGGAACAGGCCATTCTAGGTCCATGTTTTCCGTCTCCTTATAGCTGAAAATGGTCTTTTGTACTGTCCCTGCCTTTCATGGGTGCAATCTCCACCTGTTGGGTTTGTGACAGTTAAGAGGTAGCTCTGCTGTATGACAGATTTGCTGCTGCACTGAGTGAGGTATCAACCAGCACAGGGAGGGGTTGAGCTGTGGGTAGATCAGCTATCTTTGGCAGGTGAGGGATAGCTGTGCTGTCTGTACAAGTGAGGAATGAGGAAGGCGAGCAAACAGTGGCTCTGCTCGCAGGTGGATGAGTGGCTACCGCGCTGGTCTCTGGGAAGTGGCAGTCTGATCCCTGCCCCAGTAGTACTGTGCTCCGCAGCGCTGCAGCTACAGGTGGCCTGTTCACCCGTCCATACCTGCGGGCACGGGGCCTCCCCGCGCTCCCGCACCAATCCATGCGTGTACCCGCAGAGCCCCGAGCTGTAGAGGGAACTGAAAGTGGGTAAGCTCCGGGAAGGGCCCTCGCTCCTTTCCGTTCAGGCTTAGGGCCAGGAGTGTGCCGCAGTGGCGCGTGGGGTTTGTGGGCCTAGCGGAAAGTCTATCTAATGAAAGCATAGTGACTCACCAGGAGACCTATTATCACAGATATTGTCACAAGTATCGACAGAAAGCCCCACACACACTGGTAAGGATAACCCAAGGACCCAGGCTTCTCTGCGCTATGAGAGTCGTGTTAAATTGCTCACGATGTTAGTCACTCAGCGTAGTTCAAGCACTTCTTGGTTACAGTAACCAATCACAGAGGTGCACTTACCTCGTCAAACGCGTGAAAAGATGGCGTACCTTCTTGGTGAGAAAGGGGTCTGTGGTCAAGCTGGTGAACGTTTGGGTTCAGCTGTAATCCATTGAGAACGATGCTGAAGCTGTATAGCGCTTTGTACTCCGTTTAGGCACCAAAACACGTTGAAGAAACGATTAACATTTTGATAAAATGGAGGCAGCCCTCGTGTTATCTTACTCAGACGGGCGACGTACTCACAACTAATCCTTCTCGCCCTCTTCCGGAAGGGACGATGGCTGACAAGTGGTTCTGGCTCTCTCACCGTTGATGGATGAAAGGCTAACAGCAGCTCCGCATTTTGTCTACATTGGAAGGATGAACAGTTGACAACTGGACCCCTTTTCCCTCTCCCACAGGTCGATTAAAGATTTCTCCTTCACGGGATAACGGACCCTCATCGCACTCAGAAGAATGAAAGTCTAACTGCCCCCTCTGTGTTTTCCTGGGGGTTGAAGGTTGGAAACGAGAGCTCACTTTGTTTCTTCCTCTCCGCGATGAATGGTCGATATTTGGTCCCTACTATATCCTTCTCGTTAAAATGAAAGGCCGTCTCGTGCTCCTTTCGGTGGCGCTCGTGGGAGGGCACAGAAGATGTCCTTGTGTGTTTTCAGCAATTTCGGACGCATCAGATGGATGTCACCTGGACTTTCTTTTATGTCACGAGCAGACTGACTGCCTTTCAGGCTTTCTTTTCTCCACCCCGAGAGTGCGTGTGGGGGCCTGACTCCGCCCTGTCCCGCCGGCCTGCTTCTGACTGACACTGAACTACGCGCAAAACATCCAGAGAACTCCCCTCCCGAGCCACGCCCCACCCCCGGGGAACCCCAGGGTCCTCTCCCCGCGCCCCCTCCTCTTCACCTCATACTCTGCCTGCCTGCTCCCACCCGGGCCCCCTCCCTTCACATAAGCGCTCGTCGCCATATGGCAAAAACAATTGCTCCTCATAAATACTCCATAGACGGGATGTTACGGGGTAGCGTTACCTGCAGCCCCCACCCTGCCCGGAGCCTGGCACAGAAGGGAGGCGCCTCTAAGTGTCTTCTAAGAGCTGTCCGTGGTGCGGGGAAGCCAGCCCCTCACTCATCCCCGGAGGGATCAGTGGCCCTACAAAGAAGCCGGGAAGGGTGGGGTGACCCCCCGCCCTTCTCTTCATACTGACATCCTCCGGGCATCTATTAGGATCACTTAGCACCCTTTATTAATATTTAACGGCCCGGGAACAAGAGGCGTCCCTGGCTGCGTGGGAAGGCTGCTCACAGTCAGTGCAGTGTGTGGCAACCCACACAGGCATGACATGCACAACCAGTGAAGGCACAACGTGTGCATCCAGTACAGGCACAGTATGTGCAACCCGCACAGGCACGGTTGTGCAACCCACACAGGCACGGCGTGTGCAACCCACACAGGCAAAGCATGTGCAGCTAGTACAGGCATGGCATGCACAACCAGTGAAGGCACAACGTGTGCATCCAGTACAGGCACAGTATGTGCAACCCGCACAGGCACGGTTGTGCAACCCACACAGGCACGGTTGTGCAACCCACACAGGCACGGCGTGTGCAACCCACACAGGCAAAGCATGTGCAGCTAGTACAGGCATGGCATGCACAACCAGTGAAGGCACAACGTGTGCATCCAGTACAGGCACAGTATGTGCAACCCGCACAGGCACGGTTGTGCAACCCACACAGGCACGGTTGTGCAACCCACACAGGCACGGCGTGTGCAACCCACACAGGCAAAGCATGTGCAGCTAGTACAGGCATGGCATGCACAACCAGTGAAGGCACAACGTGTGCATCCAGTACAGGCACAGTATGTGCAACCCGCTCAGGCACGGTTGTGCAACCCACACAGGCACGGTTGTGCAACCCACACAGGCACGGCGTGTGCAACCCACACAGGCAAAGCATGTGCAGCTAGTACAGGCATGGCATGCACAACCAGTGACGGCACAACATGTGCATCCAGTACAGGCACAGGATGTGCAACCCGCACAGGCACGACATGTGCAACCACATAGGCACGGCATGTGCAGCCTGCACAGGCACGGCATGCGCAACCATTACAGACATGGCATGTGGAACTTACACAGACACAGCATGTGCAAACAGTAGAGGCACAATGTGTGCAACCAGAAGCGCAATATTTGCAACCCACACAACACAACATGCGCAGCCCATACAGGCACAGCATGTGCAACGAATCGTGGCACACCATGTGCAGATAATACAGACATCGTATGTATTACCATTACAGGCACAGTATGTACAACCAGGTATAGCATGTGCATTTCATACAGCCACAGCATTTGCAGCCAGGTATACATTGAACTAATACAGTCACACCATGAGCAATGAGGTATAGCATGTGTAGTTAATATAATCACAACATGTGTAACTAGTGATATCACGTGTAGCCAATATAGGCATATCATGGCAATCCTGCAGTGCATATGCAGCAATTCAAGAACACAACCAATGCAGGTGCAGCATGTGCAAACAAGTGTAGCATGTGCAACTAATACAAGCACATTATTTGCAGCCCAGTAAGGTCCAGCGTGTGCAGCTCACACAGGCATAGTATGTATAGAATGTTCAACCGGCTCTATTTCATGTGCAACCAATGCAAGCACAGCATGAACAATCAGGTATATTGTGCAACCAGGCATAGCATGTGCCATCTTTGCAGCCATAGTAAATGAAACCAGTGCTGGCATGGCATGTTCAACTAGGCATAGCATTTCCCTGCATAACAGGCATATCATTTGCAGCCCATCCTAGCATATTTTGTGCAGCCCATACAGGAATGCATTGTGCAGCCCATGCAGGCACAGACTATGCAGGCACAGACTATGCAATCCAGTATAGCATGTAAACAAGTACAGTCATTGCATGTGCAACCAGGAGTACCATGTGCATACATAGCACATGGAAGAGATGTTGGTATAGCATACTAACATATCACGTACCAAGTACATGCATTGCATGCTCTGCCAGTGCAAGCATAGCAGGTGGAGGCAACAGGCACTGTATGTGAAGCCCATTAATACACAGAGTGTGCCAACAATGCTTACTTAGAATGGAACATCAATAAATGCACAACAAGTGCGGGTAATACTGGCATAAGGTGTGCAACCAATGCAGATGCATGCACACAACCAGCATGCTCGAGCAACAGCACACAGTCCCACAGTGTGCGGCCGACAGGTATTTGTGAAGTCATTGAGGAGTACCATATGCAACCCATATATAGATACACAGTATTTTTAGCCAATAGATGGAGGCTCAAAATATGTACATATTACAGGCCTAGCTAGTGGCATAACGAAAGATGATGGGGGCCCCTTGCAGATGTGTTGAGGTGCCCCGGCGAACCCTGTAACTTAAAGAAAGATTGTCATAGGCTTTAGGTGAGTGGGGGCCCTGAATGGTGCCTCTATACCCCCCCCCCCCCGACACTGAATGGGCCTGTTTTACATCCTTGGGGCATTGCATATTCAGTAAAACAGGAAAAGACAGCGCTATCCACGCAGGCATGACGTAACATCCAATCAGGTGCACAGAATGGGAGTTTGGTACAGCGGAGACGTGCAAAGGTGCAATGCAGCCAGAAGATAAGTCCTGCACTTTTGTGTGGGGCCCCATGTGAATCACTTCTGGAGCTCCTTCCTGGAATACTGTGAAGCTTTCTGATGGTCAGACCGAGAACTCAGTGTCCAGTTCTGACTGACAACCCTCAAGCACTGTTCCCACTTCTGAAGGCCTCACATGCTGTGATGTGCCCAGTCCTGAAGGTGTTGCGTGCGGTTCTAAGATCTGCAATTGGACTATTATTTCTGTTGGACTCCTCAACTAGCGGAAGCTGCTCTGGAGAACTGTGTCCATTTCTGAAGGCATCCCTTGGAGTATTTATTGTTTTCGGTTCTAGGTGCCTCTTCTCGTGGTTGTTGTCCAGTTCTGAAAACACTTGCTTGGTGTTTTGCTTTCACTTTTAAAGGCCGCACTTGAAGTACTGGCCGCACCTAGAGTACCGTACACAGTTGTGAAGCCCACATACACGTGGGGTAATGTGTCCAGTTCTGGGGCCTCTAATATAGAGGCAGTCTTAAAAGCCTAAACTAAGGTATTTGGTGCATTTCGGAAATAAATACTTGGACTATTGGACAATTGTGTCATATTCGGATGGTTCTTTAGCAGTGTGCCTGGCACTTAAAATCGTATCCGTAGACTTGTATTCAGTCCCCAGTCCTCACTTTGAGTATTGTGTTCAGATCTGAAGACCTTGTCTATTCACCGGAAGTACCGACTACACTTCTGAAGTCCACACCCACGATGGAACAACACCCAGCACCAAAACCTGAGAGGTTTGAACCGCAGAAGGTACACTGGGGTAGAGAAGTGAGGGGGGTTGGTGGGGGTGATAGACTCAGTCGAATCCCAAAAGACGGAAATAGGCCACGTGGCTGGGCCTCACTGGAGCACTAATGATACAGGGCGGGTGGGGGTTCTGGATTCTAGAGGCTGTCTGGAGGCCACGCCTGGAGTACTGGGTCCTGTTCAGAATGTCACACCTGAGTATAATTTATTTCTGAAGGACAACCCTAAAGTATTGTAGACTTTTCGGTGGTCTTTCCCAAGCGGTCCCCTCTCTTGTGATCGGAACAGTTTCCTGCCTTTAGCTCATCACCCTTCATTAATCCTGTTTCTGTTGCCATGGTTGCTCGCCTGGCCTGTCAAAAATTCAGTAAAAGTCACATTACAGAAAAACCTGCTGGTGTACACTGTTGGGACAGCTCTCTGTGGGGAGGGTGGTAGTAGAGTGTAGGGGCTACACCCCTGAGATCAGACGGCACCATACAGTAGTATCTCGCTTACTAGTATCAGAACATTGGCTGGTGGTGTATGTGTGTGTGCGCCTGCGCACGTGTAAGAGGCTCTATCTATCTCTCTCTATCTATCTATCTATCTCTCTATCTATCTCTCTAGCTATCTCTCTCTATCTATCTATCTATCTATCTATCTCTATCTATCTCGCTATCTATCTCGCTATCTATCTATCTATCTATCTATCTCTCTCTATCTATCTATCTATCTATCTATCTCGCTATCTATCTCTCTATCTATCTATCTATCTATCTATCTATCTATCTATCTATCTATCTATCTTTGTTCAGTACATTCGTTCCAAATAACGTTTTATTTGTCCACATTTCCACAATTCAGTTCGCTGGCCAGTGTATTTAAATGTCGATACATTTAGGACAAGTGGCCTACTAAACATGCATTTGCGCGTGCGTTACTATAAAATCGAATGTTATTACCACTGCAAAGCTTATTTAGCTGTAGAACTGAACTATTTATAACTATTATTCCTGGCAGAGAAGGCTAAACTAACGAACTTAGATATTGCCTTTCTAAAAATAACTGCATTATTTGGCACACACACTTCATCCTTCAGTGTATAATATGCTTTGCCATTTTAAGGGCAGTTTCTGAAACGAAGAGTCTACTCCGCTAGGACTTACTTCCCTGTGAGAGTTGTAGGTCCTGGTTACAAGTGCCGGTGCTATTTACACCGAGGGTTCGTTATTTATGGGCGCGATAAATAGCGCCTTTATGAGGTTCAGAGGAGTAAAATGCGGATTTTGGTGCGTATGGTTTTCCCCTTTTAAATTTCTGCAGGTCTGTCATGCCGAAATTTAACGAAGGTTGGAGTATGTAACGCATCCAATAAATATCCAATGCGTTAAATAACACGTAACTGGTAATTCTGACCCCTGTATAAATAGGCGTTTACGCAGGATCGGAAACATACGAAAGACTCGCAATCAGGCCCTCTGGTGGGATTTTACTCTGCTCGCCCGTGCGTGTGTGAGTCTAGAATATCAGCCCCAAGCTACAGAGTGATATAACCTTAAATACACGTTTCATACGGCGAATGATAAAAGATTAGGCAGTCACCGGCTGCCACTCTAATATCCCGCGTGTGGCTCCTCAGAAAGCCGATGACCTGCGAGGGCTGCTCTGGGCAGCAAGGTGCCCGGGCCAAGCCCACTCCATGGGTGTAACAGAAATGAGACAACGCTGCTGATTTTCACTTTTTGTGTATGGGCATGCATCAGTGGACACTGATATCACCCATGTGCCACCTCTCAGTGAGTGAGCGAAAGGCTTGACTTCCTCTTGCCTGCAGTGTGTGGCCACGCCCACGTCCAAGGTGTGAAGTGGTGTGACGTAATAACATGCTTCTGTGTGCAGCGTAATATCCCCTGTGTGTATCCCGGCTCAGTGTGTGTCAGCCAATGTCTAGGAATGTTGTGACGTAAGAACATACTGCGGCCTGGTGCAGTCTATGGTGGCAGCGTGGCCCTTCTTGAGGAATGAACGTCCTTGCGTACTCTTGGCTCCAGTGCGCATGGGCTGCGCCTCCTCACTCAGCGGTGACGCAAATTCGAAAGTATACTATTGACTGGTGCATGCATTGCCGGCGTATGCACCAGTGGGTAGTGGCAGCCCCATCCTTCTCGCAGGTGACGTCAAGCTGTCCTCTGACCCAGCGGCCCATCGGTTAAAAACACGGGGTATCCTGTATCTTAATCGAACCATCCCCTATAAATAATTCACAAGCATTGCAGAACATGCCCACGCCCAGCAAATAGAAACAAAGGGTGGGGGCAGTGCTGCCAGGAGGTGCCATCTGTTGCACAGTGTACACTCCCCCTCCCAAAGGCCTCAGAGCCGAGATTAGCCTTGGCTCGCCCCCACCCCCGCTCTTCCTCACCACTCCTCAGACCCAAGTGTTAATGACAGGGAGCCCTAAGTGGCGCCGTAGGCCACTCCCCTCTGCCCCATCCCTGGCTACCATGCCTTGCCAGCTGGCGAGCAACGGGTTCAAACCTGGCCCTGCCCCCTACCCCCGCACTCAGTTACAGCCAATGTGCCCGGCACTTAAGACTTAATCGCATTTCCTGGTGATTAGTGAATCGTTCCCTAGAACCCATAGGGTGGTTTATTTTAGCAAAGTAGTGGGAGGGGAGGACTTCGTGCGTATGGCGTGGAAATAACCTGGCATCGTGCGTATGGCGTGGAAATAACCTATGCAGCTGGAATAAACAGTATGTTCTAGCTGTGAAAAGAAACGGCTCGGTGGTCTTCGTGGGTTAGGGTGGGTCACACTTGGGGTTTCACTATGGGTACCCAAAAGAATGCTTTTTGTAAAGCATGGTCTGCAGCAATGTCTGCAGAGATGCAGAGGATCACGCATGGGTAGAACGCCAGAGTTAGTCAATCTGCCCTACCCAGAGAATAAAAGGGGTGGTATTGGGTGAATGAGGCCATACTTGCATATAAAGAGGTCTACGAATAACGCAGCGAGCGCATCGACCCAAAAGGGCTGCCGAGGATCACACCTGCAGTTCACCTAAAAGGCAGGATCTGGCTATGAGACGCCAAGAGGGGCCCGGGTCTGTTGCCAAATCCAGACTGTTGTAATTTTACCCTAATGCATTTATATAGACAAAATCCCAACAATTATTTTTGTTGTTGAGGAAGAGAAAAGATTAGTACTCTTTATGTTGGTTAAAAATATATCAGTTGTAAACCTGCTTCTCTGCAGGCATCCCTCGGGCCTGGGTGCGTGACAGACGGTAGGGTGGGGTGGGTTTGTAGTGGGCAAGCGCCGCGATAATCCTCACCTGACAACGCAGCCGCCTTAAAATGGCCGCCAGGTGCCTGGGTATTCGGGTGACCTTGGGGACCACCAGGTGGGGCACTGCCGCGCTGCATTGGGCGGGGCTTGTGATGCCTTGCCCAGCCTTTATTCCCCGCCGTCCTGGCCAGCATCCCGCCACCCTGAGCTGCATCCTTGGCTGCCTCATCCATGCCCCCACCGCCCCCTGCGTTTGTAGGTGCGCCCCGTACACACGCAGCCTCCCTGCTCACACCTCTCTGGCTCAACATATTTGGAAGCCAAATGTTCCCAGTTACCCCGAACCAACTCACGGCTGATTTGCACAGAGGGCGACTAGTAATTTGAATTGGACGGGGTGGGGGTGGGGGGGGAGCGGCTCGGGTCTGACAAAAGCTGAATGCAGAGTACAATGTGAAATCCAGTTTTGGAGCCCAGTGGTAAAAGTAAGAAGCCATCTAGAGCAGAGCATGTGAACATACGCGCAGGGCAGGTGGGGCCGGAACCTGATACCCACAGCATCTGCTGACTGGAGCCAGGACTGCTGCAGGCACCAGCATCCTGCACGGGGTCAGCCCTCCCGCCCAAACCCGAGGAGGACTCGAGGACGAGCGCTGCGCGAATAAATAACACCATTGTCAACTGCAGCAAGTACTCGGAGCGCAGGAAAGCATCCCCGGGGGCACCCTGGGCGCTTTATGCGAGGATGGGGGGGGTGGGGGTCGCTGTGTGCTGGGGCACGCCTCGGACGGCGCTGGCATGGCCCACTCTAAGTGTGTGTGCATGTTTGCATGTCTTTGTGCGTGTGTGTGTGTTGGTCCTGAGTGTCTTTTAGCGTGTGTCCGGATCTGTGTTCATGCCTGCGTGAATGCATGTTTTTGTGTCTTTATACCTTGGTGGGTGTATGTGGATTAATGTCGGTATATTTTGTGTGTGTGCGTTTGTGCGCTCGCCTTTCAGTTTGTGCCTGGATCTGAGTTTATTTCTCTTTACGTCTGTATAGCTACGACGGTGAATCTGTGTGTATTTGTCTGCATATCTTTGTGAATGTTTGTTTGTCTTTATGAATATTTTTGTAAAACTGTGTGTCTCTATATCTGTATACATTTGTGTCTGTATATCTCTATGCGTGTTTGTCTGCCTTTATGTCTGCATATCTTTTGTGTGTTTTTATGACTACATATCTGTGTGCGTGTTGTCATATTCTTTCAGCGTCCCTGTGCGCGCGACTTTCGATGTGTATCCGGAAGTATGTTAATGCCTTTGCAGATGTATGTATGCCTTCATGTATGTCCGTTCTTCACTCTGCTTGTGTGTCTGTGCTTGCGTGCCTTTCAGTCTGCGTTGGTGAAGGCGAGTGCGCAGCGCCTCATAGCGTGAATGTGTGCTGTTTGTGCATGGAAGGGTCTACACCTTTGAATATCCCGAATCCGTGTGTTTTCGTTTGTGTGCATCTGAATGCATGTGTGTGTGTGTCTAAATGCATGTCTGTGTGTGTATGCGTATCTGAATGCATGTGTGTGTGTGTATCTGAATACATGTGTGGTGTGAAGGTGTGTGTGTGTATCTGAATGCATGTGTGTGAGTATCTGAAGGCATGTGTTTGAGTATCTGAAGGCATGTGTGTGTGTATCTGAATGCATGTGTGTATCTGAATGCATGTGTGTGTGTATCTGAATGCATGTGTGTATCTGAATGCATGTGTGTGTGTATCTGAATGCATGTGTGTATCTGAATGCATGTGTGTGTTTGCGTGTATCTGAATGCATGTGTGTGTGTATCTGAACGCATGTGTGTGAGTGTCACGACACTCCCTTTATTTCAATTAATTAATTATAGCCAGATAATGTTGACTATAACGTACAGATTGTGAGCTAAATTATTAGTAGTATTAATACCGATTTAATATAACTGCGAGTGTAACGAAGACATTGGAAATGAATGTCTGTCGCTCAAAATAGGGCACATTTTTACCTCTACGATTATTATCCACTGGTCAGTTATAAGAAGATTATGTAGTTAGACACAAGCGCTTCGGAGCACACAAAGTAACAATGTTAACACAAAACGTTTTAAATTAAAAAATAGCCAATTTTTCTTAAATATACTTCCTTAAAGCCGTGGTTGGGCCTCGTGGCAGCGCTAAGATTGAGGTTATAACCCTAATTTCCAGGCGCTTTTTAAAAACTCTGGTGTTAACATGCAATCCGATTTTTCAGCGACTGGGTTGAGAACTTGGAAAAAAGAAGAGGAAGAAGCAGAAAAAAACAACCATGGGTTTTATTAGCAAAGCAGCTATTGGGTAAGCTACACCTGTAACTCACAGAGCTTAGAAGCGGCATACATGCAATAGTAAGCACTACATAGCATCGCGTTATTATCATGATTAATAATAGTATTGCTGTTGTTATCATCGTTGTAATTCATATGATTAAGTTCCTACCACTCTCTGCATGAACGGCCAGGCACGGAGCTTCACAACAGACTCATAGTCCGCCGCATCAAGGCGCCTGCGGCCCCCGCTCGGTGTGCTGCTGTCCGTTGTCCCACACACAGCCCTCTGGGATGTCCTCTTGACCTTGACCAGGACGAGCGCTTCTATCCCCGGCCCTGGCTCCCGGACCAGCGTGGACATTGTTACATCATTGCCCCCGCCATCACCTCTACTACGCCCCACTCACCCGGAGCTGTTTACGCATGCAAAGCGTCCAATGTTACCCTGAAATGTATAACCCAGGTCAGGCTGCGGGCACCTAGGATTGTGCCCGGCCTAGGGCCATCTGCAGACCCCTCAGTGGGTGTGTGGGTGTGGAGGGGAGGGGGATTCTGCTTTTCCGCAAAGCACACGCCTTCCCTCAGTGTTGCTATTTTCAGGAGGAGGCCCTCCCCATCCGACAGCAGCCTCGCCTGCCTCTGCGTGTCCGTTCAGGTACTGGGCTCGTTGTGCGTGCTCGCGGTGGGGCGAGTGTGCGGCCACTGTCCGGCCTGGGCTAGGACAGGGCGGCAGTATTACCGCCCAGGCCACTAATCCCAATAATACAAAGCAAAGAGGGGGTGACATTCTGGCTCAGCAATCGGCGGGTCCCTCTTTGTGCGAAGATGGATTAAACCTGACATGTCGAAGCAAATTTGAGTATGATTTACAAAATAATTCGATTCTATGGGGACGGACGATCTGGAATTTTATATATCGAGCTAATAAAAAAGACAATAAACATTTAAACAGCAGTAAAAGGCCGGGATTGATATCTTGGGCATTTTCCCTGCTGGATGCTCTTCGTTGCTTTTCCTAAAATGAATGGTGATTTCCTGCGCTAAGATAAAAATGCGCCACAGAAGTGTAGATGTAGGAAAGAGGGGAGAAAAGGGGGAAAACACCCCCAACCCACATTCTTTGCAGAATTGACTCAGCAGCGTACCTGCCAATCATCCTGCCTCCGCCCAGCCGCCGCTGCGGAGATGCCAAGGTCACAAGGTGCATCATCAGCCGCCCGCGCAGGAAGTGAAGGGCGCACCCGGGACCTGTGCGCACGCACAGGTGCAGCTACATACATGGAAAGATGTACTGTGTGCTGGGATGGCGAGGGCATGTTGAGCTTGCAGGACCTGACCTTCACCTGCCGTTCTCCTCTTTCAAGCAGCCGGGGTGGGTGGGGGTGTCACCCTCAGTGCCTGCGAGCACAGAAAACAGGGGGACCTGCTTACAGGGAACGAGAGTGTGCTCTAAAAGTGCTTGAACAACAATAATAATAATAATCATTATGATAATTTTGATAATAAATATGCAAATACATTTAATAATATCCGGAGCTCACCGCCCCCTCGGAGCCCAGACTCCGGCGCAGTGGGGGGAGATGACTGGGGTCTGGGCAGAAGACACCGGCCCTGGCAGACTCCCCCGTGAGTGTCTGATCCCGGGACAGGAGGCTGTCCCCCGCGCCGCCATCAGACACTCCCTCTCCCCCAGAAAGAGCCTCAGACTCTGCTCTGTAAAAGGATCTCCCAAGCCGGGCTTACCTGCGCTCCTGGTCCGCGGCTGCCTCCGGGGTGTCATGGCGCCTCTGGTCGGTGCAGGGCGGACTCACTCGTGTCCCAGACCTCAGGCCGGGCTCCGAAGGAGAGGGGACCCCGAGAGCCCACCGCAGGGCCCTCCCCGGCACGTCTGCGCCAGGTACCCGAGGCCTGTGGACAGCTCAGCAAACGGTCCTTGCATCTGCCTGGAGCCCTGGCACAAGCTCAGCCCAGCCCCAGGTTAAGAGGTGTGTGAGAGGGTGAGTGGGGAGGGACCCCCCGGAGCACGGCGCACTCAGACAAAGAGAGGAAGGAGGCTCCCTGGCCGCTGACTGACTTCCTGGTGTCAGGTGACACTCTCTGCCCCGGGCTCCCTCCTAGAGAGCCAGGTAGAAGGCAGGACAGGAGCAGGCTATGGGCTGCTGAAAGACTGCCCCACTTTTGCATCAAGCCCCCGGAATCCCTCTTCGGGGGGCTCCGGTGGAGGCTGGGCTCCAGAGGAGCTATGTGGGTACAAACCACTCTATCTAGCAGCGCTGAGTTTTCAGTGCTCTCCCCGGGCCAGGCAGCGCAGGGCTGCGGCTCCCTGGAAGCAGCTCTTAGATCAGTGCTGCAGCTCCTGGCAAATCTCGGTCCTGGGTCTGCAGTGCGCAACAGCTGGCAGGTCAGAACTGAACCTCCCTGGCCTCGCAGCGCAAAGCTGCACCTTACTGACCTGACAACTCAGGGCTGTTCATCCCTGGCCTCGCAGCGCAGGGCTGCACCTTACTGAACTGACAGCGCAGGGCTGCACCTCCCTAACCAGACAGCGCAGGGCTGCACCTCCCTAACCAGACAGCGCAGGGTTGCACCTCCCTAACCTCGCAGGGCTGCACCTCCCCAGCCTCGCAGCGCAGGGCTGCACCTTACTGACCTGACAACGCAGGGCTGTACCTCCCTCGCCCCACAGCACGGGGCTGCACCTCCTTGGCCCTCCAGCTCAGGGCTACACCTTCCTGTCCCCACAGCACAGGCCTGCCCCTTCCTGGCCCCGCAGCACGGGGCTGCACCTCCATCGCCTGGCCCCGCAGCACGGGGCTGCACCTCCCTGACCTGCCGCGCCGCGCCACAGCTCTCCCTCCTCTCTGCCGTTGTCTGCACTCGCAGGGACTCTCCCCAAGGTGCTCCTTAAGAGGTTCTCGGGCGGAGGCTGGCACACCTCGAGGCTGCGCTGCGGGCCCTGCTCCTCTCACGCCAGCCTCCCGCAGATTGGCTGCTCTGCCAGGGACCCGCTGTTAAGCCGCATTGCTTGGCCCGGCCCCCTTTTCTGTCTGATGTAATTTGGAGAGCCTTTGGAGATGGGCTTTGCTCGAGTTTGTGTGCGGACCCCGCCCCCACAGAGCCGTCCCTAGGCCGGGAGCCGCCGCTGTGGCTGAGGGGGTGATGGGGAGCGGCACGTGCGTGGCTGTGGATTTGGGGTGAAGAGTGTATCTGCGCGAGCAGGTTTCTCTGTGGTTTACTTGCTAGCCGTGTCTGTCCCGCTGTGATTTAGTGGGGCTGAGTACACTTGTTTTAGGTAGCGTGTTCGCACTCGTAAGGTATTCCAATGGTCTGTATGTATGTCTGTGTGCGCACGGTGCTCTGGGTATGTTTGTTGTGGTCAAAAACATGTTTTTGTCTTTGGCGAGAAAAAATAAGGAGGATATATGCATTTTATAATTCTTGGTTCATCTGACACATCCATAATGCTCAGCAAAGCCATACAACAGTAAACCATGGCCACCCATCATCCTCCCCAATGTATAGTACTATCCTAAAAGGGCGTGTACAACCAGAGCAGCGCGCGGATTTATAACACGTCCTTCACCACACTAGAAGAGCAAGAGGCCTTATAAAACCTACCCTTGTGCCGACACACTGCCGTCCCAACATCTCTTTCTGGATATTTAGCAGCCTACAAACGTCAAACAACTACTGCCCAGCAATTTGTCTTTATAAACACGTACATTAGTAGAGCCTACAACCTTAAAACACCCCATGTCCAACGTATTGTCTTCATAACAGCCCCCCGTACATTATAACAACCTATCACCTTAAAACAATTACTGTCGAACATGTCAGACAGGTTTTGCAGTAGGTGGGACTCACTTGAATGCCAGGAGTGAGCGTTGACTACTATGGGGGAGATGCCAGCAATATGGTTTGAAATCAGGCCCTCTGTTTTTACAATACCTCCTCTTCTACAGTGGAATAATAGTGAACACCTTCTGTTCAATATATCAGGCTGATTTTGCCAGTAAGTGAGGCGTACTCGTGTGCCTCTTCTGGCTTACTACTCCATTTCAGGAGTAAACCAGGTGTACTATAAGAGAAGTCACAGAAATATCTTTGTGAACTGTGCCCATTGTTTGTACACCACCCTTTCTGTACACTGTAACAGCGTAAAACCTGAAAGCACCTTTGACCTACATGTGTTTGTTTTTTCATAACATCTTCTCCTGTGTATGAGGAAAACATGAAACTTTAAAACTGCCGTGCTTGGTATTGCCTGTCAGAATGACAAGCAGATTTATAACACTCCCTTTTGTCCACCGGAGCAAACAGTAGCCTTACCACGGCTTTCCCTGTCCATCAGAACAACATGTAGTTGACACTTTCTTCTGCCCTTCAGCAGAAAGGGTAGCTTTACAACACAACAAAAAACTTACATTTTTAAACGGCCATTTATAACTCAAAACAGGCTGCTTGATCGTGTTTTAATCTGTGTACAATTGTACTTGAATAACACCTTCCACAATTCTTATGTACACTATATATTTGCTATACCTGCCCATATCCGTCTGAACAAAATAGTACCCTCACCTGTCCCTGAGAAGCTTTGCAATACCTTCATGTGTTCATCAGAACAACATGTATCTACAAAGAACCTTCACTTGACCTTCACAACACCTGGCTTGATAACGTCCCCATATCTCCATCAGAACACAGACTATGTAACTTTACAATACATTCACCTCCCCATCTGATCACTATATCCCTTTGAAACACCTTCACCTCCCATCACAAGACATGTATCTTCAGACCTCCTCCGCCTGTCCATCAGAAGAATACAATGAATACAATGTGTATCTTTTTAACACCTTAACCTGTCCATTAGAACAGGTAGCGTTAGATGACACTCACGTGTCATTTGAAACCACAGAACGTGTAGCTTTATAACACCTTCACCTAACATGCACCTTATAACACCTTCACCCGTCCATTAGAATAACAAGCATTTTATGGCACCTTCACTTGTCCATAAGATCAACATGTACTTTATAGCACTTTCACCTGTCCATTAGTACAACATGTACTTTATAGCACCTTCATCTGTCCAACAGAGCAGCAGATGTGGGTTTAAATCACCTTTCCCTGTCCAGTAGAACAGCAGAACATGTAGCTTTAAAACACCTTTGCCTGTCATAGCCTTATACCACCTGCACCTGTCAATCAAGACAGCAGAAGATGTGTCCGTATCCCACCTTCACCTGTCCATCAGAGCAAAACATGCAGTCTTCTATCACTTTTAGTTGTCCATCAGAGCAGCAGAACATGCGGGTTTGGCTAACCTTCACCTGTCAATCAGCACAGCAGAATAAGTGGCTTTAAAACACCCTCATGAGGTGGGGAAATAAACCTTGACCACATTGACAAGTTGCCCCTCGCCATCGTCAGCAGAGACCCCTCATTTTAAAGATGAAATGGAAGACACTTTTCTGAACCAACCAATTCAAATTCGCCCCTGGGGGCTGGGGTCTCTTCCACCACAAGCCATCAACAGGCATCTCTGGGATACAGGCGGCGCCTTGAAACCTCCGATGCCAGAGATGGTCCAAAGCGCTCTGAATAGACCGAGCTGCCTCTCCAGATGTGCGCGCCTGAGAAGTGTCCTTCTGGAAGTGTGGCTTCTCTTTCGTGGCTGCAGTGAACGATGCCCTGACCTGGTTTCTCTGCGCCCCACCCCCCTCTCTGCAAAATCCCACCATACCTGTTTGGCCCCCTCCAGCCTCGGCCCCTCACAGGTGCCGGTGTCTGAGGAGAGCAGGAGGGAGACTGAGAGGGCGAACAAAAGCAGTCTGTCTGCCTGCGGGGCCTGGAGCGCCCATCCCTCTGTGCGACCCCCGCCTGTCCGAGCTCTGCGTCACAGCCCCCCAGCACCCCGGAAGATTCACACCTGCACCGACACAAACATGGTACCCGCAGGCCCCCCGCTCCAGCTCAGACTGACAGCCCCACCCGGGCCACATAAAAAGGTGCGCACCTTTATTTATCGATGTAACAGTAGTGACATGATCGCAGCAGCGTTTCACCTGTGAGGTAAAGGTGGAAGCAGGGGAGAGCTAGAAAGGCGAACACCAGAAACAGAGGAAATAATTTGTTTTTGTTCTCTGTGCTCTTGCTTGTTCGCTGCCTTTTGATGTGAAACGAATTTTGCAACCTACCCCCGCCGAGGCCAATCCCTTTTCAGGACATAGAAGCAAACTACATAAAAGAAAAGAACAAACACCACACCGTGTGTTCAATCATCAAACGGGAGCTTCCTCTGTTGTTTTAAAGCTGCCGCTGAACAGATGTCATCGAGGAAATACGTTTTTTTTTCAGTGATGGGGCTTAGGAGAATGAAGGCGGGGCGCTGAGATGGGGGAGGAAGACAGAATGGAGAGAAAATAAAGAAAGAAATATGGAAAGAAAGAAATATGGAAAGAAAGAAAGAAAGAAAGAAAGAAAGAAAGAAAGAAAGAAAGAAAGAAAGAAAGAAAGAAAGATTACAGATCGGAGAAAACAGGTCGTCTAGTAAAAAAAGAACAGTGCTTTTCATAAGCGTAGAACCTCGGGCCTCGTCAAAATAGTCAAAACGAGAGAGAAATATAAATGTGCAAAAATAGTTTAACATTAAAGAATAAATAAAAAAGAGTGATTATTCCGAGGGAAATAATATAGAAGCGAAGACGTTAACGAAACCAATGAAAACGAAATTCCTTCTGAACGAGAATATAAAAATACAAGGTGAATATTCAGAAGAAATAGAGGGGGTACAGCAGATTGCTGGGGACAGAGAGGTGCGCAGCTCGCTAGCACCCATGGTCTGGGCACTGCTTGTGGCCTCGACAGAGCCCCAGATATCCGCAGAGCCGGCCTCACCGGGCACAGTGCCAGCTCCTGCCCCCAGCCCGGGCCGGGGGCAGGCCGCAGCTCCTACCCCGCGAGAGCCGCCCTCGGGGCGCTGTGGAAGGGCAGCTGAACGCACGGGGCTGGGTACCAGGCATGGCACTAGGAATGTGACAGTCTCTCCATACCTTCTGCGCCTTCTTTTTTCCCTCCTCCCTCCACCTTACATCCGTATCTCAGCATTTGTAATTATTTCATTCTTTCTCTTCCAGCGTCTTTCTTATATCTTTATCCTTTTATTCTCGTCTCCTCTCACTCACTCTTCGCTGCCTCATTCTCCTGTTACCCCGCCCGCTATAATTCTATTCTCCCTCTTTCAGTCTTTCTCCCGCATTATTTTAACCACCCTGTCCCATTCGTTCGGCTATTTTCTCCTCATCTCCTCTCTCATTCGCTCTATTCTATCGCTCTTTCTCTATTGTGCCCTCTTGTTTTGATCATTGGTTTCCATGTCCTTCGCTCTTCTATTTCCCCCGCATCTCTCTCACTCGCTGTCCTCTGTGGTTTTAACTCTCATTCATTCTCCCTTTTATCTCTTGTTTCTCTGCTTCATTTTTACAACACCCCATCCTTGTGTACGTTTCTCTCTTTGGTTCTATTTCTCGACGCCTCTCTCTCTCTTTCCTCCTCAAACTATGTCTGCACGCGCCTCCCCCTCCATGCATTGCCCACGTGCTTTGCCCCTGAGTTTTGTTTCCGGTAAATCCTGCCTGGTTTGGTGCATTCCTGGAAGGAGGCTGCGGCTGCTCCTCCAGCGGGGCCCACACAGCGGTAACACACGAACCCCGCAGCCACCCACCCACCTGACGCCCGTGCTCCGGGAGTCCCACCCTCCAGCAAGAAAGTGGCCCGTCCGTCACATGACGTCATCAGCCTCGCGCACAGTGTGGGGTCACCTGCGCTTAGTTTACAATCAGCAGCTGGTCTCATTGCGTCAACGAATGTGCGCGTGGCAGAATTAAAGCCACTGCGTCATCACTAGGGACGAGGATCTCAGAATTAACAGGGCTGGGGTTTTGACCTTATTCACACTGGGGTTCACAGTATCAGAACTATGGGTCCGGTAGCACCTTCGGCAAGGGGGGCTCCAAGCTCACAACCGGTGGCCTTGTGACCCCTTTAACCAGCAACGTTTAGCCGCAGTGACGTCACACTGGTCAGTATTGCAGCATCGATGGCCTCGAGAACGAGGAGTCCACGATTATAACTAATGTGACGTCACCAATGAGGAGACCAGCATTTCAACTAATGTGACGTCAACAACGAGGAGTCCAGCATTACAGCCAATGTAAAGTCACCAACGAGGAGTCGAGTATTGCACCCACTGTGATGTCAATGAGGCGGAGCCCTGAAACAGGTCTTATGACATCATAAGCCGGGGGAGGGTGGATCGGAACGATGGTCTTATGACATCATAAACCAGGGATGTCGGAGTCCTAGGTCGTCATGTGCCGGGGGGTGGAAGGGATGCTTGGTCGGAACAGTAGTTTAATGACATCACACATCATAAGCCGGGGGAGGAGAGGGGATCCTGTGTCGGAACGGCGGGTATTCGCCTGGTTTGCCGCCATGCCCGTGGCAGCACAGGGGGTGTGTGAACATTTCGTAGCGAGCCCTGCGCATCTACCCCTGCCCGTCCCCAGTGGCTCTCGGAGGTAGAGAGGCTGTCAGAAGTGGGGTGTCTCTTTAAGCCCCTCACTCTTGCCATCCCGCCGCCGGATCAGGTGTCTGCATGCAGATGGCCTGCGAGGGTAACGTGCCGCCCAGGGCTCGGGTAACAGGCTCTCTGCAGAGCACTCCGGCCTCGAATTCCACTCCACACAGAGGCCTGTTAAATAAACATCACCTGCCTCTCGAAAAGAAAGAAACAGCGCGCCAGCCAACATGCCTCTTTACCCCCGGTCTTCAGGGCAATGGTGGTCCTTTCAATGTTAAATAATCACATCGGGATAATAATAATAATTCAGCAGTATTATAAAGAAATGTAGTGCAATCGAATTATTTTCAAACTAGCAGCGAACCCTGAAGCTATTCTTTCCAGCGCTTTCAATAGGGTTTTCCACGTTCAATAATATTATTTTTCCGTTATTTGAGCGGTGGATATGGACTGCAAATATGTTCCGAGCTTGGTGTAAGAAACAACACAAAAAGCGACTCGCTTATGAGTCGTTTTGACGCATGCTTGTATTTTTCTGATGTGTCGAGATTTGGATCTTGAACTGTATCTTGAATTTTTGCAGATAAAGGGCTGTTACAAATACGCCCCACCATACAAAATAATTTCATGAAACTCCATTCGTTAATCAAGATTTAAACCATATATATAATTGTAACAATTGTTAATAAAACATATTTCAGAAGATGCAGAATTTCGTCCGTGTTCACTCAGCGCCTCCTTCACCCCCTCACTCACGCCCTCAACTAATTGCCGCTCCACGCGATTCGCGCTCAAATATTAGGTTGGAGAAGATATGGAAAACGTGGCTTTTCGATATAGTCATCTCTGCAGCTATAATGTTAGTCTCGGCCCACGACCCGTTCCGATCGAGCTCAGGTCGGAAAGGTTTTAGTTTTCCAATTTAAAAACGAACATCATTGTCTCAAAAGTAAACAAAATAATCCCAGCCAAGTACATATATGGAAAAGCGCCAGGAAAATATTGCCAATAAATCGCTTGTAATGCACAGGCGGCGTACCACGCAGCGAATTACTTCTCGGCGCTTAAATAACGGATGCAGTTCTTGCCCAACTTAATGTTGCTCATATTACCGGCCTAGGGAGGATGAAAGTCGGAGACACCAATTAAGGTATACAATATCTTTTGATCTGCCAATGAAAGGTAAGATCGGACTCTGGGCGCTCTCATCCTGCCCTCCCCCTCAGTTCACAAGGCTTCCCCCACATACTCCTGTAGCGGTGCTAGCCTGTGACCGCCTGTCCTGCTCTCTCTCTCGCTGCCGCCCCCACCGCCCCTTGTGCCCAGAACGGGAGACCCCGCTCCCTACACTGCAGGTTAAGCACTACTGGGGGCCTCGCCCACCACCCGATGCCAAAGGACTGGTCCCCATTCCCCTTCACCATAAAGCACTGCCTATTGTACCAGCCGGAAGAGGAGCGCTGCACCCCAGATTCTCTCATTCTGAACCCCGTGAAATACAGCAATTAGACAATTAATGGACAGGCCGCATCTTCCACTACAAGCATCTTCCACCAGTCAGAAGAGAAGGGCTGGACAGCGGTACTGGGCAGCATACAGTGTGAATCAGGGAGGAGCACTGGACCCCGGGGGCCCCAACCCCTAAAGGCGGCCTTGATTGTGAAAAACAAGAATCTCTCAGTTGAGGCAGGTGACCTCACGAGGCCTCTGCAGCGGCTTAACGAAACCTGTTGGGGGGTGGGGGGGCTGCAAAGTACATGGTTCCCCACCTCCTCAGGCCTGGGTAGTGTCCTGAGTCCCGCACAGCTCCCCCCAAACCGCGGGGGGCTGCGTGGGCCTATGTCGTCCCCTCCCCCTCCCACCCCCACGGGGCCTCTGTACAGCAAAGACAAGGCAGTTAGGGGCATAGTTATACTCCGTTTGCGCCGAATTTGCGTCGTTTTTTTCGACGCAAATTCGGCGCAAAACTAACGCCATATTTATACTTTGGCGTTAGACGCGTCTAGCGCCAAAGTATGAGGAATGAGCGTCATTTTTTTGCGTGAACGCCTTCCTTGCGTTAATGAGATGCAAGGTAGGCGTTCCCGTCTAAAAAAATGACTGCG
Organism: Pleurodeles waltl; assembly: GCF_031143425.1. Taxonomy (NCBI): domain Eukaryota; kingdom Metazoa; phylum Chordata; class Amphibia; order Caudata; family Salamandridae; genus Pleurodeles; species Pleurodeles waltl. The sequence continues at coordinate 738,670,152 of NC_090442.1, read as the reverse complement.
ACGCAAATGCGTCGTATTTATACTCCCGGGCAAAAATCACGCCCGGGAGTGGTCGGGTCAAAAAACCCCGCATTTGCGCCACTTTTTAACGCCTGGGTCAGGGTAGGCGTTAAGGGGCCTGTGGGCTCAAAATTAGCCCACAGGTGCCCTCCCCTGCCCCCAGGGACCCCCCCTGCCACTCCTGCCCACCCCAGGAGGACACCCAAGGATGGAGGGACCCACCCCAGGGACATTCAGGTAAGTTCAGGTAAGTATAATTTTTTATATTTTTTAATTTTTTTTGGTGGTATAGGGGGGCCTTATTTGTGCCCCCCTACATGCCACTATGCCCAATGACCATGCCCAGGGGACATAAGTCCCCTGGGCATGGTCATTGGGCAAGGGGGCATGACATTTACTAAGACAGGAGTCATTTAAATGGCGTCTGGGCGTCGAAAATAATGGCGCAAATCGGGTTGAGGCGATTTTTTTGCCTCAACCTGACTTGCCCCATTTTAAGACGCCCTAACGCCATTTTCCCCCTACGCCGGCGCTGCCTGGTCTACGTGTTTTTTTTCCACGCACACCAGGCAGCGCCGGTCTGCTAGCGCCGGCTAACGCCATTCCATAAATACGGCGCCCGCATGGCGCTTCAGAATGGCGTTAGACGGCGCTAAATTTTTTGACGCTAAACTGCGTTAGCGCAGTTTAGCGTCAAAAAGTATAAATATGGCCCTTAGTGTGTAGTTCAGCCCCAACCTGAAGGAGCTGCCGAGCACTGAAGGAGGTGAAGCCTTTCCAAAACTCTCCAGGTGACAGCAGTGGAATTGCAGGCAGGCCCCTCCTGCATTAACCATGAACGCACACAGTGACGTCACTTCGTGACACAGGCCGGGCAGGTGACGTCATCCCCGCTCCTCTATCTGACCCTCAGAGGGAACCCACACCGGCGGTCCCAGACCCCAGGCCAGGCCTACCTCACATACCCATGAAGGGTCAAACTGGCCTAAAGGGCAATTTGGCAGTGCCCGATGGGCTGATCTGTCTAGTCAGTGTGTGCGCTGTGTTTTTCTGCTGTTTGCGGGCCTGTTTTATGGGCTGCTGGGCTGGTTTTTACTGTTGATTTCGCTGATATGACCACAAAGATTGCCCACAGCAAGTACAAATGTATACATCTCTATTAGCTTGCCAAACATCCTTACAGCAAATGTGGGCCTCTGTAATAGCCCTGGCCGCTGCAATATGAGACAAGATACGGTCAAATTATGCAGCAGGGTTGAATACATTATGTGACAAAATGGCAAATTATACCACATAATGCGGCACATTTCTAATAGTATTTCTTCATTGTTATGTCATTTAAACTTTGTAACACTCTCTGGCCATTGGTTACACATCATTAGTTCATGTTTAACACCCAGCTATAGCAATAAGCAACAGAAAGGTGACCAGTCCAGCTTTCCAATGAGCCTACCACTAGGCAGCAACAGGTGTTGTCCCATTTCTAGCACATTTTGAACCTCTCGACCTGGAAACACATTGCTTTTGTTAAAATTGGCAGCTTATGTGGCAGATGATCGATTATGTGACAAATGCGGCAAACCTAGAATTGTGCCAAAATCACCGCAGCCGCACAATTGCATAATTCCAGTTGCCCTTAAGTTTATGTGATCACTTTAAATTTGATGCTCGGGCCTATTTTCTGGCCACGTTCGTCCCAGTCCCCACGAAGGAACCAAACTCCTTGTCAGAGCACAGGCCTGCTGTCCCGAGTGTACCCCCTTGCCCCACACATGAAGGAACAAAACTCCCTCTCAGAGCTCGGGCCTGGAGCTCCGGAAGTACCCCCTTCCCCCACACATCCATTCAATGTCTACTGTACCTTGCGGCTCATCGAACTGCTGCACTTAGTGGCTCCAGCCTCTCAAGCGCTGTCTCCTCGCAGGTCTTCACTCAAAAGACAGATCCTGGACCTCCCACAAGAACCTTGAAACTCCAAAACAAGCGGCCGAAGGCCCCGGTAACAGAGAGCTCGAGCAGGTGACCCCCCAGGAGCCGGGACCGGGCTCTGTGCTGGCAGAGGACCATCCTGGGACAATTTATACACCTCTGGGCACCTCCACCCCCTTCGCGTGTTTCTATTTACCTGCTGTTGATAATTAAATGGACACCTTCGGGGGGGAGGACGCCCCCCGCCCTCCCTGTCACATCCGATCCAGGGGAGAGGAGGATGGGGAGAGGGGGATCGGTTTCTGGTCTCTGAAAAGGGGATCTGACACCAGATCGGACCAGGCCGCATTGTTTCCACGCAGCTTTTTAAAAATTGATCAGGGCCTCTCTGCCCCCCTCCCCCCGCCCCGCTTGTGGCACACTCCGTCCCTCTCCCCTTCAGCTGATTAACTTTGGAAACGCTGAAACCTTAGCCCCGGCCTAGAGTGAGCAGGCGCGGGGCGCAGCAGGCAGCAGCAGCCAGGCCGCTCATACATATTTTAGCCTTTCCATTCAGCTCTGCCCGGCTAGTGTGGGCATCGTGTGCCCGGGAGGGGCCGCTGGTAACTCGAGCCCCTCCCTGGGCCAGCAGGCCTTCGCCCATGCTACACAGGGACGCAGCACAAAGGGAGGGTGGGGGCTTGAGGGGGCGGGACAGCACCAGAGGAAAGGAGCAAAGGGGCAGAGGGCACATGGAAAGGGCAGGGCGCATCATTTGATGACGAGGGGCATCAGCAGCTGAGCATCAGCGCAGTGAGGTCATAGCCGAGGTTAGAATTGCGCTAAAGGCACAGATATACCATACCCTGCTTTTACACGATACACGATTATCCTAACAGACACGTGGCTCAACCAAGCCTCCTACCCCACCCCGAGCTCATGCTCGCCACCTAGCAAGCGATTATCCAGGGACATAGGGTATAGGGAAGGAGGTAGAGCGCCCGAGGTCACAAGTGCTCACTGAAGTGTACACTCAGTAGGGGGCCCTCCCTAGAACAGATCCCTGCCTAGGAGTGGAAGTGTATCCCCTGACCGGTTCCCTCTTCTCGCTGAGCATTCTGTACAACCAGGGCCGTCTTTAGTGCTGGCGGCGCCCAGTGCCACAATCTTTTATGTCGCCCCCCCCAATACTTCCTCCTCAGATTCCCTCAATACCACCTGGCAAAAGTGCCCCTCATCTCTCCATATACCCTCTCACGCATACATTTAATTTGTTTTAAAGCGCTGGTAAAGACTGGCCTTACTAATCCACTCACCCATCCACATCAAATACATATCTGTTCTTTGCAGCAGGAATATTAACCCTCTGTGCTACTTCGTGGCATTCAAAACAGCCACCAGACAAAACTCTCTCTTTGTAGCAGGAACATTAATAACAAGAGTTATATTGAGATTTTTATCGCTGCCTGAAAGCTGGGATTTCAAGGAACTGTGCAGCAGGTGCTTTAAAATGGATTGCTTCATTACTTTGTCATTTTTAAACTTAGTAACACCGTTTGGGCATTGGCTGCACCTCAGCAGTTCCGATATAACACCCATATTTAACAATAAAGGTGATCAGTCGAGCTTTGAAAAGGGCCTTCCAGTGCATGGCAACATATAACCATAGTAACCTTTGAACCGTTTGAGCTAGAAAGAGTTTTTTTTATAAAGTGTGCAGGTTATGTGGCAGATGATGGATTAAGTGGCAAATACGGCAAATCTATCTTTATGCAAAATTCGCCGCAGCACACAATCGCATAATTCCAGTGGCCCTGTTAATAACTGACATCCCTCTTTAGTTTACTATTGGTGGTGTTCTCAGGGCAGGAGGAAGAAAACATGTTTCCAAATTCATGTTTGAAAACTATCACTTTTAAATGAAAACATCTCTATGCACTGATATAATATATTGTAGTGAGGGGAAAACGTTCTGCATGTTAACTAACTACACTGTTTGAATTTTGAAGAAACTGCCATTTGTACGTTTTTTTTGCAAGATGTCTTTAAAAATGAAAATGTTTCTACAGTTAAATGTAGAACTCCCTAGTTACTTCCTTTCTTTAACACCCATTAAGCTTGAAATAAATGATTGCCTGTTTATTTAATATTTTTTATTGTTAATGCTGAGTCGAGTAAAAAAACTGTCCAGTGCTACTATTTCCCAGGATGCTGCAAGTGAAGGTCAGAGGGGCCGTAGGTGGCCTGCAGGCCGTAATTTGAGTATCCACGGACTACATCGTAACTAGGGCTCCCAGTTTTAGGGTATATATATTTTTAACATTTCAGTCTGCATTTATCCATATTTATTTTATGAGTATCCTATTGCCATTTATCATATTTATTTTGTACTTTCTGAACACATTTAGTTTGAATTTGGGTGTTTCCAAGAGTATTTAACTGATAAATATGCAGTCATACTTTGATACCCGTCAGGTTTTAACACATTGAATAGCAAAATTTAATAAAACAGTGCACCTAGATGAAAACATTAGCATTTTACCACAAATACATGTGGAGCTATGAATTGTTGTAAGGAAATCTCATCAAGTTTTTTAACACCCCGTGCTGTCAATATGCTCAGCTGGTGGCTGAAATTCATGAATGAAAGCATAGAAAGTCGCTCAAAAGAAGTCCAATTTTCTTATTTTTCTGCTTTTTAGAGCTAAAAAGAAATGAAACACGTTGTTTTCTGTCGGTAGTTATCTGTAAAAACAGTAAAAACAGTAAAAACGAAAAGCTGGGAACCTTAATCATAACTTAAATCACCCTAGGCATTAACAATATTCGACTAGGAGATTCCAAAATCCACTGGGCAATGAATCAGACACAGTGGTATAAACACCAGCATCATTCCTAGTAAGCAACATTCCCACACCACATCGCCTGAAGCCCACCAATGACAAACAATGTATACTCCACCCAGTATTATCCTGTGACACATTGCTTGCCTTTCTAGAACTGATTTTAATAGATTGATTGGAGCAACTACAAATCTCCTTTACCACATTCCTCACCAAGTGAAGCCTAAGATGGAAAAGGAATTATGTAGAGACACAAGTTCAAGGAATGTGAAGGACTTGCTGCAGTAAATCTGGTGGTAATGACCAAATCAATCGATCAATCAGACTGTGTCTATATAGTGCAGCTGTAGTGCAACCTATTTCGTTTTAATGGGAATCCTTTGGCTTGCAGGTCTTTGACCCCGTCACCCAGTGACTTTAAACCTACTTAGCTTGCTCTGTTTTAGCACATTTATTTAATTATTTCTTCCAAGATGGCTGCCATATTTATAGTTAGGAATATGTTTTCGATTCATATTATCAGTGCCACTCTCTAAAGGCATCACTATCAGCTGCAAATATAAATGAGACATAGGTATTTACATCATGTACTTTCCCACTTTCTTGTGACAGTAACATAATGTACCTTTTCAGGCAATTGTTTTCTCATCTATTGTTTGGGAACATACCTGTGTCAGGGGTCCTACAAGATCTGTATAAATACATCTCACACAGACATGATTATCAGAGGGATTCATTCCAGATGCCATCAACGCTATCTATGCTACACGTCACCTTGATGCAGACCCAGTCTTCGTGTCACCACGGAGTCTGATCTAGAGACCTAATTCCAAGGTAACGTGGGTTTGAGGGCTCATCTCATGGACACGGTACTGGCAGATTAGGTTTAACACACCTAGCTCTCTTTAAATTAGAGATTAGGTTCATCATGCTAGGGTATGAGGGTTTATTTCACACCTAATTTACATTTTATATTATTGCAAGGTGGTGGGGATCTTTGTCTTCATGACTTTCGGTTTTACTATTCTGTTTCCTGCATGTTCATTATCCTAATCATTGCAGCCCATGCAATATACCGTAGATTGCAGTCTTGTTGATAAAACTTATTGAAAACTTTAGTGCATCTCCTTCATTGCCTGTGTATAACTGAGACATGTTGCTCTTGTGAGAAAAGGGTACTCTCTGTTTAACCAAGATTCCCCTGAGATGTCGCACTCTTGAGTCCATGCGTAAAGGCTGCCACAAATCACCTTTTACTGTTTGGGTTTTTGGTGAGGTACTGCTTGTGAACCGGGAGGGTTGGGCCGACAGTTGCAACTTGTTGTAGGATTCGCCTAGTCGCCTACATTCAGAAGTGCTGTCATCCCTAAACCCTCAGTCTTGCCTAGAGCAAGAGTCCAACTACAAGAGGTTATCCAGGTGTTTGCTACAGTTGTTATTTGAAGAGCCAGGTTTTCAGTCCCTTTCTGAAGTGGGTCAGGGATCGTTCGGTGTGGAGGTCTTGGCACAGAGGTGGGAAAAGGAGCACCCTCCTGTGCAGCAGTTGCATATGCGTGGTATTGCTGCGAGAGCTAGGTGTGCAGAGCGTAGATTCCTGGGTGGCTGGTGAGGCTGAAGGCAGTGGTTCAGGTAGGCGGGTCCTAGGTTGTGGCTGGGATTTGTGGGCATGGGTGAGGATCTTGAAGAGTCATCTCTTGTTGATCGGTAGCCAGTGGAGGTCTTTCAGATGCTGGGCGATGTGGGTTCTCTTAGATAGGTTTAGGTTGAGTCTGGCAGCTGCATGAGTTCCAAGGTAGTGCCTGCATAGAGAGCGTTGATGTAGTCTAGCTGGCTGGTGATGAGGGCCTGTGTCACTGTTATCCTTGTGTCAAGGGGGAGCCATGTGAAAATCTTGAGGAGCATGTGGAGAATGTGGAAACAGGCTGAGGAGACAGCGTTGAGCTGTCTTCTGAAGGAGAGCTCACTGTCGAGGATGATGCCAGGGTTCTGGGTGTGATCTTTGGGCGTTGGGGTGGGGTCGAGTTCCAACGACCACCAGGAGTTGTTCCAGAGGGTTGAGTGTCTCCCAAAGATCAGCACTTCCGGTTTGTCCATGTTGAGCCTCAGGCAGTTGGTCCTCATCCAGGTGGAAACGCTCTTCATTCAATTGCGGAAATCTATCTTTGGGTGGGTTCCATTGATAGCAAGAGGGTGAGCTGCGTGTCGTCGGCGTATGAGTCGATGTTGAAGTTGTGCGCTCTCACGATGTCTGCTAGTGGTGTCATGTAAATGTTGAAGAGGGTAGGGCTGAGTGAGGAGCCATGAGGGATGCCACAGATGGAGTGCTTGACTTGTGATGTAAAAGGGGGGAGGAGGACTCTCTGAGTATGGACCGTGAGGAAGGATGCCATATCCCTGAGCGCGTCATGAATGATGCCAATCTGGTGCAGTCGGTCGATGAGTGTGTGGTGGGAGACAGTGTCTAAGGCAGCGGAGAGGTTGAGTAGGATTAGGGCGACTGTTTTTCCCCTGTCGAGTACCGTGCACATGTTGTCTGTTGCGGCGATCAGAGCTGTCTTGGTGCTGTGATTGGTTCTGAAACCTGAGTGGGACGGGTCGAAAAGGTTGTTCCTCTCCAGGTGCTCAGTGAGCTGGAGGTTGATGGCCTTCCTCAGGACTTTAGCAGGGAGATGAGGTGGTAGTTTTGCAGCTTGCTGGGGTCTGCTGAGGGTTTCTTGAAGAGGGGCTTGATTTCTGCATGTTTCCAGGCTTCTGGGAACATGGCTGTGGAGAGCAAAATGATGAGGATGGGGATGAGGCAGTGGCTGATCTCATCTCATCTCTTCAGAGGTTGAAAAGTCTGTGGGGCAGGGGTTGGTGGGTGCCCCCGAGTGGATAGCGCTCATGAGAGTAGCTGTAGTCGGTGTGCTGAGCTGTTCTCATGTGGTAATCAGGTGGTCAGTGGTGGTGGTGGATGGGATGCTGAGAGGTTCAGGGGGTTGGGGTTCAAAGTTTCTGTAGATGGTCTCAATTTTGTTGTGGAAGTGTTCAGCGAGTGCCTCACAAAGTTCCTGTGGGGAGGGGGGAGTTTTCAATGGCTGATGGGCAGGCTAATTCTCTGGCGATGGTCAAGAGGTCTTTGGTTCGGTTGGTGTTGGTTTCAATGCAGCGGGCCAGGGTGACTTCTTTGGTAGTTTTGAGCTGGCAGTGGTAGTTGTTGAGAGCTGATTTGAAAGTGGCTCAGTCGGTGAGGTTCTTGTTGGTGCACCTTCTTCTTTCTAGTTGTTTGCATTTGAATTTTGCCTCTCTGAGTTCTAGGGTGTTCTGTCTTGCTTGCTTGGTGGTTCTTTGGGTCTTGGTTTGCTTGATTGTGGCAACCTGATCGGCTGCTCTGATAATCCAGTTGTTAAAGTTTTGTACAGCCTGATTGATGGTGGTGGAGACGTTGGGTTATGAGGTGTTGAGGCCGTCAGACCAATGCTGCCGAGTGACCTTCGTCCAGCCGCAGGAGTGGGGGTTGTGGTGTCTTGGGATGGGGCAAGGGGTCTAGCGAGGGTTAAGTGTATGATGGAGTGGTCTGACAAGGTGAGTTCCCTGGTGCGGATATAGTTGACTCTGCTGCTGGACATGAATATAGGGTCTAGCATGAATCCAGGTCTGTGCGTGGGGTTGGTGACCAGCTGCCTGAGACCAATGTTGTGTAGTCTTTGTTGGAGGTTGGTGGAGTTGGTGTCAGGGGTGTCTGCCAGGTGGAAATTGACATCTCCCAGGAAGATATTGTGTTCAGAGTCCATGGCAAGCAGGGTTATGAATTACATGATGGCGTAGCTGAGGTCGGTTCTAGGGCCTGGTGGTCCATATGCGAGGGTGACTTTGATTGTGGCGTTGTCATCGGTGTGAAGCTGGAAGTTCATGGGTTCTAAGATCGGTGAGTTTACATCATTGGTAATAGTGCAGGCGATCGACTCCTTGTGTAAGATGGCGATGTCACCTACGTGTTTGTTGGTGCATTTGTGAATGTTTAATTTTGTAGCCTGGGGCTGTGGCAGTGTCTGGGGCTGAGGCAGGGGTGAGCCAGATTTCTGTGATGAAGGTTACATCTGGGGCATGGGTGGAGATGGTGTCTGATTCTTTGTGTGTTTGCAGAGTGACCTAGTGTTGAGCAAGAGGCCTTTGAGGTGTTTAGGGGGTGTCTCGTGGAGAGAGGTGTGTCGAGATGTTGGTGAAGGCTGGTTCTGGGGTGGAGGAGAGACGGCAGTGGGTGGAGAAGAAAGGCCCCTTAGTCTGATGAGGCAATACAAAGTAGCAATTGTTGTTGTGTCTGGGGTAGAGGATGTGGAGGTCTGATGAAGAGTATCTAAGGGGTGTGTAGGGCCAGGGTTCCAGGCACTGGGAGTGGTCCAAATACCAAATACTCTCACATCAACCTGTTAATAATAACTGCACCTCTACAGAAACTTCAGCACTAGATAAAATCACTTCTCTAAAATTTAAAAGGAGAAAAGCAAAATATCGGCAAAATGATTCTCTAAAAATTCAGTGAGAAAGGATCTGGAAACAAAGTCACTCAGAAAAAAGACTAACTCCTTAGCAAGTTAGAAAAGGACTAAGATTGTTTCCTAACTTGGGAAATCTCTTTTTATGACCCAACGTAATGAAGTCCTACTTAGACAAATGCATAATAATCATGAATATTCTGTTTTGCTTAATAGAAAAGGGAGCTTCCACAAACCTAATACCGTGAAAAAACAGTAAAATTGAAACAGAAGATAAGTTTTAGAAGACAACCGGGTTGTGTGAATAAATGAAGTATAACTGTTATTTTTCAGTCTCTCCTAGAAAGCTTATGCACCGTCTCTAAGAGACCTCTATTTTCTAAATATAGGCTTAGAGGAAGCCCAGTGCTTACTATTGGTTGGCTTCTGTCACTTTCAGTTGCATCCTTCTTATTGGTCATCTGTTGTAGACTTCTTTCCTCTTCATGTGTTTGTCCCCTCCCTAGAGCGTAGATGGATTACTTGTGTCCTTTCACTGCTCATCCCTTATTTGTGTTACTTGCCCCACCTGCCATCTCACCTTTCATTGTTTTCCCTATGCTGTTTGCCCCCATCCATCCTCCATCTTTCTCTTGCTCTCCATATTGTTGCTTGCCTATGTCAGAGAGCAAACATTATTAATAAAAAATGTGTCACTAAAACATAATGTGCAATAACATGTAATAAAAGGCCTAACTGAAAACCGTGTATTATAAAATAAAATAAAAATGTGATATGGGGGACACCATAAACAACATGTGTTAATGTGAAATAATAATGTCTAATGAAAATGTATTCTGTTTAATCATAATTATATGTGTTAAAAAAGATGATTATTAATATGTACTAAAAGATTAATGGTTCAAATTTAAATAACATGTTTTACTCTTTATGTTTAGCACTAGATTCAAGGTCTCACATTTTAGTAATTTCCACAAACATGATGTTTTTAATGGTTTGCTAACTTTGCAAACAAATGTTTCTTCAAACATACTTTGTGACTTGCACAGTGGAAATTCTGTCCTGCTCTTATTGCTGGTGTTGTACATTTCCTTCGGATAAAAATGATTAGTTATAAAATGAACCTCAGTGCTCAATGCCGTGTTTTCGTGTTGCATATTTTTTTCTTGTTTGGGTTTTAGTTTTTGGTAGGAAGCACATGTTATGTTTCCATGTAGTTTTTTTGTACGGAAGCTGATGTCCAGAGAAGAGAGAGGAGTGACATTGTGATCCAATTCTGGGTGTTGAAAATGTGAAGAGATACATCTGAAGAGCAGATAATGTTTTATTGGCTGCAAGCTAAATCACCCCACAGTCCTGTCCTATAGAAGCTTCATTAGTAACTTTTGGGACTTTAATATTGCAATGTTTTAGGTGATGTAAGTTCAGTTCCATTTAGAGAGAGATTCTGTTCAGTTCACCAAGCTTCGAGACGCTGCTTAGTCTTGCCTATGATTCTAACAGTTCAGCTGTATTAAGCCCAACTTTACTAAACTGTTTCCCTCTCATGTCCTGATGCTGTTCCCTGAAGACCTGATGTTCCTGCACTCTGCTGATGAAGATACTACTGATTGCTGATCCATTTAGGAGAGTTATAGCCAATGTGCATTTGTCTTTCTTGCAGGTTTTTCTCCCTTAGAAAATCCAACTGCTTATTTTAGTTAGCACCATAATTAGATGTTTTCCAAATAATTTTTTATCTTATTTTTCCTTTTGCATGAAGCCCACACATGCTTTCTAATTAGAGTAATAGTTAGGTATGCCTGACCAAATGTCAACATTTGATTGTTTATTAGTTGATTTTGTTTGTTTCAACTGCAAAAACTAAATGTATGCTGATTCTATTTTCACTTGATTCTGTTGTTATTCTGCATTGTTCTTTTGGAGTGTTTATGCTTTAGATAGATTGAGATGCATAAGACATTTTGTGCGGCTTGTGATTTTTCTGTATTTCTATCATTTGGTCTTGCACACGATTTATGTTGTCTTAGCATTGTTAATCTAAAGGGCAATAGATGTTTAAACTTTACTAAACTGGGGTGGTGATTCAGGTCATGGTGTGTTTAAATTACTGATTTCAATTGGCTGTGTTGATTATTTGATGATTATTGGTTCATATTATCTGGTTGGATGATTTCACACTCCTGTCTGAGTCAAAAAGGTCCGAGTCAACCTCTGAGGGTAATAGCTGACGTACCCTTTATATGTCACCTTATCATAATAATATGAAAGCAAATAAGGTTTGACATGCCCACAGAACTTGGTAGCAGAGAATGTTTTTTTCTCAATAGGAGGGAAACATCCTAGTTTTGGTTGTTTTATATCAATAGGAGAGAATTGAGAGATTTGGTTCTGCCAATGCTTGTTCAAATTTTGTTTTTGGGAAATTTGGTTTTTACCAATGCTTGTTTAGAGGAAATTTGGTTTTGACAATACTTTTTGAGATGAAATATGATATGTTCCCAGTGTTCCCAGTGAGTGTTTGCGCTTGGAATGGTTTAGCAAATCACAGGTGAATTGTGATGTGTGAGAGGAACCAGGAGTTACGTACTCCAAAGTAGCTGATTAGGGAGTGTGCATACTCCAAAGGGTGAGAGTAGGGAAGTCGTCGTACTTCAAGTGAATGTGCCGCTTAGTGCTGAAAAATTGCCCACGTGGTTGTTGATGTACGGACCCTGCATTGGTCTAAGACTCCGCAATATTGTACAAATGTTGGGCATGTTTGACAAATAGTATTTCTTGTGTGTGTGTTAAGGGAGTATTAGTTTGGCAGATATTGATGATTCCTGAGAGCTCAAGGAGGATCTGGTATTAGTCAAGGGTGAAATTTGCAGGTCGAATTTTACTGCCACATGAGAGAAAGCTAAAATGGAACAAGTAGTTGTCAGAGCTAAAAGACGCAGTCGAGAATTACGTAAAGCATCTGAAGTGATTGAGCCCCTACCTGTAGTAAGCAGACAATTTTGTTGATTTTTTTCCTTAGTTGTCGCAATTTTGCATTGAGTTTTGTGTGAATCGAGTTTTGGAGGACGAGTCTGCGAGGCTTTGTCAGCCACTGTGTGTGTGTGTGTTGTTACTGGGTACGCCCTGGGATTAGTTGGTTGGTGAAATGAAGCCGCAAATGGATTGATGGACAACTGTGAACTGCTATTGGTCAAGAGTAGCAAGCGAAAAGGATTTTGGGATTGTACTATTTACTGTTTTGAATTTTATTTGTATTTCTAAGTCAATTAAAGGTGAAAATGAAAATGTTCAAATCGTTAAAGAGTGCAATAAGAGGAGATGCTTTAATTCCGGTCAGATTAGAAGAATTTGCCCAACCAGAAGGTACACCTGCATACATTGTAAGTGATGGAAAAGGTCCTTCAGCGTGTATTTGGTTAAAGCAATGGTGCAAAATTACAGCGAAGGAAGGCAGCTTAGCGCTTCCTACTCATGGAACTTTTAACATGAGAATTGTAGAGAATTTGAGAAGAGTACTGTGGTGTCTAGGTATGTGTGTTCTGGAACCCCCTCAAGGATCTGGGAAAGAATGTGTGGGAGAGAATGCGAGGGAGAGAAAGAGGCAGTTGGTCAGAGTTGGTGGTTGGGGTCTTTTCCTTTTTATCCTTTGAATTCCTGAATAAATACTCATGGATTACACTAACTCATCTTGAGCCTGTCATCCGAATTTTCCATGTGGCAACGAGCGACGGACACAGGAACAGACCTATCAACAGAAAAGACCCTAACACCAGTTATGTGCGCTTAGGAGTATTAGAGCTTCATCTACGTGCAGGATGCTGTGCTGCATGTGAGTGATAGACTATATGCTTCTTTAAAATATAAAAAAGGAAGGGAGCATTACCGGTATTCATTTGAACGCTCTCGCATTCCCTCGTGGCGCGATCTGTCAGGCCCTTCATCGGTAAACAACACGAGGCAAGTCCGTGTGCTGGAAAAGGTCAAGGGTGGTGGCACCGACAACAGCGGAGTTGACGAATTGGCAAGACTACAAGAACAATACTTTGACACTGTGCAACAGCGGATTCGAAGATTCAGCAAGTTTAACTTTTATGATCCATCGACGTTTCGCTTTACTGTATATGCAGCATGCTTGATTCTTCCTGCACTCAGCTCAAACGCAGAAATCACCGGGGCCCTGCATTGCCTAGCAACTGGAAAAATAGACGACGGCCTAGTCTAGCTGTCATTGCAGGTGCTTTTTGGGTGTGCTACTAATAGTGCGGCTATATTGGGAGAGTACAACTGCTCTCTAACTTAAAAGATGAGTTCTCTCAAGTATATGTATACAAAAAGGAAGAAATAAACTGATTAGGAATAATATTGTTGACTAATACTTGTACTGTGACACAACTCTTTTCAAGATGTAGAACGTACCAGCACCAGCATTTTTTTGTCTTCTCCTGGAGATTCGCTTAGTCCCTGGATAAAGTGGAAAAAAAACGTCACTCATTATGCTAGGGTTTGTGGCACATCGTTAAATGCAGAGAGAAAAACTTCTCTCCTAATGCATTGCTTGGGATCAGAAGGGCAAGAAATATTTGAACATCTCCCGGATCTTCCAGATGAAGAAGCTACAGGCTTAAATGAGTATGAAATATGCACTCAGAAGTTGGACACACACTATGGGGGTTATTCTAACTTTGGAGGAGGTGTTAATCCGTCCCAAAAGTGACGGAAAAGTGACGGAGTTACCACCAGCCGTATTACGAGTCCATTATATCCTATGGAACTCGTAATACGGCTGGTGGTATATCCGTCACTTTACCGTCACTTTTGGGACGGATTAACACTCCTCCAAAGTTAGAATAACCCCCTATCTCCCAAAGATTAGTACAGTACTTGAGGGGTATCATTTTGGACAAAGAACACAGCATTCAGGTGAGTCAGTTGAACAGTATATTACGGAATTAAGAAAATTAGCCTCTACATGCAATTTTGGGGCATCACTTAATGAGAGGTTAAGAGATCAATTGATGCTGGGATGTGCTACTGAGAAAGCTTGGGAGAGCATGTGGCACAAAGATAATGCGTCCTTACAAGAAGTTCTAATTGCTGCAAAGAGTTTTGAACATTCTAAGACCTGCACTGAAGTTTCAAAGAAATAAACATCATTAAGTGCTAGTGGGTCTGAGAGTAAGTGGGCCAGTTGTTCCATTGTATGTCCAGGGAAATAATGAGAATAATGTACAGAATCTTTTTAATTCAAATGCAGAAATAGAGAAACGCAATGCTACTGCGAAAGTTATGACTCAAATGAATCAGACTTTCGATAAAACAGGTCCGTTTATAGATTTGACTTGTTCCAGGGTTTCACAAAATTCGGAGTCTCCAAATTCAAGTCCGACACTAAATCCAAATGTGAATTAAATTTTGATGAGACCTGAGAGAGTAATGGGTCCGCCATGTAATGCTCCACAATGCGTGCCCAATGTGAATAATAATGTTTCTTTACAAGGCTTGACAGCTCAGCCTTTAACAGACTGGTTAGAGAAAGTGAGTGGAGCATCAGCAATGAACACTTGAAGGGAAACTTGAATTAACTAGAATTGACTTATATAATGAAGATGAGGTATGGTTCATGTGTGAACATGTCACAAACAGAGCAGGATTGGCACAGCAGAAATTATCAGAACTTGCAGAAAAATATGAAGTGAATGTTGAGAAATCTAAATCATTGAAAAGGAGTTACAGATTAGAATTAAATTCTAAAGACATTGAGAACATGAGAGCACCTGGAATGAAGATTCACATGAGAGAATTAATGTAAAGTATTCAGGCATGGGGAGCAATAGATAAATGGGAAGGCATATGGGTAAAGAAAAGAGATCAGAAGAAAAGAGAGCCTGCAAATTTGAATTCTACTGATACACAGCAGACTGACAGTCCAGTAAAGATATTGCCAATGAGAGAAATTCTTTTGGGGAATTATGTACATGTCCCTTGGAGCAGGAGTGACATTTTATCATTCACAAATGAATACTCGAGATTGAGAGAGAAATTAGTGGAATGGTACCAGCAAAACAGATAGGTTTGTGAAAGCTGCAAAATGCCTGTGGGGGGATTTAAATACTCTTTTAGAAATAGTGGTCCCAGCTGATGTATGGATCTAGTGCAAAAAAAGTGTTGATTGGCTTACAAGGGAACCTCCACAAGATCCAGTTACAGGTGCACCATCTCCTGAAGTAATGAAAAGCTATTACAAAGGGATTGAATTTCTGAAAATGAGAATTTGTCCTAAAAAATATTGATTGGCAGAGAATTGATAGGACAGCTCAGGAAGCAAAGGAGTCAATACATGCATATTATGAAAGGTTGTTGCAGGCATTCAAATGTTACAGTGGTACAGAAACAATTGAGCCCAAACACATGATTCATTTTGTGTTCAGATTTGTTGAGGGGTTGAGACCTGAAGTTGGTAACATGCTTAAGAGTCACTTGATTTGCTGACAAGGAAAACCAGTTGATGAAGTATTACAGTTTGCTAAATATTGTAGTGATCAGATTGAAATCAAACAGAAGAGATTGATAGAAAAGGCAATGGTGATGCAGATTATAGCAGCACAATCAGGGGTGCAAGGAATTTCACAACAACAGGGAAACATGCAAATAGTTCGGAGTCAGGGAATGGCAAGAGGCAGCTGATGTGGTGGTTTTAGAAATGGAAATTGTGTAGGTGTTGATCTGAATACTAATGTTAATTCAGGTGATATGCAGAAAGTGAAGATGATGTTACCTTGTCACACTTGCGGGGGTTGAGGACATTGGAAACAGGAGCGTTCTATCATGGTAAAGGAAGGTGTTATGCAGAAGAATGAACAAAATCAATTTGTAAATTTGAGAGAGCAGAGAATTCAAAATCCTAATTTAAATGTCCAAAATACGAATAATCAAATGCAGATTCCAAAATGCAAATTACCCATCAGGAGGTACAGATGCCACGTTTTCAGGTACCACAGCAAAAGCAAATGCAACAGCAGGTACAGATGATGATACGGCAGCAAATGCAGATACCTCAAGCTTCAATGTCACAGCAGCAGATAGTGGTTCCTCAGCAGATCATGGGCCAAAAGTTAAGTCAAAATAGTCAACCACGCATTACACAGTACCCCCTACACAGTGAGGATGAAT
The DNA here is from genome assembly GCF_031143425.1 of Pleurodeles waltl. Lineage (NCBI taxonomy): Eukaryota > Metazoa > Chordata > Amphibia > Caudata > Salamandridae > Pleurodeles > Pleurodeles waltl. The sequence continues at coordinate 738,653,753 of NC_090442.1, read as the reverse complement.
CGAGTGATGAAATTCTGAGTGAGAGTTTGGATAAAGAAAAATGTGTGTTGGCAGCTTCATTAGAGGTGGATCAGAGTTAGCCTTATGTAAATGGAACATAAATGACTCATGATGTTTCTTTCCTAGTTTACATTTGAGCTACTCGCTCTACTGTCAGAACGGCAGAAGTCCCTAATGTGCCACTCTTTGGGAAAACAGTACAGGTTGCGGGAGTAGCGAATCAGCGCCTGGCAAATTTGAATTCTGAGCTGATTCCTGTTAAAAAATGTAATTGTGAAGGCATGTACAGATTCGTATTCTGTGACTCAAGTTCAGTAAGCCTTTTGGGAAAAGATTTATTGTGCAAAACGAGATGTTCGATTACTTGTACAAATGATGGAATTACCATCCAAATGAATAGCTATGATGAGGAATCCTGTTTACCAGCTGGAAATTGCAATTTGATTAATGAGGAGTTTCTATTGATTACTCTTTATCCTGCAGTTACAGTATTGTACCTGGCAATTGATTTACAAGATATAGTTATTTCAAAAGTTTGGGGTCTTTCTGGAAAGGATACTGGTTTAATCAAAGGAGTTGAATCAGTTAAAGTGAAACCTAATGCAATGTTTCTGAAGATTCCTCAATATCACATGGCACCAGATGTAATTGAAGGAGTTACGCCTGTAATTGCAGTTTTTGTTAAGCAAGGAGTTTTGAAAGAAGTGCTGAGCAGTCCATGTAATTAACCTATAATGGATTTGCAAAAAACAAGTGGGAAATGTCACATTGTTCATGATTTGAGAAAATCTAATGAAATTGTGGTCAAATGTTGTCCAGTGGTACCCAATCCTGCATTGATTCTGTTCCAAATTCCATGTGATGCAGAATGATTCACAGGAGTGGAATTGTCACAAGCATTTTTCTGAGTGTCTCTACATGAGAATAATCAGTTTCTCTTTTGTTTTAAATTCTGCAATTGTGTGTATTGTTGGTGCAGGATCCCACAAGGCTTTTCATGATCCCCAGCTATATTTAATCAGGTTTAGAATCATTGGAAATGCCTTTCCAAGCAACATTGCCAGTACATTGATGACTAATTGGTTGCTTCAAAGACACAGGAAGCATGCAAACAGGACACTTTTGTTTGCCTTATTGCATCATTTGGGTGAGATTGGACATTCTGGGCCTGATTATGACCCTGGTGGAGTGGTGGTCTGACCTCCACCAAAGCAGAGATCCGACCGCTTTGGCGGAGGTCTGACCACCACATTATGTCTGCAGCGGTTGTGCAGCGGTAAAAACTGCCAGCACTGCCAGTTTTCCTCCACGGAAGGGACTGGCGGTGCTGGCAGTCCTAACCCGCCAGGGCAACGCTGCAAGCAGCGCAGCCCTGGGGATTACGACTGCCCTCTCTGCCAGCCTTTACATGGCAGTAGCACTGCCATGTGGAAGCTGTCGGAGACTGGGTGCAGGGTGCCCCAGGGAGGCCCCAGCACTGCCCATGCAATTGGCATGGGCAGTGCAGGGGCCTGGCCAGCCTCATCGCAAAGTTCACTTTGCAGACAGTGAATTTGTGACGGGTGCTGTGCACCCTACGCACTACAGCATTGCTGCCGGTTTGATTACAAGCCGGAGACAATGCTGTAGGCTGTTTCCCGCTGGGCCAGCGGGTGGAAACTCTGTTTCCACCCACTGACCCAGCAAGAAAGTCGTAATGGGGCCCGCAGGGAGGCAGCCGCACTGGCAGCAACCTGCCCGCCAGGACTTCAGAGAACGGTGTAAGCTGTCCGCTGAAGTCATAATGATCCCCAAAGTGTCCCCAGCAAAATTACAGTATTGACATAAGGTAGTGACTTATTTGGGACATCAGATAGAAAAAGGCGCAAGAAAAGTATCCAGAAAAAAGGGTTACAGCTATTTTACAAACTAATCCTCCTATTACTCAGAGAGATGTCAGGGTGTTTTTGGGAATGGTGAGTTACTGTCACCAATGGATTCCCAATTTTTCTGTTATTTCCAAGCCCTTACTGAGATTGACCCACAAAGACATAACTGATTCAGCGCCCTTTGACAAAGCTTGTATGAAAGCTTTTACTGAGCTGAGAGAGAGCCTGTGCAGAGCACCAGCTCTGGGAATGCCTGACTACACTAAACCATTTTTATTGTTTTGTCATGAACATGATTGTTGTGCACTTTCTGTCTTGACTCAGGTACATGGTGGCATAAATCGTCCTGTAGCATATTTTTCAGCTACATTGGACCCGGTCGCTGACACTTTTCCAGGCTGTCTTAAGCAGATAGCTGCAGTTGGTGCCAGTGAGAGTATTATGATGAGACATTCTTTATTTGTTCTAGTCCCTCACTCATTTGAGGTCTTGCTTACTAGAACCAAGACTCAGTATTTAACAAATGCCAGGCTGACCAACTATAAGTTGTTAATTTTAGCTTCCCCGAACATCACCCTTAAGAGGTGGACTTTGCTGAATCCAGCAGATTTGCTACCTATGGACAATGCTGAATCTGAAAATATTAATGAATTTGAACATGATAGCCTAGAGGTTACTGGACTGTGCACAAAACCCAGACCTGATATTGAGATTATTTCATTAGAGGAAAATGATCAAATCATTTTTGTTGATGGTTCCTGTTTAAAAGACAAAGCAGGTACTTTGAGATCTGGTTATGCTGTGTGCACAATTTCTGGCATACTCAAAGCTTCATGGCTTCAAGGAGTATTTTCTGCACAAGTGGCTGAATTAATGCTCTTACTAGAGCATGCTGTATTCCTGTACAGGTTAAAATTACGATTTTTACAGCCAGGAGGATGGATTTGGTGTTGTGCATGACTTTGGGCAGTTATGATCTCAGAGAGGTTTTATGACCTCTTCTGGCTCACCAGTTAGAAACGGTGATAGAATTCATGATTTGTTACAAGCCCTACAATTGCCTGAGAAAATTGCAGCGGTCAAATGCAGCGCACACCGGAGATGGAGCGATTTTGTCTCGAGGAGAAATTACTTTGCGGATCAGGTTGCTTGATTCTGTACATTAAATAATGTTGCCTTTAATGAAGAATGGAAAAATGTTGGTGCAATGAATACTGATGAGACAAGTCAAAGTTACATGTTGACAGTAATTGGCATGCAGGATGAAATAAAGAGACTCCACGATGAGGTTCCAGGTGATGAAAAGAAGAGCTGGATACAATTAAATTGCATTCAAAGAGAATAGGACGAAATCTGTGTTTCAAATGAGGGGCAGCTTTTTTTGCCAAACTGTCTACTGACACAAATGGCAAGATGCTATGATGGTCAAACACATATTGGCAGATATGCAATGATTCGAGCATTTAAGCAATCCTGGTTCAATCCAAAATGTAGACAGGTATCTGAGGCAATTTGTCACAGATGCATTACATGCCAATACACAAACTTGGGAAAAAGAACTGTTGTCAATTTGAGTCACATTGGAAGAGTAGGTGGTCCATTTAACAGAATGCAGATGGATTTCATTGAGATGCCTGTGTGTGGTAGTTTGAGATACATGTTGTTGATTGTCTGTATATTTAGTCACTGGATTAAAGCCTACCTCACACGTAGAAATGATAGCCTCACAGTAGCAGAGCTGTTGCTAAGAGAGTTGATCCCATAATTTGGATTTCCAGCCTCTTTAGAATCAGATAGAGGAAGTCACTTCAACAACAAGGTGATTAAATTAGTATGTTCAACCTTAAACATTGAGCAGAAGCTGCATTGTAGCTATCGACCTGAAGCTTCTGGATTAGTAGAACAAATTAATGGAACTATGAAAGCTCAATTGACAAAAATGTGTGCATCCAAGAATCTGAAATTGCCAGATGCTTTACCATAGGTTCTAATGAGCATGAGAAGTACACCTGACAGAAATACTGGACTCTCTCCCCACGAGATCCTGCTGGACAGAGCAATGAGATTGCCATCTTTTCCTGCAAATGCACTTGTAAACATAACATATGACTTAGTGCTGAATTACTGCAAGGGTCTAGCTGATGTGGTTCGCTCTTTTTCTTACCGGGTGGAAGCAACAGCCGTGCCACCATCCCAAGACCAGAGTCATAGTCTCCGAGCTGGAGACTGGGTGGTGATCAAGAAGTGCATGCAGAAGTCTTGCATAAAGCCTAGAAAGAAAGGTCCTTACCATATTATTCTGGTGACGATGACTGCTCTGTTGGGTGCTGGAGTTCCGAACTGGGTCCATGCAAGCAATACTTGCAAAGTAACTTATCCTCTGGAAGAAGATCTAGTGTTGCTGAAAGCACCAGCAGAAGTGAAAACAGTCTCAAGAAGAGCAAGTGACAAAGATAGAGCAAGAGACTGCAAGAGCAAAGACAGTGCAAACTGGTGACGATCTGGGCACTCCTCTAAGAGATGAAATAGGGGATATTCCTGATTTTCCACAATCAACAGAATCAGAAACAGATGTAGCAGAAGAGTCAAGTCTAAGGAGGACTCTCCAGAAGCAAACAATTGGGAAAAATAGATAAAGCAGATCTCATTCACTGAAGAAGCCGGAAGTGGAATTGAGTTAAATCAATGTCATGCAGGTTTGACTCCGCCTGAAGTGGCTAATGGTGAAGGTGAAGCAAGTCAAAGAAGTGCTTGTCAAAATCCTGCTGAACCAAGAATAATTGTAAGTCCAGTTTTGCCACCACTGCCTAGAAAAACTGTGAAAGGTGACAAGTGGCCTACACAGCATGAAACTGAAAAGGTTCCTGATGTATTGTTGAGCATCAATGAGGAAGCAGAAAGAACAGAAGGAACAGATCTGAGTGAAGAAGAGACAAGGGCAAATCGAAGATCAAAGAGAAAGAGTGTTGCAAGTCGAAGAGACACAGGACCTGAATTCACATATCTCGCTGTTGATGAATAGGAACACAAGATTATGTCCTTTTGTTTTGACCATGAGAATGCAGTTCTACATTTTGGAACTTGAAATTGCATTTAAACTGAGTTTTCAAATCACACTGCCAATTGAACAAGAGCAATATTATACACTGGAAGTAATAGTGAGTGATCAAAAGATTATGATCTAACAGGAGACATTTGAAACTGATTTTGACAAAGCTGCTTAAACGATTTTTGACAAGTTCCGGAGAAAAATCTGAAAACTGCTGTGGATAATTGCAAAGAAGATTGAAGATTATTTTTGATTTTTGTTTGGCTACATAGTTAAATCTATTTTTCTTTATCTTTGCTTTCTGATTCTTTACAGGTCATGGATACCAATCACAATAAAAACAATGGATGTTGCAAGTGTATGTGTGTTGGATTAGCAATTGTATATGAGATGATAAGTTTGTTGTTGATTGTAAGTATGAGTATATCTGATAAAGCTGAAACTAATTATACACCTCTTTCAGAGACTACTACACTTTCTAAATTCAAGAAGTTTAATAGGGATGAGAAATATTTACACTTAGACAGCTCACAATACCTTTCTTCTATGTTTTCTACTGCTTATTGTATGAATATGTTGAGACAATGGATGTGAGAGAGTGTTATGTGTGTACACAAAATCCTTCATCAGTGCAAGAAGGAATTACATATCATAGCTTACCACTAACATATGGAATTAGTTGCAGTCTTCTGTTGAGAAGATTCTATAATCAAGAATATATCCAATATGTCTATCTATTCAAATATGGATGGTGTCTTTTCTTTTGTTCCAGTTAATTAACACTTGAGTAGTATTGCTAGATCTAAGAATGTAGACATAGTGGGAGTCTTCTTTGAACCTACACTAACATTTGAGACAGCTTATACCCACTGTAGCAACCCCACATGTACACGTTCACAATTTGGGAAAGCTTTCCTAGATCAGACTGATGATAGAAGAAAAGAATCGAAGGAGAAGATATAGAAGGGTTTAGTGAACCAACACTTATGAGAATGTCTATGCATATACTGTAACTAACACCAAAGGGAAGCTTGCTTTAGACTATCGACATGTAGGAAAGCATTGTATATATAGACCTCAATCCAGAACTGATACTAAGTTTGGGGGAACAAGTGAACGCAGACATGTATTTCTGTTTAAGAATACATGGGGATTTATGCTAAATGGTCAAGAACCTGCGATTCCTGGGGTTTATTACATCTGTGGGAAATGTGCTTATTTTAGACTCCCTAAAGGATGGTATGATACTTGCTACCGAGGAGTCTTTTTTCCTAAAAATGTTTATGTTCACAACATAGACGAAAAACATGAGAACCTGAGATCAAGATCAAAAAGGTCAAGTTATTCAGAAATAGTTGGACATATATTTGGAGCAATTATTCCTTTTGTAGGAGTTCTGAATGACATGAAACTTAGAAAGCTGTCTACTATTGTAGATGGAATGCAACCAGATTTTTCTGGAGCAATTATATTGATGGATAAAGAAATGGTTGCAGTACGCTCAATGGTTCTTCAGTACCGTCTTGCATTAGACATCTTTTTAGCAAAGGAAGGCGGAGTCTGCCGGATGCTTAAAACAAAACATTGTTGCACATTTATCCTTGATAACAGTAAAGAAATAAGAAATTTCATTGAGAATTTGACGGATTTAAATTCAGATCTAAAAGACCAGAAACAGCCAGGTGTGTGGGAAAGTATAGGCAAATGTTTTACTAAAGTGAAAAATCGGTTGGGAAACCATGGTCAGAGTGTTGTGGGAATGATACTGAAACCATTATTAATAGTGGTTGTATGTATCATTTGCCTAATGGGATTTTACAAATCGTATACATTCATACAAAGTCAAAAGATGAAAAATCAACAGAAGAGGGAAGAAATTAAAATAGAAAGGATGAGACAAAAATCATTTCTGATTTAACCCATTCGCTGGCAGGCCTTTTCCCCCTCAGGTGCCAGGCCTTTTTTTGGCTATTTGGGGCAGTTCGCTCTTAGGCCCTCATAACATTTTGTCCACATAAGCTACCGACGCCAAATTTGCGTCCTTTTTTTTTCCCAACATCTAGAGGTATCCAGACTTTGTTGGTTCCCCTGAAGGAGACCAAAAAATTAGCCAAAATACAGCCATTCTTTTTGGGAAAAAAGGGCTGCAGAAGAAGGCTTGTGGTTTTTTCCCTGAAAATGGCATCAACAAAGGGTTTGCGGTGCTAAAATCATCATCTTCCCAGCTTGAATCAGAAAACCTCATTTTTCAATACAATTTTGGCATTTTACTGGGGCATACCCCATTTTTACTAATTTTGGTGCTTTCAGCCTCCTTCCAGTTAGTGACAGAAATGGGTGTGAAACCAATGCTGGATCCTGGAAAGCTAAACATTTCCAAAACGTAGACAAAATTTAGAATTCAGCAAGGGGTCATTCGTGTAGATCCTACAAGGGTTTCCTACAGAACAGCTGAATTAAAAGTATATTGAAATTGAGGTGAAAGAAACGGCCATTTGTATCCACGTTTTGCTCTGTAACGTTTTACTGTGATGTCAGATTTTTTAAAGCAATATGCCGTTACGTCTGCTGGACTCTTCTGGTTGTGGGTATATAAAGGGCTTGTAGGTTCATCATGAACCTTATGTACCCAGAGCCAATAAATGAGCTGCACCTTTCAATGGGTTTTCATTCTATACTGGGTATATAGCAATTCATTTGCTGAACTATAAAGAGTGAAAAATAGGTATCAAGGAAACCTTTGTATTTCCACAATGGGCACAAGATAAGGTGTGGAGAAGCAGTGGTTATTTGCACATCTCTGAATTCTGGGGTGCCCATACTAGAATGTGAATTACAGGGCATTTCTCAAATAGACGTCTTTTTTACACACTGTCTTACAGTTGGAAGGAAAAAATGTAGAGAAAGACAAGGGGAAATAGCACTTGTTTTGCTATTCTGTGTTCCCCCACGTCTCCCAATAAAAATGGTACCTCACTTGCGTGGGTAGGATTAATGTGTGCGACAGGAAACGCAACATGGACACATCACATTTTTACATTGAAATTAGACATGTTTTTTGCAAAGTGCCTAGCTGTAGATTTTGGCCTCTAGCTCAGCCGGCACATAGGATAACCTACCAAACCTGCACATTTTTGAAAACTAGACACCTAGGGGAATCCACGTTGGGGTGATCTCTGGGGCTCTCACAAGGTTTTGGTACCCTGAATTCTTTGAAAACCTCAAAATGTGGCCAAAAAAACACTTTTTCCTCATATTTTGGTGACAGAAAGTTCTGGAATCTGAGAGGAGCCACGAATTTACTTCCACCCAGCGTTCCTCCAAGTCTCCTGATAAAAATGGTACCTCACTTGTGTGGGTAGGCCTAGTGCCCCTGACAGGAAATGCCCCAAAACACAACATGGACAGATCACATTTTCCCAAAGAAAACAGAGCTGTTTTTTGCAAAGTGCCAAGCTGTGGATTTTGGCCTCTAGCTCAGCCGGCACCTAGGGAAACCTACCAAACCTGCACATTTTTTAAAACTAGACACCTGGGGGAATCCAAGACGGGGTGACTTGTGGGGATCTCACCAGGTTCTGTTACCCAGAATCCTTTGCAAACCTAACAATTTGGCTAAAAAAAGCACTTTTTCCTCACATTTTGGTGACAGAAAGTTCTGGAAGCTGAGAGGAGACACTAATGTCCTTCCACCCAGCATTCCCCTAAGTCTCCCGATAACAATGGTACCTCACTTGTGTGGGTACGCCTAGTGCCCGCGAAAGGAAATGCCCCAAAACACTATGTAGACACATCAAAATTATCAAATATTAAAGTACCTGTTTTTGCGGGGGGACCTGTGTTTTTAGTCCTGGGCTCAGCAGCCATATAGGGAAACCTACCAAACCCAAACATTTCTGAAAACTAGACACCTGAAGGAATCCAGGGAGGTGTGACTTGCGTGGATCCCCCAAAGTTTTCTTACCCAGAATCCTCAGCAAACCTCAAAATCAGCTAAAAAATCAGATGTTTCCCACATTTCTGTGTGGAATCACCGCACCAGGACAAATTTCCTACCACCCACCGTTCCCCTCAGTCTCCCGGTAAAAATGATACCTCACTTGTGTAGGTGAGCCAAGTGCCTGTGACGGTAAGAGCCAAAAACATATTGAAATTGAGGGGGAACAAAAGCGGGTACAAAAGGGCAGTTTGAAAAAAACATTTTTAGGCTGACAAGTGGGGGATAAACTTTATTTGTATAGATGAAACAGTGCTGGGTGGTAGGAACTTTGTGGATTCCTGCAGATTTCGGAAGGCTCCATCACAAAAATTTGGAAAAAATGTGTGATTTCCAGCAAAGTTGGAGGTTTGCAGGGCATTGTGGGTAAGAAAATGGAGCAGGTGCATGTGAAGCACACCAGCCTGGACTCACCCAGATGTTTAGTTTTCAGATGTGTCTAGGTCTTGTGGATTTTTCAACATGGCAGCGTCCTGGAGTCCCAAAAGTGCAGCCCTCATCATTCCAAGTGGGGCGATTTTTAGAGTTAGCCAAGCTCTCATGGCCCAAATGTAAAACCAAAACCCAAAATAATCAAATGTCCTCTTGCTTGCTGTGGAATAAGATGTTTTAGTGTGCGGGGGAGAGCTGAAAGACTGTTACCCCTTCAGTTGGGGTGGGGCATAACTATGCCCATACTAGTTGGTAGCCACCACCACACTATTTTTTTTTTTTTAATCCCTGGCATCAAGTAGACTTTCTGCCCCCTCTGGGGTGTGGATCGTGGGTAATTGCATCAGCTGCCCACTGGTGGGCAGAACAACTCTGGCCCCATTTATTTGGAGTAGGGGTGTGGCCATACCCCCACCCTCTTATTTTGAAAAAAAAATCTGGTGGGCTTTCTGCGCCCTTGGGGGCAGATGGGTCTTCCAAAAATAGGCTGATCTGCCCCCCATATGGCCAACAGTAATGTGCCCCCATGGGTAGCGACCCTTGCCCAAGGGGCTGCCCCCCCCAAACAAAACACACACATACACACACACCAATCCCTGGTGCCTAAGTGGTTTCTGATCCTCGTCGCTGGCAGATCGGCCTAATAGAAATAGGCCAATCTGCCCCTAAAGGGAGCAGAAGTGGCCTAAAATAAATTTGCCCCCCTTAGGCAAGGGTCGCTCCCCTTGCGTGAAATTGGCGCAACAAAAAAATCCCCGGTGCCTAGTGGTTTCTGCCCCCCTTGAGGGCAGATAAGCCTAATAAAAATAGGCCGATCTGCCACGCAGGAGGACAGAAATGGCCTGAAATAAATTTTCTCCCAGGGGCACGAGCCTTGCCTAAGGGGTCGTCCCCTTGCGTGAAATTGATGCAAAAAAATAAAAATCCCTGGTGTCGAGTGGTTTCTGCCCCCCCCTTTGGGGCAGGTTGGCCTAATAAAAATTGGCTGATCTGCCCCAAGGGGGGCAAAAATGGCCTAAATACAATTTGCTTTCCAGGGAAGCGACCCTTGTCTTAGGGGTCGCTCCCCATACATACAAACATAAAGTAAACAAAACAATATTCATCCCTTGTGTTTAGGGGTATCTCCCCACCCCGGGGGCAGATCGGCCTAATTATAATAGATTGATCTGCCCCCAGGGGGGGCACAAAAGGTCTACAAATATTTTGTCCCCCTGGGGAGCAGCCCTTGCCCAAGGAGCCGCTCCCCTTATGCGCAAATATAAAAAATAAATTCCCTGGTGTCTAGTGGTTTCTGCCCCCAAGGCGGGCAGAAATGGTCTAAATACAATTTTACCCCCAGGGGAGCAACCCTTGCATGAGGGGTCGTTCCCCATACATAAAAACATAAAGTAAATGAAAAAGATATATATCCCTGGTGTCTAAAGGTTTCCGCCTAATTATAATAGGCCGATCTGCCCCCGGGGGGGAGAGAAAAGCGCTAAAAATATTTCCCCCCCCCCCCGGGGAGTGGCCCTTGCCCAAGGGGGCGCTCCCCTTATGCGAAAGTATATAAAAATAAATTCCCTGGTGTCTAGTGGTTTAGATTGGCCAAATAAAAACAGGTCGATCTGCCACCAATGGGGACAGAAATTACCTAAAAGTAATTTTGCCCCCCTGGGAGCAACCCATGCCTAAGGGGTTGTTCCCCACATACAAATAAACAAAAACAAATTAATCCCTGGTGTCTAGTGGGTTTCTGCCCCCCCCCCCCCCCCCCAAAGGAAGATCGGCTATCTGCCCCGAGGTGGGGAAGAAATAGCCTAAAAATAATTTGGCTCCCTGGAGAGCGGCCCTTGCCCAAGGGGCCGCTCCCCTTATGAGTAAGTATATATATTTTTTTAATCCCTGGTGTCTAGTGGGCATTTCTGCTGCCTGATCGCAATACGATCGGGCAGCAGAAGTGCTTGCAGAGACATGAAAGGAAAGGAAAGGAAAGGAAAGGAAAGGCCTTTCCTTTCATGCCTCTGCTTGCCCCTTCCTCCCGAGTGGAAGAGAAATGCTTCCGCATCGCGATGGAAGGTGACGTCTGATGAGGTCAGCACACGATCGCGGCACTGGGAGAGGTTGAGGAGGGTCGTGGCTGGAAGGGGAAGCGATTCCTCTTCCAGCCCTGCCATGGGGGGGGGGGGCAGGGAGCGCAGCCCTCAAGGGGAGTGCTAGCGCTTCCCCCTAGGGCCAGTTCTAGGACGTAATGGTTACGTCCGTGGCACCTCAGTGCCCCCGCCACGGATGTAACCATTACGTCTTTGGCGCCCAAGGGGTTAAGAAGTTCTGAATCCTGGAGTAAACCGAGAAGTAATAGATATACTAAACAAGCTAAGTTTTGAATTGTCTCATTAGTATTAATAGAAGTGCTAATAAATATTTATTTTGTGATGACACATATAGTCGTCACAGGAGGGATTGTTAGAGAGCAAACATTATTAATAAAAATGTGTCACTAAAACAAAATGTGAAATAATGTGTGTTAAAAGGCCTAACTGAAAACCATGTCTTAGAAATTAAAAATGTAACTGATTTGGTGGACACCATAAACAACGTGTATTAATGTGAAATAATAATGTCTAATGAAAATGTATTCTGTTTAATCATAATTACATGTGTTGAAAAAGATGATTATTAATATGTACTAAAATATTATTGGTTTAAATGTAAATGAAAGGTTTTATTCTTCATTTTCAGCACTAGTTTAAGGTCTTAAGTTTTAGTAATTTTCCACAAACACAATGGGGGTTATTACAACTTTGGAGGAGGTGTTAATCCGTCCCAAAAGTGACGGTAAAGTGACGGATATACCACCAGCCGTATTACGAGTTCCATAGGTTATAATGGACTCGTAATACGGCTGGTGGTATATCCGTCACTTTACCGTCACTTTTGGGACGGATTAACACCTCCTCCAAAGTTGTAATAACCCCCAATGTTTTTAATGGTTTGCTATCTTTGCAAAATAAGGCCCATATTTATACTTTTTGACGCTAAACTGCGCTAACGCAGTTTAGCGTCAAAAAATTTAGCGCCGTCTAACGCCATTCTGAAGCGCCATGCGGGCGCCGTATTTATGGAATGGCGTTAGCCGGCGCAAGCAGACCGGCGCTGCCTGGTGTGCGTGGAAAAAAACCACGTAGACCAGGCAGCGCCGGCGTTGGGCAAAAATGACGTTAGGGCGTCTTAAAATGGGGCAAGTCAGGTTGAGGCAAAAAAATCGCCTCAACCCGATTTGCGCCATTTTTTTACGACGCCCAGACGCCATTTCATGACTCCTGTCTTAGTAAAGACAGGAGTCATGCCCCCTTGCCCAATGGCCATGCCCAGGGGACTTGTGTCCCCTGGGCATGGTCATTGGGCATTGTGGCATGTAGGGGGGCACAAATAAGGCCCCCCTATGCCACCCAAAAAAAAATTTAAAATATAAAAAATTATACTTACCTGAACTTACCTGAATGTCCCTGGGGTTGGTCCCTCCATCCTTGGGTGTCCTCCTGGGGTGGGCAGAGGTGGCAGGGGGGGTCCCTGGGGGCAGGGGAGGGCACCTGTGGGCTCATTTTGAGCCCACAGGCCCCTTAACGCCTACCCTGACCCAGGCGTTAAATAGTGGCGCAAATGCGGGGTTTTTTGACCCGCCAACTCCCGGGCGTGATTTTTGCCCGGGAGTATAAATACGACGCATTTGCGTCGCCGTCATTTTTTTAGACGGGAACGCCTTCCTTGCATCTCATTAACGCAAGGAAGGCGTTCACGCAAAAAAATGACGCTATTTGCCAATAATTTGGCGCTAGACGCGTCTAACGCCAAAGTATAAATATGGCGTTAGTTTTGCGCCGAATTTGCGTCGAAAAAAACGACGCAAATTCGGCGCAAACGGAGTATAAATACGGGCCTAAGTTTTTTTCAAACATCCTGTGTGACTTACACATGGAAATTCCTTCCTGCTCTTATTGCTAGTGTTGTACACTTCCTTGAGATAAAAATTGTTAGTTGAACAATGAACCTTAGTGCTCAATGTTGCATTTTTCTCTTGCATATTTTGTTCTTGTTTGAGTTTTATTTTTTTGGCAGGAAGCACATGTTATGTTTCCACTAATTTTGCATGGAAGCTGATGTCCCGAAGAGAGGAGTGACAGCATGATCAAATCCTGGGTGAAGAAAACATTAAGAGATACATCTGAAGCGCAGATGATGATTTATTGGCTGCAAACTAAATCACCTCAAAGTCCTGTCCAATAGAAGCTTAGTTTGTAACTTTTGGGACTTTAATATTGCAATGTTTTAGGTGATGTAAGTTCAGTTCCATTTAGAGAGAGATTCTGTTTAGTTCTACTTTTTACAAGCTACAAAAGCTGCTTAGTCTTGCCTCTGATTCTAACAGCTCAGATATATTAAGCCCAACTTTACTGAACTGTTTCCCTCTAATGTCCTGATGCTGCTCCTTGGAGATCTGATGTTCCTGTGCTCTGCTGATGAAGATACTGCTCATTGCTGATACATTTAGGAGAGTTATACCCAATGTGCATTTGTCTTTCTTGCAGGTTTTTCTCCCTTAGAAAATCCAACTGCTTATTTTGGTTAGCGCCACACTTAGATGTATTCAATATTAATTTTTGTCTTATTTTTCCTTTTGCATGAAGCCCACACATGCTTTCTAATTAGAGTAATAGTTAGGGAAGCCTAACCAAATGTCTAAATCTCAATGTTTATTAATTGATTTTGATTGTTTCAACTGCACAAACTAAATGTATTTTTCACTTGATTCTGTTGTTATTCTGCATTGTTCTTTTGGAGTGTTTAATGATAAGTGCTTTAGTTAAATTGAGATTCTTCAGATGTTTTAGACAGCTTGTGATGTTTCTGTATTTCTATCATTTGGTCTTGCACATGAGTTACTTGATCTTAGCATTGTTAATCTAAAAGGCAAAAATGTTTAAACTTTACTAAACTGGTGTGGTGATTCATGGCCAGATAACTCATGGTGTGTTTAAATTACTGACTTCAATTGACTATGTTGATTATGTGATGTTATATTTGATGATTATTGGTTCGTATTGTCTGGTTGGATGATTTTGCACTCCTGTCTGAGTCAAAAGCTCTGAGTCTACCTCTGAGGGTAATAGATAACTTACTCTATAAGTGACACCTTATCATAATAATATAAAAGCAAATAAGGTCTGACATGCCAACACCTACATCCACCTCCCTCCTTCCATTGTGAATGTTGTTGTTTGCCCCAGAGCCTCCCACCATCCATTGTCAATCAGCTTGTCCCCCGACAACCCTCCGTTGTCCATGTGCTTCCTCCTAGCCTGTCCCTCCCACCCTCTTTGTCCATGTTGCCCCTCAACTCCCATGCCCTCCTTCCATGTTGCCTTCCTGACCCTTCACCCCTGTTGCCTCCTGCCCCCTTCCCTTGTGTTGCCTCCTAGCCCTCTCCCTTGATGTTGCCTCCCAACCCCGGAAGAAATCAAAGAAACAGGCTATGACGTGGCCAGTGCTTTTTCCCACACACTCCATTGTCGGTGTCCGCCCACGCGGCCTTCCTCATTCCTTACAAGTTATGGAGAAGACGAAGGCCGAAAATTCTCAGCCTGTCAAGACAGACATATACCTCAGGCCTCCACTGACCTGATCTTTAAAAAGCTTCCCTGAGATTAATTAATCTGAAATCCAGTCAGGTATCAACCGTGTAAAACAGCAAAAGGATCCCAAGAGTCTGTGCTCCTTCCAGGAGGATCTGTCTCTGTGCAGCTCCAGAGGAGGGGCCAGACAGATCAGACCCAGAGCCTGGATGTGTTGCTTGCAAGAGGGGTGTCACGTGGACAGGATCCCAAGACTCTGTGGGGTTTCCAGAAACGTCGATAGCACTCAATGGGTCTGTGTTGCTTCCAAAAGAGGAGTCAAATAGATGCGGGCAGTCCTGTGCGTGTCGTTTCCACAGGATAAGCCACGCAGGAAGGATCCCAGGTCCCTGTGTCTTTTCCAGGCCATAGATAGGGAACAATCCAGGTTGGGAGCGGGGAGCCCTGGTGCTGACAAGGACGGGCCGGTGCTGAGGGTGTCCTTCCAGAATATGTGGGCGAGTAGGGTAAGTCAATACAAACCAAATTGAATTTTCACTTTATACAATACATGGGAATATTAGAACAAAGGCCAGCTTCCGTATTAATAACAATGATAATGCTGCTACTACTAATAACAGTGATAACAATACCACTACTAGGAATAACAATAGTACTACTAGTAGTAATAACAACAATGATAAAAATACTACTACTGGCAAAAACAACAATGATAACAATACTACTAGTAGTAATAACAAAGACACTGCTAATAGTAGTAGTAATAACAAATAACTACTGCTAGTAACAACAATAACAATACCACTACTAGTAATAACAACAGTACTACTAGTAATAACAATTATAACAACACCACTACTAGTCATAACAATACTACTACTAGCAATAACAATGATAACAATACCACTACTAGTAATAACAATAATACTATTAACAGTGCTACTACTGGTAATAGCAACGGTAGGTTGCACACAGATGCCTCCAGCGCCGGGTCTGACGTCTGCCGCCTTAGATTAGCGCGGGAAGCAGCCCAGCCCCTCCTGCTGCACGGCGCGCGCCTCCTCGGTGCCCGCGAAGGGATTTGAGCGGGGGAGGTCTGCACGGAGCACTCCGCATCCCAGGGCCCGCTTTAGGATTACAGATATAGCAACAGCTGACGGGGATAATCCAGGAGAAGGGAAGAGGAGATCAGGGGGAGCAGGCTGTCTGCAGCTCTGGGCCCGAGCTGAGTGTCTGTCATTGCTGCCTGGCTCTCTCACCCCTGCCCGCCTGCCCGCCCATCTATCCATCCGTCTGTCAGTCTCTCGCCTCCCTACCTATCTGATGGTACTTATCTTTTTCTCTCCATCTGTCTCTCTGTCTTTTTATCCAGCTATCCGCCCGTCCATATGTCTGTCTGTTTATCCGTCCACCCGTCTGTCTCTATCCATCTATCTATCAAATGTATGAAGCTCTAGGACAGCGCACTGAGAGACACTTAATGACAGGGAATGACAGGGACAGAACGAGCCCTAGGACAGCACAGTGAGAGACAATGACAGGGCCAGACAGACGTACGGCGAGCCCTAGCGCAACACACTGAGAGACACTGAATGACGGACAGACGTAGGACCAGCCGTAGGACAACACACTGAGAGACACTGAATGACAGGGACAAACAGACATAGGATGAGCCCTAGGACAGCACACTGAGAGACACTGAATGCCAGACATAGGACAGCACACTCAGAGATACTGCATACCAGGGACAGACAGACATAGCATGAGCCCTAGGGCAGCACATTGGAGGGACAGACAGACATAGGAAGAGCCCTAGGCAGCACACTCAGAGATACTGCATGCCAGGGACAGACAGACATAGAATGAGCCCAATGGCAGCACATTGAAGGTACAGACAGACATAGGACGAGCTCTAGAACAGCCCTTTGGAGGGAAAGACAGACATAGGTCGAGCCCTAGGACAGCACACGTAGAACACTGAATAACAGGGACAGACAGACATGGGACGAGCCCTAGGACAGCACACTGAGAGACACTGAATGACAGGGACAGAGGAGGAGCCCTAGGACAGGCACATTGGAGGGACAGACAGACATAGGACGAGCCCTAGGCCAGCACACTTGGAGGGACTGAATGACAGAGACAGACAGACATAGGACAGCACACTGAGAGACAGTGATATAGGGACAGACATAGGACGAGATAGCGGCACGAGGCTGTCGGCGCACGCGTCGCCATGGTGAGACTGCTTCCGCGCCCAAGTTGCCACGAAGCAGCACGGTCCGCATGCACGCATGTACGTGAACTGATATCTGTGTACTAAAAACAATAGTTTGCGAGGTTTTCTATAATAAACCACGTTCTGTTAAATAAACCGCGTAAGAAACGGATATTTGAACTCTCAGACGGAGGCTTGTCTTAGCCCTCAGCCCCTTGAGCTGTGTCCATGGCGAGCTGCTTTGTAGGTTCGCAGGTATACCGCGTGTGCTCCACAAGGGAGGTTCCCCAAAGTGCCGCCCGGCTTCCGCACAAACCCGCCGACACGGCTCGGTCACTTCCGGGCAGCCAAGGGCAGCGCCTCCCCGCTCATCCTCCACTACCCCGCTGGGCCCTCCAGAATTTGGAGAAGGGAAGCCACATACTTTGTAGAATAACATAC
This sequence comes from Pleurodeles waltl, assembly GCF_031143425.1. Taxonomy (NCBI): domain Eukaryota; kingdom Metazoa; phylum Chordata; class Amphibia; order Caudata; family Salamandridae; genus Pleurodeles; species Pleurodeles waltl. Next base: position 738,636,133 of record NC_090442.1, on the reverse strand, counting down.
GGTGTTTATTTTAAGCACGCACGATCAGGCTTAGCTGAGAAGGGCAAAAAATGCAAGCCCTACAAACATTCAGAGGACCGGTGCATACACCACTGAAGGGCTCAATAAAGAAGATGTGACGCAAAACGCATCTGCGGAACGAAAGAAGAGAGAACGGAAGAACAGTAGGTATTGTAATTGTATTGTAATCGTATTTATATAGCGCTTACTACCCCTGACGAGGCGTCAAAGCGCTTTTCGATGAGTAGCACGCTACTCCGGTACTCAACAAGAATTAGTGATGGATTAGTATAATTTAATAAGGAGTACAGTTTTAGTATTATTATGAGTTAATTTGAGTTGCAGATATGAGAGTTTGTTAGTTAGATTGACTGGAGTAATGGAGGGGTGGAGGAGGAAAGAAATCCAGAAGTGTTAATTGGGAGTTTATCCTTCATTTACTCAATCCAAAGGCTTGAGATGAATAATAGGGGAGCGGAGGGGAAAGAGGATGTGGAAGGGTTAGGGAGAGCATAGAAGTAGGGTGAGATGAATGCAGGAGAATTTAGTAGGGTTGTGTGGGAGGTCACAGAGGTAGAGTGAGGTTTGGTGAGTTAGATGTGGAGGTGGAGGGGAAGAGCTTAGGCAGAGATATTTAGGAGATGAAAGTGGTCGAAGAGATTTGGGATGAGTCCGAGTGAGAATGGAGGATAGTTTGATAGAGACATGATATAAGAGTGATGGGTAGATAAGTGTGATAAAAGAGAGCAGAAATTCATAGATATCAGGAGCCATGCAATGATCCACAAACATGCCAGGCACAGAAACAACATATACACATACATACACATATATATATATATATATTTATACCCACACACACATGAATAAAACACACATATGCACATACAATACATAATTAGAATCATGGGTAAAAAATACTTAGTCAGATAGGTTTAAAAGAGTGTGTGTGTATTTTATTGTTATTGGTTTAGTTTCTGTAAAATGAGCATCGTGGCCTACTCAACCGGAGTATTTTCTACGAGTATGTCAGTAAGCGTTACCTAGCATGTTTTATACGCCCCGTTTATATTGTACAGTAAGAGTACGTGATTGGCCACGGGGTAAAAAACGTCTCCAGCAACCTTGTGTGCCTTTGGCAATGTGATTGTTACTAGTGCGTCTTTGTGGATATGTCCTCGTGCTTCTGAGCATCAACAACGCACCACCGGAATCGGCGGTAAACACAGTGGGGTCGTTTGGAAAAGCTGTCCATCATCGTGGTAAAAAAGGCGGGGAATTCCTTTACCTACTTCGAGGGTGGGCGGGGCGTGGTTCAGCGGGCGGAGCTTACAGATGCTTTATAAAGGGAGAAACCTTCTACTCTGTGTCTCCAGCAGAGGAAGATAGAACCCGCGCGTCATAGTCAGATACAGATTACGCTCTAGTACATCATCAGTTCACCTCCAGGAGGGAATATCACCTCTCCAGAACAGCCTTGGTAGACTCCTGTCTTCCTTTGACAGAGAGAGGTGGGGGCCCTCAGTGCAGCAGGCGTGGAGATGGAGCTGTGCCCGCAAGGGGCTTATCGGAGGCTGCAATCAAGCCACTGGAAATATGCGGCATGGGGAGACTAAATTATGCGGCACCGTTGTCTAAATTATGTGGCAAGAAAAGGTCAATTATACGACACAATGCAGCACATTTTGTGATAGTATACATGCATATTTGTGGGCAAAACACAGCATATCTACATGCTTTACTTATGTTTTGTCATTTATTTGGAATAGGCCTGAACAGGGCCCTGGGTTGTGCCAGAAAGCCTCACGACGTAGAACAGTTTATAACACATTATTTAAAAAGAGATGTCTAAGAAACAGTATTACATGTTAAAAATCTCAACATGAAGGCGATAGAGGTGGCTTCCTGAGTCACTACCACACAAGCCTCAAAGACATTTGATGGGAAAGACTCAGTTAATTATATTTTGTAAATTTGTGCCGCTTTTGCATCAAGAAGTGACACAAAGGTAGCGCTAACTTAAATCAGGCCCTGTCAATATATTTCATTGTCAGCAGGCACCACTAATGCTGTCACATGGTTATATAGGGCAATACAAGGGGACATGCTTCGACCCCTAGGTGCCCTGGAGACACAGTGGGAGGAGGATCTGAGGGTCCCATTGCCCGAAAGAGACTGGGCAAACATCCTAGAAAGGGTGCCAAAGGTATCCAGAAATGCCTGATTTAAATTGAATAATTACTTAATCCTTCATAGAGCATACCGTACCCCAGGGCATATGAACAAATACTTCTATACGGTAGATGCAGCTTGTCCAAGGTGCGGGGAGGTTGGGGCTGAGCTTGAACACATGCTATAGGACTGCCCCCAATTGGCGGCTTACTGGGAGGAGGTCACATCAGTGGGCGTAGACACCATCTTCAGGGAGGCTCCCTGTCTATCTGGCCACTGCATATTGGGCTGGTTCCAGCTTACCTCCAAAACAAAGGTCACAGGCAGATACAAAGTCCTAGCATTCATATTGGCAGAGATAGAAATCACGAGGCACTGGAAGGCATCTGGGGGACCCCGAATTGCCGTATGGCAAAAGGAGCTCAACAGGTGGGCTTGCTAGGAGGGAGGGGGGTGGTCCTCAGAGAGTCCCAGAGGGGACAGCACTCAATGGAGGGCACGGACCTAGGAGGCACAGGTAGACTGCCTAAAAGAGCCAGAAATGCAGTCACATGAATCGTCATCAGGAGTATGCCAGCCCCAGCCTTCTCACCACACTGAGAAAGTATGTCATGGATGTATGTTACATACCCTATGTCACTTGAACCCACTCTTCAAAAGATTCTATGGGATAGCACGACACCCTGAGGGCTTTACTACACCCTTTAGAGAGACAACCACAAACTAGAAAGGCTTTTTCTTGCATTGTGGAAGTGACTCATGGAGGATGGGGGAAGGAGGTAGTTGGGGAATGTTGCACTGAATTTAACATTGAAGATGATTGAACTGTAAGAGTTGCCTTGAGGCGCCTGATAATATACATAATTGGGATGTGCTGATGATAAAGCTTTCAATAAAATGTCTTTATAAAGAATAGCTACTTATTCTCATGTAGAATGTTACAGCGCTTTACAGCACACAGATGTTATACCAATGTGATGAATCACACAAGTGTGCAAGTCAATATAGAAAATCTTACATACGATAATGAGCGTTACAAGGTGTAGGAGTTACTTACCATTCTGATCGTTATGCATTAAACATTAAAAAATGTATGTCTGGAAATAAACACAAAGTTTAAATTATAAATGTTTGTGATGTATGCAGCACAAAGAGGTTGGGGTTATCTATACTAATAAGTCTTAATCACTGCCCAAAAGAACCCTTTTTAGTAAACTGACAAGGACAAAAGAGTAAAACAAGCATTTGCAATGCAGTGGGTCTTGTATTTGCTTGAGTTAACGCTATTAGCATTGTAAACTCCTAACTGGACTTTTCTTGCCACATAAATTGAAAAAAAAAAGAGCACGATTGCGCTTTGTAAAACCCAGCACGATTGCGCTCGTGGAAAATAAAGAGCTAAAGTAGTGCAGAAATCAGGCTAAAAACAGGTGGTCTCGTATGTTTTCAGTAGTTGGTTGGTGCACTCGAGGAGGGCTAAACACCGGAGAAGGCATGACGTATGCATGCCCTTCACTAATGAAATCAAGCAGATTTTAAAAGGCAAGTCCATGAACCAATAAAAGTGACATGTGTGACATGGGCGTGGGTCAAAGCCCAAAGAGAGATTACAACAGGGACAGGGCGCTTGTGCGCTCAACCCTAAAAATGAAGTTTCTTGCAGTTCACATGCAGCGTCTTGATGCCAGTTCATAACTCACTGTTCTATATTACAAGGATTGTAATTTATTAATTACAGGTTGTACGATAATCTCTGCAGTGACATCTGTAACCCACTGAGCCAGCTACATAAAATACAAATCATTGACTAGCAGATAACACATTTTGCTTTGCAACAGGCACATTCGTCATCTATTTCATGACGTATCAAATGTGTAACTAGACTGGGCATGGATCGGCAGCAAGTGCATTAATCACCAGAGTTATCTTGCCACTGCTATACCCTGGAAATTGCTGGGCACACAAGATCTATGCACGGTAAGTCATAATCCCATAAAATATTTTAAAATGCAGCTTGTTTGTGACCAATTAATAAGCAAGAGGAGGTTTAGTGTCACATTTGTCCTTGTTGCAAATCTTTTGTGGGATAGAGTTTTCTCAAGAAATGTGTAAGTTAGCTATAAAACACTGCACCCCACAACTCTGTCCCTTTTAATTCCACCATTTTCTGCTCTGCAACTTGACCACCGATGTATGTGATTCCCAGAGTATTTTTTCCATTTCCTTGACTGGATGAAAATGGCCTTAAAAACGCACCAAAGGGTAGATCGATATCTGCATATGTGGATAGGTGCATGGATAATGAAGACATACATTGTTGAGCGGATATATGGGTTGCTCACTGTATATATGCATGTATTCATAGAGGATCAGGAGACATGGAGGACTGGATATGTGAATGACTGCAAACATGGACGGATAAACTGTTAGTACGGAAATGTGGGTGCCCTGATGGTCAGGTTGATGAAGATGTAGTTGGATGGACTGATAGATGAAAGGATGGGCTTATGGATGGATGACTGTTTTTTATAGATGCATCCCTGCATAGATGAGTGCAAGATGTATAGTTGGAGTCAAGGGTGGGTTGATCGATGGATGGAGGGATGCATGGGCCAATGTTTGAGAAGACTGATTGGTGAATAGAAATAAGGATGAATTAAAATATACAGTGTAATGGAGAAGTGAATGAAATACCGATAAACCAATGCATGACGGTTAGATGGTTCTATGAATAAATATATGAATGGGAAAGGGTCAAGTAAAAAAGGACTGGGGAAAGGCCAGATGTCAGGAAATATGGTTCATGCATGAAAATATAAGTGCGGATAGTTCTCAGGTGGGTAGGTGGATAGGTGGTTGGGTGAATGAACTGATAAATGGATGGATGGATGATTCACAAGTGTACTGATGAATGGGAACATAAATGTATACGATGTGAGAGAGGACGACTAGGTAATGAATGAATGGATTTATGGATGGATTAATTAATTTATGGGTGCATGGCTGAGTGGTAGAGAGCTTGAGTAGATGAGCGTACGCTAGAAAACATAATAATTTGCAGTATTTAGTGGGTGGATAGGTGGATGAAAGAATGGGCAGGGAAATGGGTGGATTATTTGGACATATGGCTTAATGGATGCACGGAGTGGTGGAAATGGCACTGTTGGTTGGATTAAATTTTGTGTCTGTTTGTGGATGGGGAAATGAGTGGTTGGGTGAGTCCATGGGTGAATACATTGATGAGTGGTTGGATAAATAAATGGGTGGCAGCAAGGTATCTGGACAGGTGTATTGGTGAATTGAAGAATCAATAGATCCATACACAATTTTAGCCACCACACCTTTGTCTGTCTTTGTCTCACCCCAGGCACCTTTGGACAAAAAAACAGATGTATGAGTGGGTTGATAAAGAAGGACAATGGATGGACTGATGATGGATAGATGAATGGGTGGATGGATAATTAGTTGGGTGGATGGATAGGGGGATTGATCAGTGCACAGATTGATGCCCAGATCAATACATGGATAATAAGTAGATAACCAAACTCCTGCAGAGGTGGTTGGATTGAACAATGGTATGGTGGAAATGTGGATAGATATATGGATGTATGAGTGCATAAATAGGCAGTGTCATGAATGGACGAATCAACGAAGAGTTAAAATTACAGAGCGATGGCTAGGTGAATGAATGGTCAGGGAAAAGGTCAGATGAGGTCTGCGAGTGTCTGGAAGTATGAATGGATGCATGTCTGGCAGACTGGGTGGATGGAACGGTGAATTAATTAGTGGATGGGTAGGTGAATGGTAGGGTGGATGTATGTATACATGTGCGAATGGGTGGATAGAAAGGCAGAGAAACCATGAGTGGATTGAAGAATGGAATGATGGTAGGAAGAATAGACTGAAGGAGGCTTGCTTGCTAGAGGGAGGAGTTGATGCATGGCGGAATGAAGAGCGAAAATGCAAACTGGTGGTTGATTAATAAAAGTTCAGCTAGAGGGTAGTCATGTGTTGATTGACAGATGTGCAGACAGTCACAAGGACTGAGTGGGTGGGTTTATGGCTGTATGAAGTTACAGTCATGGGGCCATTGATTGAACTGAGTTTAGGTATACATAAACTGAGCTGTTACATTCATTTTCGGGGTCTAGGATTTTTCCTTGTGTTAAAAAAATAAAAATAATGTCATTTTTTATTCTGCTATAATAATCAAATTAAATAGTAAGTATTGGTTAGTAATAAGATAAGTATTATTCTAATGGAAGGGGAACCAATTTTTATAACAATTTATTTACTTAAGCATCTATTTCATTTCATTTATTTATTTATCGTGAACAAACAAAGAATTTGGGTTACGCATTACTGATAAGGTGGAGGCATAAACGATGATGATGTCGAAACAATGGTTATTTATTTAATTTTAAAAAAATATGTTGATGAAGAGATGGCAAATTAGGTTAAAGTGTTGAGCTAATGGTATGTTTCCAGATTGACACACGGATGGGCGGATGGATCAAAGTATGGATGAAAAAATTGATGGATGGTTGTGTGCATTAAGAGGCAGGTAATATATTCAGATGGACAGATGTAAGGAGGATGGTTAGGTGAAAGTATGGGTTGATTGTCAAATTAACAGGTGGATAGTTGCATAGATGGATGACTAGAAAGAGACACCAATGGAGGAGTGTGTTAGTTGAAACACAAGACCATATGCATGGTTGGTGAGTCCGTATGTGACTGGATAATTAATTGATTCTTGTGATTTATGGATGATGAACGAATATATGAATGGATGGACAAGAGAATCAATACATTAATCCATGGGTTGACAAGTAAACATCTACCCCAGTGGATGGATGGATTGCTTGATTGATTGATTTATGGTTCAGTACCAGTGGTTCCGCAGACCAGTGCATAAACAGATGGACTAGCAATGTATAAGGTAGGTTATTGGTTGGATGCATGAGAGGACAGACAGATGGATGGGTGGACGGGTGAATTAAAGAATTAATGTATGCATGAATGAATGTAGAAATGGGTGTATTTACGAATTGATGGACACGTGAATATATGGATGGATGGACGTGTGCATGGATGGAAAAGTCAATGGACAACAAAAAGATGAATTGGTGATTGGACTGATGGATGCATGCATGGAAGGATGGGTTAAGTGGCTGGTTGAATGATAAATGGATGGGTGAACTGGGCGAGCTTAAGCATGTTGTAGGTGGGTGGTTTGATGGAAATTTGCACAGGCAGGTAGGCAAGCAGATGGATGGTCAGATGGAGATCAGCGTGAGTGAAGATGTTGAGGGAGATATGGATAAATAAATGAGTGCATGGGTTTACAGATACATGGATGAGGGAATGTGTGAATGGAAGGATAGGCAGAGGAATGGGGCAGATGTAAGGATGAATGATGATTAGAGGGAGGGATGTGTGGATGGATGAACAAATGTATGAATACGATGGAAAGGGAGGGAGGGAGGAAGAGATGCACTGTCCATGTCATGGGCAGTGCAGGGGCCCCCCTGCGCAACACACTCGGAATGCGCTCTGTCTGCTACAGACAGTGTGCATTTCGAGGGTGCTGGGAGCACCCTCTGAACAACAATATTGACCATGGTTCCCTGAGGAGCCGAGGCCAATGGCGGCATATGGTTTCCACTGGGCAGACAGGCGGAAACCTCAGATTTTAACCATTTAACCCACAATGGAGCCAGGGAGACTAGTAGGTTCTTGGGAAAGCCACAATAAATCCAGTGAATTAAGGGGCATATTTATACTCTGTTTGCGCCGGATTTACGTAGTTTTTTTTACGCAAATCCGACGCAAAGCTAACTCCATATTTATACTTTGGCGTTAGACGCATCTAGCGCCAAAGTTCTTGGAGTTTGTGTCATTTTTTAGCGTGGACACCTACCTTGCGTTAATTATATGCAAGGTAGGCGTTCCCGTCTAAAAAATGACTCCCAGGACTGTGCGCCTTATTTAAACTCCCGTGCAAAAATGACGCACGGGAGTGGGCGGGTCAAAAAAAATGTCGTCCCGCCGCGTTTGCGTCATTTTTTAACGCCTGCTCAGGGCAGGCGTTAAGGGACCTTGGAGTTCGGAAGGAGCCCAGAGGTGCCCTACCATGCCCCCAGGGACACCCCCTGCCACCCTTGCCCACCCCAGGAGGACGCCCAAGGATGGAGGGACCCACCCCAGGGACATTAAGGTAAGTGCAGGTAAGTATATATTTTTAAATTTTTTTGTGGCATAGGGGGGCGTGATTTGTGCCCCCCTACATGCCACTATGCCCAATGACCATCCCCAGGGGACATAAGTCCCCTGGGCATGGCCATTGGGCAAGGGGGCATGACTCCTGTCTTTGCTAAGACAGGAGTCATGTCAATGGAGGGTGGGAGTCAAAAAAAATGGTGCAAATCGGGTTGAGGCAGATTTTTTGCCTCAGACCGACTTGCCCCATTTTTTGACGCCCAAGCTCCATTTTACCCTACGCCGGCGCTGCCTGGTGTGGGTCATTTTTTTTTACGTACACCAGTCAGCTCCGCCGGCTAACGTCATTCCATAAATAAGGCACCCGCATGGCGCTTTGGAATGGCGTTAGCCGGCGTTAAAATATTTGACGCACAACTGCGTTGGCGCAGTTGTGCGTCAAAAAGTATAAATATGGCCCTAAATGTCTCCTGTGTCCCATTGTATGCAATGCCCTAACTAGTTTATGCGTGGGGCATTTATTGCCATCCTGGGCCCCGTGAAGGCGCACATAACCAGTGACACTAGCATGGGTTAGGAAGGGTGTCTCTGGAAGTATATGAGTATGTGTGAAATCTGTGTGGTTCAGGAGGAAGCTATCAGCAAACAGGTCACCTATGGTGTTGACTCCAACCTGCATTCAGGGATGTAGTCTATTCCTGTCAGAGTACCGGAAGCAATGGGGAGGCCTAGCAATGGTATGGTTGGAGAGTAGGATTTCTAACGGGTGGTGGAGGCAAAGCCATTTTCCAGTAGGAAAAGGCCATCTGTAATAGTAATGGGCTGTTTGCTGGCAAGGGGGAACCTGGACAGACTATATTATGGTGTTTGCCCCGATTTAACATAATGGTAGTATAGCCGATTTCAGTCAAATTGCGTCCAGCGAGCCAGTAGTTGAGCCATTGTAATTTTCCTGCCAAAAAATATGATTTAAAATCAGGGGTGCCTATTCCCCATCACCTGGTGGTATTTGGAGCTTGGACAGACTAACCCTGCAACGGCCAGTACCCCATATCAGATCGATTAACAGGGTACTTAGCAGTTTCAATATCTGAGCAGAGACTACAGCTTGTCTGTTAACAAAATGGTAGCACAAGCGTGGCAATAGCACCATTTTGGTGATGGCCAAACGGCCCGCCATAGAGAGCGATAGAGTACCCCAAAAATGTATCTGTGATTTGAGGGCTACTATAGTTTTCTTGAGATTACCCTCCAGGACAATAGCTAAGTCTTGATACATCTGGAATTCGAGGTAGTGAAAGGAGTGGGGTGTCATCAGAATATTCATATCTTCGAATAGGAGAGATGGTCTGTTATAGACATTGCTAAATGAGAAAGCATAGGATTTGTTGATGTTGATATTGAGAGTGTTTCATAGGTATAAAGTGGGCCAGCCATACAGGACATTTCATTTTGAAGATCCTTCATTTAAATGATTATATAATCTGCCTATAGTGACATTGCGTGAGTGATAGGTCCTATTGGGATTCCCCAGTTGTGGGCATGCTGCCTCAGACGTTGGTCTAATGACACCAAGGCCAACACAAAAAGAAGTGGTGATAGTGGACAGCCTTGACTGGTGCCGCAGTGAATTGAACAAGCATCAGAAATATGTCAGCCCATACTTACTCTTGTGGTGGGATCTGTATAGAGTAGTCACACCCAGCGACTGTAAGTAGGATGTAGATTAAATCGCTGGAGGGCCGCCACCATGAAATCCCAGCTGAGAGCATCAAAGGCCTGTTTTAAATCTAAGGAGTGGCAACCCACCCATGGAAAGCACCCCTTGACGGCGTCCATGGTATGGTACATTCGGCGTATGTTGAGTGAGGTATGATGGTTGGGAACTGATCTATGTGGAGGAGTTTCATAATCTGCTAACCAAGACTTTACTGATGATTTTGTATTCAGAGTTGAGTAAGGACAGGGGCCTATAAGAGGACATGTTCATAGGGGGCTTATTAGGTTCAACAGGGAGGTGATCAGGGCTTGTTCTGCTGTGGGAGGTAGGCTACCTACTTTTAGAGAGGGTTTGTAAAGGCGTTCCAGTTGTGGGACCAAGTGAGTGGCAAATGTAGCATAAAACTCCTTTCGTCAGCACCAGGAGTTTTATTCCGGGCCATTTTCTTAATAGCTTCCTTAATTTTACTGGGGATTATAGGGGTGCCCAAAATGTCTCATTCCATAGCTGTCTCTTTGGGTAGTGACAGACTATCTAGGAAAGACTTGGGGGACTCCAGGTGTGGCACTGCTTATAGAGTTGTGTAAAACTCCTGGAATGCCTTGTTAATTTCCAGTTGAGTAGCAGCTTGTGTGTTCTGTGATGTGGTGATCTATAGGATGGGTGTGGGAGGTGGCGTCGTACGAATCAGTCAGGCTAGTAATGCGTCTGATTTATCAGCCTCATGTGGATTTTTTGCATGTAAACTCTAAAGTCAACTATGCATAGGGGTTCCTGCAGTTCAGTATGTTCGATTCTGGCCTCTTGTAATCTGGAGGCATGTGTCTCATTATCTGCCGCTGCTGTTTTCAGGGGTCCTAGGCTATCTTCTACTCAGAGAATCTCCTGGAGAACTGCCATGGGTCCCCCACCAATGTGCCAATTGATGTCCCACTTATTACCACTTTTAAACATCTTCCATTCAATGTGTGGTGATGATGTGATACCGGTTTTCTCAGGAAATTAGCTTTCTATGGTGGTGGCTAGTGTGCCTCTGAAAACCTCATCTATTAATAATTGCGGTTGCAGCTGCCATGTGAGGATGGGATCTTACCCCACATGAATGTAATTTCTAAGGAATTAGGATCTGATAAGGTTTTCCCCAGGTATGTTGCGTCAGTGACGATGGTTAGGAGTGAGGTTGAGCAAAGGGTTCTATCTATGCATCTGTGCAGCATTTGTGAGGTGGTGAATAGAGTGAGTATTGCCAAACATCTGAGATGGACCATCCAGTCGTTCATTGTTGTAGGGCTTTAGCCTGTTGTTTCAAGCCAGCAGGGGAGGGTTGTAATCTGTCCAGCTCGATATCCAGGACTGTGTTAAAGTCTCCCCCTATTAGCCAGGGATACTCTATCCATTCTGCTAGGACAGTGGACAGATGTGTGAAAAAAGTGTCTTGTTCTGAATTGGGAGCATAAATGCTTCCCAGTACCACAGGTAGCCTTCCAGCATACCGCGCAGTAGTTCATACAATCCATGCACATCCACCCTGGTTTCCAAAGCTGCAAATGGTATCTTGGCACGGCGAGTAGGAGGTATGGAGGTATAGAGTAACAGGCCTGCCATTTTTTGCGTAACTTAAGGGTCTCAGTGGTAGTCAGGTGGGTTTCTTATATGCACACTAAGGCCCATACTTATACTTTTTTTAGCACCGTGCTTGCGCTGCTTTTTGATGCAAAAGCAGCGCAAACTTAAAAAATAGAGTTGTATTTTGTAAGTTTGTGGTGCTTTTGCGTCAAAAAGCAGCGCAATCACGGCGCTAAAAAAGTATAAGTATGGGCCTAAATGTGCTTGACGGCAATGTATTTGGGCCAGTATCTTGAAGTGCTTTGGTATCGACCCCATAACGCTGACATTCCAGGTAGTCATAATATATTTGTGTGAAACAGCCATTTTCAATTAGCAACACATAATGACTATTAAGGATTGTCCATTGAATGACACTCAGATACTCAGTGGGTGTGTATGACGATGCCATATAGTTTTAAAGAGGAACACAAACAACAATAAACCCCAATACAACGTCCAGCAAAGGAAACTCGTTCGATCAGAACTGTAAAAGAACACAATAAACAAGACATCTTCTGCAATCGCCCTTGGGGCATATGACACGTGGCCGATTGGATGACTTGCAATAAGATATGAAATCCAATTTGGAATTTCTAGCATTCCAGGCCCGGCCCCCAGGTAATGTATAAAATCATAAGTTACCAAGGTGGAGGAGGCTATAAAGGAGTCAAAGAGCCCCACAGTGCGTGTCCTGTAGTGGTGCATAAAGCAATAGAGTATAAAGGGAAAGGAAAAACATGCAGTGGGATCATGACCTAATGTGTTATGCTAAATCACTGGTCTAACAAGGGGGGGAATGAGACAAGCAAGACTTGGAGAAGCTATTGATAGCTAGCATCAAACCAACAAGGCAGTGTAAGTAGGTTATGCATGAGTAATATAAATAGCATGAAAGAGAAAGAAGTGTGTTTCCCATGAGAAAACGGGGACAAGAAGGTCCATCAGGCACTTGAAGTTCGAGGCTTCAGGTCCCCCGCACAATAGTCAGGGTAGTACTTACAAAACTCTCAGCCAACAGGTCATTAGCCAACTACAGTGTAATGGAAGGGCACAGCACAGAGCTCCCCCCAGATTATGAGTCTGATAGATTGTCAGACGACTGACTGTGGCTAGACGGCTTTTGTCCTACACCTACACCGAACCAGAGGCGCATAAAAGAGCAGCGCTTTCACCCTCCCGGGCCTGTTGTGGAGAGGGACTCACACTTATCTTCCGCTGTCTGCCTGCAGGGTGGTCTCTGTGGTTTGGGGGTCTCTGGGAGTCCGGGAATCGCTGCTCTACCCAGTCCCATGCTAGTTCAGGGGTATCAAAGAAGTGGGTTTTTTGCCCATGAATCACTCAGAGCCGGGCTGGGTATAGTAAAGCAAATATAAGTCCCACATTGTGAAGTTGTTGCTTGACTGCTTGGAATGAGGATCTTTTACTTTGGACAGCCAGCGTGTAATATGGAGATACTAATACTATCCGTGAGGATTGGTGCACGTTCTCTCACACTCTGGAGAAGCACATACCTGTCTTTGTAGTTTAGTATGCAGGCCACAAATGAATGCGGAGGCTCTCCATGGACTGGTCTCTTAACAGATTCACGTGAGATCTTTCCACTGTGAACAGTTTGTACAAGCTTGTCTGAGCCACCTGGGTACGAAACCGATTCTCAAAATATTGCCTTGCGTTAGAGCCCTCAACTCCTTCTGGCATGCCAATAATCCTACTATTGTTATGACTTGCTTATCCCTCTGCATCCTCCGCACATTCCTGTAGAATTGTAACCTGACATTGAAGGAGCACCATGGCTGCCGATTGTTCCTTTTGCCACGGGGTGGGTGAGGAGAGGGCCAGTTCATTTGATTTGACTCTGTCACTGAACTTTTTATGATCATCTTTGAGCAGACTGAGGTCCACGGTCAGATCTCTTAGTCATTGTTTAATGGCCTGCCAAGAGTCTGTAATTTCTTGTAGTATGATATCTAGTTTATCCAATGATGTGCCAGGCATTTTTGGAGATTTTCACTCCACCGGTGCCGTCAGAAGAGAACAATCAGATGTCGCAGTTCGCACGTGGGAGTGTGCTGGCGTGTCTGCCATTTTGGTCTTTGTATAGCCCATTGTGGTTTATGTAGAGAGTCAGTAGTGTGGGAGCACCAGATATTCACTATCTTCCACTGGGGAGCAAATCCCTAACCCTGTCTTTGTGTAGCAACTAAGCACAGGATATTTTTCTCCATTAAAATGCTGCCATCTCCTGGAAGGCTTCACCTTGTTTTATCCAGCAGCCCGGTCTGTGGAGCAGCCTGTCACAAGCTTGAGGCATGCTCAGTCAGCTATTAAATAGAATGTAGAACAGACCTTGTTTGGTAATAGAGCGAATAGAATGAAAGGTCAGCCCAAACGGCGTGCTCCGGGAGTCAGGCAGCTCCTTCGTGGTGAACCTGTATCAGTTCATGCATTGGAACAGGCCACTGGCAGAGAAATTAATTGTTTTAATCCTTTACATGTTTTATATTTGCGGCCTTAGTTGGTATGAGTCTTGTGGCAGTAAACAGAGCGCCTCACAATGTCATGTCAGGTTCCTGCATGTGGCAGGCCCTGGGTACTCCAGGGTCATACCCAGCAGAGTCCACACCAGTCAAGACAGCCAGAAAAGAGGCATCTTGCCCCTCACAGCGCCATCTTTGTTCTCCAGGACACACCGAATGTGCCCAGGAGCAATTAATTATAAGTGAGGCATGGCGTGTGGGCCACCAGTCTCCACAAGTAACTGGGTAGTATTAAAAGTACTTGCCCAGAGCTGTATGTCAGCAGATCCACTCGGCCCTAGCTTGTCATATCCAGTGTGTGTGTTTTGTTCGCAGCAATTGCTGCACAGACTGTAGCCTGCAGCTTTATCCTCGATGGTGCCCAGTCCTTGTGGGCTGCAGCCAGCACCACAGGATGCAATTTCACTGCCTTCCACAGGTGTGGTGTCCAAGATCAAGAAGGGAGTGCTCCGCGCTGGGCTGCCTCTTCAAGGTCTGGAACAAGTTGCAGTGCAGCAGACACCTCAGACACCTGGCCTGATCATTCTGCGGAAGCAACTGCATGCTGGGCTGTGCAGTCAGGTCCTATGCCGCAGAGGGCAGCAACAGATGTAGCAGAGTTCACTGGTCACAGGGGCTGGTTTGCCCGTCGCCAGGGAACTACCCAGGACTCGATAGGGTAGCAGGATGCCTCAGTGGTGCGTAGGGTAGTATAGATAATTGGGCCAGGGCCGGGAGCTCAACGACTTTGCAGTCACCATCGACGGCAGGTAGCCACGACCCCTTCCCCCTATGGTTGGAATAAAACTTGACAATAGACTCTATTGCTCATGACAGGAAGTCCCGCTGCAGCAAACGAAGTTTCAGATAAAGTATAGGTAGCAATGTCCACTTCTGTGTTTGGATGATTTTCCAAGTTATATAACTCCTCGTATGGCTTGAAAGCAATAAAAACCTGCATAGAGAAACAACACAAAAAAGTGGGAGCTCCAGATAAAAATATTATTTTCTTTTTGGGCTGGTTTTGTCTCGAAATTGCATTCCAAATTGCAGTGCTCTGCCCTTTTTTAGGATCGAGCCTGCAAGTGAATGTGTTAGTGCATGCGTCTCGCTTGCGACACTCTGTTGTGTTCAGTTTAGGGCTTGGAGCCTGCCTGTCCTTAACCATTTGTTGGTTTGCATAGCACTCTTCTTTACAGCCTCGTAATTCGTCAAGGCACACCTGGCATCATTTCCATTCCTCTGCATTGAACAGGGATCATGTGCTAGTTGATTCAACATAATTAGTGTCCATACGCTGCTCCCGATGTGAATGAGGTACTATTTTGTTCTTTTTAACTTCAAGTGCCCTACAACAGAAGGCTTGTGAATGGCAAAAACGTGCTCAGCATTACAAACAAAGTTGCAAATTTTTATTTTTTAAAGCTAGCTTTCTTTTATTTTGCCAAGTCGTATTTTCTCACTTTCCACTCATGTTTTCTTTATTTTTTGCTTGTGGGCTCTCTTCTCAAAAGATGACAATTAACTTGTTTGAAATATTGCAAAGCAACAGTGTTTCTTTCTTATATGTAATCTCTGAAATGATGCTTTAACACATAATCATACAGTACACCCCAATCCACCCCACTCAAATCTGCCCCACTCCTATCCACCCTAATCCAACCCCTTCACTTCACCCCACACCAATCCACGCGACCGTAGTCCAGTCCACTCCAATCCACCCCACTTCACTCCTCCCAATCCACTGCAATCTAATATGCCCCAATCCAATTTGCCACCTCTGATGAAAAACAATATGCACTGCTCCCAAGCAATCTGCCCCTCCAATCAAAACGATATGCCCCACTCCAATCCAAAACAATCTGCCCCACTGCAATCCAAAACCATATGCCCCTCTGCAATGCAACACTATATGCCCCACTCTTATCCACCCCACTCCCATCTACCCTACTTCAATCCAAAGCAATCTGTCCCACTCAATCTGCCCCACACCAATCTGTTTCACTCCAATGTGCCACGCTCCAGTTTGTCCACTCCAATCAAAAACAGTCTTCCCCACACCAATCTGCCTCGTTCCAATCCAAAACAATCCGCCCCACTCCAATCGAATCCACCTCAACCCAATTCAATCCACTCCACTTCACTCCATCCCAGTTCTCCCCACTCCAATCCACCCCACTCCCATCCAATCAACCTCACACCAGCCTAAACCACCCCACTCCAATCCACCCTAATACAATCTGCCCCCTCCAAGAAAATCTGGCCCACTCCAATCTGCCCCATTTCAATCCAAAACAATACAAAACAATCTGCCTACTCCAGTCTGCCCCCACTCCAATCCAGAACCATATGCCCCACTCCAACCCAAACAATGTGCCCCACTTCAATCCGCCCCACTTCAATCCAAAACAACCTGCCTCACTCCAATCCATTTTAACCTGCCCCACTCCAATCTGCCTCATTCCAATCTGTCCCACAAATCCAAAACAGCCTGATTTACTCCAACCTGTCCCACCACAATGCCAAACAACCCACTCCAATCCAAAACAATCTGCCCTACTCCAAACCAATCCACATCACCTCACCCCAATGCAACCCATTCCATCCGATTTCACCCCACCCTAATCTGCCCAGTTACAATCCAATCCACCCCACACCAACCAATCCAATCCACCGCAATCAAGCCCAGTCCGATCTACCCCACTCCAATCCAATACATCTCACCCCAATCCACCACAGCGCAGGCCAGACCACCCCATCACACTCCAGTCCAATCCACCCCACTGCAGTCTGATCCATCCTAATCCAATCCAACCCACCCAACGCCCACTCGAATCCAACCCACCCCACTCCAATTATCCTATCCCAGTTCAATCCAACCCACCCTGCTCCAATCCAACCCACTCCAATACAATCCACACCACTCCAGTACATTCCACTTTAATCCATCCCACTCAGTCCAATTTAGTCCACATTAATATACCCTACTCCATTTGAATCCACCCCACTCCAAGCTACCTTAATCTACCCCACTTCAATCCAAAACACCACTCTCCAATCAATCCACCCCACTGCAATCCACTCCACACCAATCCAATCAAATTTACCCCACTCCACTCCAATCCACCCCAATCCAATCTAATCCACCCCACCTCTATAGAATCCACCCCAATCCAATCCACCACACTCAAAACAGTCACCCCAACACATTCTAATCCACCCCACTCAGTCGAATCCACCTAACTCCACTCCACTGTGATACACCCCACTCCAGTCCACCCGCCCCATGCCAGTCCAATATACCTCACCTCAATGCAATCCACCCCAGTCCAATCCATCCCAGTCCACCCCAATCGAGTCAACCTCCTCCAGTCCACCCCAACCCAATTCACCCCAACCCATTTCAGTCCACTCCACCCTACTGCAATTCACCCCATCTCCAATCCACTCCAATTCACCCCAATCCAATCCAGCACACCCCACTGCAATCCAATCTACCCCACCCCATTCCAATCCACTCTACCCCACCCCACTCCAATCCACCCCACCACAGCCTTATCACTCCAAGCCAACCACCCAATTCAATCTAATCCACCACACTCAAATCCACCCCAATCCCATCCACCTCATCCCATTTCGAATCACCCACTCCAATCCACCTCACACCAAAGCACCTCACTCCACTCAAGCCACTGCAATCCAATCCACCACATTCTACTCCAATCTAATCCAATCAACCCCACTACCTCAATCCACTCTAACCCACTCCACCTTATTCCACCCCACTCCACTCCACTCTACAACACTCCCTGCCACTGAATCCTACTCCCCTCTACTCAACTCTACGACACTCCAATCCTCCTACTCCACT
Source organism: Pleurodeles waltl (assembly GCF_031143425.1). NCBI lineage: Eukaryota > Metazoa > Chordata > Amphibia > Caudata > Salamandridae > Pleurodeles > Pleurodeles waltl. Next base: position 738,618,024 of record NC_090442.1, on the reverse strand, counting down.
CTGCAACATTCAGACAAATCCACTCTAGGACACTCTACTTCCCCACTCCACTCTGACACTTCATGGCACTAACCTTTATCCATGCTGAACAGGAGCCACACTGGTGTACAACATGGCAAAACAAAGTTAATAGGTCTTGTATATGCAAGACCTATAGGCTTTGCCAATGCTTGTTTTATTATTTTTAGTTGTTCTGCAGAAGGACTTCTTTCTAAATAGCGCAAAAATTTTTTTAATGCTTTCTCTCCCAGGGTGGGTAAGATAAGTGCCTCAGTCTCTTCCTGATGAGTGATATTTCCACTACAAGCTTTAATCAATAAAAAAGCAAATACAAGAAAAAATATGCACCCGCATTCACCCCACCAGTGATCCCAGGAAAGCCTCCTCATTCTGTCGTTTTGGGAACGAGACTTTTACTAAGCTGGGTCTATTGGGACTTGAGAAAGTATCCAAGAGGTACTAGAATCCATTGGCGACAGACTGTCACCTGATGCACCTGGATCTGGATTATAGGATGAAAAGTGTGCTTCATGTGGTACAGTAAGCTCCCAGAGATGAGTGGGGTTCACAGAAGGAAGAAATATGTGACTTATTTATAGGAGGAGAACTGGACGCTGTCTCAAGTACTGTTTCCACTTTCATCAGCGGCGGCTGTGATTCAGAAAAAGCCTAATGGACAGTCCATTTGATAGGCAGAAAATCGGAGTTAGATGACAATCTAGGATGATATTGTACTTTTTCGAAATTAAGTCCTTCTTTTTGCAAGTGACAAATTGGTCACAAATCAGTTTGACTGCAAAAAGTAGGCCCTTACGATGTAAGAAAGGGCTGAAAAGTGTGAATCGTTAAAAATGCAAGCGTTCTGACTGAACTAGTTGGAAAAAAAGATTGAATAATGCAGATAACAAAATGTAAATCACTAACTGAGTTTTGTAAATGTTATGTACAAACGAGTTACATAGTGCAAGTAGTCACAAAAAGGCAACGTACATATGCAAAATGTCACACATTGACACAGTATTAAAGCATACCTAAGAGTATGATTAGAGTGGAGTGCTGTAGAGTCAAATAGAGTGGACTAGCGCAGCGTAGGGTGGAGTAACGTGTCATACAGTGGAGAAGCTTAGTGTGGAGTGGAGGGCCATAGAGTGCAATAGAGTGGCATATAGTGTTGTAGAGTGGAGTATCATAAGATGGAGTGGAGTGGAGTGTTGTGGAGTAAAGTGGAGCATAGTAGAGGGGTGTAAAGTAGAGTGACATAGCGTGGTATAGATTTGAGTGGCGTAGAGAGGAGGGACATAGAGTGGAGTAGAGTGTTGTACAGTGTTGTGAAAGAGTGGAGTTCAGTGTCATAAAGGAGAGGGGTGTAGAGTGGAGGGGCATAGAATTGAGGCGCCTAGAATGTAGTAATGTCGTGGAGTTGCGCAGAGTGGAGTGACATATAGTGGAGTATAGTGCTGTAGAGTGGAGTAGAGGACTTGAAGTAGAGTGGCACATAGTAGAGTGATGTACAGTGGAGTGGTGTAGAGTAAAGGAGCATAGAGTGTTGTAGAGTGGTATAGAGTGGACTTTCATTGAGTAAAATGTCATAGAGTGGAGGATAGTAGAGTAGCGTGGAGTGGAGTAGGGTAGTGCTGAGTGGCATAGAGTGGAGTAGAGTGGCATAGAGTGAGGTGACCTAGAGTGTCATGGAGTAACGTAGAGTGGAGTAGAGTGTACCAGAATGGCATAGAGTGTAGTAGAGTGGCACAGAGTGGGTGGCATAGAATGTAGTAGAGTGTAGTAGAGTGGGAGAACGTACAGTGAAGAGGAGTAGGGTGTAGTATCTTAGAGTGTCTTAGAGTGGAGTGGCATAGAGTGTAGTAGAGTGGGGGAACATACAGTGAAGGGGCATAGAGTGCTGGGGCATAGAGTGGAGCAAAATGGAGTAGAGTGGAGTGTTGTAGAGCGGAGTGAAGTGTAGTAGAGTGTTGTAGAGTTGAATGCCTTAGTGTGGAATGGCATAGAGTAGCATAGTGAGGAGTGGAGTGTCATAGAATGGAGTGGCGTAGAGTGGAATAGAGTGTCATGAACTGGAGTGACGTAGAGTGGAGGGCATAGAGTGGAGGGGCGGAGCATAGATTGGTGTAAAGTGTCAAAGAATGGAGTACAATATTGCACAATGGTGTAGAGTGGTGTGCTGTAGAGTTGAGTGGAGTGGAGTGCCATAAAGTGCTGTGGAGTGGCACAGAGTGGAGTGAAGTGTCATAAAGTGATGTGGCTTAACATGGAGTGGAATGGCATAGAGTGGAGTAAAGTGGCCTAGAGTGTCATAGAGTGGAGGGGCATGGTGTGGTAAAGAGTGTCATGGAGCGGCATAGATTGTCATAGTGTGTAGTGTTGTAGGATGGAGTGGCATAAACTGCAGTGAAGTGGTGTAGGTTAAGTGGCATAGAGTGGAGTGTGTAGAGTGGAACAGAGTGGAGTAGAGTGTTGTGTAGTGGAGTGGCATTGAGTGGAGTACAGTGGAATAGTGTAGAGTGTCAGAATGGAGTTCATCGAGTGGAGTAGAGTGGAGTGGAGTGGCATACAGTGGAGTAGCCTAGATTGGCCTAGAGTGAAGTGCATAGAGTGTTGCAGAGTGGAGTGGTGTAGGGTGTCGTAGAGTGGAGTGTCATAAAGTGGAGTGGAGTGGAGTGGAGTAGAGTGTTGTAGAGTGGAGTGGCATAGAATGGAGTGGCGTAGAGTGGAGTGGGGTAGAGTGAAGTGGAGTAATGTGGAGTAGCATGGCACAGAGTGGAGTGGAATGGTGTAGAGTGGAGTAGGGTGGCATAGATTTGAGTACAGTATCGTGGAGTGGCATAGAGTGGAGTATTGTAGCCTAGAGGGAAGTAGAGTGTTGGAGAGTGTCATTCTGTAGAGGATGTGATAGCCCACTGCCATTACATACAGCACATTTTCAATTGAAATGATCATTACGTTTGCACAGACATACAGTCTTACTGATAAAAGTATACAGCACCCAAACGATGATTTGTGAAATTGTCATCATCTAGTGTATTGATCTGTTGTGATCATATTAAAATATTTGTTTCCACCACACTTCAGAATTACAAACAACATGCTTCATTAGTGTTTTCCTAATTCTGAGATATTCTGAAATATTTGCACAGTTCATTTACAGATATTTGACCTCTGGCTTTGAATGCACAAGAAATGTGACAAGATAAGAACACCAGTTAAAGGCTTATTTACAAAAAGTGAGCACTTATTGAAGAATATAGGATATGCTCCACAGAAGGGAAATACACACTGGATAGCCTAAAACAAATCAAGCCAGCGAATAAAAAGCAAGTAAATGTGAATTACAAAACACAAAGCCATTGGTAAGCATTGGGCAGAATACATTCCCAGCTAAGCTTTCCAAACGTCTCTAAAGAAGTCTTTACAAACCTGCCTGGTAAGCTTCTGGATTTGTGTGAACTTCAACTTCTTTTAAAATCTACCTAGAATGGTTCATTCTCGTGACATGTTCTGCATGGCATGGAGGTCACTATACCAATCAGATGTTTAAAAAAAAATTCTAGGCACAAACATCTCATTTGACAAAATCGAGTGTCTTTAGTTAAGTTTTGATTTTTATCGGAATGTTCTGCGCTGGCAAGAGGGCCTCCCGGGGCCCCGCAGTGCCTCATTCCCCTTCTAAGCACCCTCACAGTAAAATCCCAAGTCTTTTGACCACAGACTCCGCCAGCACGTTGAAAGCTGCCCTGGCGGTCTTCCTCCCAAGAGAGAAGGCGTCATTGTGACACGCCCCTCAGAGCTCAAAACTCAAATGCATTAAGCGCACAACGCTCATATAATTGTTCTACAATTATGTTTCCTGTTCTGGCACCTGCGTGCAGCATGCGTTTATGTTAAAAATCTTCAGTTAACCAGCTAAACATGAAGATCAGGCAATTCACCAAAATGCCCGAGAATACGGAAGGGACATCACTCAACATTTAAACCACAGTGGCGTCACAAGCTGTGCCCTCGTTCCATCCGGGTTTAAATGCTCAATAGCCTCCTTTTCGCTTTTGTGGGAGTAGAGGAAGGACAATGAATAGGGACCACAGGCTTATGTCTCAGTATATGGCGCTTCAAAAAAAATATAGAAAATACATTTATGATCAAAACATTAACAAAGTAAGTATAGATTTACTATTCTTAACTCCACTTCCAATTACTTTGAAGATATATGTATAGATTTTCATGGTACACGTAAGTAAAGTATAATAAATCGCCACACACCTATGTATATTTATATATATACTTATCTTGTAGATATGGTGATTGGCAATATTTGTACTACAATTGCTTTGGTTGTTATACATTTGCAGCGCTATATTTTTTCAAATAATGTATGGAATTGCAGTGTTAACTGACCACATCTGTTTTGCTTGGATATTCATATTACATTCCATGTTTATATTTCCACTGCTGATTTTAACTTAGAACATAAAGACGAAACATAAAATTTAAATTTGCTCCCTCACGCGTACATCATTATTATTGCATATATGAACACATCTAAGCCAGACCAGCCATCCCATCTTTAACACCCTAGCAATTGAGCAGCCATCTCAATCAATGAAACTCATGATCACCACTGAGCACTATTCCTATTGTTCAGGTACGATGTTCACATTGCGGTGCACACTTGTGACCTCTTAACATAATTGCGCTGGTCTATCTTGAGTGGCATCCATCACTGATTTCATCATATGCCCAAGTCCGCTATGTCCTCCGCAACTTTACCAACCCCCCTCACCACACTGGTTCTGATTTCTTCACCTAGCGCCCATTTAAGTAGGTCTCTCCTTCAGCCTTCCTCCGCTAGCTCACATCCAACAGACTACTATACACCCTTTTGCCCACCAAAAATCCAAGAAACCCATTGACCACTTAGTCTATAGGCCCAACAATTGGACCAATTTAGTTATATTACCAGAACAGATTGTCTGCTAACTATAAATCTACTCGTTCCCCCTTGGACATTTGCCTTTCTTTTCATCTTATGGCCACTGGAGCTTATATTACTGATGCAGCTAACTACACTATCAACACCTTCTTCATGGAGGATAAATTCCCAGATTCGCCCTCTAGATTGCTACATTCAACTTCCTTGAACCTCGTAGATGTGCACAAATTATTCAGGGCCGGACTTGGCAGACTGGCGCTTTCAGTAATTAGTGATCAGGCATGGACCGATTTACTACAATAGGCTCAGATTGGGTGCTTGAAGTATACTTGTACATCAAGCGTAGATGAAAAGGAGTTTATTGGTGTATCTCTCTATACAAGGGTGAACTACAGCTCCAAATCTATCTGTGTCCTTTCTAGTAATGACCCTCGAGAATTCCATCACCACTTTATATACTTATATGAACCTTAGGAACATTTTATACTTTACACTCTACGCTGTTCTAAATAAGTAATACATACCCACTACTACACATAACCCTTTTTCCTAATATAAACAATAAATTGTAAACTTTACTATTGAATAATACTTTTTTTAAACGAAACAGTCTTGAACCTATAAACATAAACATAATTGTGAGTTACTAAAATACATATGTGTATAACAATATGTTGTTTGCAGATATCACTCTTTCATAATCATTTACACATATAATACTCCAATTTCTTGGATTTCTTGATGGTTCTACCAAATGTAATTGTTCTTACTTCACTTCCCTTAGTAACTCCTCTCTCACATCTTCCTTTTGTACACTTCCATATTTTTCACCCTTTCCACTATTACACTCCTGGCTATTCAGTCCTTCAAACACATTCTCACATCACCCACCATTACTGACCTCACTCACACTCAACCCACTTCTCGCTTCTTGACCATCTTTATTTAATACTTCCAGCCACCAATATTTTCCAGACATATTCTGCTTATTTTCTTCCCTTTCACTATTTATTCCCTCATTTTGATTCTTGACTATCAAAAACCGACTCATGTGGCACACACTGCCATCATCCAACAATACAGTATTATTCATAACCCTTACTATTTTCTTTGGGATACTGATTTTAATTTCTCCTTTAGCCACTTTCCTTTCTGTTTTGACATGTACCCATTGACCCTCCTTAATGTGTATATTTCTTGTACCGTGTTTAAAATCAAATTACGCTTTGTTCTTTTTTATGATGCTTCAGTATTTTTCCTAATTTCTGTCCCATCCCAATCCAATTTCTTACTTCTTTCCATCCATCCTGGTTTTCCCTTTGAATGTGGAACACATCCTCTTATCAGTCGAAACGGACTCTCACCTACGGTATCATGTAGAGTTACTCTATGTGACCATAGCATTCTCTTTAACTCACATTCTCATTTTTTTTCCTCTGCTGGACAACTGTATAGTTCCTTTATTCACTCTATTCATCCTTTCCACAACTGCCTTACCCATGCAATTTATAATGCTGTAAATCTTTGCTCCATACCAGCCTGTTTGACAAATTGTTTCTTCTTTTCTGACTTGAACTGAATTCCATTGTTTGTCAGAATTACTGCAGGAAATCCTTTTTTTAAAAACAACATTCTCAAGAAATGGAATTTCTCTACTAGTATTCACTTTCTTTACCACATCCAATTCAATTCACCTTGTAAACATGTCTATAAGGACTAGGATATACCTACCAGATTCAATGCTCCATGTAATTTGTCCCATGTTGTCCAGAGCTAACACATCCCATGGCAGTTTGGGACATCCTAAAGAGTACATTGGTGGATTCTGTTTTCTGAGACTTATCCGCACCTTCACAACCCTTATATTTTCTCACAATACTCTCCTTTTCCAGGTCTACTTTAGGCCACCAATGAACATTTTCAAATTGTGTTTGGTATGTGTTATACCTCGATGACCTTTATGACAAATGGAAATTATATTTTCTCTCATTTACTTGAGTGGAATGATTTTGTCACCACGGAAAATAAACATCTCATCCACACTCAGTTCATCATGTACTTCCCAAAATGCTTTCATATGTTCTAACACCTCTTTTATGACTATCTTCCATCCATTCATCCTTTTGCAAACACTTCCCATGTTCATTTGTAAATATTCCTGCGACACAAAAATCATTCCAGGGATCTTGATCAATTTATTTGAGAGGTAGTGACATTCTACGTAGAAAATCAGCTGTAAAGCTTTTCACTCCAGGTACATATTGAAGTTTATACAGATAATCCTGTAATCACACAGACAATCTAGCAATTCTTGCAGAGGTTCGTGCTAAACTCCCTGTGGTTAACAATTTGGTCAAAGGTTTATGGTCTGACCTGAATATAAATGTTCTCCCCACATGAACTTTAGAAAATGTTCCATTGCCCACATACATGCTAACGACTCCCTCTCTATCACCGAGTATTTCTCCTCCGTAGGTGACAGAGAACGAGACACAAATGTAATGACAACTTCTTTGCCTTCTTCTGTTCTTTGGGTGAGAACACTTCCTAAACTTTTCCCACTGGCATCTGTTGTCTACCATAGTTTCATCAGTGGGATTGATCCTTGCAACACTGAGCACTGCTTATTGCTTGTTTAATTTCTTTGAATGCAGGCTGACATGTATAACTCCACTCAAAAGTTGCTTTATTCCTGCATTTTTCATTAGCAATAATCTCATATTAATACGCCTTCTCTGAGAAATTTTCAACAAACTTAGAATAAAACTTGGTAATCCTAAGAATGACCGAAGCACATCTTTAGACTTGGGAGGCGGAGCTTTATTTATGGCTTCTACCAATTTTTCTTTAGGTTTTATTCACATCTGGCTTATTTCATGCCCCAGGTACGTAACTTTCCTTTCAGCAACTTTGCACTTAGCATTCTCTGCTGCTAACCCTTAGTTTTCTAAAATGTGTAACACTTTCCTTAAAACTTTATCTTGAGTTTTTTTTTCCCATAACAAAGATATCATCTTGAAAAAATTTAACAATAAGTGTCTAAACAATTACAACTTCTTCCTGTAACTTTCTCCTCCATTACAGACCTCCACCTAACGGTTCAACATTCCCAGACACATTTCTAGAAACAGTCTCAAACCCTATAACATTATACTCCAACCTATGCATTCTTGTGGACCTAAACATTTGGTTTGACAAACCCATTATGCCCCATCTAAAAGCTATCATCACTGGCCCAGTCACATTGAACCTACATCAGATTGTACACAACCCCACACACATCGCTGGACACATCCTAGATGTCATTTTTGCAAACCCCTAAAATAGTTACCATTCAAAGCATCACACCAATCACATGGTCAGGCCATCATTTTGTAACTTCTGACATAAAACACCACAAATCAACACACCCCATAGCACCTTGCATACATACATATATCGACCATGGAGCAAACTAAATTTTGAAGACTTAGAAACATAACTAACAGCCAACACAGATCTAGATGCAATAAATACAATATAAAGTAACAAATCAGAAGGCTGCAACAGACCTGGCACAAAACAAACAACATTCAAACAAACTTCAGCTACACAAACTTAACAGAACATACAAATCATCAATCAAAAAAGCTAAAAAAAAGGTACTACTCAGACAGAATGCAAAATACTAAATCTGCAACTAAAGAATTTTATAAAATTATCAATTAATTTTGAAAACCTAAATGCTTGGAAGGAAGTCATCCCACTACTTAGGATTTCACAAACAAACTGGCAATTCATTACACAACCAAGGCAGAAACAATGGACTCCTATTTGAAACAGAAGAAAACCATCAGCACCATCCCGTTTCCTAAAATCCCCTCCAGGAGTAAAGCAACCCAGCCTCTGCACTCCTTCAAACAAATATCACAAGGTGAATTTATGGATTTGGTCAAAACAAGCAGGCCTTCCGGCTGCCCTTCTGACCCTTGTCCACCACACATCTTTGAGAACATTTATAAATGCAGTCATTGCAATATGTGTAATATACCTTTACACAGAACTCTTAATTTTAGTTTTAATGGAAGTAATACATATAAAATTGAGACATTTATAAATTGCAATACCAAATATGTTGGTTACATAGTACTATGTGAATGTGGTAAAATCTATATGGGTAGTACCACTGGGCCCCTTAAAGAGAGAATTCAGGAGCACATGCGCTCAATAAGGAATAATGACCTCTATTTCCACATAGTGCGCCATATTAGTAAGACACCTCCTACATCGGAGATCCCAGTGATTAAGTATGTGGGGATTAGTCAAACTCTTGTGCATCCTAGAAGTGGGAATAGGATGATGGGATTGAGACTAAATGAGGCAAGATGGATAATCAAACTAAATCCCATTGAACTAGGCATGAATATAGACAGTGAAATGCATATTTCTTTATCATCATATACCAAACAATGGGTAATGTGATATAGATGTATCACATGCTGGACAATTCTCTTTAATGAAATGTGATTGGTATGACCAACGGATGGAGGCATACAATGGTTACCAGTGGCTATACTTTAATGGCTGATAGCAATTTGGAATGTTTATAATAACTTAATTGTATATGGAGACAATAAGATATGTGAAACAATTTTAGAGAATTTTACTAATCTCTCCTGTTTAACAACTATGAATTGTTGCATATGACTACCCCTTTCTATATATACACAGGGGGGCATGTTTAACTCATCTTTTCCTCTCTAACCACTAATTATGAACAAGAGTAAGCACAACTTAACTTTATGCTCATTGATAACTATAGAAAAGGTTATTGGATCCTAGGATGTGAGGTTCAATATGATGATATTTGGCTCATTTCTGGTAATAAGATATAATTAGCAGAATAATACGATTCAAATGCCCTAGGGCATCATGTATATATGGCTCTGCTACAATATGAGGAATTATGGAATGTTGGAACATCTGTGATCCATTTATAACACGGTGTTCTCTTAGCTTTAGGGCATTTTTTGGTATTATATGAAGTTGCCCGTTTTTGGTAACACATGCTGTGGCTTTTATGAATACTAATTTCTCAAATATCTCTCATTTTGAGAACCTGGTGGATATTATAAATGGACAGTGAGTGGTATTGTGATTAAAATTAAGACTTTGCCTTTTCCAATATGGCAACCGATCCCATTGAAGAACCGTTTGAACTTCCATTTCGACTGAAGGTACCAAACATCCATGGACACGCTGTAACTGACACTTTATTTTCAAAAATAGATTCAGTAAACAGGTTTAGTGTGTTGATGACTGCTGTGGATGCTCTTATTCCTTCTGTTTTTGGGCCCTGCGCAGTGTAACAGATATGCGAGAAAGATTGTCTTTACAAAATCGGAGTGCGTATTTTATGAATAATGGGTCGTTTTGATTAGTAAGTGTGAATATCATGATATTCTTTCTGTTTGAAAATGTTCTCATAATATACTAGACAAACATTTTTGATCCTTACTTTTATAAAACAAACAGATGACTTGTATAGGATCTGTGCCTTTTTCAAGATGGCCACCGCCTGATGTGGAAAAACATTTTCGGTTCCTTGTTGAATTGGAGGCTTATGAACTGCGCTCTGATTGGATGTTCTGCCCTTTAAATGGGCTTGACGTAATTGATTCAGGTTTGCTCGCGCGTACCGTGTACGATATGTGGGGACTCAAGTAGAACTACGGAAATACAGGTAAAAATATCGCTATAGAATGTTAAAATGGAGGTTAAAGTGTATTAGACTTTTCTGATGAACAAGTTGTTGTCAAAAGTGTAAGCACTCTAATGTGTATTGTATGAGATTGTTGTAAATACTATCGTCAATAAAATACTAACAAGACTGTTTTCCATCTATGATTGAATTCTTTGCCCTTTGACATGGGGCTGATTCAATCATCTCAGGTTCGCTGACGTGTGCTGGTCACATTATATAGGGCTTCACACATAGTTACATGCTTACGGATATGAACACTGCTGTGGAGATAAAATAACATTATAGCTGTAGCACTTAGCGGGGATTTATATATGATATTGGCCCTGAATTTGTGTTTTGGGATACTTAAATATATTGGACCAAATTATGTGCTGTAGACATGGTTTGGCTAGCTTAATTATGGAAGAATGTGTTATTACTAATTGATTTTTTAGAATTAGATATCTATAATCTTCAGCACGTTATTGTAATGTAGATTTGGATTTTTGTTGTTGTTTGCCTTGTCCAGATGTGTACAAGTAAAGCACTCACAGTGTAGATTGCTATTGAAACTTGGAGACTCCACTTTGGGAACACAAAATTAAACATTGTGCCAAATTGAGATTTTGTCAAATAAACTTTGAGGGAAAATATAAGGTTGGTTTATTTGTAGTTTGTGGGCAATCATTTTGCAATATACATAGTCTGAAATATGCAGCTTTCTGATGAATTTTTGACTTTCCTCTCTAGCGTTGCGTTCCTTGGAATTAAAATGTACTCATGAATGGGAATAAGGTACATGTAGCAATAGAATTTCTATTGCATAGGACACTATGGCCTTACCACAATTTTAACTTTTCAGTCCTGTAAAATATTAAAGCATGTTTTATGGAATATGGGATCACTAGGGTTTTTTTTTGTTTTTTTCCTAACCCTATATCTGTTCTGAATGGACTTATGGGTGATGGAGCACATTTTAATGTATGTTTTTTTTATATGTGCTTGGAAAACTGTGACTTTGGGATACATGGTGCTTTTGGATAATGGTTTTTAAAAGGATTTTTACATTTGGTGGTCTCAGTACTGACGTTTTTAGTAACAATTTGTGAACCAGTGGAACAGGTTGTGTAACACTATCTTTTTATGCTGACTCCTAATCAGCCTTGAAAAAGTCCTGGAATGGGACGAAACACGTTTCGGCTGAAGTCTGCAATTATTGGCTGAGAATATACAAAGATTGAACGTCTTAGATCTGCAACTACTGTTGAGTAAAATTCTATGTGAACTGTCATTTGTTTCTTAAATTGTTTAAGATCGTGTAAATGTATGAGACCATACAAACTATGAATGCAAATATTTATAAGTACTTTAGTAAATGGAATTAGTAAAGATAATAATAACCAGAAAGACATACACCCATATGTCTAAGTATTTTTTTTTCTTTCACTAATCCCCATATTTAATCTGTGTACCAAATATAATTATTCATGTGGTTATAACAAATACTATTCCAACAACCTGATGTAAAATAATTTAGTTATAGAGTGCTCCATTATATTTTTTGTTCTGTTATACCTGTAAGAAGAATCATCAATAACTCTTTAACTACAGGAACTTTTCCTGAAGACCTGAAAAAAACATACATACGGCCGTTATTAAAGAAAACAAACCTAGACCCGCATGATCCCAACAACTACAGACCAATTATAAATGGACCTTTCCTGGGCAAACTGATAGAAAGAGCAGTGTTCGCCCAGATGTCACAATTCATTGAAAACAACTCCATACTTTCAGACTACCAAACTGGATTTCACCCAGGAAGAGGAACTGAATCGGCACTCATAGAAATCTGGGATGATCTTAAAAACACAGTTGACCGCAATGGGGTTTCTGCACTACTTCTCTTGGACCTCTCAGCTGCCTTTGATACTGTTGACCATGACACCCTAATTCAAAGACTCCACAAAGCCGGCATAGAAGGGACTGCTCTCGACTGGATTACAACCTAACTTCAAAACAGAACTAATATTATCTATTCTCGCCCCTTCTCGTCCAAACTCCACCTCACAAAAGCAGCCCCCCCCCCAGGATCAATCACCTAACCTATGTTTTTCAACATCTACATGATATCATCACCAGAACTGATCAATGATTGTCAACCCACATCCTACAACTATGCAGATGACACACAAATACTACTTAAATTGGAATGCCCCAAAGACATTGAAAATTTACAAATCTTCAGTTGCCTCAGAGCCATTGATCAGTGATGACTTGGAGCCATCTCAAATTGAATGCTTCCAAAACGGATATACTCACATGTGGCAACTAGAAAAATTATGATCCACTATGCGCCTGACCTGACGATCTGGGACTACCTCCTCAAGTATCCAAGGAAGTTAAAAACCTTAGAATTACCATGGACTTCAAGTTAACAATGAATGCCGATGTGGACAAATTAGCACAATCAATCTTCATCACCTTGAAGACTCTGCAACTCATCTTTCCCCATCTTGGATTTTCACACAAGGTGCAGGCTACTATCTCTCTTGTAAGATCCAACTTCAAGCTGCTTTGTATCACCCACAAAGCTATCAGTTATCCTGGAACACGACCACTTTTCATCAGAAACAAAATAACCAAATACAACAGGATTGGCACCCCGCCTTAAAACACCACCATACAAGAAAAAGACAATAGGTGGTACATCCTTCTCTGTTCAAGCAGCCAAACTATGGAATTCATTACCCTCAAATATAAGATCCACAGATAACTATCTTGTCTTCAGAAGACTACTCAGTAGTTGGCTCTTTCCTTCATAACCACCATATCCAAACAGCAATGGACTGCATATGCCTGTGTTGATGAATATTTATAATCTGATTGTGTGTGTATTCTAGATATGTATAGCTCTTTAAAAAATATGTCTAGTTACTAGTTCATAATAATAAATTATACACATACTCTTTAAGCATGTTGAACAAATGTATATTTACTCAGGGTTAGATATATATATGTATGTGTGTGTGTGTGTGTGTATATATATGCTTTCTGTGTGTGTTCTATGCTTAACATGTTCATAGGTCATTGCATAGCTCCTCGATAAGTTGTTATATTAGATACTTCTGAATCCCTGCTTTCTGTTTTATATCACAATAAGCAAATGTTATCTTACTTATTTAACAGCAAGCATTTTGCTTGAATGTGAAGGACACTTCTAGGAAAGTACACTTATTAATTAACATCAAATTTTACAAGTCTTAAAAGTCTGTGTTTATACAATACAACTTTACTTCTCATATTATTATACCCATTCTTATATCCTTTGCACATATATTCACTTACTATGTATTTACATATCTATTTATTTATTACTCTAGTCCTACTGTACTAGAGAAAAAAGACATAAAAATAAATAAAATTAAATATATACACTTCAAAAATTAATATTTAAATAAAAAATAAATAAATACAAAATAAAATTAAATTTACTCTCTTGTAAGCTTTACTCTGTCTGTCTCCCTATCACCCTATATCTCTATCAATCTATCCTCCATCCCCACTCTGACTCATCCCAAACCCATTCTACTACTTTGAGCTCCAAAATAACCCTGCCTAAGCTCTTCCCTCCTCTACCGCTCCTGGCTCACCCAACACCTCAGTTTACTACTATGATCTCCCAAACAACTCTACTAAATTCTCCCTCATTTATCTAACCTTTGACTCATCCAAAACCCCATCTGCTACTATGATCTCCCTAACCCCTTTCCACAGACTCCCCACTTCCCCATCCCTCCTTTGAGAATTGAGAATTCCATCACCACTTAATATATATATATATATATACATATATATATATATATATATATATATATATATATATATATATAAGAACTTTACGAACATTCTATACTCTACATTGTACTTCGCTGTTCAAAATAAGTAATACATAACCACTACTACAGTGCTCTGTGGATCTACCCATCAGCCAGTCATTATGCTGCTGTCTGCTATTTGAGACTTTGATGAAGTTGGGAAGGTGTTGGGAGGGTTAATTGAGGTTGTATGCCAGTTGTTTAGAGCTGGATGCAGCATGAGGTCTTTTCAGAAAGTTGGACGAAGTCTGCTGATATTCTGGGTCGGTTAGTTGAAGTTGGATGCCTTTTTGGACAGTTGGCCGAAGTGGGAAGCCATAGTTGGACACAGCTGGAGGATATTTTTGAGAGTTAGTCGAGACTGGAGAGTATGTAGTACATTTGTTCAGTGTTGGAGAGGATTTGAGGCTAAATGTCCTACCGTGGAGAATATTTTAGGAGTTATCACGTTTAGGAAGATGTTTAGAGCTGACTAGAGCTCTAGATTTTAGTGACGTAAATGTGGCTTTCTATTCAGTAATGTTTTATAGTCGGAGGGATCTTCATATTTGTTGTGGTTTGGTCTTAATATCGACTAAGCCATGAAGAAGTGTTTTCGTTTGCTGAACTGCAGCTTTAAGGGCTAAAAATAAAGAGTGTTTGCTCAGCAGCCCCCTGTGGACTCTCGCCTGCACTCCTGCCTGTTGCCTTGGAAGTCCTCAGCATCCTGGCTGACGCCGTCCCTGGAGCCCACGCACGGCCCTCTGGGAGTCAGGAGCCAGGGTAACTGGGCCGGAGGCACGCGGGGTGGCTGCACAGGATAGGCCTTCGGTGGAGCAGAAAGGAACACCAGGTGCCCAGACCCGTCGGGGGATTTAATGTGAAATGACACAAGCGAATTTCCAAGCCATCCATTTCATTTTTAAATATTTGCCTGGTTCCGTTACCAAACACCTGTGTCGCTTCTGTGTACAACAAGAAAGAGTAGAAATGCAAGTAACTGAGTGTAATGTTAATCTAACGCACAATGTGAGTTGAATCGCCTCCAGACGCTTGGGCATGCTGTCCATATGCCTCAGAATGTCCATGTGCTCATGCTACTCACACTTTCCATGTCCACGATACTCCTCAGACTGTCCATGTGCCACGTGCTGCTCAGACTGTCCCTGTGCCACGTGCTCCCCAGACTGCCCATGTGCCCCACGGTCTATCCCGTGTCCTTTTCTTCTACTTGTTCATGTATGCCACGCTCCTCACCAACTGTCAATGCACCCCACGCTTCTCACTGCCCACGTACCCCCCGCTATCCTCCATGTTCACGTACCCCGCGCTCCATAGACTGCCTGTCCAATCATACTGTGCTTCTCTTACTGTCCCATTGTGTGCCCCAGTCTCCTACACTCCCTGACCTTGTGCTCTGGCCTCTTTAAGGTGTATGCTGGTTTGTTTGAAGCGCCCCACACAATTTGTCCCCGGGCCCTAAGCCCCTCTCCCACACTCTATCTGCCCATTATCTGCAATCTCCTCACACTCTGACTGTATGCCCCAAGCTCTTAGCACTTTCTGTCTGCCTGTCTCAAGCTCCTTGTGATGATTGTGCTTGCACTGAAGCTATTTACAGTATCTCTGTGCCCTAAGCTCCTCACACTGTGTGCCACTGCACCTCGCCCTTGCTGAGGAGGTCGCTGTGCTGGGAAGAAGACACATCTTATGCTCCGCTCTGCTCAGTATGGATTAGTGGGAGACACAGCCATGATGGGTCTCTTCTCTGCCCTAGAGCATTAGACTTTGTGTCGGCGCAAGAACCAGAAAGGCACAAAAGAAAGAAAGCAAAAGATAGGAAAACGGCAGTGAAGGGAGGAAGCATGGATGAAAAGGAACCTACAAGAGTGAATTAAAGAGACAGGAAGTGCGGGTGGTGGAAAAAAGAGGTGTGAGGTGGAATCAAAACTAGGCAGCCATGGAAATCTGCAACCTTCACATGTGGCAGCTCTGTCAGAAACACTTTGGGTCCCATGAACCCATGAGCTAAATAGGAAAGGGGTGATGTGGGTTATGATTCGGGGAACTTTTACCTTATTAGTTCACATTTAATGGGTACACACTGTCTTATTTAGATAGTACTAAAACTGAGTATTGCCTTTTGTAAGTATTGAGAGGAGTTGGCACTTCAAGCAATGAATGGACCAAGGAATATCAATTTTAAAAAATGTCACCAATTGGGGAATACACCATCAAAGTAACACAAATGAAAAAACATAATACGAATATAGTTGAAGAGTGCCCAGAAGAAAAAATAATGCAGAAATTGAAGGAAGTAAGAGGGGGCATGAACGTTCTTTATCCATTATACATGTGCGGGTACCTTAATTTGAATGTTGCCCGGTGTGGGTGAAGGTCCGTGGGTAAGGGTGAGACGCTGGACATTTTTGAGATGATGACTGTACGGATGTCATTTTCACGTCAGAAAGATTCCTACTGTCATGGCTATAGCTTGGGAAAGAGAGACGAACCAGTGGGCTTGGGCAGATGGGTTGTACATTATTACACTTTGTGATAGGGAAACAATGAGACTCTAAAAGTGTTGACTTGGAATTCGATAACAACTGAAGGAGTATCTTTAACAAATGATGCAACATTGGAAAAAAGTGCTGGTGATGAAAATTCTGCTGCCATAAAATGGGTTAAGGTTCATGAACAGTGGGGTATGAGGCGTGCTAATACCAGTCAGCTAGTTCTGCTGACCGCTGACCACTGGAGTCTGATCCACTCCATATTTTAGGTGCGCGGTTGTGACCTGCCTGAACAATTCAATAAGGGACACTAAGGTCCAGATTTACAAAGTTGTCAGGTAACGCAGTGCACCACCCAAACTTGTTTAGCTGTGTTACATAAGATGGAGAGAGCAGGGAAGAGCCATATCCACTAAGACATGACACTCTCCTGCTCTCTTCCTAGCGCTGGATCACAATCAGGCTGACGAGCGTGACACACCCGCCTTTGCACTACAGTGAAAAGATGCCTGCATCCAGTACCCTCCCAGAACACAGTACTGTGCATGGGATGAGCGAGAGAGTGTGAGACAAGAGAGGCAGAGAAGCACAGAAAAGGGTGAGGAAATAAAACCCCCCAAAAATAGTAAGTTTAGATAAAATAAATATTGCGATAGGTTAGGGGAGGTGCTACAGTTCTGGTCCTGAATTGCACAGTACTGGAGGGATGCAAACTCCACACCCACAGTTACTAGTCTGGTGTGGGAACACCCCGCCATTACCTTCCAGATCCAGTTTTAAAGAGATAAAGCTGCACAGAAATCCAATTTTCATGGGGGTTAATTCTTCCATTTACTACTGGCTGTGAACATGCAGGAATTGGGAGGAGGGGCTTTTGCCCGGGGTGGTGGAGGGAGGGGTTTGGGAAGATATGGAAGGAAGGGGAAGGAGTATTCTGGTACTGAGACCAATGTATGCTACCCCTTTCTGTAAAGTGAGAGTCGGTGAGGATTTGGGGTCTGCCTGCTGTTTCAGTAGAAGCCTGAAGTAATTTTACCCGTAAGAATATCCATCTGGTAAAGTTGGGTCCAGTGTTCCTCACCACACCAGACTGATATGATGCCCCTAGCTCAAAGAAGGAGTGCTTTCCAATTCTCCTTGCCCCAACTTAAACTTATGTTTGGCTGATGGAGAATACCTAAACAACCACGTATACATTATTAAAACATTTCTGCGTGTTAGAGAGCTCTGCTGTCCCACAAACCCTTACCGCTCAGCCAAGCTGCCAGTTTGGCCATCATCCATACGCAGATGAGAAGTGGGTGTTATCACTTTACCCCTCGCCTGGTCTTTTGAGAGATTTCCTTCTGATCTTAGAGACTCATATAATGGTCTGCCGCAAGGATCGTCTCCCATCGTAGGTACTACCTTTTGGGACCCTCCTCGTTGGCAAGCTAGGAGATAGATTCCTAATGCTCAGGTATCCCTTTCTGGTCTGCTGAGAGAGGGCTTTGCATCGTGAGGGATGCTGCATCAATGTATCGCATCCTATTCACTTACCTCTGGTCAGTACTTTAAACTGAAATATAGCAGGGAGGGTAGCCACTATTCCAGAGTACCTGTTTGCTTCTGAGAAGTGCTGATATTCTTCCTATAAAAGTATCGCTCCAGCGCTGAGCAGTGCAGGCACTCTCCCTATCAAGTTAGAGAAGTGCAGGTAGTTAGGCCCATATTTTTGGGCTTTCTGGAACAGGGCCGCGTATCAAGCCAGCTTGCTGCGCTGCCCTTCGCCACAGAGAATGGCCAGGAGTGCACTGTATTTATCCAATGACGCATTCTTGTCCTTTCACCCTGCACTGGTGTCCTTCTGGCAGCCTAGCACCAATGCAGGCAGGTGCTTGCATTGCATGCAGGATTAGTTTTGTGCAGGAAGGAAGATCTTCCTGCACAAAAACAATCCTGAGAGTTTTTTTCCAAGAGGAAACAAGAAGAAGAAATAAACATGTTTCTCCTCCTTACGCCTCTCCTGGGGAGGCGTACCTTTTTGGGGCATTCCCAAGTTTACAAGTTCTCGAAGTGAGTCAAAATCTTTGGATGTTGTGTAATGTAACACAGTGATTTGTGCTGCACTACATTATGCGATATTTATGAAGCCACGCAGGTCCACGCAAGGTGGCCTTGTGTGGCTTCATAAATCTCACTTAAGGTTTGCATCGCTCTTGCTGCTACGCATACTAGGCCACAAATATCACTCTTAGTGCCTGACAGCACATGTTCATTTAAAGCACTGCCTCTGGTCGATGGCCCTCCCAAACTTCTCAAATTCCAGCCCCCACCCCTCTTTTTAGGGGTGTTCCGCTCACCCTGGACTTCCAGCCCCACCTATCATACCCATGCATGATCTCTAGGTTGTTCACCTTCCAGTCCACCACAATTTTACAGTGGCTCCAGTGCTTACTTTGTAAATAAATAAATAAACAAATAAATAAAAAGTGTAGGAGCCCACCGTCGGCGCTGCCAAACGGGGGCTGCTGAGTACCTCACTGCCTAGTCTTGATTCCACCTCATGTCTCTTTCCTTCCCACTCTACTCTTCCTCTTGACGATTCTTCTCCATGCCAGCTTTCTCCCTTTGTCACTCTTTTCTATTCTTTCCCTTTACCTTTCCCCTTTCCTGCCCTCCTTTCTCGTGCTCTGGTCTGATGATGTGAAATAAATCCTAGGCCTCAGAAATCAGTGCTGGTGCCCAGCACGTGCAACCACTGGTATAGATTAAGCAATGATTGCTTTACCACTAGCTGGCTCAGTGAGAGACAAGCTGCCGGTCGGCGTGACTGGGCAAGTAGCTCTCCCTGGGTGGAGGAAAATGTACTCTGTCCCTGTGGAAGCATCACAACCTCTTGTGCCCCAGCTCACTTTCGGTTACTTGGACACGCGTCCCTCCAAGACTATCATGTGTGCTGTAAAATATATCTGCTGTCGGAGTGGACAACACTGACCGCACACAAAAGGACTATAATGTGGGGTGCAGCGAATGCCCCTGTGTGAAGCCCTAACTAATCTGTGCTCTTACATAACCTGCGACCTACCCACACATATTCCGAGGCGCCCCATTGTCCATGGAAAAGGACATGGAGGGAGGGAAAAGATACAACAGGAACTGATTTGATTCCGACTTTGTTTTATTGTTTTATATAGACACATAAACAACCCACTGACATCTTGGAGCATTTGACAAACTAGGATTCTGTCACGAGATATGAATGATGACAAGTCATGACTCAGCCAAGCAAACATTAATATTTTCCAAAGGATAGTACGTTAGAAGTATCCTGGTTTCCAGCATGCATATCCCATGTTGCGTTTGCCTGCACTGGACAATTAGTACCAGCTTCCTCTGGAAATGGGTTTAAGGATGAGCATAAAATGTTCATCAATACACAAGCAGGGGCACCGAATGTAATTCCCTCCCTTGCTTCAAAGGACCTGTGATCACCCGGATATCTGATGGCAAGGAGTGCCTTAACTGCTCCCTAAGGCATACTGGAAGGTAGTGTAAGGATTTCAGAGGGAGGGAACAGAGTTATTTTTTTGATCAGAGTCTTGGTGGACGCTGCATTTTGGGTCACTCAGAGTCCCTCGAGCTGTTTAACAAGACGGATCCATAGAGAAGCGGTACACTTCAGTGTTACATGTACAGGATCCCAGCTAGCGGTCTCATGATGGTTGACTGTACAACTGAAGAACCACGATTGAGCGCACTGCCCAGATGGAGGACTCACACGTCGATCAGCAAACCCCGGATGACTCGGGTCCTTTCCTATCACTATGGAAGATGATGTATGACCAGAACGTCTATGTGTGTATGGATTACACATGTGGAAAACCTAACGAAAGAACTTGGGTCCTTAGTTAAGGCATGGTCGACTTTACTCCATTCCCCCAGATCTGCAGAGGAATGCACTCCACTGCCGTGGCAGAGTACAACCTGCCAAATGGAGACATCTCCTACAGGCAGGCAGAGACCTTTGTGCCTACAGAAGAGCTTTGAAAACCAAACTCCACAAGAAGGAATTTGCTCTTGAAAAACAAGAAAAACAAATGCCCCAGCCATGCTCAGAGATTTTCCCAGCATTTATGGAATACTCATTTGTTTTTCTGGCGGTCTCAGATATGAAAATATTAGAGCTGAATTTTCATCTTAAATAAGGCAAGCAGTCTAAGGTACTTCGACCATAGCCTAATGTGAGTCAGACTGCTGGTCCAAGGCTTCCACTGGCAGAGCCAGTGGGGTCTCCCCTGGCAGGAACAGAGCAGGGGAACTGCGAGCCTTGTGGACAGTGTGCTTGCGGCTTCTGTGGGAGAGATGCTGTTTGCCAAAACCCTAAATAAAACCCTCGGTACTTGTTTTACTCACTTTCAGACCTCCAGACCCCATGTACTCCATTACAGCAGAATACTCACATGCCACACCAAATCCCGCCAGTGGGGTCACTCGAAGACAGGTAGGGTGAGTAAAAGCACAGTACTGGGCCCTGAGTCGTCTTATCAGGTGTCTCAGACAGATGTTAATTATCAGAGGGTGTGAAGGGTCACAGGGGCACCCTCAATTTTTGCACTGATGAAAACACAATGATCTTCATTCTTGCCCACTGATCCCCATTCTGACAGAAAGGATCAGAACCACTCTATGACATCCACTTGTCCTTAGCCAATAGTGGTGCACCAGCCAATCCAATTGGAAGGTTGCATCTTCAAGGTCGAAGGTCGCAGGCATGCCTAACCTGTGGAGGAGTGAGGTCACCTGTTGTCAGCCTGCTCTAAGACGTCTTCACGAATGGGCCCAGCATTGGTTCACTCATCCATGCACACAAATCTTGACTGGCGATACCCTCTTAGATTTTCAATAAAAATACAGCTGATTTATGTCTGCCTGTTTGTTCTACTCGCGAAGAGCTCTCTAACGCCCTCCCAACCCCCTGGAGTCACGCAGCATTATTCAATAGCATCTGAACCCTCGTACTTACTAGTTATACTCACTTAGCATCAAAGGGCTGAGGCCTGAGTGAGGGATTTACAAAGTTACTCACCGCTGCCTTAGACCTGCTCCTAAGCCTCAGGGACTCGGCGATGGATCGATGGAGTAAAAGTCTATCGATCAGTCGGCCTCGTGTGGACTTAGGAAGTCGGAACCTGTGTCCTCGTCGCAGCGCATATAACGGGGAATCCCCATGACTCTCATCGTCAGTGTGGGTAAACTCGGCGGACCAATCAGTGAGACTGGTAGAGCTGTGCTAGAGGAAGTGAAATGTCAGATAAACTTGGCAACTCCGACAGAGCCAAGGCCTTGGAACGTGAGGATCAGTCACTGGGCAGTCAAGAACTGTGGTTGACTCTGCCTAAGGAGTTTCGGGAGCATGCAGACACATTTCCGTACAGGCGGTCCACCTCTAACAGCGTGATTTGGTGACTTCTTAACTAATTGGTAACCAGTGTATCTCCCTTGGAAAGTTATACACCTGATTTTTAGGTCGAAGACTACTACTACTGATAACAACATCAGGGACATTCGGAAAGCTTCCCTGGGCAAGCATTGCTTACCATTGCTTACCATTGGCTTTGTGGTTTGTATCTCACATTTGCCTGCTATTTGCTGGTCCTGTTTGTTTTAGGCTGATCAAAGCGAGAGGGTTTATGTGACAATGCTCGCTCCTGCTGGCTTGAGGAAGGTTGTGCGATGTTATTTTTTTATAGCATAACACTTCACAAAATTTAAATGTCTGTAAATAAACTGTGCAGATATTTCAGAATATGTCGGAATTAGGACAGCACAAACGAAGCACTTTTTTTGGCAATTCTGAAGTGTGGTGGAAACAAATATTTTAAAACTATCTAAACAAATGAATAACTACAAATGAATAACTAGGTGATATCTCTTCCACAGGTCATTGTTTGTGCGCTGCATTCTTTTATCAGTTAAACTGTATGTCTGTGCAATTGTAATTGTAATTTCAATTGAAGATGTGTTGTCTGTAATGGCAGTAAACTACTTCACCAGGCATACTCCACTTTACCCAACTCCACTGTACTCTACACCACTCCACGTCACTGCACCATACTCTGTACCACTGTAGTCTATGCCACTTCACTCTGTGCCTCTCTATTCTTCTCTATGTCACTGCATTCTACCCCACACTACTCAACTATGCACCACGGCACTCTTAGCCACTGGATTCTATACCAACTCAGTCTACTCTGCAACACTGCACTGTACACCACTACTCTCCGAGCCACTCTGCTTTGGATTGCTCCACTCTATGCCACTGAACTCTATGCCCTTCCACTGTAAGCCACTCTAATTTACTTTGCAGCCTACGACACTCAACTCTATGCCACTGCACTCTATGCCACTCTATACCATTCCATGCCACTGCAATCTACCCTGCGCTACTCCACTCTATCCCACTCTATTTTATACCACTGCATACGTTACTGCACTACACACCAATCTACTCTACACCATTGCACTCTACATCACTTTACTCTGTACCGCTCCCTGCCACTGTACTCTACACCAATGAACTCTATGCCACTCCACTCAACACTACTGCACTTTACAACACTATACCCTGCAACACTGCACTCTCTGCCACTGAACCCTATGCCACTCTACTCTGCCCCACTGCACTCTACTCTAAGCCACTCTACGCCAATGCACTCTACGTCATTACACTCTATGCCAATTCACTCTACGCCACACTAATGTACTGTGCACCACTGCACTCTACTCCACTTCACTTTACGCCTCTCTACTCTGCTCAGCACCATGCTACTCTATGCCAGTGCACTCTACCCCACTCTACTATGCACCACTGCACTCTTCACCACTGCACTCTACACCACTCCAGCCTAGGTCACTTCTCTCTACATGACTCCACTCTATGCCATTCCACTCAATGCCACTCTACTCTGCATCACTGCACTCTATGCCACTACTCTATGTCACTGCACTCTACCCTGCACTACTCCACTCTATACCATTTCACTCTACTCTGAAACAATATATTCTATGACTCTGCACTCTATGCCACTCCACTCTACTCTGTCACTGCTCTCTTTGCCACTGCACTCAACTCTGCACCACTCGACGCCACTGTATTCTACACAACATTATTCAAAACCAAAGCACTCTATGCCACTGCACTTTATGGCAACTACTATGCACCACTGTACTCCATGCTACTATGCTCTACTCTGCAGCACTTTACACCACTGCATACTATGCCACTCTACACTACTGCACTCTCTGGCATGCTATTCTATTCTTCACCATTGTCAACACCACTGCACCCTGCACCACTGCACTTTACAACACTGCACTATATGACACTGCACTCTATGACACTACACTCAATGCAAACCATTCCGCACCACTGCGCTCTATGTCACTGCATTCTACTCTGCAAAACGTAACTCAATGCCACTGTGCGCCAATGCAGTATGCCACTACACTCTATGTCACTCTAGTCTGCATCCATGTACGCTACACCACTTTAATCTATTCTGCACAACTGCACTACATGCCACTGCACTCCATGCAAATGCACTCTACTCTACACCACTCTACTCTACACCTCTGCATTCTAACCTGCACTACTCCACTGTTCCCTGCACCACTTCACTCTATGCCACTACACTGTACTCTGAAAAAAATCATCTCTAAGCCACTGCCTCTGCACCACTCCACTCTGACCCATTCATTGCCATTACACTCTACGCCACTGCAGTCTCCTCTGCTCCACTCTATGACACTGCATTCTACGTCACTCTACTCTACGTCACAGCACTCTACGCCAATGCACTCTACACCACTTTACTCAAAACCAATGCACTCTGCACCAATGCACTCTACGCCAAGCTACTCTGCACTACTGTGCTTTACATCACTTCACTCTAGACCCCTCTACTCCACTCGGCGACACTACACTCTGTGACACTCTACTACATTCTATGCTACTCTACAACAATACTCGACTCTATGCAACTGCCTCTACGCCATTCCATGCCACTTTACTCCATTCTATTCTATAACACACTACTGCATTCTGCTCCTCTCCACTCTATGCCACTCCACACAGCTCAACTCTACAACACTCGACTCCACTATATGCCATTCCACTCTCCTATACTTCTCCACTCTATGCCACTCAACTCTATGTAGTGTAAATAACAATTTTTTCCTGCCCTCCCCCCTCCCAACAATGCAAACCTTCATGTGATCACAACAATATTGTAAGCAGAAAGGTACATGTAGGGTCACTCCATCACTCATAGTCCTTAGACTCTCTTCCATTGTCAACTCCTCCACAGGAGTTAAACAAGCAAGTATTGGCAAACTCAATCGTCTTCTCTTTAGTATAGTGGAAAACAATCTATATAGCATCACTAAAAACACGCTGCACAAGTACAGCATGGAAGCAGTAGCGCAAGGTTCGCTAGTATAAAGAAAAGATACAGCATAGGCATCAGCAGTGCAAGCTTCCCTACGACCAGCAGCACACTTAGGGGCTTAATTACAAACCCCTAGCACCACTGGAGCATCACTTTTAGTAGCACTCTTGTGGCGCTGTCCCATTTCCATATTCCCAAGGCAGAGCTAAGCCACTTTGCGTGGCTTAACAGCACCTTGTAAATATGGGCCCCCTGACGCAGTGTCCTGTGGCAGAGGGCAGTGCAATGGGTGTTGCTGTGGGCTTTTCTACGCAACACTCATTGCTTTTGACACTGCCGCAGATCTTTGAGAAATGGTAAATGTGAAGCAGCGCCAAAAACTAACGCCACCCCCGGGATGGCATTAGAGTGGCGCAATGAGGAGAAATACTTTTATTTCTCATTTTTGCTTTTTGTATGTGTGTTGCATTATGCAGAAGGCATAGAAAAAGCAAAACGCCATTATTGATTGTTTATCTGCACATAAGCAATCATTAAATAATGATGATTTGCTACTTCTATGTGTGGTGCATTATGCAGCA
The DNA here is from genome assembly GCF_031143425.1 of Pleurodeles waltl. Classification (NCBI taxonomy): domain Eukaryota; kingdom Metazoa; phylum Chordata; class Amphibia; order Caudata; family Salamandridae; genus Pleurodeles; species Pleurodeles waltl. The sequence continues at coordinate 738,591,983 of NC_090442.1, read as the reverse complement.
CACATTGAAGTAACAATTCACCATTATTGTTTGTTTTTTGTGCAGGAAGAAACACCGTCCTGCACATAAGCAATCATTCCCTGCAAAGCACTATGGTGCAAGGGTGCCTGCGTTGGTGCTAGGCAGCTAATTATAGTGCCGGCGCTAGGAAAAACACAGGGGTGTGCCATATTTTCATAAATATGGCACATCCCTGTGTCTCTGAAGTGCAGTGCCTAACTGGGCTGCTTTCTTGTAAATGAGGCCCCCAGAGTGAAAACATCAGTGTTGCATGTTTCTTCTTCTTAAACATCTGTCAGTTCCCATTGGATGCTATTGGATGACCTCAAAGTAGGCACATAATAACACAAGACGTTTTGGAGAGCAGGACAAATAGTGGGGTACAGAGGGAAACCTCGTAAAACCAGTGGGATAGATAGACATCACACAGTGCTGCATACTTTGCTAAAAGGACTAGCTTGAGTATTGTTTTGTGATCTCAAGTATTCATCTGGAGTATTGCTGCGATCTTTAAACACCATTTTTAGGATATTGCTTCCCAATTTGGAGACCACGTTTTATGTGTTTTCTGGTTCTGGAGAGCTCCACTGGGGTCACTGTGTCAAATGGTTGAAGTCCCATCTGGGGTATTGTGTCCACTTCATGAAGTATTGCCCCTACTTTTAGAGGCCATGTCTGCCACATTTTATCTCAAGTGGTCATGTTTTGCAAAATGCCTTGTAGTGGAGGCTGCACCTGAGGAACTGGTGTCTAGTTCTCGAGGCCACCCCTGGCATATTGTGTGCAGTTCAAGAAGGGTCATTGAAGGGGTCAGCTGGAGTCAGTGCTTAATTTGTAAAAATAAGAAAAGTGAGGGGTTCCACAATGTTTTTCTTAGGAGGCGGCTTCCCACTTCCACCTCTTGTACTGTCTCCGCCTGCATGAACAGTGTCCAAAGCCTACTGTAATACCTCTCCTGAATTGCACTCAGTGAGCCAGCCTTGCTCAAATTTGAGCTCTGAGGGAGGTCTCCTTGTGAAAACTTTGAAAAATGGGGTAAAGTATTGCCTTTCACGTAACATTTTTTACTTACATTTGCTAAAAAGCCAGAGACTCTGAGAGAGCACTCGGGACATCTCAATATAACCATTTGTGGGGCCTTTGGTTTTTATACCTCCACAGATTTCCTGGTGGTTTCCACTTTAGGTAATAAGTGTGAGTGTGTCTCACTAAGGGAAAAGATCAATTCCCTGAAACAAAATGTGAAGGTACACCACAAGATAAGCATGTTCTAGAACAACCTATTCATTTACCCCAAGTAGCTCAGTATGAATCTGACAGCTTAAACCAGTCACGCCTTTTAATCACACAGTACACTGCAAGCTTGGTGTTTTGAGCTCATGCTTACAATTAAAATTGAGAGCCAGGGAATGCAATATGTTGTTGGCAAAAAACCCAGGACTGGCAGAGAGTGTCAGAAGCAACATGGGACCGTGTAGCTGCATTGCATTAATGTGGTTTACTTGGGAATAGCTATTATTAAACACATTTACCAAGTACCAGTTTTGCAAACTAGAAAATAAAAACCTAATGCAAATGTACAAAATTGTTATGGATAATGATGGTTTGCCCTGTAAAAAATATCCTTTGTCCCTGTGATATGACACAAATCAAAGATAGTCGGATAGGAGGTCTGTGTAAGGGGAGCTGGCTGGGCCTGGGATGTAGATATCCATGCCCTGCATGGAGCCTGTGCTCATTCAGAACCGAAAGTAGTCCCTCTCTCAGTCAGCTCTGTTAAGAGACAGCATCTTAACTTACATTACCCACCCAGTAACTCTCTCAGCAAGTAATCACCTACCATTAACCATCTCTCCCCAGTGCTATCCCTGCTCTTCATCCTATCTTCCTCACAATAACTCACCTAACACATCAGTACCTGTATCCTTCATTAAGTACCTTTCTCTTTCAGGGCACACAATATACTACCTCCTCTTCTGCAGCTCATCTGTTCATCAAGGTACATGTATGCACTATTCCAATATTACACTTCCTATTCCTGTGTATCCCAACCCCTCTATGTACTAGTTATTATGCCAGTACCTACGACTCTTTCATTCCTGCTCACCATTGTCAAAGCTTTCCTCACTCAAGGATTCTTTCCAGAAGTTCTCAAGACTGGCAGATCGTTTTACTCCTAAAAAACCTACACTAGAACCTGAGGACATCAACAACTGCAAGGCCATCACTCATGCCCCAGTCATCAGCAAGATCACTGAAAAAGCAGTCTACGTTCAACTCCAAGATCACATTAAATGCTAACCATGTTCTTTACCACTACGAGTCTGGCTTCAGATCATGCTGCAACATGGTGACTGCTACCTTGCACATCGTGGATGATGTTCTCCTGACCAATGGCGGATATGACCCAATCAATCAATCAATCAATAGATTTATAAAGCGCGCTATGTACCCGTTAGGGTTTCGAGGCGCTGGGGGGGGGGGGTGGGTGCTGCTATTGTTCGAAGAGCCATGTCTTGAGGAGTCTCCTGAAGGTGAGGAGGTCCTGGGTCTGGCGTAGTGAGGTGGGGAGAGAGTTCCAGGTCTTGGCGGCGAGGTAGGAGAAGGATCTGCCGCCAGAGGTCTTGAGGGAACGTAGAAGTTGAGTCTGGAGTTCAGGTAGGTGGGTCCGGTGTTGTGCAGTGCCTTGTGGGTGAGGAGTTTAAAGGTGATCCTCTTGTCCACGGGGAGCCAGTGGAGGTTCTTCAGGTGGAGGGAGATGTGGCACCGGCGGGGTACGTCGAGGATCAGGCGGGCGGATGCGTTCTGGATGCGTTGGAGTCGTTTGATGTCTTTCGTTGGGATGTCTGTGTAGAGTGCATTGCCGTAGTCGAGTCTGCTACTGACGAGGGCTTGGGTCACCGTCTTTCTAGTTCCTGTTGGAATCCACTCGAAGATCCTGCGGAGCATGCGGAGGGTGTTGAAACAGGAAGAGGAGACAGCGTTGACCTGTTTGGACATGGTGAGAGCGGAGTCGAGGATGAAGCCTAGGTTTCGTGCGTGGCTGGCTGGGGTGGGTGGGGGGCCGAGGGCGGTGGGCCACCAAGAGTCGTTCCAGGCCGAGGGGGTGCGCCCGAGGATGAGGACTTCCGTTTTGTCGGAGTTAAGTTTCAGGCGGCTGTTGCTCATCCACTCGGCGATGGATTTCAGTCCCTCGTGGAGGTTGGTTTTGGCGGTGAGAGGATCTTTGGTCAGGGAGAGGACTAGCTGGGTGTCGTCGGCGTAGGAGATGATGTTGAGGTTGTGTTGGCGGGCCAGTTGTGCGAGGGGGGCCATGTAGACGTTGAACAACGTTGGGCTGAGTGAGGAGCCTTGGGGGACGCCGCAGATGAGGTTGGTGGCTTTGGAGCGGAAGGGTGAGAGTCGGACTCTCTGAGTTCTGCCGGAGAGAAAGGATGAGATCCAATTGAGGGCTTTGTCTTGGATGCCGGCTTCATGGAGACGGTTTAGTAGGGTGCAGTGGCAGACTGTATCGAAAGTGGCTGATAGGTCTAAGAGGATCAGGGCTGAGGTTTCGCCGTTGTCCATTTGTTGTCTGATGTCATCTGTGGCGGCGAGGAGTGCAGTCTCAGTGCTGTGGTTTCGTCTGAAACCAGATTGAGAGGGGTCTAGGATGGAGTTGTCTTCTAGGAAGTGGGCGAGTTGTGCGTTGACGATCTTCTCGATGACTTTCGCTGGGAAAGGGAGGAGGGAGATCGGTCGGAAGTTTTTGAGATCGTTGAGGTCAGCCTTAGGTTTCTTGAGGAGAGGTTGGATTTCTGCGTGCTTCCAGCTGTCCGGGAAGGTAGCGGTGTTGAAGGAGAGGTTGATGATCTTGCGGAGTTTGGGGGCAATGGTGGCGTCGGCTTTGTTGAATACGTGATGTGGGCAGGGGTCAGCGGGAGATCCTGAGTGAATGGAGTTCATGGTCTTTCGGGTTTCGGCATCGTCTACTTGAGTCCAGGTGGTGATGCGGTAGGCGTGGGAGGAGTTGTTGGGGGTGGGGTCCGGCAGAGGTGAGGTGTTGAAGCTGTCGCGGATGGCTGCGATTTTCTGGTAGAAGAAGGTGGAGAGATCGTCGCAGAGTTCCTGGGAAGGAGGGACGTCGTTGACGTTGGCGTTGGGGTTGGAAAGTTCCTTCACGATGCAGAAGAGTTGCAGTCGTGAGCGTTGTTGTTGAGGAGTTCTGTGAAGTGGGAGCGCTTGCCGAGTCGGATCAGTTGGTGGTGTTTACGGTTGGCTTCCTTGAGGGTGGCAAGGTTGTCGGGTGTGCCCGAGGATCCATTTTTTCTTGAGTTTCTGTCAGGTGCGTTTGGAGGTGGTCAGTTCGTCTGTGAACCAGGCTGGTTTTTTCTTATCTTGGTTGGCGGTGGGTCTCTTGAGAGGAGCTAGGATGTTGGAGCAGTTGAGGATCCATTGATGAAGGTTGATGGCGGCGGAGTCCGGGTCGGTGGGGTCGGGTGGTGGGGTTTTGGCGAGGGTGCTGGCTAGTTGATCTTCGGTGACTTTTCCCCAGCGGCAGTGTGGCGGTAGAGAGGTGCGGTGGTGTTCGGTGTTTTTCTTGAAGGTGAAATGTACGCAGTGATGGTCGGTCCAGTGGAGTTCGGAGGTGTGGCTGAATGAGATGTGGTTGCTTGAAGTGAAGAGTGGGTCAAGGGTGTGTCCGGCGATGTGGGTGGGAGTGTTGACCAGTTGACGGAGTCCGAGGTTGGAGAGGTTGGTGGTCAGTGATGCGGTGTTGGCGTCATTGTTGTTCTCCAGGTGGAAGTTTAGATCTCCCAGGAGGATGTAGTCTGGAGAGGCGAGGGCGTGGGTGCTTGCGAGGTCGGAGACGGTGTCGCTGAAGGGGGCTCTTGGTCCTGGAGGACGGTATATGAGGGTTCCTCTGAGGGTAGTGTTGGGGTCCGTGTGAATCTGGAAGTGGAGGTGTTCGGCTGACTTGAGGGTGTCGTCCGTGTGGGTGTGAATCTTGAGGGTAGATTTGTGGGCGCTGGCTATTCCTCCGCCGATTCCGTTGGTGCGATCTCTTCTGGTGATCTTGTATCCGTCAGGGATGGCGATGGCTATGTCAGGGGCCGAGGAGTCGTTCCACCAGGTTTCGGTCAGGAAGGCCACGTCTGGGGCGGTGGTGTCGAGCAGGTCCCAGAGCTCTATGGCGTGTTTTCGTGCGGAGCGTGTGTTGAGGAGGATGCAGTGCAGGTGGTTGGTGTTGGTTGTTGCTGGCTTCGTTGTTCTGTTGCAGGAGAAGTTGCAGGTGCGGCAGGAAAAAGGTCCTTTGGTGTGCTTCGGGCTGGCCTGGAAGCACTCTGTGGAGGGGCCAGGTTTGAGGGCGAGGAGTTCGCTGGCCGAGTAACGAAGGCATGGGGCGCGGGGGCGCGAGGACCGGGGGGATGGCGCTGGGCGCGGTTCCAGGCGCGGACGGGCGCAGACGGGCTTGCCCCTGGCGCGCCTCCGGCGCGCCAGTGGCGCAGACGCGCAGCACCAGCCATTAAGAAGGGAGGGGGGAGTAGCTGGGAGGCGGGAGGGAGTGGCGAATGGGGGCGCGAGGGGGGCGGGCCGCAGGGAGGCAGCGGCAGGGAGAGAACTGCAAGGGGGAGCGCCCAAGGGGCGAAAACAAGAAAAACAAGGCACAAAAAAGTCGGGCACAATTTGAAAAACAGTCACAAAAATACACTAATGGCACAAAATACAATCGGGGTACAGCAATCAGAGGGGCACAACGGGGGCAGAAGCGCAAGGAGGCAAGGCGCTGAAAAATAGGAAAAACCCTTACAGGACGGCGAAAAGCGGCACACGGGTCAAGTGAGGCTTACCAGGGCCTCGAACACGCTAGCAGCAGCGTGGGTGGGGGTCAGGGGCACGAGACAGCTGGGTGGTGCTGCGGACGTGGGGGGCGAGCTCTAGACCTAAAGCAGGTCAGAAGTCGCTCACTCGCGACGCGCAGCGCCAGCCATTAAGAAGGGAGGGGGGAGGGAGGAGCAGCTGGGAGGCGGGAGGGAGCGGCGAATGGGGGCACGAGGGGGGCGGGCCGCAGGGAGGCAGCGGCAGGGAGAGAACTGCAAGGGGGAGCGCCCAAGGGGCGAAAACAAGAAAAACAAGGCACAAAAAAGTCGGGCACAATTTGAAAAACAGTCACAAAAATACACTAATGGCACAAAATACAATCGGGGTACAGCAATCAGAGGGGCACAACGGGGGCAGAAGCGCAAGGAGGCAAGGCGCTGAAAAATAGGAAAAACACTTACAGGACGGCGATAAGCGGCACACGGGTCAAGTGAGGCATACCAGGGCCTCGAACACGCTAGCAGCAGCGTGGGCGGGGGTCAGGGGCACGAGACAGCTGGGTGGTGCTGCGGACGTGGGGGGTGAGCTCTAGACCTAAAGCAGGACCATGCCTCTTGACAATTGCTTGGCCTCTCAGCTATATTCGACATAGTCAATCATTCCACCGACAAACACACCTTTGAGTCTTGAATGGAATTCTCCTGCAATGTCCTTTCCTGGTTTTCACCCATGCTTCCAACCAGCACCAATAAGTTCACATAGGTACCTCCAGGTCCCAAACAATTCATATCACCTGTAGAGTCCCCCAGGGTTCCATACTGTTCTCTGTCATCTTCAGCATCCACATACAGCGATAGGTACACCTCACACGATTAATAAGAAGATTCACCAATATGCTGATAATACCCACCTTTTCTTGATAGCATCTCCTGCGTCAGGCATCCAATGCTGCAAAAACTGCCTACACATGCCCAGACCTGGATATCCAGGGCATACCTGAACGTCAACTCAACTGGGACAGAATTTCTGTTATTTCCCATGAACAACGAACAAGAAAGTGTACAAACCTGGCTCAATGACATGAACCTTGAACCTCAACTTTCACCAAATTCCAAGTCACATGGATTCACCCTGGACACTAACCTAACTCTCAAGAAACAATAATTCCAAATAAACCAAGACAGCCTGTTACCAGCTCTCGCTTCTAAAGAACGTGAAACTGTTTCTTCCAGAAAACGTCATCAGAACTGCTGTTCAAGTAGAAGACGAAGAAAAGGCACTTGTGGTGGCACATGGAGCTGTAATGAGAGAAGTAGGCACTGTGCAGGATTAGTGGTGGAGCCACCTCGACGGTGTCCTGCTAGGCAGAGGGGGCCCAGCCACCAAATACACGAGACAGGTCAACTCGGCTGAGGACCACACACAAAGACTGAGGAGGATAGGGCCGGGCATCCCATTCCAGTGTACATTACTGCTCCACACTGATGGTGGGTGGGCACAGGTCAGCAACCCACAGCAAGCTTTTGGTGAGGTGTAAGTAGCCCAAGAAATAACTCCTCATGGCAAATCTAAATCACTGTAAACATATCTTTGTGTGTTTTACTTGTCACATGTTACAATCCCAAGAAAATAAGTGCAGGATGATGATGTGTTCGTGAGAGAGATTTGTGTGCAACCTGTATGCCCCAGGTTTCAAAATGAATTTCGACTTAGCCTTTCATCTTTCCAGGGTGAGAAAATGAGCACCATTGAGCTCAGTAAGGTGCTGTGGAGCAGTCAAGAGATGCAACTACTGTCCCGTACCATGGCAATTTTGGACAGGTGGCGGTGGGACTGAGATGGTGAAAGAAATTAATAGATAGGAAATTCAGGGATCTATATGGCATAGATAAATGGAGGCAAAAGGACTGAATGAGACTGCTAGCTGGGGCGAATAAGGGTCAGGGTCTTTGGAGAAAGTGGAAAAGGACAAAAGGAAAAAAGGAAAAAAGGATAGGGAGCGAAGAGACAGAGGGACAGATTAAAGCAGTAAAAAAGAAGATAGAATAGTAGAGGGGATGTAGCTAAAAGGGAAAGGAAGATAGCAGAGGAAATAAGCAGAATGAATGTAGAAATAGTCAATATTTATCTAAATCAAATATGACTAAAATGACAAAAATCCAACATACACAAGCAAGGATATGAATTTTAAAAGATTAAATCCCAATAAAAACACTTAGAAACATAGTAACTACAATTGGGGCTATCATGACGTAGTTGACAGAGTGGTTCCCAACAGTCTGACGCAACTCGCGGGGAGGGCGGTACCAGTCACGGAGTCCCATGGACTCCCAGGTACAGTACCTTTGGTAACAAGGAAAACAAGTTGGTGCTCGGAGTCGGTGAGCTGGTGCTGGATCTGCTGCAGCGTCGGCTCTTTACTGCAGAACAGGAGAGGTGATGCGGGGTTGGTGCGAGGCATCGGTTCCTTACAATCCGCCGGAGTCAATGAATCTGGTGGGTCAAGACGCAGTGGGGAGACCTCTCAGGGTTACACAACCGGGGTACAGGTGCCACGGTGGAGTAAGGTGTCACGGACATCAGTGACACGGCACTCGGGACTCACAATGTCATGGGACTTCAGCGAGGCTGCGATGGCATCGGGCCTGCGTCATCTTGTCAAGGTCGTTGCACTCCACAGGTTGTCAGGGCTTTGAGTTGTAGGCAGTGGCACGGAATCATGAAGCAGTGTGGGTTCTGGAGTTGCCCGGAGATGGTGTGCCTGGTTTTTCTTGGTTTCAAGACAGTTTTCAGTCCCAAGGGCCCAGGAACTGGATTGGCACCACTTGCCGAGTCAGAGTCCTCAGCAGGAGTACCAGGTGCTGGCAGGTGAAGCTTTTGATGTCCCTGGGGCTTCTAAGCAAAATGCAAGCTCAGTCCAAGCCCTTGGAGAATCTCCAAAAGCAGCACAAGCAGGATACACAGCAAAGTCCAGTATTGTCCCTCCCAGAGCAGATGTAGCAGCAGTAGGCCAACACATCAAAGCAACAGGCAGAGTGACAGGTCCTCCTCAAGCATCTAACTCTTCTGTCTGGCAGAGGTTCCTCTTGATCCAGAAGTGTTATAAAGTTGTGGGTTCAGCCGTCCAATACTTATACTCATTTCTGTCTTTGAAGTAGGCAATCGTCAAAGGAAAGCCTTTGTAGTGCACAAGTCCCTACCTCCTCCTTGCCCTGCCCCAGCCATACTCTAGGGGGTTGGAGGCTGTATTGTGTGAAGACAGGCACTGCCCTTTCAAGTGCAGGTGTCAGCTCCTCCCTCCCACTCGTAGCCCAGAAAGACCCATCAGGAAATGCAGGACACACCTCAGCTCCCTTTGTGTCACTGTATAGAGTGAATTAACAAACAGCCCAACTGTCAGTTTGACCCAGGTGTGTATTCAGCAGCCAGGCAGAGGCACAGAATGGTTAAGCAAGAAAATGCCCACTTTCTATAAATTGCATTTTCAAACAAACAATCTAAAAAACAACTTTACCAAAAAATGTATTTTTAAATTGTGAGTTCAGAGACCCCAAACTCCACATCTCGATTTGCTCCCAATGAGAAACTGCACTTAAAAGATATTTAAAGGCAACCCCCATGTTCACCTATGGGAGAGATAGGCCTTGCAATAGTGAAAACTGAATTTGGCAGTACTTCGCTACCAGGACATGTAGCACATACCAGTATATGTCCTACTCTTTAAATACACTGCACCCTGCCAATGGGGCTACCTGGGGCCTACCTCAGGGGTGCTTACATGTACTAAAAGGGAAAGTTTGGGTCTGGCAAGTGATACACTTGCCAGGTCGAACAGGCCTGAGACATGTTTAAGGGGGCTACTCATGTGAGTGGCACAACCAATGCTGCAGGCCCACTAGTAGCATTTGATTTACAGGCCCTGTGCACACATGCTGCACTATACTAGGGGCTTACCAGTAAGTCAAATGTGCTAATCATGAAAAACCAGTGACCAATATCTTTTAGACAGAGAGCACTTGCACTTTAGCACTGGTTGTCAGTGGTAAACTGCCCAGAGTATCAAAAGCAGCAAAACGAATTACAGCGCAGAATCCAAAAACAGGAGGTCAGTAGCAAAAGGTACAGGGAAACCGCAGCAAGAGCTGCCAGTTCTAACAAATAGGTTCAGCTCTCAATACAAAAATCTACCTTGCTGTAACTAAACCAGTCCCTGCTCACTATTGCTATGGCAACGAGCAGCCAAGGCAGGACACCGCAGCTACATGTGCACTGGGCCCTTGTGCCCTGCCAGCTCTGGGACCTGGTGCATAGTGCACTACGTAGCCTGGTTGTTAGGACGGGGACAGGGGAGCATGACAGCTGTGTCCTGGTTAAGAAAGCAGCAGGGTAGGCAGGAAGACTGACACAAAATCCACTACCCTACATGCTGATTCCCAGCCACGCCCAGAACTACGTATGCATGACTAACATCACAGTGAAGCCCTAAGCCAGTGGCAGGAGGGACAGGGCACACTCAATAGGGCCTGGGTGTATGATGTTTCTTCACTACGACGGCCTTCCTCGTGATAGACTGAAGAGATTCTGTGAGCAAAAGGAAGTGGGGGGGCACTAGCAGAAATTACACAAGCTAGATACATTCAGGGCCAGTGTTTTTGTTTTTACTTATAATTACTTTAGAGTTGTCTTTGCACCTAAAGCATGATATGGTAGCAGGAGCAAATTAAACACATTCCATCTCTATCAGATCCCATCTCCTGCCAATGCTTTAAAACATTCCTTTTGGAGTGTTTTGTTTTTCTGACTTGTTATTTCACAGAATACCAGATTGTGTCCATTTGAAATTGTTCTGTATTTTTTTTACTTTTTTCTTTCTCTCTTTTTCTGGTTCCTAGTTTTCTCTCTCTCTCTTTCTCTCTCTCTCTGCCTCTCTCTCTCTCTCTTTCTCTCTCTCTCTGTCTCTCTCTCTCTCTCTCTCTCTCTATCTTTCCCCCACCCCTGATTGACTTTGTAAGCAGTTCCCCTTAGTACAATGGTAAAGTGTGTTTTTGCACCCAAAAAATCTCTTTGGCCTGTAGCATTTTTTTATTTTACATTGAGAGGGCCCACCATATTCCAAAACAATAGCATTTTGCAAAAAACATGACAAAACAAGAATTGCCAGAAGCCTGTTGACCAATGCCAGATCTATTGGCTTTGCCAATGCTTATTCCTAAATTTGCCTTGTCAGTAAAAGATCTAGGGATGATGCCTCCTCTTACAACATCCAGGTCTATTGAATTTCATCAAAAATGAACCAGCATGGCAAGTTTTCACCAAGGTGCTCTTGGATCAGATGCAATGAGAGGTAATGGATAAGGGAGATGAACGGACTGGGACTCAACCAGACAATGCAAAGGAGATGCTAGGGTAGGTGAAGGATTGTATTCCTGTAGGCCGTCATATCCCAGGATTTAGGAACCTTCCCTGGACCCTGAAAACCAAATCTGTCTGAAACAAGCTGTCAGTAACTAGAGGAGAAATGATTGTATGACCAACCACTTACACTCCACCTAAGAGTCACTTCCACCACTTGAGCAGGGCCAGTGAGGAGTCTCTTTATCCATCTTCTGAGTCTTCTTCTTAATCAAGAGATGGGGCAACCCTCAATTTGCAAGCTGGCCACATGAATTCCATGGAACAATGTACAATGGAGATTACACAAAGCACATACATTCACTGAGTGACTGTTATGAAAACAAGAAACGAAGGGGGTCTGTGAGCCGGCTGCGGCAAGCTGGCAGTGGAACAACACAATGCTACAAAAAAGAGCATTTGAACATAAGCAAATGGAGCTGAAGAGAGATAAAAAAAAGTTCAAAAAGAGCAAAAAAACATCTGAAGAAAATAGTCCGGTCTTGCACAGGAAGTCTTCAAGCATGAGGGAAGTTGTTTCTGATACACACTGGTGGGTGGATAAAATGGAAGTGGGAATGGTGTGCACCAGCCTCTGGAAGAGAGGCACCACATGCTGACGTATGCTTGCATGTAAGGTATCAAACAGCTACCAAAACAGTTTCCATTCCGACACTAGGTAGTATTGTGCAAACAGAAAATTGTGCAAGTTGAGGTGCGCCCGGAAAGATGGTGAATATGAAGCATCAAACTAATGAAAAATAGATTTTTCTTTTAAGACCAACATCAACCATGATTGAACCTCAGTCATGGAAAAGAGATGGATGTCACCTACATTAATAATGATCTATAGCGGGGTTTCTGAAACTACTTGGCCATGGTTTTAGCATCTTTAATGGGAGACTGTATATATATATACATATATATATATTAGGTATTTTTATAATGTGAGCCCAGCCAAAGGGCAGAAAATCCCTGCACATGGTCAAGGGTAAAGTCAACGAGCAATAGGAGAGGAAGTTGGGTTCTGGGTGGCTAATGCATTGTGATGTAGTGTACGTTAAGAAAGGTGAGTTTTCAACTATTCCTTAAATTGGAACAGCGTTATGGCAGTCCTGCTTTCTTGTTTTTCCCTTTTTTATATATTTCTTAGTCTGCAGTCTGCTGGTGTACGGGCTCTGGTTGCGCCGGGAACCCCCAGATATGGTGCGCTTCTCTGTAAGATAAGGGGTAGGGGGGAGGTGGTCAAGATGGCTTTGTAAATGATGCAGCTGATTTTGAAGATGGGACGAGTTGGCAAAGGAGCCAAAGGAGACCCATCAGAATGGGGCTGATGTGATCATATTTCTTCACGCCATTGATGAGACATGCTGCGGCTTGCAGGATGCCCCAACGAGGTGCAGGTGTGGAGCTTTACCGCCATCAGATGCTAGAGTAGGAGAGTTTTAAGAGCAGTCAGAAGTTGCTTTCTGTGAGAAACAATTTGACCTCTGTTAGAAGACAGAGATGGTACCAGGTCAAATTGGTTTTTGGCAATGTGTTCCTTAAGGGTGAGGTTGGTGTCCAAGGTCAATCCAAGTGACTTGGAGTTCGGTGAAAGCTGAGGTTTCATAAGTTGCTTCAGGTCTTTTCCAGAAAGAGGGGAACCAACAATCCTATTAAGGCAATGGCATTCTCCGTCCACTACACTCAGGGCCTCATTTACCAGGCCTGAAGAGCAGGGCAGCGCAGTAACTATCTTGCTGCGTCACCCTGCGCCAGCCAGAAAGAACAGAAATGCACTGTATCTACAAGATACAGAGCATTTCTGTTCTCTCACCCTGAGCTGGCGCACATATTGCTGCCCAGCGCCAATGCAGGCACCCTTGTACCATGGTGCAAAGGTGCCTGTGTGGTGGGGATGATTGTTTTTGTTCAGGAAGGGACACCTTCCTGCAGAAAAACAATCACAAAAGGTGTTTTCCCTTTATCTATGTGTGCTGCAGAATGCCCTGTTGCGTCATTCTTAGCCGCTCCTCAGGTGACGTAGGAATATGACACATTCCTAGACTTGTAAATCTGGGCATGCATCAGATTCTTGTGGGTTCCATTGGTGTTGCGTGGGAACTCGGCAAGCAGCACCAATAGAATGCCCCTTTCACGCAGTGTCATGGTTGAAATGGGTCCATATTTACAAGGCCATGAAAAGCCTCACAAGGTGGCTTTGCGTGGCCTTGTAAATATGGGCTGGCACACTGCGCAACCGGAGTGCAAAAAGGAATTACGCTCCAGTGCGCAGTGTGCGGCTACGGCCTCGAAAATGAGGCCCTGAGTGTGGAGCCTCCATTGTCCTTATAGTTTACTATGAATCACATATCAAGCCTCTTCTTTGTCTGGCCTCACGTTTCATGTAATTATATACATGGTCTGTAGATAGCTCACAACGATATCTACCGCTCCCCTCATCAATACTTGGTGCTTAATCAACATCTTCAGTAGATTCAGGGTATGCTGCAAGAAAAGGAAATTTACACAGCATTATGTGACACATTCTATGACAAGACTATCCACCGTGCTTACTTTGAACCGGTCGTAGCCGGTGGGGGGCACCGGCACTCATTTTTCGGGATTGGCACTTAATTTTAACTGGTCAGGCATTTCTCGAGAACAAGATAATGAAAAAACATAGAAAGGGGAAGGAAAAATGGAGATACAGATGGAAAGAAGTCCCATGGGGAGAAAGGAGGGCCAGGGGCAAACAGGGAGGGGGGTGTCTGGTAGAGGATTAAAGAAGCATGAGGTGGATTGAAGAATACGCAGCCCTGGTATTCACGCACCGACATTTAGTAGTGCCGGCCCCAGGCTTCTGAGCACAGCTGTGGGCACCAGCACTTGTGCTTTTTTTCAACTTAAGCATTGACTAGTTCACTATTTTTTCATTTAAGACACAGATATTTAAGGCATCCTGATACTGTGCAAAATGCAAATGTGTCTTATGGAAGGAAAGTGTACATATTTATCTTATTCTGTTGAAAATGTTATTCACCAAGAAATAACCATGCCATCTTGCCCAGTAGCAGAGGGATGCCATCATTCTAACACTGTCCGTGAATACTATCATACTAACACTGTCCCTTCTAACTCCCAGAGAAAAATAGTTTGTGTAAAACATTCGATGTTGCACTCAGCATCAAATCAGATGCACGTCACACTTAATGTAACGAAAAGGGTGCCTCTTTTATTGTGTGTATCCTAGTTATGTTTTAGAACTGGTCTTCGGTTTTAATTGTACTCTGTCCACGCCATAGGCCACTAGAAGCACCTATGTCCATCATATGTTCTATGTCCATCAGAAAAGTTGTGGAGAAATGAATTTTACATTGCAGACGTATGATGTACGTGTGTTGCCAGGATGCGCTGTATCTTCAGAAACCAGAAATGAGGCATAACATGCAGTATTAGAGTTTGTGCACCTTTTGTTTTGCTTCTTGCAAACATTTTATTCAGGTAATTTCAGCTTTGCCTTTTCCTCCTGAACTGTGTCTAGACAAAAAAATAACTATGAGCGATAATTACAACAAAAGTTGGAACTCTAATGTGTGCCCTTCCTTGTGTTTTGTGCCCGCGCAAATCCATATTTCAGCAGGACTCAGCACAAAGCAGAGAAGCCCTCCTTTAGAGTTGGGCAGATGACCACCATCTGCCAGGGGGCGGAGGGAATAACACTCCCCGGTTGGACTCCCACCCTCCGTATTTAAAGGCCTCTGGTTACCAGGCAGAGCTCTCTGTGCCATCGGAGTGGCCGCCGCCACGACCCACGGCAGTACAGATATTAAAAGGCTGCAGAGCGGCCCCCAGGTTTCATGCAGGCACCCACCAAACCCTTTTGCTTTACAAAAACAGAGTTCCAAATCGGAGGAGGTTTGTGTTCGTAAAACAAAATAAATGATGACCATTACAACCTGGGGGTTTTCTCTCAGGGTCTAGCGGTCATTTTTATATTTTTCTGTTCGGGCCCTTCAGTATTTCCTTGGGGGTCTCAAACGGAAATAAATACCCTTAAAAGGCTTGGGGGTCTCAAACGGAAATAAATACCCTTAAAAGGATGGACAAAGTGCGGTAATTAACCCTAAGGCTGCTAGTTCGTCTGCTGTCGAGTAAGGTTTCCAGAAGCAGAGGCAGGGGGAGCACCACTGGCGGAAACCAGAAGGAAATAGAGTGGGCAGACCGTCAGCCAGGCGGAGGGGGTACCCCGCCACACACTAGTGGAGTCCCCTGTCCACCAGACTCTACAGGAGGTCCAGAGTCTTATACCTGACATGCACTAAGGTAGTGCCTCACACACTATGCCAAAAGATGGGATCAGTAGATCCGGCATACTGTGAAGGTGTCAGGAGACCCGACGCGACTCGGGTCACCTGCTTGTGTGGACTCCGAGACAGCACCACTGCAGAGACCCCTTCATCAGACTGGGGGTTGGCTGGGAGCAGCTTAGACAGCGACGGAGGTTTCCAGGCCTGCAGGTGACTTAGGGCTTGTCATACTGTTTCTGGAAGTAGGGGCTCGGGCAGGAGGACATCGGCGCCACTGAGTCCATGTGATGTGACATACAAGACGCCTTTATGCTGCATAGAAAATGTTGTATGAACTTGTTTCTTCTTTAAATTTGCATATTTTGTGACTCTCAAGATCATCATACATTATACTTCAGAACCTTCCAGGCCTCAAAGCTCATTATGACAACCAGCTAGTCTGTCTCATTCTCCGAGACTGAGTATCACTCAGTAGGAGAGCTCAACCCTACCCTTGGATACTCTCAGTGGTCCCATTGTTTTTAAATGACCCACAAACCTTTGATTTTTTTTCTGGTAGAACTTGCTTTTGTTACAAAACTCGCAAATCTCACTCCTGCAAACACATTGAGCCCCGTCCGCAGTCTTCTTACACTTTTTAAAGCCTTGCCAGAGTTCTTTGCTGGTTCTGGTATTTGCGCACAACTCCTCTCCCAGACGCGCAATAGTGGGGAACCATGGTCACGGGGTACAGTGGTGGGGCAAGGAGGCTACTCAGCATCTCTTCTAAAGGACACTTCTCAAAAATACAAAATAAGTGCTACAAAATAAGTGCTCCTTTTATTCCGATTCCAGTCCAGCCACTCCAGAGATCGTTGGGCTGCAGACATCTTCTAGCCAGGGTTACTACATCAGTGGTGATTTATAATGTGTAAGTATTTGTAACTTGTGAAGTAAGAGGAGAACTGGAGGGTTCGTTTATAGCACTCTGAATGTATAGGGCACATAGCAAGGCGCTAGGCATTGCCCAGGATAGGTGCAGCAGAAGTGCACATTACCCTGGAGTGCAAGTGTAGCCGGAGTCTACGGGTACAGCAGTATCGTTGACGTGGTGAAGGCCGTGGTGTGCTGTAGGAGAGTTCGACTAGCAGAAGTACAGCCATCAGATATGCACAGCGAGTGTTACACACGACTGACTCTGTTTCAGCCCTGCTGGCCTTGCAAAGCCACATGCCGTCAGCGAAGCTCCATATTTCCCAGGAGGCCGGGCCATCTCTTACACCAGAGTGGACCATTAACGTCGTGCCAGATGTCCGGTCCTCCATACCTTGCGGCCTGACAGCAATAATCAACCCCCATTAGTGTTCCTACAGTCAATGCTTTTTCACTTAAAAATCGTATTCCGTTTAGGGGCCTCCACTGTGGGACCTCTCAGAACCCCTCAGGAAATTCACCACTGTTAACAAAAAATCAATAACGAGGGCAGATCGGCACTGCTCCGCTTCTGGGCGCCATTTTGCCTTGCTTTTTTTGTGATGAGACCCTGGTTATGGCGAGAGCGTTGCCGCGATAAATTGGCAAGGATGAATTTGCCATCGCAGGGTGTGAGCCTTTGAAGCAGGGAAGGGACGTGTGCCAAACGGGTAGATGGGGGAGCAGATGCAGTCTTCCTAGCCTTGAAAATGGCGTCTGCCAGTTGAAGAGGACGGATCGTGTTGCAGCCGGAGCCGGCCTGCTGGGATCAGACTGAGTGATGATGCAATATTGATGCAGAGTGGATTAGGAAGCTGTATTGACGATGCGCATTAGTTGGAAAGGCTCATTGCACCAGATTTCATTCTCAGTAGGCCTTTGAAGACTAGCGGGGCAGCCTGGGAGCCCGTGCTGGTGTTACTGCGTTTCCATGGGCTGTCCAAGTCACAGGACATTGTCTAGATATAGAGTCCCGCTGCTCCAACATCTTTGTACCCATCATGCGTTTTTCACCTAATAATAGCGACCATTTATATAGCTCACACAACCATTGTATTATTTCTTAGTGCTTCATAACAGGTGTTTGAAATCACTCAGTTCAAAGGTATTCATCTCATTGACCGCAGATGGATACAAGACTGAGCTACCCCACCCCTCGCACCTCTCCACAGGGTGGCAAACTATACGTTTCATACATGTCTCTGCAGCAGGGCACTTAACTCACTGAGCTTTCTTACATAAGGTACATGATCATATGTTGTGGAGCATGAGATTGTGTTGAACAACATAATAATGTTCTAAAATGCGTGTTTAATAACTTTGTTTACCATCAGTTTTGTTTTCTGTTTTTATTTTGAACTTATCTTAATTCAATTACTTTGTAGTCATTTGCGGTCTTTTTGTATACAATTTTGCACTCAGATGTTGCATCCAGGGGAGGTGGTGCTGCGTTAGCACCCCCAAAATAACCATGCTCGAGTTCCTAAGGTGAATGAGTAATAAGGCCCATATTTATACTTTTTGACGCAAAACTGCGCTAACGCAGTTTTGCGCCAAAAAAATTAGCGCCGGCTAACGCCATTCTGAAGCGCCATGCGGGCGCCGTATTTATTGAATGGTGTTAGCCGGCGTTAGCCGACCGGCGCTGCCAGGTGTGCGTGAAAAAAAGACATACACCAGGCAGCGCCGGCGTAGGGAAAAATGGCGTTTGGGCGTCCCAAAATGGGGCAAGTCAGGCTGAGGCAAAAAAATCGTCTTAACCCGATTTGCGCCATTTTTTTGGGGCGCCCAGACGCCATTAACATGACTCCTGTCTTAGCAAAGACAGGAGTCATGCCCCCTTGCCCAATGGCCATGCCCAGGTGACTTATGTCCCCTGGGCATGGTCATTGGGCATAGTGGCATGTAGGGGGGCACAAATCAGGCCCTCCTATGCCACAAAAAAAAATAAAAAAAATACTTACCACAACTTACCTTTTCTTCCCTGGGATGGGTCCCTCCATCCTTGGGTGTCCTCCTGGGGTGGGCAAGGGTGGCAGGGGGTGTCCCTGGGGGCAGGGGAGGGCACCTCTGGGCTCATTCTGAGCCCACAGGTCCCTTAACGCCTGCCCTGACCCAGGCGTTAAAAAGAGGTGCAAATGCGGTTTTTTTTGCCCCGCCCACTCCCGGGCGTCATTTTTGCCCGGGAGTATAAATACCACGCACATGCCTGGGAGTCATTTTTTAAGACGGGAACGCCTACCTTGCATCTCATTAACGCAAGGAAGGTGTTCACGCCAAAAAATGACGCTAACTCCATGAACTTTGGCGCTAGACGTGTCTAACGCCAAAGTATAAATATGGAGTTAGTTTTGCGTCGAATTTGCATTGAAAAAAACGACGCAAATTCGGCGCAAACGGAGTATAAATATGCCCCTAAGGCCCGTATTTATACTTTTTGACGCTAAACTGCGCTAACGCAGTTTAGCGTCAAAAAGTTTTGCGCCGGCTAACTCCATTCTGAAGCGGCATGCGGGCGCCGTATTTATTGAATGGCGTTAGCCGGCGCTAACAGACCGGCGCTGCCTGGTGTGCGTGGAAAAAAACCACGTACACCAGGCAGCGCCAGCTTTGGGGAGAATGGCGTTAGGGCGTCTTAAAATGGTGCAAGTCAGGTTGACGCCAAAAAATCGCCTCCACCCGATTTGCGCCATTTACATGACTCCTGTCTTAGTAAAGACAGGAGTCATGCCCCCTTGCCCAATGGCCATGCCCAGGGGACTTATGTCCCCTGGGCATGGTCATTGGGCATTGAGGCATGTAGGGGGGCACAAATCAGGCCCCCCTATGCCAAAAAAAAATATAAAAAAAATAAAAAATTATACTTACCTGAACTTTTCTTCCCTGGGATGCGTCCCTCCATCCTTGGGTGTCCTCCTGGGATGGGCAAGGGTGGCAGGGGGGGTCCCTGGGGGCATGGGAGGGCAGCTGTGGGCTCATTTTGAGCCCACAGGTCCCTTAACGCCTGCCCTGACCCAGGCGCTAAAATCCGGCGCAAATGCGGGGTTTTTTGTCCCGCCCACTCACGGGCGTGATTTTTGCCCGGGAGTATAAATACGACGCATTTGCGTCGCAGTCATTTTTTTAGACGGGAACGCCTACCTTGCATCTCATTAACGCAAGGAAGGCGTTCACGCAAAAAAAAGACGCTCTTTCCTCATACTTTGGCGCTAGACGCGTCTAACGCCAAAGTATAAATATGGCGTTAGTTTTGCGCCAAATTTGCGTCGAAAAAAACGACGCAAATTCGGCGCAAACGGAGTATAAATATGCCCCTAAATATCCCTTAAAATTTGTAGCCTGTCACATAGGCAGGCGTCAAATGTCAGGCAATGCCTTCTGACAAATTACTGCTTATTCGATTGGTGTTTACTTTTGTATCTCTGACTGCAAGTTAGAGGATTTTGTAAGTGAACTGACAATCTTGTTTGGGTGCAGGGATATGAAAGGAGAGTATGCAGGATGTCATTTTTTTCCTAACACACAACCAGGTTTAGAGACCTGTAAATGAACTGTGCACGTTTCAAAATATATCAGCAGTTAGGAAAAGCACACGAGGCACATTTTTGGTAATTCTAAAGTGTCACGGAAACAAGGATTTTAATAGGGTCAAAACAAATCAAGAGACTTTTCTTGGCGATGTACAAATGTTAAATATTTATGAAACTTGATTTCCTCACATTATCTATGCTATGTAGTTCTACATATCTTTGCTATAAAGTTTTATCGGTAACACTGAATGTGTGGAAAATGTGCTGTCTGTAAATGATGGCGCACTACCACACCAAGCTTTAGTAATACATTTGAGGCAGTGTGTTTCAGAATGCCCCCCAGCTACGTACCACACCCTTACAACTCTCCTTCTGAATGGAAGTGACTCATTTGATATACTTGTTCTTTGTGCCACGCTTGGATTTTTCACACCCCTATGACTTCAGTGAAGTAACACTGATGGCGGCAGCTCCACTCTGAAAATTGTTTTAGCACCACATGATATACTGCTGTCTGATCCTGCATGTGACAGTCCTTGAAAAGTGGGTCTGCTGTGACAACAACTGAGCCACACTTTTGTATTGTATTGTATTGTATTGTAATCGTATTTAAATAGCGCTTACTATCCCTGACGAGGCGTCAAAACGCTTTTCGATGAGTAGCACGCTACTCTGGAACCCAAAAAGAATTAGTGATGGATTAGTATCAGGAAATAATGAGTAGAGTTTTAGTATTATTATGAGTTAATTTGAGCCATGGATATGAGAGTTTGTTAGTTAGATTGACTGGAGTAATGGAGGAGGAAAGAAATCCAGAAGTGTTAATTGGGAGTATATCCTTCATTTACTCAACCCAAAGGCTTGGGATGAGTAAAGGGGGGTGGAGGAGGGAAGAGTATGTGGAAGGGTTAGGGAGAGCATAGTAGCAGGGCGAGAGAGATAAATGTGGGAGAATTTAGTAGGGTTGTGTGGGAGGTCACAGAGGTAGAGTGAGGTTTGGTGAGTTAGATGTGGAGGTGGAGGGAAGAGCTTAGGCAGAGATATTTAGGAGATTCAAGTAGTAGAAGGGATTTGGGATGAGTCAGAGTGAGAATGGAGGATAGTTTGATAGAGACATGACATATGATGATGAGTAGATAAGTGTGATAAGATGAGAGCAGGAATTCATAGATATCTAGTATAACAACCCACCCAGGAGCCATGCAATGATCCACGAACATGCCAAGCACAGAAACAACATATACACATACATATATATATAAACACACACACACACACACACACACATGAATACACACACATATGCACATACAATACATAATTAGAACCATGGGTAAAAAATACTTAGTCAAACAGGTTTAAAGAGTGTGTGTGTATTTTATTGTTATGACATAGTAGCAATACATATTTTCTAAAGAAACTATAAATAAATAGAAATATACACATAATCTGAAAAAATATTTATCAACATAGGCATATACAGTTCATAGTTGTTTGAATATGGTGGTTATGAAGGAAAGAGCCAACTCTTGAGTAGTTTTCTGAAGACAAGAAAGTTATCTGTTATCACTTCTGACACTTAGAACTTCACACACTTCTCAATCCAAGTGAAGTTAACGATCCGGTAGCAGGGACTTACAAAATCACATGGTGTGTTAAGTGGGAAAACCACAATGGTAAGTCAGGCCTCGAAGATAGGAGTGAACCCTTTCTGGTTGTTCCCCACCAGGACTTTTGTTAACCCAAATTTGCACAAATCAAATAAACGTTGGCAAAGCCAACAGGTCTTACCTATGTGAGAGCTATTTGTTTGTTAAAGTATTTTAGCCATGCAGTAGACCAGAGTGGCTTCTTACAGAATGACTAAAAGTTATTTAAAAAAATGCAATATTACACAGAAACAGAAAACTAAAAAACGCATGGATGCAGCCAGATCATTGTGCTTTTATGGTCTGGATTCACAGCAAAGCTGTCACCAAACAATTATGTGAGTATCACCAGAAAAGTGGCTTTGACTAATACCACATCTTGGAAGCCACAAGTACAGGTTTTGTTTGGGTAGACGTTGTGTGCTTCCACAAAAAAGTGCTTGCTCTCCACACAGCTTTCATAATTTTGTTTATTTCGGCATCTTGAACTTTCAGAGGGCACAGACATGGCAGTGCAGTGCTATTAAATTGTCTTAGATAAATAGATAAGGTATGCTGTTTTTCTCTGGCAGCAGCACAGATGTCAGGTGGGCAACCATTGACCTACATGAATTATTAGGTCTGGCTTGACAGAACAACTGTCAGCTGACATTTTAACCTACACCAATAATATTCTACAGTTCTTTGCATCCACACAAATAATTACCCATTCCCACACTTTTTACTTGTAATGCTTCACGTTTCCATTACCATGCAACATTCCTTTAACGACAGATCTATTGACATTGTGAATGCTTGTTTTTGTCTTATGAGTGGTTGGGGCAACACAGTCAAGGGAAGTGTAGGGGTGAGAGGGAAGAGGCAGCATGGCCAGGAAACAAAAAAACCTCTATGACGTGGCCAGAGCTGGTCAAGTCATAGCGCATTTCTTTCTTATGTAGGATGGGGGTGAGGAGGCAACACAGACAACAGGTGGCTGGGGGATGGGAGGGAAGAGGCAGTATTGACAACGGGAGGATGGAGGGTGAGAGGGAAGGAGGAACACAGACAATAGGGGTGCGAGGGGTGGGAGGGAAATTGTATCATGTATGACTGCACCAGCTATAAAGAAAAGAAAATAGTACCTTCATCACACCAGCAGAGGAAGGACCTTATTCAAATGAAGCAAACCGCACTTGGTCCATGCTCCAGATGAAAGAAAAGGAAGGGAAGCCGGCATGTATTGCCCAATTAGGAAGGATCAAATTAGAGTGAAAATGAAGCCCAAAAATGGGAAGCAATGGGTGGGCTCCAAGCCCCTTGTTGAAAACAATATATCTCGCTTGCAAGAACTCATGCGCTTGTGGTTACATTATCGTAGGTGAGACCTAGAAAGGGTCCAGAGATGACTTTTTGTATAGCTCCGTGGTACTCAAAGTACGGCCCGTGGGCCGCCAGCGGCCCCACGGACCTACCTTGGCAGCCCGCAGACACGTTGGACAAACGCCATATGATAATGGCCGCCGTACATAAACATAGAAGAGGGCCGCGGGAGCATGCGCAATAGTGGCTTCTTTGCGCATGCTCCAGCGGCCCTCCTCTATATTTACGTACGGCGGCCATTATCGTATAGCGGGGTGGTTGTGCCCCCTGTAAGCCCCACCCCCGCTGTCACTCCAGTGCAGCCCTTGGCCGCAAACCATACTGCAATTTTGGCCCCCGAGCAAAAGTTAGTGAGTACCCTTGGTATAGCTGAATTTGCATTCTTAATAAACTGTCAGATTTTTTTTTTACATTGTTTGCGTGGTAAACATCACATTATGAACGTTTTCTCTCCATGATCTCATTGGCCTTAAATTTTGAAAAATCTGATTGTGATACTTAAAGGGAATGTGACACTTAAAGACCTTAACTAGGTTTTTCAAACTTTAGAGGTTGGGAGAACGAACCTTCAAGGTCATAGGGCCTCTGCTTCAGTGAACCGAGCGAAAATGTGAAGCTTTTATTTTCAGAATTTTTAATAGATTAATTTTCATGGGACAGAATGTATGCTGAAGAGGAAAGAGTTTAGAAGTGGGGCCATTGCCCACTTGTAAATATTTGGTGGACACTGTGACATAAATTTGAAATGATAAGATGCTGCAGTGTTATGAACTGGGCCAGTCGCAAAGAGGGAAAGAGGCAATAGAGAGCCCAGCGGAGAATATCATTTGTTTTCATAGAAAAGAGGTGTCTCTATGTGAACACAGTTGTGGTTTGTAGGCCAGAAACCAATAGATTAAAAGCTTTAGGCCAGGGGAATAGCAGGGAATGGGTCATTATTTGATTTGATATTTGCTAGCAGGGGCATACACAGGGATTTTGGTGGGATGAAAAAACAGGGGGCAGGGGGCGCTCTGAAAGAGATGTGACCTAAAAAGTGTAACTAGGGAACCTTTCTTAGAAGCATGGCCTACATATAGAGAGTGTGGCTTAAAACATGTAAACTAAAGTCCTCTGCTTTGGCTTGTTGAGTAATTAGGTCTGACCTAGAGACAACTTGCAGTCTTAACTGCCTCATGTTTTCCAAAAAAATCATAAAAGTACACATACATATATATGCACATAGAGGAACTTTAGGTCACCCCTCCACAATAACTGGTCTGTTCAAGTGTCATTCATATTTTGCTTCAAGCCACCACAGTATACAGCACATGGCAATGGGTCAGCTGCCCTCTGCAGTTCACTCTCTTCACTTTTGAGATGGTATTTTGGTCTTGCACATGTACACATTCTTCTAAAAAGTAGCCCACATCAGTGCTAGGGACCACAGGCCAACCAACCTATGCCTTCATTACACCCTTTTTTATTTATGTTTGTGAAGTGCTAGTTTTTACTTTTTTTATTTACACTATATTTGGATGTTCACATTGTTACTTTTATTACTTTTACCATTTGAATGTTTATTACACTTGCCTGAAAACAAAATGAAAATCACAGCCTTGCCTAAGCCAGACCTGTTCGCTTTCCAAATGCTTGATCTGTTATGGGCCCCAGGGTGGCGAAATGGATCATGATCTGCCTAAGTGACTGGAGACATCCTGTGTTCGTAAAGAAGGAAGGGCGTTGGAAATCAATGAAGGGTCGTAAAGGTCAGAACTGTTCTTTTAGGTCTTGCATTAGCCAATATCTTTTGATTTTACCAAACCTATATGTATAATATACTTTAATATTACTGTTACTGTATCATTCACATTTTCCTTCTGCACACTACGGCAATCAGCATGGACAATGGCTCAGCCCACATACACATTGCTGTGAGCAATGGCATTCTTCCCTTCCACAAATTGCACATCCACACACAAATTAGTTCTCTTAAGTACCAGGGAGTACCATGGCAATATATTTTGAGACCAAAAAATATCTTAGTTTTTTGGCAGTGTAATTTTTTAAAAAGTTTTAAAGACCGATGAGGGCCCCACAGTTTCCCAAACAATAGCCTGTTACTAAAACCATGACAAAGCAAAACAAGCATTGGCCAAGCCAAAAAGCTGGGCACCAACACCAGATCTATTGGCTTTGCCAGTGCTTGTTTTTTAAGAACCTTAGCAATAGTTTGAGGATTGACTGTAGGGGAAGGATTCCTGTTGCAGATGATACTGACAAATGTATCACAAAAGATACAGTTTTAGCATCAGTGCAGGCAAGTCCTTATTCTTCTAAGTAGTTCATGTCTGTTGAAAATGCCAATATATTGGGCCAATCATCAGTAAAGATAATTAAGTGGGAGGGCAGCTCTAGAAATTAATCACATTTCTATTCTCTGTTTTTAAGAGCTTGAAACAATATTACAATTTATGCATCCATTGGAGTAATATAGGTTTTAAATATTTGGTATGTATGCAACCACAAATAATATATTTTAATGGTGATGTCTATAAATCATCGTTTAGTAAGGCTGGCTGAGAGCTAGCTTTCTGAAACCAAACATTGTGCACGCATTTCGGGTAGACTATGCCCCCCTACACAATTGTACAAAACCTGACTTTGGGTGAGAATAGGATGTTATTTATGGTGATAGATAAATATTATTGTTAGCTTTTCTGTTTATATGACATTGTGATACTGTATTTTTTTTGTAGATGTTCTTTTTATTGTAACCGTAATGGTATGGTTTACTATTTGCTAATATATTTCTAACTTCAACAGTTTTACCTGTGAAAACAATCTCTGGTAAAGTCAATTGGTCTGATTTGCATTTTGTGTTCTAACTAATACACCAAAAAAGGCTACTGCATTGAAAAAAACAAAACAAAAGGTGTTACTCTCTGTATACAATGTGAGTATGAGATAAAGAATGTAGGGCCATATTTATACTCTGGTTGCGCCGAATTTGCGTCATTTTTTTCGACGCAAATTCGACGCAGAACTAACGCCAACTAACGCCATATTTATACTGTGGCGTTAGACGCTTCGGGCGCCAAAGTGCCCGGAGTGTGCGTCATTTTTTAGCGTGAACCCCTTCCTTGCGTTAATGATATGCAAGGGAGGCGTTCCCGTCTTAAAAAATGACTCCCAGGCCTTTACGTGGTATTTATACTCCCGGGCAAAAGAGACGCCCGGGAGTGGGCGTGGCCAAAAACGGCGCATTTGCGCCGCTTTTTAACGCCTGGGTCAGGGATGGCGTTAAGGGACAAGTGGGCTCAAAATGAGCCCAGAGTGCCCTCCCCTGCCCCCAGGGACCCCCCCTGCCACCCTTGCCCACCCCAGGAGGACACCCAAGGACGGAGGGACCCATCCCATGGACATTAAGGTAAGTTCAGGTAAGTATTTTATTTTTTATTTTTTGTGGCATAGGGGGGCCTGATTTGTGCCCCCCTACATGCCACTATGCCCAATGACCATGCCCAGGGGACAGAAGTCCCCTGGGCATGGCCATTGGGCAAGGGGGCATGACTCCTATCTTTACAATGATAGGAGTCATGTTGATGGGGGATGGGCGTCGGAAAAAAATGGCGCAAGTCGGGTTACGACGATTTTTTCGACGTAACCTGACTTGCCCCATTTTAAGACGCCCATACGCCATTTTCCCCCTACGCCGGCGCTGTCTGGTGTACGTGTTTTTTTTCCACGCAAACCAGGCAGCGCCGGTCTGCTTGCGCCGGCTAACGCCATTCCATAAATACGGCGCCCGCATGGCGCTTCAGAATGGCGTTAGACGGCGCAAAATTTTTTGACGCTAAACTGCGTTAGCGCAGTTTAGCGTCAAAAAGTATAAATATGGGCCGTAATGTGTTATGATTCAGTTAACTTTTCAAACATGAAAGTGTCCTTTATGCATTGCAATGCAGGCACTCCATAGAAGTCAGAATTATATACCAAATAGCCAACAGCATGAGGTGAAAAAGTAATGCTCCTCTGGGAGGAGCCAAAGTCCAGTCTCTGTATATTTTAAAGACTTGGGGTCATATTTAGGAGAGGTTTCTGCCACCGCTGCGACACTTTAAGTGACTCAGCTGCGGCGCAAACCTCTCAACCATATCGATGAGGCCACGCAAGGCCACTTTGCGTGGCTTTGAATGGCCTCATCGATATGGAGTAAGGCAAGGCAGTCCAAACCGCTGCGTTGCCTTGCTCTGCATTACGGAGGTGTCCTGTGGGCATTGCTTTGAGTTTTCCAACGCAACACCCATGGATTTTAACACATCGCCAGATTTACAAGAGCTTGTAAACCTGGGGATGCGCCAAAAACATACGCCTCCCCAGGGGAGATGCACCGAGGAGGAATATATATTAATTTCTCCTCGTTTTTAACTCTTTCTATGTGTGCTGCACCTGCGTTGGCACTAGGCTTAAAAAATGGTGCCAGTGCATTTGGAAGGGACAGGAATGTACCGTATTGCATAGAGATGGTGCATTCCTGCCCTTTCCTCTTGATGCAGATCAGCGCGGAAAGATGACTTGCTGCTCTGCCCTGCGCTACATTCTCATAAATTTAGCCCTTAGTAACAATATATTGTGCAGAGAGATGCACTACCATGTCAGACCTAAAAACAGAATTTAAAACGAGCCTATACCTGGTCCTATATGCATGTTGTGAACTTTACACGTGTTGATTGCAATGCAGCGCACCTGATGCGCGGGGATTTCCTGGGCCCATCTGCCTATGTCGCGCGGTGCTATCTGCCATAAGGGGGCTGACTCGGTAACAAATGGTACATGGAAAAATTGACATTTCTAGTTCAAGGTGAAAATAGCATATTATTACAAACTTGCAGAAAGGGCATGTACAATTGTACTGAAGAAAATAGGATAGATGTCCAGTAACATATATTAGAAATTTAAACAACACTGCAGACATTGCACCAATTCACATACATTATTCAGGCATCTGCAAACATGTCATCCGACGAAAGAGCCAGTGTAAACGGTAATACATTTCAAATTTAAACCATAAGGTTCATTTTCATTGGTTTGCTTGTTAAGTATATGTTTATGTGGCCTTGGCATGTTAGTAACTGTGGACACCTTTGCATTAACAAGTTTTTTGTGTCTTCTTGTTTTGTCTTATTTTTAGCAATATGATGTAAAAAGGTCACCTGTTTAGCTTAGATTGGTTCTTAGTCTAGGAGTCATGGCACCCCAACTTTCAGCTCTTTCCTGATCAGGGGCGATGGAGTCGGTGTACACCCATCGTCATCTCACTGCCGCAGTAGTGTCCACCCCACAATGTTGTTCCCCGTACTCCTCCATCCCTAGTCCCAGGAAGAGCGCTCAAGGAAAGCAACTGGGACCAGATAAAGATATCAATATTGCTGTTCATTTATCTGATATTGAATAAACAATCAGTGCTAAAACCCATTAGCATAGCCACAGGTCTGGCATGCTTCTAATTGTACCTGCAGTGTTTTGTTGTGTGGTGTATTTGGACGCATAAGCAGAAAATGCAAGGAGACAAAGGCCAGGTTGATTGCTGTATCAAGCACAGGATTCTTGTTCATATATTCTAATCTACTAACTTTATCACCTAGGAAACTCCTCATCCAAACCTTTTTCATTCTCCTTTAAGCACTAAGGATCCATAACACAAGCTAAAGTAACATAACAATTTTCTCTTGAAATCGAGGTGTGCAGTCATGTAGGAAAAATAAAATAATTTCTCCTTTTTACACCTGATTGAAAGAGGCATTATTTTTTAGACCAAAACCCTAATATTGTTAGTAGATAGGTTTTGCGTCAAAAACCATGGGTGGTTGCATGAGAACCACCCATGGAACATCCCCATAGTCCAAGGAATCGCAAAGCAGTGGTTTGCACTTCGGTGCCTTAATTTGAAGCAACTTTCTAGTATAAAACGTGTTTTGCTCTGGAAAGTAAATAAAAAAAAAACATGTTGTGCAGATTTGCATCACAAAACCCAGCCCAAAATGTTTGTAAATGTGGGCCTAAGTGTGTAGCATGACTATGAGAAAAGAATTTGACGCATCAGTTTTGTTTACTCATATTAATTAGGCATACTTTTAAAAGCAAAGACTTACATTTTTACAACGTGGATGCAAAGTTGCTAAGTGCGGCACTTCTTAACTTCTCATACGTTTTTTTTTTAACCCCTTGGATGCCCTGGACGTAACGGTTATGTCCTCGGCTGCAGCACTGCTATGCCGAAGACCTAACTCTTACGTCCTGCACCCGGCTCACAGGGGGACCTATAACGCTCCCCGTGGGCCTTCCACCCCCTCCCCTGGGCAGGGATTGAAGAGGAAGCACTTCCAGTTCCACCCCTAACCCCCCTCCCCCGGCATCTAATGTCCCCAGCGCGCACCACACGCTGACATCTTCAGAGGCAGTCGGACGCGCTGGAAGTCATTGCTTCCAGCACGTCGAGGAGTAAACAGGTGAGTATCTCCTCTGGCCGGGGCCGGGGGTCCTCTGAAAAAGGCATCGGGGGAAAGGAAAGGCTTTTCCTTTCCCTCAATGTCTCTTTCAGCATTCCTGCTGCCCGATCGCACTTTTTTGTCTATTTCATTTGGGAGGAGAGGCCCCTTGGGCAAGGGTCGCTCCCCTTAGGGGACCATATTGTTTTAGGCCATTTCAGATCGGCCTATTATTTTTAGGCGGACCTGCACCGGAGTAGAAGCCACTAAGGCACCAGGGATTTTTTACTTTTGTTTTTTGTTGTGTGTGCGGGGCGGCACCCTTGGGCAAGGGTCACCCCCACGAAAGGAGGCACAGCACTGTTGGCCATTTCTGCCCCCCATGGGGGCAGATCGGACTATTTTATTTTGGCTGAAACTACTTAGGCACCAGGGATCGTGTGTGTGTTTTGTGTGGGGGAAGGGCTGCCCCTTGGGCAAGCGTCGCCCCCCCAAAGGGGGCACATTACTGATGTCCATCGGCCTATTTTATTGAGGCCCATCTGCCCCCAAGGGGGACAGAAGCCACCAAGACACCAGGGATTGTTTTTAGTTTTGTTTTTTATGTGTGGGGGGTGGCACCTTGGGCAAGGATCGCCCCTAAGGGGGGCACACAACTGCTGGCCATTTCTGCCCTCCTTGGGGGCAGATCGTCTTGTTTTTTTTTTAGGCCCACCTGCCCCACCAGGGGGCAGAAGCCACAAAGACACCAGGGATTTTTTCAGTTTGTTTTTTGTGTTTTTTTTGTGTGGAGGGGTGACCCCTTGGGCAACGGTAGCTCCCCAAAGGGGGCACACAGCTGTTGGCCATTTTTGCCCTCCTTGGGGGCAGATCAGCCTATTTCTTTTAGGCCCCTCTGACCCCAAGGGGGACAGAAGCCACCAAGACAACAGGGATTTTTTTTAGTTTTGTTTTTTATGTGTGGGGGAGTGGCCCCTTGAACAAGGATTGCCCCGAATGGGGGCATACAACTGCTGGCCATTTCTGCCCTCCTTGGAGGCAGGCCGGCTTATTTTTTTAGGCCCATCTGCCCCCATAGGGGGCAGAAGCCACAAAAACACCAGGGGTTTTTTCAATTAGTTTTTTGTTTTTGTTGTGTATGGGGGGGGGCGACCCCTTGGGCAAGAGTTGCTCCCCAAAGGGGGCACACAACTATTGGCCATTTTTGCCCCACTTGGGGGCAGATCAGCCTATTTCTTTTAGGTCCATCTGCTACCAAGGGGTGCAGAAGCCACGAAGACACCAGGGATCATTTTGTTTTATGTTTTGTTTGTGTGGGGTCGGCCCCTTGGGCAAGGGCTCCCACCCAAAGGGGGCACTTGACTGTTGCCCATTTCAGCCCCACTCAGGGGCAGATCAGCCTATTATTTTTAGGCCCTTCTGCCCCCAAGGAGGGGCAGAATCCACTAAGGCGCCAGGGATTTTTTTAGTTTCGTTTTTTTGTGTGTGGGGGGGCAGCCCATTGGGCAAGGGTCACCCTCCCCCCAAAGCGGGTGCACAACTGTTGGCTATTTCTGCCCCCTGGGGGCAGATCGGTCTAGTTGTTTTAGGCCCATCTGCCCCCAAGGGGGGCAGAAACCACTAGACACCAGGGAAAATTTCAAAATTTTTGGTGGCGGGGTGTTTGTCAACTGGTGAAGTATTTTCATTTGTGATTATAACAGTTTATTTCTCCTCTTTGTTTTAGTTCAAAGCTTTTGCTTCCTTTGCTGTGACTCCTTGTGGTCTTGGCAGTGGTTGACCTGCAGTTTGCGTAGCTGCATGGCTTAGGTAAGAAAAAACAAATTCCTCCAAATGAGCGTTGTGCCATGTATGAATGACATTTTTGTAAGTGGTGTACTAAATGCAGGATTGTGTGTGAAATTGTCCTTTAATTTGTGCACAATGATATTTGTGTTGTCTAATGTCTAATTTTCTTTTCTTTTTTCTTTTCAGTGGGATATAATTGGTGATTGCTGTGTCTGTGCAGAGTAGTTTCTGGTGAGTCTATCTTTTTCAGGCAAGTGAGTGTTAAAGTTTTTTAATATAACTCTTTGTGATTGGGTAAGAAAATGTTGTGGGATCCAAGCAAGCCACACCTCCCTGGACTCCACCGGATGTCTAGTTTTCAAAAATGTCTGGGTTTGGTGGGCTTCCCTAGATGACTGCCACACCTGGGATCAAAAACGCAGGTGCTCCTCTCTTCAAAAACAGGTAGTTTTGTAAAAGATCATTTTGATGTGTCCACGTTGTGTTTTGGGGTATTTCCTGTCACAGGCACTGGGTCTACCACACAAGTGAGGTAGCATTGTTATCGGGAGACCTGGTTAAACGCTGGGTAGAAGAAAGCTTGTGGCTTCTCTCAGCTTTCATAACTTTGCAGTGCCGAAATGTGGGGAAAAGTGTTTTTTGCCACATTTTGAGTTTTGCAAAGGATTCTGGGCAATAGAACCCAGTGAGAGCCCCACAAGTCCCCCCATTCTGGATTCCCCTATGTGTCTAGTTTTGACAAATGTCAGAGTTTGGTAGATTTCCCTTACTGCTGGTTGAGCTGGAGACCAAAATCTACAGCTAGGCATTTTGCAAGAAACATGTCTGTTTTCTTTGGGAAAATGTGATGTGCTCACGTTGTGTTTTGTGGCATTTCCTGTTGCGGGCACGAGGTCTACCCAACCAAGTAAGGTACCATTTTTATTTGGAGACTTGTGGAAATGCTGGGTGGAAGGAAATGTGTGTCTCCTCTTGGATTCCAGAACTTTCCATCACCAAAATGTGATGAAAAAGTTTTTTTTTGCCACATTTTGAGGTTTGCAAAGGATTCTGAGTAAGAGAACCTGGTGAGAGAGCCACAAGTTACCCAATCCTGTGTTCCCTTAGATGTCTAGTGTTAAAAAATGCACAGGTTTCGTAGGTTTTCCTAGGTGCCGGCTGATCTAGAGGCCAAAATCCACAGCTAGTCACTTTCCTAAAAACAAGTCTGTTTTCTTTGGGAAAATGTGATGTGTCCACGTTGTGTTTTGGGGCATTTCCTGTTGCGGGAGTTAGGCCTACCCATACAAGTGAGGTATCATTTTTAACAGGAGACTTGGGAAATGCTGGGTGGAAGGACATTTGTTTCTCCTCTCAGATGCTAGAACTTTCCATCAGTGAAATGTGAGGAAAGGGTGTTTTTTCTGTCACATTTTGAGGTTTGCAAAGGATTTTGGGTAACAGAACCTGGTGAGAGAGCCACAAGTTACCCCATCCCGGGTTCCCCTAGATCTCTAGTTTTTAAAAATGCACAGGTTTGGTAGGTTTTCCTAGGTGCCGGCTGATCTAGAGGCCAAAATCCACAGCTAGACACTTTCCAAAAAACAAGTCAGTTTTCTTTGGGAAAATGTGATGTGTCCACATTGTGTTTTGGGGCATTTCCTGTCACGGGCATTAGGCCTACCCATAGAAGTGAGGTACCATTTTTAACAGGAGACTTGGGAAATGCTGGGTGGAAGGAAATTTGTGGCTCCTTCCATATTCCAGAACTTTCCATCACTGAAATGCGAGGAAAAGCGTTTTTTGGCCATATTTTGAGGTTTGCAAAGGATTCTGGGTAACAGAACTTGGTGAGAGCCCCACAAGTCACCCAATCCTGGATTTCGCTAGGTGTCTAGTTTTCAAAAATGCACGTTTGCTAGGTTTCCCTAATTACTGGCTGAGCTAGAGGCCAAAATCCACAGCTAGGCACTTTAAAAAAAAAACCATCAGATTTCAATGTAAAAATGTGATATGTCCATGTTGCGTTTTGGGGCGTGTCCTGTTGCGGGCACTAGGCCTACCCACACAAGCAAGGTACCATTTTTATCTGGAGACTTGAGGAAACACAGAATAGAAGAACAGGTGTTATTGCCCCTTGCCTTTCTCTACATTTTTCCTTTCAAATGTAAGCCAGTGTGTAAGAAAGAAGTCTAATTGAGAAATGCCCTGTAATTCACATGCTAATATGGGGACCCCGGAATTCAGAGATGTGCAAATACCCACTGCTTATCTTGTGCCCATTTTGGAAATACAAAGGTTTCTTTGATACCTATTTTACACTCTTTATATTTTACCAAATGAATTACTGTATACCTGGTTTTCAATGAAAACCCATTGCAAAATGCAGCTCATTTATTGGCTCTGAGTACCTAGGGTTCTTGATAAATCTACAAGCCCTATATATCCCCACAACCAGAAGAATCCAGCAGACATAATGGTACATAGCTTTGCCGTAGTTGAAAAAAGTTAGAGAAGAAAATGAGGACAAAAATGGCCCTTTTACACCTCAATTTCAATATTTTTTTTATTTTAGTTGTTACTTTGTGTAGGAAAACCTTGAAGGATCTACACAAATTACCCCTTGCTGAATTCAAAATGCAGCACACATAGAAAGAGGAAGTGACATGGAGAAATAGAGATAGATCTCCTTGTTACGCCTCACATGGGTAGGTGTAGATTTTGGTGCTTTCCCAGTTCTACCACTTTTGGTAAATCTGGGGATGCATCAAAATTCATTGGTGTTGCATAGGAACACCCAGGCAACACCTATGGAACATCTGCCTGGGGCAGAGTAACACAACACAGCAATTTACACTGCATTGCGTTACTCTGGATTTATCAAGCCGCTCAGGGCTAAGCAAGGTGGCCTTGCGTGGCTTCATACAGTAAATCACATTTTGGACTTGCGTCATGCAATCACTACATTTTCTGATGCAAGAGCAGTGCAAACCCTCTCATAAATATGCACCCAAGTATCTTTTAAATCTGGAGAGTTAGCATAATGCAAACAATGCCAGTGGGGGAAGAATTTTGATTCATGAAGAGCAAGACATTTTGTATGTCAGAAAATGAGTGGAGTCACAACTTAGAGAATATGTTTTTCAGCTGAGAGATGACAATAAAGTCCTAGTTAGAAAAGCATTCAAGGGACGTCACCTGGGGAAGCCATGTCCTCACCCCACAAAAAACACTCACCAGACATTTTGCTGTCTCATTGAATCGCGCAGAGCACGTTTCTCCAAAGATCAAAGATTAGTTTAGCAACTGGAGGTAGACCTAAGAGGGGATTAGGCTCTACAAAAATAATACTTAGACTTGCATAGAAACCACATTTTTGACCAATAGGGCGGATCCAACTGGGATTGAGAAGCCTGTCATTTATTACTAGGAGGTGGGAAGCAGATAGCAGGAAATTATCTCCGGCATGCCCAGTTCACCATCCCAAGGTGATTTACAACACCCTCATACAGTAAGTCTTGAAACAAAGCTATGTATATTTTAAAAAATGTTTAAAAAATTGTAACAACAGGTTACAGACTGCAACGCTGGTCAAGTCAAAACCTAAAAAAATATGATGGCCGAGGTATCCCAGAGTTAAACCACCCGGCAGTGATGCAGAGTAGGATTTCACCTGCCACATCAGTAACAGGAGAAGCCACATTTTTTAGGCCAGGAATAATATGGTTAGGATATAGCTGGCCATGTGTCACACCAATCGAGAGAGGAGGTAATCAAATGATAATCTTTCAACGCGTTTGTATTGTTTCCAGGGGAAGCAGAAGAGAAGTGCACTTCACAATTTGGGGGCATAGGTAGACTTAGGCAAAGACTGCTAAGAAAGATGCAGAGAACCCTGTTGAGCTGGGGGTCAGGGCTGGAGATGAAAAGCCACATCTTTGCATGAAGCGAGACCACATCTACTATATGGTTTGCAGAAATAGAGGAGGTAGAGGCACTGCATTTCGGTGACAAGGTCCTCGTTGTGTTGCTAACATATAATACGAGATTGAGAAAGCAGAGTGAGTAGAACCCGACAGCTAGCCGTGGTTAGATCCATCAGGAACATAAGCAAAAGAGATAAAACCCATGCTTTATACTAAGCTCATAATGGGACGGCCAAGAAAGAGGAGGTAATGGCGGAAGGGGGAGACTCAAGGGAGATATTCCTAACCAAATTGCAATGTGGGACCTGGAGAGTGCCTCGTGATTTCCCAGGGGGGTTAAGAGGGTTTGGGCGGGAACAACATTGCAGCAGTGTGCCAATGGCACTAATGAGAGCAAGGACAATGAGCACCTCTGCCAACTGAATGGGAAGTGAACGACAGCCTGATTGGTGTGCAGTGGGTCTCTCAGACTTCTAGGGCCAAAAGTATCTGCTCCACTCATGAAAGCTATGCCAATTTGTACGAGGTAGCTTCACAGAGGGTTTTAGCAACCTTTACAAGTTCCATTTGGGGCACGCGTGGCAAACAACTAGAAAACTAGCATATTGCATACTAACAAGCTGCTGGGAAACAGAGGAGAAATGGAGTCTGAGGAGAGTTGCAGTCTCATTCATAAAAATGTTCTTCTAGAATTTCCAGGTGTGCAACCTGGTGAGATGCCACAAAAAGAGCTGGAGACTTCAGGGTGTAACCCTTTTTATCACTACCTTGAGTTGGAGGACTCTAAGGCCAATTGTACCTTCACTGAGGAAATAGAAAGAATGGCTGGGGTAGAGTAAAGAGGCTAAGAGCCAACATAAATTCAGAGTTTAGATTGTCATTGCTAATTTACAGACCTAGCAACCTATTTGTTTCATTATCAAGGCTATTGCTATTTTGAAACACCCTGTACTGCTTACCTTGTATTGTTTACATGGTTGTGTTATTTTTCACCTTAAGATAGCCCTACCACTATTCCTTACCTTGCATAGTTAACGTGGCACTTTTAAATATAATACCCATCCTGCCCCTTACGTTTTTTATAATTACTTTTTGTTTCCTTTTAAGTAATATTATTCCAATTATTTAAATACTTTTATTTTTCTTTTGAGTAAAATGAAATGGTATATTTGTAATATTATAGTATAACTTAATAATTCTATTACCATTTCTATTATGTCTATTAATACTTTAACATTTCCATTATGTGCATTAATAATAATACTATTAGAATCATTATATTTTGTGGGTCACCCCAACTTTCTTTGTATTATTTGTTATTGAATTTAACAGGTTACCTTTAATATTGTACTATTAAATGTTAATAGTAATATTTTGTAGTTGAACTATTTATTTAATATATATTTTTTAAATTATTAACTCACCTCTTTCAATATTTTTACAAGGTTAAATTAAATTTCAAGTATTAATATTAATATTTTTTTTATAATATACTATTTGGTGTGGACACCAACAAACCCCATTCTTTGTAAAGTGTATTTTACAAAGTTGCTTAATTTAAATTGTACATACCTATAACAATGTACTGCCTGCTATGCAGTGCTGGTATTGGTGGCGATGCAATGAAGTTGATGTAGTTGGAAATACCACGTGAAAAGTCATTCTGTCAATCATAGTCGCTGATGGCGAGGGCCTACAATGGGAGTGCCTCCTCTTAGCACCATGTCTCTGTGGCAGCCGGTGTAAAGGTGGTTTACAAGTGGACATCTGGGGCCATATTTGTGAGCTAGTTTGTGTCTCACTTGCACCACGCAACATGGTGCAAGAGCACTGCAAACCTTAAGTGAAATGTATGAAGCCACGCAAGGCCCGATGCGTAGCCCGGCATGGCTTCATAAATCTTGAGTAATGTAATGCAGTGCAAATTGCTGGGCTATATTACACTGTGCCAGGGAGGCGTTTCCATGGGTGTTGTGTGGGTGTTCCCATGCCACATTCATGAATTTTGACACATTCCCAGATTTAAAAGAACATGAAAACCTGGGAGTGCACTAAAAAGATACGCATCCCCAGGAGAGGCGTAACGAGGAGAAATATGTTTATTTCTCCTCTTTTTTCCTTTGTCTATGTGTGCTGCATTCTGCACACAAAAGCATATCTGGATTGCTTTTGTGGAAGAAGATTTCCCTTCCTGCATAAACACAATCCTGCATGAAACGTAGGCACCCTTGCACCATTCTGAAAGGGTGCCTGCCTTGATGCTAGGCTGCCCAAAGGGCACCAGCAGAGGGCGAAAGGATAGGAATGTGCTGTATCGGATAAATAGGCACATTCCTGCACTTTCCCTGTGATGCAGGGCAGCGCAGCAAGGTGTCTTGCGGCACTGCCCAGCGCCACAAAGCCCATAAATATGGGCCCTGGAGTCTAACAGTGGCATAAGGTAGGAGTGTGAAACTGTGGTGAAGGCACTTTCGGAAGTACCACATCAAAGATGGGCCTCAGTGTGAACATACAGTGACCCATCAAAGGCTGCACCAAACACCTCCTCTGGTTCAGGCCTGGTGCAAAGTGTAAGAGGATTTAAAACCCAGTCACCAACCCTAGATGAGTAGCAGGCTCAGCGTCAGTAAAGATCTGTTGCATCTACTGGGGGTTGACAGGTGGTACCAGCTGATCATCAGCTAACACAAACAACTATTTGTGGGAAGGAAGTGATATATAGTTGCCTGGGAGCGGACAGTAAACGGAAGTGTCAGCCAGCAATCTTAAATGGACAGCAGTTATGTCTGGGTCATGGACAATACGCGCCCATTTGAAGGGTTACAGTATGACATCACAAGTGAGGCAGTCCCACACTGCACCAGCTTGTTCATTCAGTTCTAGCACAGTATCCTCTTCTGCCACCTAGATCTTTACAAGCTCTTAAATTAGTAAACAGAGAGTAAATGACTCCTTGAAGACCATCTTATTTAGCATCTATGGGGCAGGTTCTTACAGTATCCTGCACCTCTTTGTCAGTTGCACGCCAGTCATTCATTTACAATGGAATTCTGAATTTTCCCTCTCCCAAAATGTTAGCTTGCTTTAGTCACCTAGACTGTGTAAGATTTATTTTCTCTCCCCATCTTCGCCCAGCCTCTTGTCTGAGGTTCATCTGGCACAATGAAGTCTCTATATATGGTTTGGTTTGTAATATGTGCAGTGCTTGAAATTAAGGGGCATATTTATACTCTGTTTGCGCCGAATTAGCGTCGTTTTTTTCGACGCAAATTCGGCGCAAAACTAACGCCATATTTATACTTTGGCGTTAGACGCGTCTAGCGCCAAAGTATGGGCAAATAGCGTCATTTTTTTGCGTGAACGCCTTCCTTGCGTTAATGAGATGCAAGGAAGGCGTTCCCGTCTAAAAAAATGACGGCGACGCAAATGCGTCGTATTTATACTCTTTAACGCCTGGGTCAGGGTAGGCGTTAAGGGGCCTGTGGGCTAAAAATGAGCCCACAGGTGCCCTCCCCTGCCCCCAGGGACCCCCCCTGCCACCCTTGCCCACCCCAGGAGGACACCCAAGGATGGAGGGACCCATCCCAGGGACATTCAGGTAAGTTTAAAAAAAATTTTTTTTTTTTTTGGGTGGCATAGGGGGGGCTTATTTGTGCCCCCCTACATGCCACTATGCCCAATGACCATGCCCAGGGGACAGAAGTCCCCTGGGCATGGCCATTGGGCAAGGGGGCATGACTCCTGTCTTTACTAAGACAGGAGTCATGTAAATGGCGTCTGGGCGTCGTTTCAAATGGCGCAAATCGGGTTAAGACGATTTTTTAGCGTCAACCTGACTTGCGCCATTTTAAGACGCCCTAACGCCATTTTTCCCAACGCCGGCGCTGCCTGGTGTACGTGGTTTTTTTCGACGCACACCAGGCAGCGCCGGTCTGCTTGCGCCGGCTAACGCCATTCAATAAATACGGCGCCCGCATGGTGCTTCAGAATGGCGTTAGCCGGCGCAAAATGTTTCGACGCTAAACTGCGTTAGCGCAGTTTAGCGTCAAAAAGTATAAATACGGGCCTAAATGAATAACAAAAGGATGAGCTAGAGAAATTTTATGTTTTCAAAGCTTTTCTGAATTTTCGGTGAGCAATATATTCAGTTGAACATGTATTTCCGTTCAATTATGGAGCCTGAGAACAAATCGAGTCTTAACGTGGCCTCCACTGTCACGCATAATTAAGTAATTTTCAGGCTTATTTGTGTTTTGCAGTGAACTTTCTCATTACTTTCTATCGAAAGGACATTTTATAGAAACTGTCCTTTTGTAAACCTTTCATTAAGTTTTACAACTAGAAAGGATTAACTAAGTTCTCAAAATTGATACCTCAAAAGATCTCGTAACTAATGATGCGATGAATATAAATAAAAGCAAACACTCCTTTAACAGCTAAATTCTGATTCGAGTGAACCAACTACAGAAAATTGAAAGAGAAGAGAAAGAAAAGAAAAAGTAGATTATTTGTGCTCGAGATCATTAGCCTACATATGTGTTGTACTACAACAAGAACGTTCTCCAGTAGAAACTCCCCTGTGGCTATAATTGAAGCAATTCCTTCACACCAACCTTAATTACCTACTCATAATAACTCCATAAGAAAGTTTTTATTTCATTTAGATACTGTGTTAAACAGTGTATTTGGCTTATTACTTGATCAACTATACCATATTTTGCTAAATACTTGACCAATTTTATGGCCAATTAATTAGCTATATGAGAGCTGACCGAAAACTTGACCATTTTCATAGAGGTCTGCCAAAAAGTTGACAAACTGTTCAGTATTTGGGCAGCTACTTTACCATCTTTGTGGCATTGGACTGAATACAGAACCACTGTTTTGGTCTTCCCCTGAATATTTCACCTTTTTAATTTTTATCTAAATAATTATTTGTGAAGACGAAACACTTGCACCGCTCTCTGGTATTTAGGCAAAATCTTCACCAGTAGTTCATCATTTTGCTGAATACTTCGTCATATATTTGGTTCAATACTTGACCTGCTATTCCTTATTTGAAAGCCTTGTTGCCCACTATTAATTATGGCAAAACATTTCTAAAAATGTTCTGCATTAGACCAACCATTTCACCAACATTTCAGTGTTGGACAACCAGGACTTGTCCAACTCTCTGTTATTTGCCTGACCACAGGCCAGAGAAAGGGTCCAGGACTGAGCCAGGGCCTATGCCCAGCAGGTCAGCGCCCTCCCATCGTGACGAGGTAGGAAGCAGGCGGCCCGCTCCTGTCAACAGGCTCGGTTCTTTAATCAGAACCTTATGCATTAGTAATGGCAAACGATATGGCCGCCCTGCTGCATCCTTTATCTGAGTGCGGAGGCTGCCAGGGAACCCGAGACCCGCGAGCAGGATTATGATAAAACAGATTGTGTGACACACAATGCACGCTCTCGGTTTCATCCGTGCAAAATTTATTAGCTGCCCGGTTTCACGTTGACGTGGCTTGGGGCACAAAGGAAAATGCACAGGATCATCTCCTTCTCAAAGGCCCTGCGTAGGAAAAGGATGGGGAGAGGGGTGTCGCGCTGGCACGAGCCGAGCAGGGTCCAATTGAGCCAGCTCAGCGGCTCTTCAGCGCATGCGC
The DNA here is from genome assembly GCF_031143425.1 of Pleurodeles waltl. Classification (NCBI taxonomy): domain Eukaryota; kingdom Metazoa; phylum Chordata; class Amphibia; order Caudata; family Salamandridae; genus Pleurodeles; species Pleurodeles waltl. Next base: position 738,551,198 of record NC_090442.1, on the reverse strand, counting down.
ACTAACGTAACTTTTCATGCGAAGTGCGGCATCGCTCCTTGTCCTATCGCCCACCGCACTGTCCCATCTGTGCATAGTACCTGTTGTCTCTGTTTACATTTACTACTCCCAGGAAAGGGGTTTCTGATGTGATTACTTGTAATAATTTTTTTTCCATGGCACTATCAAATAGTGATTTCCAGGGCTAGAGAGGTCACTAGGCAACAGGGAAAATCCCGGGTAGGCAGGAGGCTGGGGAGTTACCTTCAGCGCTGGTTGGGGGGTGGATAGAGGCTTAACCTTTAGGGCCTTATTTATACTTTTTGGTGCAAAACTGCATTAGGGCAGTCTTGCCCCAAAAAGTTTTGCACCGGCTTGCACCATTTTTTAGCACCAGCTGGGCACCATATTTATGGAATGGTGCAAGCCGGTGCAAAGGGTAGGCTAGCTTAAAATAAAATGACGTTAGGCAGTTTTGAGTCAAAATAAATGATTCTGACTAGATTAGCATCATTTTTTGACGCTAAGGGGCACATTTATACTCTGTTTGCACTGAATTAGCGTATTTTTTTTAAACTCTAATTCAGTGCAAAACTAACTCCATATTTATACTTTGGTGCTAGACCCATCTAGCACCAAATTTATGGAGTTAAAGTCATTTTTTGGAAGTGGAAAACTACCTTGCCTTAATGAGATGCAAGGTAGGCGTTCCCGTGCAAAAAAATGACTCCATGGCCTTAACACCATATTTATACTCCCATGTAAAAATGGTGCAAGGGAGGGAGGAGGGGTCACAAAATGGGGCAAAGCTTGCTTTGCCCCATTTTTTAAGACCAGGGTCAGGGCAGGTGTTAGGCGACCTGTGGCCCTATTTCCATGGTGGAAAACCATGGAATAAGCCCAGAGGTGCCCTCCCTAGGCCCTAGGGGCACCCCCACCCACACTAGAGGGACTGCGAGGATGGGGGACCCCATCCCAGGTAAGTACAGGTAAGTGCATTTTATTTTTGAAAGTGCCATAGTGGTCCCTGAAATGGGCCCCCATACATGGCACGTGGTGCAATGGCCATGCCCAGGGGACCCCTGTCCTCTTTGCTGGCCACAGGGGTGGTGGGCATGACTGCTGCCTTTTCTAAGGCAGGAGTCATGTGGCATGGTAGGTTTAGCACCATAAAATGACGCTAATCTGGTTGAGTCATTTTTTTTTTACACTAACCTGCCTAAAGCCATTTTTTGGTGCTAAACCCTCTTCTTCTATACTGCCAGCCCCACCCAACTAAAGTCATTTTTTAAAACTCTAGCCTACCCTTTGCACCGGCTTGCACCATTCCATAAATATGGTGCCCGGCTGGTGCACAGAAATGGTGCAAGCCGGTGCTAAACTTTTTGGTGCAAAACTGAGTTAGTGCAGCTTTGCAGCAAAAAGTATAAATAAGGGCCAATATTTTGTAAGTTTGCGCCACTTTTGCGTCATAAAATGACGTTAATGCGGTGCAAAAAAAGTTTAAATCAGGGCCTTGGTGCTAGATGAGTCTAGCACCAAAGTATAAATATGGAGTTAGTTTTGCACCGAATTAGAGTAAAAAAAAATGACACTAATTCGGTGCAAACAGAGTATAAATATGCTGCAGAGTATAAATATGCCCCTAAATATGGCGTTAAGGCCATAGAGTCATTTTTTGCACGGGAACGCCTACCTTGCATCTCATTAAGGCAAAGTAGGTCTCCACTATCAAAAAATGACTTTAACTCCATAAATTTGGTGCTAGAGGGGTCTAGCACCAAAGTATAAATATGGAGTTAGTTTTGCACCGAATTAGAGTTAAAAAAAATGACACTAATTCGGTGCAAACAGAGTATAAATATGCCCCTTAATGTCACCACGCACATTTTGGCCCGTATTTATACTTTTTGACGCTAAACTGCGCTAACGCAGTTTAGCGTCAACATTTTTTGCGCCGGCTAACGTCATTCTGAAGCGCCATGCGGGCGCCGTATTTATTGAATGGCGTTAGCCGGCGCAAGCAGACCGGCGCTGCCTGGTGTGCGTGGAAAAAACCACGTACACCAGGCAGCGCCGGCATTGGGAAAAGTGGCGCTAGGGCGTCTTAAAAATGGTGCAAGTCAGGTTGACGCAAAAAATCGCCTCCACCCGATTTGCGCCATTTTTAACGATGCCCAGACGCCATTTACATGACTCCTGTCTTAGTAAAGACAGGAGTCATGCCCCCTTGCCCAATGGCCACGCCCAGGGGACTTATGTCCCCTGGGCATGGTCATTGGGCATAGTGGCATGTAGGGGGGCACAAATAAGGCCCCCCTATGCCACCCAAAAAAAAAAGAAAAAAACATTTATACTTACCTGAACTTACCTGAATGTCCCTGGGATGGGTCCCTCCATCCTTGGGTGTCCTCCTGGGGTGGGCAAGGGTGGCAGGGGGGGTCCCTGGGGGCAGGGGAGGGCACCTGTGGGCTCATTTTGAGCCCACAGGCCCCTTAACACCTACCCTGACCCAGGCGTTAAAAAGTGGCGCAAATGCGGGGTTTTTTGACCCGACCACTCCCGGGCGTGATTTTTGCCCGGGAGTATAAATACGACGCATTTGCGTCGCCGTCATTTTTTTAGACGGGAACGCCTTCCTTGCCTCTCATTAACGCAAGGAAGGCGTTCACGCAAAAAAAATGACGCTATTTGCCCATACTTTGGCGCTAGACGCGTCTAACGCCAAAGTATAAATATGGCGTTAGTTTTGCGCCGAATTTGCGTCGAAAAAACGACGCACATTCAGCACAAACAGAGTATAAATATGCCCCTTTATGTATGCACTGCTATTATTCGATGCGGCAGAGTAATAAGGCCCCCACTGCTGTGGTGAAAGATGTAAAACATTTCTAAATTGAACTAAAACATGTTTTTAGGCAGCAATACGTTTCTAAGGCAGATATTGGCTTCTCTTTTGAACAGCCTGTAAACCTCAGACCTTTAGCCAGGGTATTTGGGAAACAGTGCTGTAAAACTAATCATTTGTACCATTTTCTTACCTCTCCCCAAACGCCCCTGGAGGGTGTGGTGATCCTTTAGTGAGCCAGGCTATCTTGGTGCCAGTTTTGAAACATTTTCGAGCACTGTTTTTACTTGCCGGTATAGTCCTGGTGATGTCGCAGCACTATGCAATACACAAGGGGCCAGATTGACAAGAAACTGGCGCAGTACAGAGCTACGCCAAAATTAGCAACACTGCGCTGCGCCAGTCTTGAAGCGCTGGGATGCGCCGTATTTACAAGAATACTGCACATCCCTGCGTTTCCCCTTGCATTTCCCCCTGCGCCGGCACTAAAATAAGCAGCCTGCCCCAACACAGGCATCATTGCACCATAGTGCAAGGGTGTCTGCGTTGAGGGGTGTGGTTGTTTAGGTGCAGGAAGGCATACCTTCCTGCACCTAAACAATCATCCTTGGCATTTTGATTCTTCTATGCAGGGTGCATCACACATAGAAAAAGCAAAAAACGAGAGGGAATAAAAGTATTTCTCCTCTGTGAGCCATGCTAACGATTTTAGCACTGCCTCAGATTTACAAATTCTTGTAAATGTGGGGCAGCGTCAAAAGCAATGGTTGTTGTGGTGCAACGCCCACTGCAACACCCATTACATGCCCCTCTGACACAGAAAACTGCATAGGAGGGGCCCATTTTAACAAGGAGTCGTAAAGCCACAAAAAGTGGCATTACACCTTGTTGTAAATATGGAGAAGTGGTTATCGCCACCGGAGCATCGCAAAAAGTGACCCTCCGGTGGCACTAGGGCCTTGTACATCTGGCCCAAGGTATGAGTGTAGGAACGTGGGACATAAGGGGAATGTTATCCCACTCCACATATTTTTAGGTAGGGTAGATGTAGGGGGCAGAATCACCAGCAGATTTTTTAGTGACAACTTAAGATAAACAATTGCAGATAGAACGTTTCTCTGCCTCCTTCAATCGTTGTAACCAGAGGAGCAAATTATATGGGGTCTGCAAGACCTCTTTGATTTGTTAATTCTTTAACTGAGGTGATTAAAGTGTTGAACCTCTCCTAGAATTGCTCTGTTTGTCAAGCCGGGGGAGCCATCAGAATAAGGACATTCAAGAGGTCTTCTTTTATGTTAATATCACTGCTATTTATGCTGACATGAGAAACAGAAGGATTTTAGGAAAACCTCAACACCTGAATGACAGCAATTACATAATTAAATAATTAGCACAAAACACAAAGGTCTGAAAGCCCCACAGAGTTCACTCTTTAGTTTAAAGCTCTTTAAGGCGACACTCCTAAAGTGCAGCATATTTTTGGACAGGCATTGGCTGCCACTATGTTTTATCTTCAGTGCCTGTGGAAACATTCAAAACAGAAAATCACACATATAAATGTTATGACTACACACATACAAATCTTTACTGCTGCAAGACCTAGTTTTCCTGCCTCCCCCCATCCCTTCTTTTCATTTATTCCCTTCTCCCTACCGGCTCTCTCAGACACAAGTTGTGGGTTAGAAATCTGAACACACCCTCATCCAGGTTTTCTAATTTGGTGGTTGCTGGGCAGCCACTAGGATGGCACTTCAGGTTAACCCAAGAGCCTGAAAGAGGGTCATGACCCCACCACCAGTTTATGCTAGCCCTTTTCCCATGGCATCTCTGCCTGGGCATCAAGGCGAAGAGGGGAGAGGACAACAGCGTCTTCCCTGTTTGGGCCTGTTTGGGTTTTAACCAGGAAACAGCTGCAACAACTAACATGCACACTATCGCTTAAAAAAAAACACCCATCTACCACACCCAGCAAGAAATGTCACTCCAACCAACCCTCACCCACCAGCTACTATCCCTCTCTAAAGAACACTCCTACATACCCTTCTACGCCATTCACTTCTACATACACTGAAACTCTATGCTGAGACTATCTCTACGGTACCATGCCCCCACACTGTGTATATCCATAGCTCCCTTAATCTCACGCACCCTCTTCCTTTTATGTCTAAATCTTTTACTACCCTTTGCCAGCTCCAAATATTGCCCATGCCCTCTCTCTCAACTCTCTGTTAAACCCTCTATCATACCCTCCTCTTCTTGCTACCTAAAGCACACAGAATGGAAGTAGGCTCTGTAGGGAGCAGGATAGGACATGCAACAAGGACGCACATAAGTGGTGTTAGAAAAGGGGTCTTTGGTTGGCAGTCAGGTTACCCCCTGCCCAAGCAAGGACCATCACTCTAGTCAGGATAAGTCACACACAATCCAAATTATCCTGTGCCCACCCTCTGGTAGCTTGGCACTGAGCAGTCAGGCTTAACTTAGAAGGCAATGTGTAAAGTATTTGTGCAATAAATCATACAATAACACCATATACTACCACAAAAACACACCACACAGTGTTTGTAAAAATATAGAATCTTTATCTGAATAATTGCAGGTCAAAAACGATTAGAATGCAATAAGTATACATTGAAATATTACTGGAAAAGTAATATAAAATGTCTTTAGAATTGTAATATTACTGCAAAAGCAATATGAAGTGTCTTAAAGTCTTCTAGAAACAACTAGTGTCTCTTGCAGGGCAAAGTACCTGGTTTGCGTTGAAAAATCCTCGGAAGGGGCCGCAGAGGAGGAGATGTGTGGGAAACAGGTAGGTGTGCGTCGGTTTCGCCCCTTCGCAAATGGACTTGTGTCGATATTTTCCACGCGGGTAGCCGTGCGTCGATTTCTGGCACGCGGACTCAGATCCTGTTCGAGTTGCGGGGTTTTCGGACGCCCCCGGGTCAATGCGTGGAAAATCCTGGGCTTGTGTCGAAGTCACAAGCGCTGCGTCGATTCCAGTGGCCGATGCGTGGAAATTTCTCCCACACGGTAGGCGCGGCATCGATTCCTCTCTGGAAGTCGGGCTGCGTCGTTCCGGGTCGGCTGTGTGTCGATCCAGTGGGCCGTGCGTCGAAGGTCCAGTCGCGTCGCTGGCACTGCGTCGATCCGCCTGTTGCGGAGTCGGGCAGCGTGCAGGTTCTGGTTCAAGTTTCTTCTCCAGGAAGTGTCTCCCTAGGTAGGGCAGGGGCCCTATTTTTATACCCAAAAGTGTCTTTGAAGTGGGGGAGACTACAAAGAGTGGCTCAGAAGTGCACAAGTTTTCCTTTCAGTTCAATCCTGTCTGCCAGGGTCCCAGTAGTGGGTGTGGCAGTGCTTTCTGTGAGGGCAGGCTACTGTCCATTGTCATGTAAGTGTCAGGCCCTCCATCTCCCAGCCCAGGAAGACCCATTCAAAATGCAGATGTATGCAATTGAGGCTGAGTATCCTCTGTTTGGGGTGTGTCTGAGCGAATGCACAAGGAACTGTCATCTAAACCCAGCCAGACGTGGATTATAAGGCACAGAAAGATTTAAGTGCAGAGAAATGCTCACTTTCTAAAAGTGGCATTTCTAAAATAGTAATGTTAAACCCAACTTCACCAGTCAGCAGGATTTTCTATTACCATTCTGGTCATACTAAATATGACCTTCCTACCCCTTTCAGATCAGTAGCTACCACTCAAACACTGTATGAGGGCAGCCCCCATGTTAACCTATGACGGGAGCAGGCCTCACAGCAGTGTAAAAACGAATTTAGGCGTTTTACACTACCAGGACATGTAAACTACACAGGTACATGTCCTGTCTTTTGTCTACACAGCACCCTGCCCTATGGGTTACCTAGGGCATACCTTAGGGGTGTCTTAGATGTAGAAAAAGGGGAGTTCTAGACTTGGCAAGTACTTTTAAATGCAAAGTCGAATTGGCAGTGAAACTGCACACACACGCCTTGCAATGGCAGGCCGGAGACAAGGTTAAGGGTCTACTTAAGTGGGTGGCACAATCGGTGCTGCAGGCCCACTAGTATCATTTAATCTACAGGCCCAGGGCACATATAGTGCACTTTACTAGGGACTTATAAGTAAATTAAATAGTCCAATGGGGTATGATCCCATGTTACCATGTTTAAAGGGAGAGAGCATATGCACTTCAGCACTGGTTAGCAGTGGAAAGGTCTGCAGAGTCTAAAAACCAGCAAAAACAGTGTCTAAAAAGTGAGGGAGGCAGGCAAAAAATTAGGGGTGACGACCCTAAGGCTGTCAGGTCTAACGAGTGGTATGCCATAGCATTGGCATTCACTAAGGAGTCCTGCCCCTGATGAGGTGCTGGGGGCTCTGCAGATGGGCAGCCTTCTTCTACATTGGATGCTCACATTAGAGACTTTTTTTTTGCTTCTGGAATTACAGGGTGCCATGCTGATTGTCACACAGTTAAACTTCGTACTTGTATAGCACACTACTCACCCGTTAGGGTCTAAAGGCACTGTACGCATACCGCTGTGGAACCCCTCCTGGCTTTTCCCTGTGAGGTGCCCAATCCTGGGTAACCTCCAAGGTGAAGCCAGGCATCCCAGTGCTGTTGGGGCAGTTGTGGAGATTAACCAAGCTATTGCCCAGAGTTACAGAGTGGGACCCATGAACTAGATTAGGCACCGATGCGAGAATAATCAGGTCCGAGGAAATTGAGCCGAAGACCCACCAAGGCGGAAATTGAACCCTGGTCCCGGGCCAGATTTCTGCCAGATTTCTGCATCAGGGTCTGCCGCTCTAACTATTGAGCCACACATCTCCACACAGTTGTAATTCAGTTTGCAAAAACAATCTATCATGTACCTTGTCATACAATTTGTTATATAGTCATGCTATGAAATAGTTGTGCACGGCTGCTGCAAACATTTATGTAAACATCATGCACGCTGTCATGCAGTATCTTAAGGATAAGCAGCCCAGTAATTCACGCAGTAATTAAAACAAGAGCTGCAGTGGCGGTTCCTCCATGGGAGCGGAGGAGCATCGCCATCTTGCACTGCTGTGCGGAAAGCGTAAAAAATAAAATGGTAATAAAATTATTATATTACCATTTTATTTTTTACGCTTTCTGCCAGCAAGCAAAGTAGGAAGGCTGGGCAGGGCCAGTGCATCACTGCTGCCAATTATAGGCAGCAGTGAGGCATGGCCCCTTTATTTGAAGTGCGCATGATGGTTTGGCCGGCTACCTTACTACGGCCAAACCAACGCTCGCATTTCAAACCTCTCTAACCCGGTTGTCTTGGACAGCTGAGCTGGAGAGAAGGCACAGGCATACAGTGCCTTTTGAAGCGTGGAACTGGCCCACTCAGCCAATCAGGACACTTTTTTCATGCTGCTTAGCAGCATGAATAAAGTGTCTTGATTGGATGAGGGAGTTGGCTTTGGGCTTCGCGCTCCGAAGACATGTTGCAGAATGAGGACATGCTGCAGGACCTTGAGTAAGGTAAGTGTTTTTTTTAAATATTTATATTGGTGGTCATGTTAAGTGTGCATGTTATGTGTTTATATTATGTATGTTATGTGTGTATGCTATGTTGTGTATGTCATGTATGTTATGTGTGTATGTTATGTTATGTGTGTATGTTGTAGTTTTATGCGCCCCTCCAATTTTGGATAGCTCATGCTGTAGCATAGTGGTCTTGTAGGTGGTCATGAAACTTGGTCATGCAAGTGCATTTATAAAGTATAATATGTAAAGTTTCACATATTACTCAGAGTTAAGGAAGACTTTTCTTTGAATATCAGTAGTAATATTTTTTTCTCTTAAGTAGTCTCCATTATTTGATGTCATCCCTTTGGGCCGACTACTGCTAATCACATTGAATCCATCTATTTCAGCCATGTCTGCCACTGCTCCTTAAGTGGTTCTTTATTGGAGTCTGAGCATAAAAGTTCTTTGCAGTGTTTTCCATTCCAGTGGTTTTGATGGTATTAGTGGGTTTAAAGCATAATCCTTTCCAGTACTGATACAGCGCAATATCCTTACTTTCCTTACTGAGTTGCATTGAACTGGTCTGGTCTGTAATTACTTGTGGCATTAGGGAGAGAAAAACTAGGTCTTCATCATCCTCCTCAATTCCAGGTGGATGTCAAGGGCCCTGGTGATTGCCGGAAGCGAGTTGCTGAGGTTTGCTGCTTGTGTGATGAAAGAAGTGCCAATTATACTATTTTTCTTGTAAAGTGGTGGAGCTATCAGGATAACATTGCCTTTTTCTCTTGATTTTTACTCCCAGGAAAGCTGGATCCTTGCTATTTATGGCCCTAGGTGTAACACACAGTGTCGTGTAAGCAGGTGTTCTGGCAAGAGAAGCAAGTAAGTCAGGGGAGATGTAGTCCCATTTATTTGCATGGAGAAGTTATGTCGCCGCTGCTTTCTAAATTCTTTGTAGGGATTGCATTACTTAAATTGAGACCTGATGGTACAGTCCATTTGCATAGATGTGACATAAGAAGGTGGGAATTAATATTTTTTCATTAGCACAATGTTAAACAGCTTCAAAAATGTGTTTCTGCCCATGCTAAAAATGTTTAAAAGAGATGTCCATCTCTGGCATTTTTAGCGTCTTGTTCACATCTTGGCTTCTGGGACGAGAAATTGATTATTAGTTCGACCAACTGAAATGTTTTCATTATTGTTACAAGCTGGAGGTCATCCTCTTCCTTTCTCATGATGTCAACCCCTCAGATAGCGGATATTTTGTTACTTTGTCATGTGTTCCCCATCGCAGATCCATTTATGAACTGCTATAAATGTCTCTCTTGTCTTTGCTGCATACCTACCAAGTGCCAGGGGCGGCTCGCCCCCGCCAGCAGAAGGAGCTGCAAAACTTTTATAGAAAAAGCGTAATAAACTCAGTTTATTATGTTTTTATTATAAAAGTGGGTGGAGCCACGGGCGTGACAGAGAGGGGGTGCACAGCACTCCCCCTCAGTGCGCATGTATGTGTGGCCAGCCAAACACACATGCACAGAAGGCTCTCTCTAGCCCAGCAACACAGTTGCCGGGCTGGAGAGAGCAAGCAGAGGCTCCCAGTCTGCCTGAGAGAGCCCTGGCTGGGTGCTCCCAGCCAATCCTGATGCTGCTCTGAGCAGTGTCAGGATTGACTGACGGGCAGGCTGGGAGCTTGTGCCTGCAGCAACGGGGCGGAGCACAGTGAATGGGGCAGCGCAGTGTGTGAAAAAAGGTACGTTTTATTTTTATTATTGGGTCTTTCTTTTGGCCCCTCACCACGCCCACACGCCACCCTGCCCCATTTCTATCCTGCGAGTTGTGCCTGCCAAGCGCCATCCCAGCATTCTGAGGAGCACTGTGGCAGGCTTGATCTTTTTTTTTATAAGACCATTACATTTTCTTTAAGTTAATAACCCCGCTCATACCTCAACTGGTATGTGAGCAGATTTTCATTAACAGATCTAGTGCAGTTGGCTTGGAAATGCTTATGCCTGACCAGATGCAGGGATCAAGGTTAGACCATACACTACATCTTAGTCCCAGCCACCAAAGTAAAGGTGGAGGATCCTCTGTGGGGAGCCTGAGTGGAGAACGTCCCATCACTCATCTTGCCAATCAGATCAGACAGTGCCCACGTGTTTTCCAATTCATGAAATGCAAAGTCTGATTGTTTTTATTGATTGTGTAAGAGTGTTTTGTATACAAAACTGAAATATTGCCATCGGGACATGGGGGTGGAATGCTATAGCTAGCGGTGTGCAAGAAATACATGATTTAAGAGCAGAATGCTCTATGGAGGAACTGAGAGGTAAACGGTTCCTAGGACCCCTAACACAGACCATAACAGATGAATGTGTAGAGGTGCACAGATCCTGGCACCTCTGAACTTCTGTGTGCCTCAAAGGCTGTGACCAAGGCTTTCTGGACACAAGAGGGTTAATGTCTGAGCACGAGTACAAGTTCCACCTTCCCGCATGAGCTACAGATGAAAAGATCAGTTAGACCCACCCTTTCCCTTTTTACCCTTCTAACCCACCCCTCCACGGGACGAACTGCAACAAAAAGGGCTCACCCCATATGATGTACCATCTGTGTTCAGAACACATGCAAGTACACTGAAGATTGCATCATTTATGAATTGTTTTCCTAAAGAAGGGTCCTTTGAAATTGAGCACTTGAATATCCTTAAGAAACGGTTGACCCATCCTAAGCATTAGCCCAGTCCAGAACAATGGACCGCCTTTCTAACTTATGAAAGGATCCATTAAGAAGCCGTGAAGTGAAAGCAAGAATTTGAGATGCAGGGATTGAAAGATACCCACAAGAAACTGAGATACCAAAATAGTCACATGAGGGCTTCTGATATACTGCACCACCTCTTCCTTATAGGTCCTCCCAAATTATTAGAGAAATCACAGAAATTGATGATGAAAAGAAAAAAATAATAATACTACATGTTCTGAGTTTCCCCACACGAGCAGGAGACGCACCCCAAGGGGTGCCTGGGAATGGAGCACTACCGGTCAGTGACCTGGTGCGACAGGCAAAGCCCACAAAAACCATCACACTGAGCACAGTGAGGGCTGCGAATTTGGCGAGCAATAGTGCGACTAGTGCAAGAGTGAAACAAGAAACTGTTGCCAGGACATCCTTCTTACTGCCCCTCTCCTGGTCCCCTACCATTGTAAGACAGTGAATCGGAGCAGTCAGGCTCATAGTCCAACTATCATGCGGGAATGTCTGTGGATGACTACAGGATGAAGGGAGAGAAAGCTTGAGAGGGCAGCCCAACATGGACAACACTCTCTCAAATAAAGAGAGAGAGACAGTAACGACACCAATGACTTCTCACAAACCTAAGCAGATGCCCTTCTACCTTTGAGAGCACCCAGGACTTGGATTAGCACTGTAGTCTAAAATATGCTCAATTGACCAAAGGCTAGACTTACTACATTAGGAATACCAATTTCCTAATTTCGATTCTCTTTGAATCACAATTAGGAAATCGGTATTCCTAATGTATGAAACTCCTTTGAGTTTCATTAGCGATTCCTAGGGGGTCGCAGATAGACCTACCTCATTCACATTACTGAGGAAGGTCGCAATTTGTGACCCGTTAGGAATCACAGCCATCACAGGGATGGTGGCCTGCTTGGCTCAGCAGACCACCATGTCTGTGATTGTTTTTAAATGAAGCAATTTTTTAAAATGCAGCCCCTTTTCCTTAAAGGAAAACAGGATGCGTTTAAAAAGAAAACATTCACTTTGCTTTTTCTACCACTGCCTACTCTTAAAAAATATTATTATTTACATTCTCAAATCAATTCTTTCTTTATTCGATCACATAACAATGGATTGTGAAACAGCACATCATAAAATACAATATATAATAACAATGATAAAAGAAGGATAAAAATAGATAAGAGCAATAAATTCAAAATGTTCAGTATACAAATGACAATGGCCCTGTAAAAAAAAAAATGGAAGGAAAACAGTGAATTCTTAAAAAAGTACATCCAGTGAACACATAACAATAACATATTTTTAAAAACTGACCAAGCGTGAAAAAGTTATGTCCGATGGTGGGCATTATTGAAATAACACTGATTTAGGCATCCGTACGGCATTTTAAAAAAAAGAACTAGCCACTTTTTTTAAACCAATTTTATTAATTTTCTTATTCATACATACAGGTCATTATTAATACGTTTGTGCATTTTATACAGAGGTTTGTTTGGTGTGTAAGTATATATGTATAAATATACTAACGGTAAGGCAAGAGTCGTTGGTTCAAGGTTTAACAACATTAGGAACGAAAGAAGAAAGCATTACTTCAAATACTCAAAAAGGGGAAATAGTTGAGCACATTTGCATCACTTTGTTAATAAGTGTGTTACATTAGTCAGCAATATTCATTACAAACTACAATTGGCAGGACACATGGATGGTTGCAATACAGAGACTGCTTCAGTCCATTCCTGTCGGTGTGTGAGGTACAAGTGAATGCCGCCCGCGAGTCTTGCATCATAGGATAGCAGGCGGCTCCTAAATAGGGTTATTGGGAGGGACCTAGACCCTCATCATGTTGCGCTGGGTGTAGTCTGGTCCTGCTGCCACAATGTAACGACCAGGGCTGTATCTGAAGAACCAACCACTTTACTTACTAGGTGACCCTCGGGCTGTTGGAGAAAAATCAACACAACTTTACATCTCCTAATCTTTTGATTTCCTAACAGAGGGATTAAATACTGTTTAGTCAAGGGGGCATACAACTTACCAAAAAACACAGAGTGCAATAGTGACTGGGGAGGGGTTTCATAACAGGGACATAATAAAATATCAGCAGGTGCAAACTGACCCTATGGAAAACACAATCGAACCGGTTCGGAATCGCGTCAGTAGCAACCATTCCCAGGAGTTCTGAACAAGCACCAAGTAGGGGGCGACAGCATCCACTGTTTGGACAAGGCAAAAATCTCTAATAGATGGTTTAATTAGCTCCTCTCTCTCTTGACGGACCTTTCCATAGACAAGAAAGCGATCCTTCAGCAGCCCTTTGTCCCTGTTGGTGTTTTGGACCTCATTTTATTCAAGGCCAAGCTCCTGATGAGCTAAGAAATTGGAGGTAGACGGATGAACACCCGCAGCCATCGACAGACTCTGTTCTATTCCGCTTGTACCAGTGGCGGCTGGTAATTTTAGGAGGGAGGGGGCGGGCAGAAAGCACACTCGCACTCATTCATTCATACACACACGCACATCCATTCACAACACTCATCAATTTTCAAACAAACACGCATGCACCAAACATTCATATAAAAAACACATACACACTTACCTTCAGCTCGGAGGTCCCAGGAGGGTTGGGACTGCTGCCTTCCCTCACTAGCTGACCTTAGATCAGCCAATGAGGGAAGGCAGCAGTCCCAACTTCGTCAGAGTGGGATGGGGTCAGTGAGACTTCTGATCCCACCCCACTCTGTGACAATGTGTCACTGATTGACACTCGCCCAGGGCGCTTCAAGGCTTAAACCTGAAGCGCCCATGTCAGTCAATGGGTGACGCTTCCCTCGTCACCGAGGGGGAGGGCCTCGAGGCACCATTGCTGAGCTGAGAAGGTCATGCCCATAGGAGCTGGGCCCTCTTCAGCCCAGCAAAGTTCAGTTTAGGCAGCCAGGAGTCTGTGCATGTCTCGCTCCTGGCTGCCTGAGCTGAACATGAAGAGTGTCTGTCAGGCTGACCTTTGCTCAGCCTGACAGGCACTCTTCATGAGGGGCAAAAGGTGGGGGGCGTGGCTCCTCCGCCCTAAAGGACGGGCCGCAGCTGGCTTGTACCCTTGCGGTGTCCCCGTATCCCCAGACTCCTAAGCCATACACAAGGGAGGGGATAAAGTTCCTCCTATTTATTTCTAGAATAGGGGTAATGGGCTTCCCCTCACGCGTAGTGGCCAAGGAGATGATGGTGCCTTCAGAACAAGAATACCAACTTTACATTCTATAAGGTGGAAAAGGTCTCATGGAGGCTCTTTCCCTTTGCAAATGGGTTACCATCAGTTCAAAACTGGTGGTAAAGTATCACTGTTTCGTAACTGGAATTCAGTCGCAAAATGGTAATACATAACATACTGAATCAGTATTTTGAAGGGACACCTTAAACACCCCTCTTCGAAATACGGAATCGCAAAAGCAAAATGAGAGTCGGTAACAAGTTAAGGAGTCACATTTTGCCTTTTGTACATTGGAAAAGGCATTTTTCTGGTAGCAACTGGAAAGATGCTTTGTACAACTGGCCCCAAATCTCATATTGATGCACCCTTACCAAACTGTGTTCTTGTATATTATGTTGACTGTTCGTGTATTAGGAAAGATAAAGACATTTTTCTCATTGAACTTTCCATATTGTCCCCCCGGGTAAACATTAGCTCTCAGCTGTTGTTTACTAGGCTGACCAGAATAAAAAGGCAGAACCTATGAAGCCCCTTTACAGAGCTCTGCATGCAGTAAACAAGCTGTGTAGAGGGGTGTTTATATGCATGGGAAATAGAATAAGAAGCTGTAGCACACAAGGTTTCTTGCAGTGCTTTGGGGCACTTTTATCTACATACACACTATTAGGGACTACTGGGAACCCTTTAAACTAGCCAATTTAATGTTTTTGCTTGTCATTGGACTAGTGATAAAAACAGCCTGGACTGATGCTGAGTGGATACATAACATATTGGCAATTTTGAAGTGTCTGAAAAAGAAAAGTACAACACTGTGATTCGAGAATTTATTTATTTATTTCCCACCAATGAGGATTATTTTGGAAGTTTGATATTTCCACACAGTGGTACTGAAACTCTATTTTAAAGGCTTAGAGAGACCACAACACTAAATAGTGCATTATTATGCTCCTTAAATCGACAGCGGTGGTCTAGTTGGCCATTATGTCACAACCATCCCCATTTAGCCCAAAAACATGGTGAAACCCTAATTATATATGAAATAAAACTCTACTGGGGGCTGTGCTAGAAATATGAACTTAGTGTTTAATTCTGACATTGAACCTGTTTCGAAATTCTCATATAATAGCAGAAAGGAGACAACTAAACAGGAAGAGCATGATTTGCCTAAGACCAAACAATTTGGTTGAGTAAGAGAGTCAAGGCAGCAATGTATGACTGCTTATTACTTGTTTATAACCTTACCATTATACCAAATGTTAGTGAGTATACAATAACACTGGGCCCTGACTGCACCAAAGTAAATCCAATATATGTTGGGGTCCAGTCTTATTTTGCTATTGCACACTTACTCCAAACAATTAACCAGATTATCGGGTTTTACATTTTTGTAAAAGAGAGTAGAGGAACCTATTAAGAATGTGATTGCATAAGATCACACAATTTGATCACTGCAGGTAGCACATTAATATGAGCTATAGGCTAGAATTTGGTGGACAAGATACACTATCACAAGCATGACAGAGCCTTGGCTAGTCTATTCAGTTATGAGTCACCAAACCATCAGTTTTCTGAAGGGGGTGTGCCACAGGTGGCTCCACCATTGGAAAACCTAATCCAATGGCCCATGGAGGAGGGGCCATTGGATTAAGAAAACAAAATAATGAACCTACACCCCGGGAGAAAACTTCCTCTTTGAGAGTTTGATTCTGCAAAACAAAAAAGCTTGGTGCCGTGCTGTGAGAAACATGGTGGACGAGCTCCAAACGTTTTGTGCCTTCAAAGGAGCTGCCATGATGGCAGCATTTGTGAAGGCACAAAGATCACCACAGTGCTAGCGGTGATCTCTTAAGACGGTATGGGGGTGTGTGGCCAAGCAGAATGGCCAATTAGACGTTCCTACCCAAGCTCCCGTCTAACCCATATACGTCCTGTAGTAATCCTACCTTTATTGTGGCCATCCTTTTCCCCCACCATCCTACGACTGCCTATGGTATAGTGGAGCACTGGGGAATCTCCTGTGGCCCTTGACTGCAGAAAGAAACCGACATTTTTTGACCCGAGCAATGTGGGGGCTGGCTTATGCTTGTGGTGGTGAGTGGCCATGGCCACTGGCAAGGATTTAGGGGCTGACTGGGGAGCCAATGACTGCTGTGCTCCCCCATAAAAGCCCCCCGGACATGAGTGGCTCTCTGGGAGCCCTAGGCGCCTAGTGATACCAGAGGCCAGCAGGGAGACCTGACGTGGGTGCTGCCTTAGGCCCATGAGTGACTGTGTTGGGCCACGACTGAGTGCGGCAGCCCATGTGGTGCAGTGCCCTAGGAGCTTTGCGGCCGGATTCAGGGACTGTGCTCTGGGGATGGGATTGACTCCCGACCCCAGCAAACAAGGTCCAGCTGCATCCGGTGGGCCCCTGGAACGTGACCTCAGAGTGGGGCGCCTGAATCAGGGTCGGGCTGCAGAATCCCTCTTGTGGGCCACGGCAGGCTGCTCCCAAAGTCCCACCTGATGAACTCATCCTGCGGCTCGGGGCACCACCCTGAGCCATGTTAAAATAGTGGACCTTCAGGTGAGCATTATCCCACTCACAAAATACTGTGCAACCTATTGTTGGCCCCGGAGGAGACCTGGAGGTTGCACACTTTTCCTAGCTCTGCAGTGAGGGTCTGGAGGGTGACTAGAGACGGTCTTATGACTGGGGCAACACAGTGGTGGCTCTCACTCCTTGCATTTGGCACATCCGCGTGGTGACGGGGCCAGTGGGGGGAGAAACAGCTCCTGACATTCAAGAATGGCTGTGGCTGCGGACTATGGATACTGGCTAGCAATGTGAGCAGGGCCAACTTGGTCCTAAACTCCAGAGTGTGGGGCGAGTCCCATGTACCTTTTCCCCTGAACATGACCGACATGGCTGAAAACCTCTACCATATATCATAGAGCTGGTGCCCCTCCGGCGGGAGAGAGCAGACCGTAGGATTCAGAGATGGGGAGCCTTGACATGGCCTACTTACTGGCGCTCTTGGACGGCACTGATGCCCCTGTAACCTTTTGAAGACACACCCCAACCTGAGGATACACTTGCAGAAACTTTACTTCTGGCTAGAGCACCCCCTTAGTGGCTGAATTGGCTTTGCCTGGGGTGGGAGGTGAGCCTATGTAGTCGGCCAGGGGGGCACAAGGCCTATCCTCCTGCATTTAAGAGTCTGGACTTTGGGATGCTGAGCACCTATAGCACTATTCTTCCTTGGAGTGACTGTCCTCACTGATGGTGTTCGTGGATTTGTGAACAGCCCCCCGCTCCCTCCGTCAAATAGTTGTCCCTTTGTGCTCTGGAACAAACGAACACAGCTGCAGCTCCTGCTTGTTGAAGATTTCTGGGGTGACTGTGAAAGACTCAGGGTGCCGCTGGACCCGGACTGGTGCCGACATTGTTGGTCTGGCATTGGCTACTCGCACCACCATGTTGAAGGAGTTAAGGAAAAGAGATCCAAACCTGCCCAGGCGAACAAAATCATCAGCTACACCCACACGCTGCAGCCTCCAGCCATGGTTGAAGATGGTGGGGTCCAGGGCCCCGGAGGACGTGGCAGGGGTGGAGGATACTTCCCTGTCTCTGGTGGATCTCATGGCGGCAATCCAGGGATCCAAAACAGAAGTGGTCAACAATATTGATGCGATCGCCATCGACATCAATCTGATCCCCACGGACCTCCAAAAGGTGTCGGTCTATGTGGTCATAGCGGAACAAAATGTGGACACCCTGCAACTCAAGGTCTGCTGTTTGCGGACCATAGTCTCTGACTTACAGAAGTTGAGAACACACCTAGATGAATGCACTGAAGACTCCAAAGGGTGATCCCCGAGAAACAACCTATGCTTTGTGGGTTTTTCAGAGAAAGCGGAGGGGCAGTCAGCTGAATTGTTCCTGGAGGAGTGGATTACCACAGCCCTTCTAGCAAAACGCCTTCACGATCGAAAGGGCTGCAGGGCTCTGGCTCCTCCACCAAAACCGGGGGCCCCTCTGAGAGCCATAATTGCCTGACTGTTTAATTTTCGCAACCGTGATGCCGTTCTGCAATAGGTCAGAGTGACAGGCCCTCCATTGTTTCAGGGGAACCCATCTCTATATTCCTTGACTACACCCAGAGCGTACAAGAACAGAGAAAACCGTTTCCTGCTGCCAAGAAGCAATGAGGTATATGAACTTGAAATACAGCCTACTATTACTATTTGAGTCCAACATGGAGGGTCGGTCTTGTTCTTTTTTAGCTCTGTAGAAGCCAATGACTGGCTGGACACCCTCCTGCAACCCACCGGCCAAAGCGCGGGTCAGGAAGATCAACGTCTTCCCAGCACTCAGCAGCAATCTGTTCTTCTCCAAAAGTGTAAAGGGCGTCAGAGGAGCCTGGAGAGCAGTTGTCAATCAGAATGGATCAAGATCTGTTCTGATGGCATACTACGAGTTACAGACTAGATCCCAGATTCAAGGGAGTCTTTCCAGCGACACCGCAGTGATCCTAATACTGCTAGCGACAGTACTGGAGAAGGATGATTCCAAGGGGTTGCACAACAAACTGTGAGTACTGGGGGTGACCAGGGATAGGGTCCTGATGGCATGATATTTTTCACTCCCTAAGATGAAGCTATATGGAACTCTCTCAGCTTAGGGGACACTATGGCCCATATTTATACTTTTTGACGCAAAACTGCGCTAACGCAGTTTTGCGTCAAAAAAATTAGCGCCGGCTAACGCCATTCTGAAGCACCATGCGGGCGCCGTATTTAATCAATGACGTTAGCCGGCGTTAGCCGCCGGCGCTGCCTGGTGTGCGTGGAAAAAAACGACGTACACCAGGCAGCGCCGGCGTAGGGGAAAATGGAGTTTGGGCATCAAAAAATGGGGCAAGTCAGGCTGAGGCAAATTTTTCGCCTCAACCCGATTTGCGTCATTTTTTTTCACTCCCAACCCCTATTGAAATGACTCCTGTCTTAGCAAAGACAGGAGTCATGCCCCCTTGCCCAATGGCCATGCCCAGGGGACTTATGTCCCCTGGGCATGGTCATTGGGCATAGTGGCATGTAGGGGGGCACAAATCAGGCCCCCCTAGGCCACCCAAAAAAAAAATATATATACCTACCTGAACTTACCTTAAGTTTCCTGGGATGGGTCCCTCCATCCTTGGGTGTCCTCCTGGGGTGGGCAAGGGTGGCAGGGGGTGTCCCTGGGGGCATGGGAGGGCACCTCTGGGCTCCTTCCGAGCCCACAGGTCCCTTAACGCCTGCCCTGAGCAGGCGTTAAAAAATGACGCTAACGAGGGTAGACGTCATTTTTTTTGACCCGCCCACTCCCGGGCGTGAATTTTGCCCAGGAGTATAAATACGACGCACATGCCTCTGAGTCAATTTTTTAGACGTGAACGCCTACCTTGCATCTCATTAACGCAAAGTAGGTGTCCACGCTAAAAAATGACGCAAACTCCATGGACTTTGGCGCTAGACGCGTCTAACGCCAAAGTATAAATATGGAGTTAGTTTTGCGTCGGAATTGCGTAAAAAAAAACGACGCAATTCCGGCACAAACGGAGTATAAATATGCCCCTATGTGTGGACAATAATTCCTACTTCACTATCATCGGGGGCGTGGATGGACAATCATAATGACTGTTGGTTATTTTCTTGTTGTCTTAGTATTTTGACGGGAGGCTCTAGATGAGAGCTGAGAGACGTAGTGAGGGAGCTTGAGTGCGGTCTGGCTCACACCCCCTCTCACATCCTCACCTCTAGCATAGCATAGAGAATTATTACTTTGCCATGTTTTTGATTTAGTTTGCTTTTTACTTTGGGGTAAGAGGGCAGCCTTTGCTGGCCTTCGGCTAGCAAGATGCTGGGTGAGAGGTCATAGCGCTGCTGCCCTATGGAGGGTGAAGTTGGTAAAAAGTTTTGTGTTTATGGGGTTAATGAGTTGGGGTTTTGTGTGTTGCTGCCAATTGCAAGCCCAGCCACGGTTTCTGACCCACTTTATTGGGGAGGTGTTGGAGATGGGGCTATCCCAGATGGGAGAGTGGGAAGGACTACCGAGATGGCAGAACACACAGCTAAATTTATGACATGAAATGGCCGTGGTATAGCCCAGCTGGAGAAGCTTAGGAAGGTTTTTGCCTACCTCAAATATTATAGGATCTCCATTGCATTCTTGCAAGAAACCCTCATTTGGGGTGATGGTATACCATCTCTCTGAAAGCGCTGGAGGGGGAAGCTATATGCCATCTCATACTCTGGTTAAGCCCAAGGGGTGTTAATTTGGGTGGATCCAGGAGTGCCCTTTCTTCACCATCATATCCTGGACCTTGAGGGTAGATTTATAATCCTGCCTGGTACCCTGGATGGTCAAGAGATTTGCTTAATTAATGTGTATGCACCCAAAAATGAGTGTCCTGCTTACTACACTAACGTGGCACAGGTGGCCTCCCCCTGTCTAGCAGCTGATGTTGTCCTGGTGGGGGATTGTAATTGTGTCTTGAATGGTGAACTTGGCCAGGTTCCCGACAACGCACAAAACCCTATATGACAGAGACACTACATTATATGATATACGAATTGCACCTTAGCGACATTTGGAGGGTCAGACATCCACAAGTCAAACAGCATTCCTGTTACACTCCCGCTGTGGGTACCGATAGTCAGTTTGACTATTGTCTGGTCTCCAATGCCTTGGCACCACAGGTGTCCCGTATCTCCCTCGCTATTTGTTGGACCATTCTCCTGTTCTTTTAACTTTCAGAAGAGTGACTGGAAGAGCGGCAATCCCGTTGTGGCACCTCTGTGCGGAGGCATCAACAGAGCCCTCTTTAGAAGTCACAGTTGCAGACACACTAGTGCATTATTTTCACGAGAACTGGGGTACCTCAGGAAGCAGGGCAATGCAATGTGGATGTTTAACTGCAGGTTAAAAAGCAGGAAGCCTTGGGGTTCCCAGTTTATAATCTGTGAAGGGCGTTGCAGGTAGTAGGCAGCAGGCATTATTTTTGGGGACTAGGACTTATTTCTCATCAGCAGACCTTGAACCATAAAAAAGGGAGAAAAAGGCCAAAATGGAGAAAGAAGGTGCTGGAAAAAATAGAAAAACAGGCAAAGGGAGAAAGCAGGGTTGAAAATGAACTCCTAAGAGTGAAATAAGAGGTGTGGTGGAAGAAAGGTACCCGTGATGCAATCAAGACTAGAAAACCTTGGTATTCGGCAACCATGGCATTTTTATTATTATTATTATTATTATTGTTATCATTATTATTTTTGTTTCAAATATAATATTTTATAGGTTAAGCACTGCTTGGAGCACATCGCAACATGCTCCCTTTTTGCAGGAGGGAATAAAACTACTAAAGGGTTACTTCAGATAAATTAGTGACCTCCACCAGATGCTTTAAAGAAGAGCATGAGCTGCAGCATTAAGTAATGTTCCTAGGTTGCTAGGTCTAACATGAGTTGCAACTACTATGGTCCTTCCTTATCCTGGGCTAAGATATCTAAGATATTCACCACTGCTGTCTTCCTCCCATATTTGATTCTCAACCCTAATTGCGCAATGCCTGTAGCTCCTTTTTTTCCTCAGGCACTGTATTGTATAGGTAATGCCAATATTGTTCGGTACCTGCATGTCTAAAGCAGGTTTGTTGATAAGGGTTAGTAAGTATTGAGCTTTTTATGGCTGTGGGGCCTTTTAGTGGATCTGTACGAGATATGTGTCCACAGAATAGTGCTCGATTAACATTTCCTGGCTCGCTTTCCAATGTATGTTCCATGGCTCAATGTCGCATGGATATAACATTGTTAGCATCAAAAGTGTATCCCACAGCTCAGTATCTGTGGCTATTCAATGGCTCAGTATTTGGTTGATATTCCATGGCTCATTATCTGATGGGTATTCAATGGCTCAGTTTCTGGTGGATATTCAATGGCTTTTTGTCTACTAGGTATTCCATGGCTCAGTATATGGAGAGCATTTTTAACACACTGCTTCATATTTTTCCTTTTATGCTAAAATGCTCAGAGTTTATAGTGAAACAGTACCTGATTGTCATTTCGTGGCTGTAGGATGTTGGCTCTGTATATACCATCTCAAAGTGAGAGATAGTGTGCACAGAGTCCAAGGGTTCCCCTTAGAGGTTGATAGTGGCAAAATTAGATAATTCTAATGCTCTATTTTGTGGTAGTGTGATCGAGAAGTAGGTTTATCAGAGGGTAGTGTTGAGCATTTGTTGAACACACATAGGCAATAAATGAGGATCACACACTCAAACACAACTCCAGGCCAATAGTTTTTATATAGAAAAAAAAATGTTTCTTAATTTATTTTAGAACCACAAGATTCAAGATTTGAAGTAAAGACATAAAATGCAAGGTACTCCACACAGGTAAGTAGGGAACTTTGAATTAAAGCAGTAGTACACACAGTATAGGTTAAAATGGCAATAAGCTATTTTAAAAGTGGACACTGCAAAAATCAACAGTTCCTGGGGGAGGTAAGTATGGTTAAGTTTCTGAGGTAAGTAAAGCACTTACACAGTCAGTCTCCTGGGCATAGGCAGCCCACCGTTGGGGGTTCAAGGCAACCTCAAAGTCACCACACCAGCAACACAGGGCCGGTCAGGTGCAGAGGTCAAAGGAGGGCCCAAAACACATAGGCCACTATGGAGAACAGGGGTGCTCGGGTTCCGGTCTGCTGGCAGGTAAGTACCTGCGTCCTCGGGGAGCAGAACAGGGGGGTTTCGTAGAGCACTGGGGAGGGCACAAACAGGCACACAAAACACATCCTCAGTGGCACAGGGGCGGCCGGGTGCAGTGTGCAAAGTTGGCGTCGGGTTTGCTATAGGAAGCAATGGAGGGACCCGGGGGTCACTTAGGCGATGCAGGCAGTGCACAGGAGGGCTTCTCGGGCCAGCCATCGACTGGGCTAGGAAGAGGGCCACCTGCTGGACACTCATACACTGGAGGGTGGTTCCTCTCGGTACTGGGGGTTGCAGGTGCAGTGCTTGGTCCAGGCGTCGGGTTCCTTGTTACCAGGCAGTCGCGGTCAGGGGGAGCCTCTGGATCCTCTCTGCAGGCGTTGCTGTGGGGGTTATTCACGTCGTCGCAGTCACCTGGGAGTCCTCTCTGCAGTGTTTGTTCTCTGGAGCTCGAGCCGGGGGCATCGGGTGCAGAGTGAGAAGTCTCACGCTTCCGACGGTAAGGGAGAGTTCTTTGGAAGTTGTTTCTTTGTTGCAAAAATGTTGCTGTTGGTGAACAGTGCCGCTGTTCTCTGGAGTTTCTTGGTCCTTCGGTTTCAGGGCAGCCCTCTGAGTCCTCAGAGGTCGCTGGTCCCTGTAGGATGCGTCGCTGTGCAGGTTCTTTGAGTCTGGAGACAGGCCGGTAGGGCTGGGGCCAAGTCAGTTGTCGTCTCCGTCGTCTCTGCAGGGCTTTCAGGTCAGCAGTCCTTCTTCTTTGTGTAGGTTGCAGGAATCTGATTTCCTGGGTTCAGGGTCTCCCCTAAACACTAAATTTAGGGGTGTGTTTAGGTATCAGTGGCTACACCCTCCTTGTGCCTCCTCCCTCAGGGGAGGGGGGCACATCCCTATTCCTATTGGGGGAATCCTCCAAAACCAAGACACAGGATTTCTAAAGGCACGGGTCACCTTAGCTCAGGGCACCTTAGGGGCTGTCCTGACTGGTGGATGACTCCTCCTTGTTTTTCTCATTATCTCCTCTGGACCTGCCGCAAAAAGTGGGGGGGGTATCCAGGGGGTGGGCATCTCCACTAGCTGGAGTGCCCTGGGGCATTGTAACATGAAGCCTGAGCCTTTGAGGCTCACTGCTAGGTGTTACAGTTCCTGCAGGGGGGAGGTGTTAAGCACCTCCACCCAGTGCAGGCTTTGTTTCTGGCCTCAGAGAGCACAAAGGCTCTCACCCCAGGGGGTCAGAAACTTGTCTCAGTGGCAGGCCTTCACAGACCAGTCAGTCCTGCACTGAAGGATTGGGTAAAATACAGGGGGCATCTTCTAAGATGTCCTCTGTGTGCATTTTGTAATAAATCCAACACTGGCATCAGTGTGGGTTTATTATTCTGAGAAGTTTGAAACCAAACTTCGCAGTATTCAGTGTAGCCATTACAGAGCTGTGGAGTTAGTTTTGACAAACTCCCAGACCATATACTTAATATGGCCACACTGTACTTACAATGTCTAAGAATAGACTTAGACACTGTAGGGGAATATTGTTCATGCAGCTATGCTCTCACCTGTGGTATAGTGCACCCTGCCTTAGGGCTGTAAGGCCTGCTTGAGGGGTGACTTACCTATGCCACAGGCAATATTTTGTGTGCATGGCATCCTGAGGGGGATGTCATGTCGACTGGGCCTTTTTCTCCCCACCAACACACACAATCTCCAATGGCAGTGTACATGTATTAGGTGAGGGGTCTCTTAGTGTGGCACAACACATGCTGCAGCCCTTAGGGACCTTCTCTGGTCACAGGGCCCTTGGTACCACTGGTACCTTTTACCAGGGACTTATCTGTGTGCCATGGGTGTGCCAATTGTGGAAACAATGGTACATTTTAGTGAAAAGAACACTGGTGCTGGGGGCTGGTTAGCAGGGTCCCAGCGCACTTCTCAGTCAAGTCAGCATCAGTATCAGGCAAAAAGTGGGGGGTCACTGCAACAGGGAGCCATTTTCCTACAGTGGCACAACACATAATATAAATATTACAGTGAAGACTAAAAATGTATTACAGACTTATCAGACTGAAATTTCAAAACAACTCCAATGGGCTTGTCTCCCATCTCAATAAGCTATGTTGGAGCTCAAATCAGACTGTTTGGGGTTTAAGATGATCTCTTGCTAGGGAAGGAGGTTTTCTCACCTCCCTTTTCTCTTCCTTTGACACTGATATTTACGGGTTGAACTTCCAATGCGCATTGGAAAGAGAAATTATACTGCCTCAGAACTGCAGCATCCTTCTCCAGTCTTAAAGCGATAACCACACTGTTTAATTGTCTCCTTTCGATAGCTATTGGTGAAAATACGCTCTAGCAGGGCCAGACAGGCATTTTATGCCTCCTGATATTTCTCCGGTGACGATTTTCAAACCCCAGGGCCCTGGTGCCTTTGTCACTTTCTCCAGCTCCTCGAGGTTAACTGCAGCCGGCACAGGGAGGCTTCAAGTGAGCGAGAGACAGACGCAGGGAGAGATGGTGAACACAGAGAGAACGTGATAAGAGAGGTAGAAGATAGAAGAAGAGAAAGAGGATGAATAGAAAGAGAGAGGTGGCACAAGGAGACAAAGGGAGCGGGACTGGTTTTGAATTATGCCAGGGCTGCTTTTGGTTCCATAGTCCGGCCCTGCATACTAGCAATAATCAGTTTTGCTTGCCTATGAATCACCTCAAAGATGCTATCACTTTAAGTTCTTGGTCTTGACGATGCCCCCGATAATTTATGTTTTATGGGTCCAAACATCAACTGCTATAGTAGTGGGGTGTCTATCAATCACAATTATAAGGGGATGTAGCAGGGAAATGAACAATCATCATCAATAGCCTCTAGTTTCCAAAGTATTGACAACCATTGTTTCCCTTTAGTGTTTTGTTTCTGTTTTATGGTTTCTGCACTTCTGCATTTATCACTCGAGCACTGCGGCACCAGCCACTCAGCTTGGTAGCACCTTTTTTAGTGTTTATTCTATTGAGATTACTTCAGTTGTTCTCACAGTATATATATATATTCATTCCATCGCTTATGGTGCTTGCCTTATTTAATGAATAACTGATAAAGGATTCATTCTTTGGAACCACCATTCATTTTACCTCCACTGTATAGTTTTCATTCCATATTAACTGGTCAAAACTACTGAGCTTCTGCATCAGTTTGTTGACTTCCTGCATAAATCTTCTGCATCCTTGCTACACACTGTGATTCTCCAGCTGTGCCAATAACTCTTTGCATACCAGCCACCAAAGCATCATTGTGTCCTTGCTACGTGCACAAGCAAGGAAGAGGCCTCATTTATTTATTTGTTTGTTCATTTGTAAAGCACAAACTGTTGTCTACAGACATCCCGGTGCTAGGGCTGGAGAGGCAGAAGGTTGTGCAGAAACTAGCCTCGTAGGCAACATAAAGGAAGAATCGGAGTGGTGGAGACAAGAAATGGCACCACAGAAGCACAAATGAAGAAGGAAACAACAAAACTTCAATGAAATAAGAAAGTTTCCATTTTTTTTGTAAAAGATCTGGTCGGAGGGTGTCTGGAGAAGGTGGAGAGGAAGGTTCTTCCAAAGTTTACACCAAGGATACTGAAGGACGGTCTTGCCTTGTGAAAGCGAGAGATTGAGAGTACTAAGAGGGAGCAAGAACCAACCCACCACGGAAAACTGACGCTACAAGCAACAAAGCGTGACCACACGATCCCAAACTCCTAACTGAGTGTGCTTTCTTCATGCTACATGGGGAGAAGGGCTATACGTGTTGGAACACAAATAGTACATGGGAGGTGGGTAAGATGACTGCTGGATATACCTCACTGTAAACAAAGTGTAAAAGCAAATAAAGAGTATTTGAAAAAAAGAGACAGCATGATCTACGGAGTGTGCCTTAGTCAAAGAAGATAGGAGTTTGGGGCTCTTGAGATAGCCTGATGGACCAAGCAGAGGACCTTCTTCAAATATTCTACTTGACTTTTGCGCACCTTCACCATCTCCCATGCCCATTCCAAGACCGAGATTTATTCCAATGTCTTTATCCTCGAGGCACCTCTACATATTTAAACAGAGACAATATCCAGCCCCATAGGAGTATTATTGTCTATTCTTTGTTGTTATGTTCTTTCACTACATTACGCCTATTAGAAGACATTTCTCACAGTTAAGGATCAGTGATGCTGCAAATGAAGACATCAAGCTTAGTGAACACACAACACCCCATGTTCAAACACCAAACAACATACACACCACCTCTTATAAGAGTGGTCATTTTATTTATGATGCTCACTGTGAACTGCAACAGTTCCTTGTGCTCAAAGGAGGGGAGCTATCACTATTCAACTATTTAACACTCACATTTTGAACCTCGAAATGGATCAATCCTGCATCAGTCCGGGCACAATTTGCACCTGGAATGCCCGAACTACATGTAAACCTTTGCGACAGGTGTTTTTACCCTCTGAACCATTTTACTGTACAAACTCCTCTCCCCCGTTACATTCCCAATCCCCACCACCTTCTAAGTCGTCTTCAGCTGAGATGTAACTCTGTGCTCATCTCAACATCCACCCACCACGGATAAAGGAGAAAAACCTGCACTAGCATTTTCTCTTTGAATGTGTGCAGCAATGGCTAACTGCTTCCTGTTCTCTGTGGTTTCAATCAATGACTTGATGTTTTTAGATTTTCTGTTTTTAGATGCAGCCAAGAGACAAATGTAGCTGCCTGCCCAGCCTTATTTTTGTAAAATAAACACAAGAAAAATACATGAATATTTACAGACGTACAGGGGCTTTTCGTTTGTTCGTTCGTTAGCTTTATTTCGGTACAGATATATACCATAAAAGCACACCACAA
Source organism: Pleurodeles waltl (assembly GCF_031143425.1). NCBI lineage: Eukaryota > Metazoa > Chordata > Amphibia > Caudata > Salamandridae > Pleurodeles > Pleurodeles waltl. The sequence goes on along the minus strand of NC_090442.1, from coordinate 738,523,337 downwards.
ATCACAAATTCATAATTTTACAAAACAACAAGCTCATGCACAGAAATCCTCGGATATAAAATGTTGGCCTACATAAAAAACTTTAGACATAAACATTTTCCTTCTAAAAATTTATATATATTATGGGATCATGCGAAAATGCAGAGTTTTTCATGATGGGTATCAGGAGTCAGATACATACCTAACTAGACACAATAAATAAAATAAGAATAAAACATTTCTAAAAAGAATAAAAAATATATGGACATAAGAAATTTGTTAGACAATAGACAATTGATAAAATTGATAAATGCATACATTAAAATTCACAAATGAGTTCGTCAGTGGCCACTCCCAACATCTATTGTTGGATTTTCCCCTATTTCTTTAAGCATATTCAATCTACAATGCCAAATGGAATCTAAATATTTTGCCAAACAACAAGCCACTAAAACAGATGGATCAGATTTAAGAACTCTCAAAGCCAGTAGACAATTCCTAAAACCCATTTTCCTACATAATGGAATAATCCAACGAGCCCTCTGTTTGTGGTATGCAGGGCATTGAAAGAGGACGTGGGTTATGGATTCTTCCCTGGCACAGCCCATCGGGCCCATCTTAGAGGTACAACTAGTATTAGTCCATTTGTGTGTTAGGATGCGCAAAGGAAGAGAACCTATCGTAAATCTGATATACAGTGCACGTGCATGTGGAGAGAGTACTGTGTCCATATATTGCTCAGATTCATAGTGGCATTTGATTTTTAGAAAGCTGCCAGTCATAGATGATGGTGGAACTGCGAACAGTTGTGCAAGATGGACATTAAGCCAAAATGCATCCTTCAGGGTCTGTGATACATTTTTTGGAATAGATGACGGGTCCTTCCAATATGACCCCAGACCAAGTAGTACGAGGGTCTGTTCTATGTGCGCACACCACTTGATTTTTAGGCTAGTGCTATTGGCCATCAAGTTAGCTAGCCCGCATCTATAAGGAATAAGGGAATCTAGTGACCATAGGCGGATCCAATACAACAAAGGTCTGAGAGCAGCGATCTGGCTAATGGGAGGCAAATTTAAATCCATTCGAATAGGAAGCATTGGGGTCCTAGGGGGAACTCTTAATAACGACCTTAAGAAAGAGGTTTCCACCCTTGTCAAATCGTCTAAATTGCAATGGCCCCACAGTTCAGCTCCACAGAGGGCCCCCCCTCCTTGCTTGCAATTTGTAAATTTCAATAGCGGGCGTCATGGCAAAGCTGGGAGATCTAGCTGCAAATCTTACGATACCACTCGTCCTTAGTTTCAAGCGGAGGTTTGCTTTCTGGAGATGGGAATGCCACTTGTGTGAGTCTTCTATTTTCAGGAAGAAAAGACTATCGAGGGTCCCTGGTATAATGCGTAGCCCATCCAGGGAAATACTTGAGTACAAGAACAGAGATTGAGCTACAACTAATGTCCACTGCTATCTACAATTGTAGAACAACAACAACAATCAAGATAACTGAAATACACAAAATGATATTTATTACATATGTATGTACAACAACAAAAGAACATAATGATCAAGATTAAATATAAAATATTTACATATTCACAGGGAACGACACATACATTTATATATAGTGAATAGACAGAGACAAAGAATTATGCAAAACAAAAACACAACAAATAATGAAAAATAATAGAAACATAACATTGAAAAAAGGAGCAAAAAATCCAAGTTATCCAAAATACAATACAGTACAATTTAGACATATACTTTCTCTACAACATTATTTTAAAGCCTTACTAGTATTCACAGTTTTAACATGTTAACTTAGAACCAGATCGTGTCTCCACCTAATTCAAAAAAGAAAAATTACTTGGACCCTAAAATTCATATTCCATTATAACAACTGTAGGAACTAAGCCTACGCGCGTTTCGGCGGTAAACCTCTGTTTTGTAAAGCCGCCTTCATCAGGGCAGTTCCTTTTTGATGTTAGGTAACTGATATCGCAGATCTTTTAGATTCTCGTCTTTCCCATCCGAATGTTAAAACTGTGAATACTAGTAAGGCTCTAAAATAATGTTGTAGAGAAAGTATATATCTAAATTGTACTGTATTGTATTTTGGATAACATACATATGTAATAAATATCATTTTGTGTATTTCAGTTATCTTGATTGTTGTTGTTGTTCTACAATTGTAGATAGCAGTGGACATTAGTTGTAGCTCAATCTCTCTTCTTGTACTCAAGTCTTCTATTTTCAGACCTAGGTAGTTAAAATCACCAACTCTTTCCAGCGCGGCACCCTCTAAGTAAATAGGTCGCCGCATCCTGCCTTTTTTGTCCCCAAACACCATACAATCAGGGCCAGATGTACGAAGCCGTTTGCATGTCGGAAACTGCGAAAAACGCAGTTTGCGCCATGCAAGCGGCCGAACGCGATGCTCATTCCCAAATTGCGAGTCGGTACCGACTCGCAATTTGGGAATGCGACTCGCAAATAGGAAGGGGTGTTCCCTTCCTATTTGCGACTCGCATCGCAATTCAGAGTTGCTTTCCAACTCGCAGTTACCACCAGTGTCACACTGGTGGTAACTCATTCGCAAAAGGGAAGGGGTCCCCATGGGACCCCTTCCCCTTTGTGAATGTCGACACAAATATTTTTTCAGAGCAGGCAGTGGTCCTATGGACCACTGCCTACTCTGAAAAAAACGAAACCAAATGGTTTCGGTTTATTTTTCATTTTGCAACTCGTTTTCCTTTAAGGAAAACGGGCTGCAAAATGAAAAAAAAAACTGCTTTATTTAAAAGCAGTCACAGACATGGAAGTCTGCTGACTTCAGCAGGCCACCATCCCTGTGAGTGCAGGGACTCGCTATGGGGTCGCAAAATGCGACCCACCTCATTAATATTAATGAGGTGGGTCTTTGCGACCCCATAGCGAGTCGCAGTCGGTGTCTGAGACACCATACTGCATCCGGATTTGTGATTCGGTAATTGCGAGTCGCACCGACTCGCAATTTCCGGATTGCAAATCCGGACCTTCCTACATCTGGCCCCTAGTTTTTAGTCGATTGATTTCCAGGCCATGGTCATTGCCGAAATCCATGAACCTCGAAAGCAGGGTTGAAAGGCCTGTAGCTGTTTGGGATACCAGCAAAGTGTCGTCGGCAAATAGGAGGCAAGGAATCTTCTGCCCTCCTATTTTGGGGGCATCATTGGAACACTCCATGAGATAGGGAATGCATGTATTTATAAATAGAAGGAATAAGGTAGGGGCGAGTACACAGCCTTGTCTCACGCCACGGGCAGTAGGAAATTCTTCAGTTAATTCACCTTGCCGCCCCATCTAATTCTAGCATAATTTCCAGTATAGAGATCTCTAATGATATTTAAAATAGAGCAGGGGACTCCCAGTTTGGTCAAGACCTCCCACAATTTGCAGCGGGGTACTAGATCAAAAGTTGATTTTAAGTCAACAAATGCTACGAATAGGTGGCCTAAGTCCACATCAACAACTTTCCATTTAATAGGAAAAAAAACGGAAAATCTGGTCTATTGTACTGACTCTTTCCCTGAAGCCCGCTTGGAGGTGGCTTAGGATTTGGTTTTCCACTATCCATTTCCTCAGCCTGCTCAACAATTGGTGGCAAAATATTTTTTGAAGATTATCGAGAAGGCTGATAGGTCTATAATTTCCCGGGGAATTCCTCTCTCCTTTCTTGTAGATGGGCACGATAATTGCCTCTTTCCATGAGTCAGGGTAGGATCTAGTAGTCAGAATGGCGTTGGAAAGCCTATTAATATACGGACTCCAGATGTTCTGGTCCGCTTTGAACATATCTGAGGGGATCCCATCCGACCCTGGGGCCTTCGCTGCTTTTTGTGCAGTAATGGCCAGCATAGTTTCGTTCAATGTGAAGGGAGGCAAAGGGGGCATAGACGAATAAGATGCTGTCAGCTCTCCCAAACTTGGTGCATCACAGGCCAAGGGAGCCATAAAGTTCCTTAAAATGGGAAAGCCAGGCATCGGGAGTAATATGGGACTCCAGATAAGGTGCTCGGTTCTGGTCGCTACGAGAGACCAGAAGCCAGAACCGTTTGGAGTCGTGGACCCTAGCTGCCTCAGATAGTTAGCTCCAAAGCCCCTCTTCGTACTCATGTTTGCTCTTGTTACATATGGAGACATAATGGCACCTAGCATTAGTAATTCCTAGTCTATCTTTTGTCCTTAACACATTAACCAAGGTATTTTTTCCCTCTCTACACCTCTTGTTGAACCATTTGCTGCAGGGTTGGACACAAAAATTAGTCAATGGCCTAACGCATTTAGAAAACAGCTCTTTCAGGATTGCAAAGAGGTCGAAATGTAAAGATGTAACTTCAGATGGGGCAAATATAAGGCTATCGTTGAATAGCTGGTGGATAGAAATTAGAACACACAGTTTGTCTCGAAGCTTATTCGATCTCTGAAAGGAGTCCCATCTTACCGTGCACCTATTGCTAGATAACTCCATGTCACCAGAAGGAGCAGAAGAGAATGCAGCTCCTGCTAAAAGATATCTCTTATACGTAATCTGAAGAGCGGCGTGGTCACTGGTATATGGATTACCCACTTCCACATCTAATATGTGGTGCCAAACTCTTAAATCAAAGAAAATGTAATCCAATTTATTACTGTATAAGCCCCTGAAGAAAGTTGGTCTGGCAGGAATATCAGCTGGAAAGCGGCCGTTACCAAGACGGAGACCATGAAGTATAATAAGGTCTATTATCTGCATAGCCCTAACACAAGGTTTGTATGAGTTTTGTTGTATGGGATGGGGGGGATATTCCATATGCTGTCTTCAGGCTGCATAACCTCCATGAGGTCTGAATTAAGTTCGAGTTGGACATTAAAATCCCCTGCTATTATGATGTAGTATTTTAAACGGAGGTCCGGGATTGAAGTATTCAATAGCTCAATAATAATTGAACGATGATTGGAAGGACCCGGCCTGCTATAGATATTTATACAAAGAACAGGGGAGCCTGAGATTGATTGGATAGCAATGGCCAAGATATCGGGGGAATCTACATATACCTCCTTAATTCCTCCCACCTCTGTCGATTTTACCCAGGTACATAAGCCCCCTACTGCCCTACCTGCTAAAGATGGCTTAGCTGGTTTAAAAAAGGAGCTAAACCCCTGTCTATACGTGCAGTGTGTTGCCCAAGTTTCCTGAAACATACAGACATTAAAATGTTCAACATATGCCCCCCACTCAGTGTCAGCAAGTTTGCCATTAATGCCAGCCACGTTCCAGGACAGAAGTTTTGCTGTCACCTGAGCGGTGGAGCAGCTACATTTCCTAAGAATGTCATCTGGGGGATGACTGTCAATAAGCTCCTCCGGAGGTGAATTTGTAAAGTTATTGGTAATATCGGATTGTAATTCCAGGGATGGCACGGCACCTCGACTGGATAAATTAGGTAAAGGACCTGTAGCCGGTGAATCTGGAAAAATAGAAATATAAGAGTTGGGAAGACATAGTCAATCAATGTCAGAGGTAGCCCCTGGGAAATCAAGTTTGCATGCTGTTGGCCACTGAAAACAGGACCGGTGCTAGTCGTGGGAGCTTAATCAGATGCTGTGCCTTTGGAAACCTGACGGCCTAGTGGCCTGAAATCTTGATAATCTGCAGAACAGCTCAGAGCCAAATTGGCTGTTCTGGGAAAAGGATTCAGCTGCATGTGGCCAGCAGAAGGGCGACTGTCGCTGAGAAAGATAGCAGAAGACTTCCTATTTGTGTTACGTGCTTCCATATCTAGGAGACCTGTTACCAAATGGGGATTTTTGAGATTAAGTTTTATGAAGTCCCAGCTACCAGGTAAGCCATTTACTCGTTCGGCAGATAGAATATCATCATGGATAACTGAGCCACAGCCTCTGACGTGTCTCAACCAGTGTGAGACCTTGTTAACGAGTTAGTCTTTGTCTTCCCGTGTCTTTGGGGGCAAAGATGGAACATTACACATGTATATATGATTATTATTAGTTAGATATGAATTCTGACAAAAAGCCTTTGTAGTGTCCCATTTGAAAAGAACATTGGGAGAAAGAGAAGTGTTACTTTCAGAAGGGGCGCTCATGCCGGCTGTAGAGACACTGCCTTTCCATGGGGCCTGCTGCACTTGCTGGCGATGGCAGGGGCCCAGTTGTCAAAGCGCCTTTTACAAGCGAATGTTTGATTGTCACAGGGTTTGGCTTGGGCTCGCAAGTAAGGGGGAGATGTTTGCTTTTAAGAAGAGTGGTGATTTCAAGCAGTAAGGATTTCAGCTCGCCTACTTCGTTCTTGAGGCTAGATACCAGTGCTAGCAAGTCGTCTTGCAGGGGAGCGCTCTCCGTATGTGACAAAGTCATGGGAGTTTGTTGAGGATTTTCCAGATCTTGGGGGGCCAGGGGAGAAAAGCGGTTGGAGCAGGGAATTGTGAAATTCGTTGCATTGGCATTTAATGCTTCAGATTCACGATGAGATGCAAAAAGAATAGAAGAGCTAATGATTTTGGTAGAGCCTTGGGAGGCTAACATCTGGTAAGGAGAGGTAGCTGTTTGCGAATTGGGAGCAGTATGTGATTTTGAAGTTAGGAACGGAATGAGAGTACCGGTTTTAGGCTCCTTTTGTCGAACTCTCTCCTTATTGTTTAAGATCTGTTCCACCTCTGCGATCAGGTCGTCGATTTCCTTAGCAACACAATTGGTGTGGGGTAGCACAGCCTTGTTGGTTTTGGGTATTTTAGATTTAACAGAGCCCAGTGCAGGGCTGCCTTTCGCCTTGCGCTTCCCCATTAGAGAGTGAAACTACAAAACAATATAAAAAGAAGGTTTTTAAAATAATATTCAGCACTAGGTAGCCTGACGCCGTACCTTAGGGCCCAGAGGGGGGGCCCAGCCCGGCCTCCTTCAGTCTCTGATGGGCACGGACGGGCCTGCCCTTGACCCGGGCTTGGCCCGGGCGCGTCCCGCGCAGCGGTGGTGCGCGGTGCGCTTTATAGCGCCCACGTTGTTCAAGTGGCCTCAGGTAAGGGGCAGCAAGGAAAAGGAGCCTGGGACTTGGAGTCCCACCAGGCTTCAGCAGCAGGCAAGGAGCGGTGGTGCGCGGTGCGCTTTATAGCGCCCGCGTTGTTCAAGTGGCCCCAGGTGAGGGGCAGCAAAGAAAAGGAGCCTGGGACTTGGAGTCCCACCAGGCTTCATCAGCAGTCAAGGAGCGGTGGTGCGCGGTGCGCTTTATAGCGCCTGCGTTGTTCAAGTGGCCCCAGGTGAGGGGCAGCAAGGAAAAGGAGCCTGGGACTTGGAGTCCCACCAGGCTTCAGCAGCAGGGGCTTTTCGTCAGGTCTTTTGGTCCTTTTGTCTATTCAGCTGTCACTCACATTTTTATTCTGCCCATCACAGCATGAGGCAATAGGTCAGCCCACTTTCTCCACTGACTGTGTTACACTGTGACTCATGGCATTTTGCCTGGTCACAATTGCGCAACCGCCTGCAGAGAAGTGTCTTTCTGTGCTAGAGCTGGTGTGCCTGGGCTGCTGGGCCATTTCTATTTGTAGGTATGGCCTATAGCGCGGCTTCATTTAAAAAATATCTTAAACCGAAATACATAAGTACATGTATATTTCGGAACAGCCCTATTAATTTATCCAACTGTTCAATTTTCATTCACATTTTGCTTCTGTCCATCGTAGTCAGCGCTTTAAAAGGAAATATAGAAGTGTAGATACTATTTAGAGTACCTGTTTGCTCCCGAGAAGTGCCAGTACTCGTCCATTGTAATGTGTTGCAACAGTGCTGAGAAGTGCAGGTACTCCGTACCGAACAGTACCTGCCCATTTAAAGCACTGATCGTAGCAACCATCACGGGGCAATGTGGCAGCCCGCTTCAGACACTGGCTCTCTAGACTTCCTTGGGTGTTTAAACTACGCCTTTAGGTGGCAGTAATTCTTAGCTGATATTACCTTTTCTTTGCACCAATAAAAGTTTAAATTTAAAGGGTTCTACGCCTATACTCAGTGCACCCCCCTGCTAGAATATACCCACTCTGTTCTAATAAAGTTATATGCTATGTTTTTCTTTTATAATTTTACATTTTGCATGAAAACGTACCGTTTAGGCTGTACATGTTTTCTTTAATTTGTTTATTTTTATTTTGTGGCATGTGCTTGTAATATATATTTTTTTTAAATACTCTCGCACAGGCTTCCTAAAGTAAGGACTATTGGCTTTGTCAATGCTAGTTTTATATGTTTTCTATTTTTTTTTCATATGCTGGCAAAAAAATGTAAATTACATGCTTGCGAAGAGTAAGACCAGACTTACTGGCTTTAACAATGCCTGTTTAAAGATGTGGGCTACTGCTAATGGGCAGGCATCGTTCACTTTTCTGAGCCCTTGAACTACAATGAAAATGTTGCCAGAGACTAAAAGCTGGTAACAGAACAGCGGAACCTGTACATTGGTTTACTGCTTTTAAATACAGATCAAGAATAATTATGTTCTACTTTTCGTTTAATGCGCACACTTTGGAATTTCGCTCGACGTCCCTAAATGACCCCGTCCAAGCAATAATGAATGTATGTGCAGTACTTCAGAGATACCTTGAGGGAGGGGTAAACTGTGTTGCAGTCAACAGAGCATGACCCAAAAACTGCAGGCCAGCGATATTTTATTCCTTCTGCCCAGAACTACTTCTGTGGTGCTTGATGACTTGTAACCTTCCGCAATATGTGCTGGCACAGTGGCTTTCTGGTCAAGGAGAGCTCCTATAAAAAAGGACAATGTATATAGGATTACCTAGGTGTGCTGCTTCTCATCGACTCTAATTTCAAACTGTATTAAAGGTGGTTGCTGCTGGTGCTGGTGATGTGTACTGAATTCAAGTGTCAGCGTCTTCTTCAAAGCCCTTTAATGGCAATTATTAGGTCTGGCTAGACAGCACAGCCCCAAACATGCCCCTTCCAAATACTAATCTGCAAATTGCGATTCGGTAACAGGGGACTGAGGGCCAGATGTAGCAATTCCCAATTTTGAGATTCGGAAATTGCGAGTCGGTGCGACTTGCAAATTCCAAATCGCAAAATCGGATGCAGAACGGTGTCTCAGACACCGTCTGCGAATCGCAATGGGGTCGCAAAGACCCACCTCATTAATATTAATGAGGTGGGTCGCATTTTGCGACCCCATTGCGATTCCCTGCACTCACAGGGATGGTGGCCTGATGGAGACAGCAGACCTCGATGTCTGTGACTGCTTTTTAAATAAAGCAGTTTTTTTTTTTTGTATTGCAGCCCATTTTCCTTAAAGGAAAACGAGTTGCAATAAAAAAAAATAACGAAACCATTTGGTTTCGTTTTTTCAGAGTAGGCAGTGGTTCATTGTACCACTGCCTGCTCTGAAAAAACATTTATGGCAACATTCACAAAGGGGAAGGGGTCCCATGGGTACCCCTTCCCTTTTGCGAATGGGTTACCACCAGTGTGACACTGGTGGTAACTGCGAATTGCCTTGCGACCGCGTTCGCGGTCACAATGCAATTTAGCATCGCAGTGCGAGTCGCAAATAGGAAGGGGACACCCCATCCTATTTGCGAGTCGCATTCCCATTTTGCGAGTCGGTACCGACTCGCAAAATGGGAATGAGCATCGCGATGCGCGTTTTGCATGGCGCAACCTGCGATTTTCGCAGTTTGCGCCATGCAAAACGCTACCTACATCTGGTCCTGAGTCACAATTTGGGCTTTGTACATCAGAAAAGGCATTTTTTTGTTTGCAAACTGCCCGATTCGGAGAAATGGGCTGATTGCGCATGCAACATTTTTTGTATATCTAGCCCTTAATCTATTACATGCACTTTATATAGAAAGCAATCACTGTTTGCTACTTCTTCCCCCATTACTGGCAAAGCCAATAAGTTAGGCTTTCATGTGATAAAAAAAGTATTTGTGTACACCTGTGTTTACATATGTTGGTGCATAAAGCCAATTGTTTTTTCCAGTGCTTATTTAATCACAGCAAAACCACCATATGGAAAGCTGATGGTTTGGCACTGCATGGAAGGAAGGTACAGGACAAACTCCTATAACCCTACCTTGTCACTTTTGCCGAACAGTCCTTACACTTTCTCGTCATTGCCTTCTTCCAATGACTGCCCTGTGAAATGAGCCAAGACACTGAAATATTGCATCTTTTTACAAATCACTTTAGGAGCCCAGAACTGTATATATCCTAGCAGTACAGTCGTGAGCTACAACTGACGCGTGCTCCAGCACTCCCCAACATTTCACTCATACTTCATACCATAACATTCTACTACTAATATTCTACCCCCTCAGCCACCTAGCATTTAACACATTACCCTTCATTTAAAATAAGATGAGTGACAGTCAAAACGGGATCTAAACTAAAGAGTTTTCTCCTTTACTATCCCTGCTGCCTTCCGCCTTGCGTGTTCTGCTGACAGCCATACTGACCCATCCTCGACTACCCCATTTCTTTCCATTTCTGGATGAAAACATGGCACGCCCTTAAGTGATGTGGCCCGGTTGGGGATAACACCTCAATCTTCTTCCTTTACATCACACTCCATCACTCCCTGGTGTTTATGCGTTTTCTCATCTGCAACAGTGCAGTTCTCAATGTCTTTGTGAAGGGTTTTGCTCAAAGGAAAGTTCTTGAGAGTGGATCCACACTAGTTGTACAGATAGTTCTGTCAGCCAGATTAGTTCCTGAAAATCCTATACTGGAGATTGATACACCAGAGAGGCTTGCATCTCATATTTTTGGCCCCAAGTTAAAGGGGAATATTTAGATGCGCACTGACTTTAGTAGGAGACAACATCAAGTGCATATGCATCCACCACACCTTACTGCTGAAAGGAAATGCAGTTTTGTCCACTTGGAAAGCACTTTTCTACAACAGGACTATCAAAAAGCAGCAAGCATCACATCAGTGTTGTGATACTTTTAGGTCTCCCTACAAGTTGGAAACACTGTGGAGTCGATGTCTTTGTGAGTGAGTGGAAGACTTCTTAGGGTTCTACGCACAGATCACTCCATGAGTGGATCACAACAAACATGGTCATGAAGAGGTGTAAAAGTTGTACCTTTTTGTTGAGAGGCAATTGGCCACTTTTCAGACTCTTAAAAATACCAATAGGTTCTTCAACACCTGTTTTCTTTTTTGCAGGTACAGTGGTCACTTACACACAATCCAGACTTCCCTACTATTTGGCCCGACCGCACTTAACAAGCTCTGCAACATATAAATCCACTTAAACTTGCATTTCTACCCAAGAAGCAGTGGATATTCCTCTGAAATCAACAAGGAGCTGTTTCCACAATATGAGTGCACTTCCTTCCAGCTTTTCTCGTAGCTTTTCTCTGTGACACACAGTTTTCCTCATCTACGACCAATCTTCCCACCTCGGACCATGTGCTTCCTCTACTGACATCAGCATGGGAGTGCATCACTATTTAGATGGCACGTATATGAGGCCAGAGCATATGCCCTGGTTACTTGCCAAACCATATGGCCAAACCCCTGCACGCGCCACACGTGCACCATAAATAGGCTCACACTTTGGTGGTGGTAGATGCACAATTTTATGCAAATGTACGTGTTGGGTGTTTTCATTTCGGCAACTGTAGAGCCTGGTGCTCTCTCTACCCACTACCTCATCATTCCTTAATGAACCCACATCAGTCAACATTGGAACTGCCCTCACTGTCATCTGAGACTTAGAAAGTCATAGTGTGCTTGTTTTCTGTTTTCCCAAAACCCCATTTGTGGAGTAAGACAAGTTTGCCATCGTTGAGAGTGCTGATTCCACTTTGATTAATTATTAATCTCTCACCTTTTTAGGGAGTTCACCTCTCATGGTAAAATTGGATCGAATTTATCCTTCATTGAAACAGGCTAATTTGGATTTATCTGTTATCGGCAATTGCACGAGCACCACCCGTTTATTTCCTGGTGAAGTTATTGAGAAGGTAGATCCATAGTAAGCAGGCCACTCGTCTGGCCCCTTTGATTCTGGCTTCTAACCCGTGCACAGCAGAGTCAGCTGTGCTTCATGTGAAGGATGTCCTGCTTAGCCTTGCTGTTGAGATAGACTCTCACTTGCTTCTGATGTTCGGTCACTTAGCATTCCATTCTGTGGTTACAAAGCATATTTATCTATTTTTGTTGGTAGCATGTGTTCAAATGGTAAGGGCCTCAAGTGGTTTTCATGTTTCCTCTGAGGATTCACTTGAAGCAACCAGATGGATCCCTCAAGGTGCTACCTCTGCCTGTGCTCTTTGGGGTTCCTAGAGAGTGCATTTTGCATCCAAGGGCCAGACTTATGAATTTTTCAGGCATCTCAGTGCAGCATCCAAATGTGCTGCACTGAGTTGCACAAGGGTGAATACAGAGGCACAATATACTTAGATTGGCCAGTTCCTGGTGTCATTGCCTGTGCTAGTGCTCTAACAAGGTTACCTTGCACACACACAGCCTCGCACCATGGTGCACAAGTAAGTGTGTGCTGTTCATCAAGGTATTGTATTTGACACATGCTGATCCAGTACAAATTCCTATGCTTAGGCAAACTCCGAAGGTTCTCATCACACATAGGATTTTTGTTTTTGTTTTTTAGAAATGAACACATTTCCCCTTTTTTATGCCTAATTCAAGTAGGTTTTAATTTTTGATGAACAGTCCAGTCTGACTATCTTAGTAGTTTGGGCCTTGCATCAAAACCTACTGGTGTTTGTGCTGATATGCATCTTTAAAGACCCCTTGAGACAAACAAAGTTGAAATCTGTTCTTCCGCTGTGAAAAATGCATCTTTTCAGCACAGAAATCCTTTGGTGCTGGACAATAAATAGCATGCATGCACCGATTTGCATCACTCTAAGTCTGGCACAGAGACACAGTACATCTGGGTCCAAGTATTTCTAATGTGTGGATGAAACCACAGAGAGATATATGAGTGCTCGGGGGCCCCCATTCATCAGCGTGCTTCTGACACTGACCAATATCTTTAGGTGTCATCCGAGGTCAACACCCATAACCTCAAGAACTGTCACTCTGTGACTGAGGCTTGGATGAAGGTTGAAAGAATTAAATGTAACTGAAAAATAATTGTTGATCTCTCTTAATAATGCTAATCATATAGCACAATCATGGTGTCACCATACTTGGCAAGGATGGAATTGATCTTCCCAAGTGACATTTTCCAAGTCCCTGGAGCTTTTAGGAGACTCAAAACTGTCCTCTACCTCCACAGTACTAAAAAGCAGCAAGATATCCTCTGAAGGTGTTTAAACGAATTACGCTATATATTTCACCAAGTTTCAACCAAGACAATCTCCAAATACTGTAGATTACCATGTGGATGGTGGCTGTCCTCTTTTGTTAAGTGTATCTAAGTCTGTACTTCTATCTTTAAGGCTTGTTTTTCAAGCCACAATCCAACTGAGGATGCAAGAAAACTCAATCACTTTAAACCTTTCTTTAGTCACTGCGTTGGCTTCCATTGAGTCTTTCGTGTTTTAATTTGAGATGGGATGCCATTCCTACAAGGCTTTCATCTTGTCACCGTCCCTGCACAGTTCCAACACCTAGAAGAGAATCTGGTTAAATTGTGCACCTCTTGTTCCACCAGCTGCTGAGATCAGTCATCCCCCAAATGTCCAAAGACACAGATATTGCCCCAAGTGTTTTTGGGTGCAGCACCTCTTTTCACTAATTCCCTCCCTTGCTTGCCACCATCACATTCCTGCTTTGGGGGCCAACTGAATATTCATTGGTTTTGCTAGACGTGCTCAAGGCTCAGGTTTCGTTTTCTTTTTGTTGATGTGGGCTGCTTTTTGAGGAATGCTCGTGTTAGGCTGTGCTGTTGTGTATATTTGTAAAGAGAGTTGTTCTGTTACTACTTTGTATTATTTTCTACCGGGTAGCACAGTTCAAGCCAACCATGACAAGCTTCTTGGTCAATCAAAAATATAACAAGTAATATTAGCTTGTTCTGTTAATATAAAACCATCAGTGCTCCTGGCAACACAAGCCCAGCGTGAGCCCTGCTGGCCTGAGTCTGTGCTTAGTGTGCATGTTTCTAGCTTCTTACAGCCTATAGCCGGCATTCACCACTCTCTTTATCAAATGAGGCCAGAATAGCTCTGGGTGGAAATACAGCCGTCGGGGCTTGTTATCCTGTGGTTACCGGTGACTGCATCTTGTCTAAAATTTCATGGCCGTCCTAAGCATGCTCAGAACTGTAATCTTCGCGGGGAGAGGCCTAGCAAGGTTATTGTGCGACGATGAACATCACGTGGTCTGACAACCCTTGTCTCTGGCCTATCAGAAGACACGCTATTAACTGCGCATTACATCACCCCCAATAAATAGCTCTTATATGCCTTTCCCACTTGGGCACCTCCTCGGCCCTCCTGCCCCCTCCAGAATAACGCAATGCGGACTGAGTGCCTCTGAATAATTGATCGGAAGCTGATGTTGCGCCGACCCTTCCAGGATGCAATAACACCCATAACCTCTGCTTAAAGATCGTAAGGACGAGAAGAAAGACAGAAATAGAGGGGCGGCAATGTCTCTGTGTGGTAGGCCTCACGACTCTGGAGGCAGTGGAAATACGGGTGACTAGGCGGGGAGTGCCGTAGGACCCCTAAAGTAACAAGGCTGGAGTTCAGAAGGTGAATTATCAAACAGGATGCCTTTAAATTTTGTTTGTATCATGTCACAGAAGTCAAATGTCAGGTTCGGACTTGCCATAAATTGCTGCTTTTTATCTTAACATGAAGATGGTGCTTTCTTTCTGTGGCTGCAAAGTGCCAGGATTTTGCTAAGTGAACTGTGTCTATAGGGAGTGTGAAAGGAAAGGCTGTAGAATGTCAGTTTTTTTCTAACACACAATCAAACTTAAATACTTGTAAATTAACTGTCAAATATTTCATAACACCTCAGCAGTTAGAAAAGCACACATTCATCATTTGCTTTTGTAATTTTGAAGTGTGATGGAACCAAAGATTTAAAAAAAATCAAAACAAACCAAGACACTTTACTTGCTAATGGGCAAATAAATATTTACTGTAGCCCAATTTCCACCCTTTTTTTCATTTGTGCATCGTATAGCTAAACTGCTTGTCCACGGAAACGTATTGGTCCTTTCACTGGAAAATGTGATGTCTGTAAATGACAGTGTGCTATCACACAATGCTTTATTAATAATTTTTTTACACTTTTATTTTATTGGCATTTCAAAGTAGGTGAACAAAGCACAATAGAACTTATTCAACCAGTACATACATTTGACAATAATATAAGCGATTGTACTCAGGGCTTATTGCATTTTGATAAAAATGTAACGCCTATTGCATTCTCATTATCCCTTTATGATAACACCCCTCTGGTAGGGTGTTTTGTGAAGTTAAAGTGACCATGATGACATATTAGAGACTATGGTTGGGTGAGGGTTAAGATATAAGTGAGCATGTAATATAGGACTACTGTTCATCCATTCATCTGGTTAGCACAAGCCTGCAGTGTAATACTAATCAACTTCTCTTTAAGAAACAAAAGAAACAAGAAACTAGTTACTTGCTGGTGGTATAGATATTTGTGCAGGCCACCAAGTTGACAGCACCAAAATTACATTGCATGGTTCATGCAGTATCGCCCAGGTGCTCTGTGGGGGTATTTCCCTAGGGGGCGGTGGGGTAGGTATCACTCTGACCATGCTCCTACCTCATCTAAAACTTTGGCTGTTATAGAAGCACCCTTCCGTCAGGCCACTTCTACCGGCTTCTCAGTGCTCCCTGTGTCACTCTCGGCATCTAACACGTCTCTCATACTTGTGCTCTCCCAACTATCGATTACCTGTGTCCACAGAGGGGCAATCGGCCTGCGCCTCATCCCTCTACTTACTTCTCTCCTCAGAGCCCTCTCCTCTGCTCTACCCCATCTCTTTACATCCATTGTCCAGGCTATCAAGTTGGGACCCTTGTTATGTTTCCAAGCCATCAACACTCTACGCTTAGCCAGCACCCGGGCCAGGTCCGCAAAACTGTTTCCAATTTTTAATGCTTTATTCATACGTTAGTGACAGTGTCCTCCAAAAGGCACCTTCAGCTACAGGCCACACTCTTGTACTTGCACTTTGTGTGATGCTTGTATGTGTCACAAACCCTTTGGCTGCAGTGATATAACACTGATGGCACCACCCCCACTCAGAAATTGTTCCAGCACCACTGCACGGCTCTGCTTCCCCAACAATCAGTGGTAGAGATTTGGCCCTAGTGCACACTTCATCTATTTAAAACACATTGATAGAAAAGCCAGATTTTGTTTTCTCTCTGCGGCCTCGGCTACAAGATCATGTGACTCCAAGGTCATATGTGGAGAGAACAGAGAACAGTGGAGTTAAATGTGTATACTAAGTAGCCTATTTAAAGGAATTTTAGAATACGTAAAGTAGTACTCCTATAGTACTATTTTAGTTATTCTTACATACCTTTGTAAATTGGACCACAACATCTAAAATGTTAACAAAATGGGAGTATCTACACTTTATTACTTTACAATTACTACATTCACAAAGGAATGTGCCCTCTATGCACTTTTACTAATAGGGAGTTGGACATTTCAGGGTTGATTCACAAAGGCGTGCCAGGGAAACAGCCTCTACAATGATGTCTTTACCATGCAATATCTTTAACATGAAGACATTACCATGCATGCCTTTACCACTCATGCTAAGTATAAATGAGGTAAGTATATATATGAATATGTATGTGTGTGTGTGTGTGTGCATATATAGATAAATATATATATATATACATATATATATATATATATATATATATACAAATATATATATATATATATATATATATATATATATATATATATATATATATATATATATATATATAATCTACTGGCAGATGCCAGCAGTTGGTAGTTATAGTTAGTACCTAGTTTCCATAAAAAAAGTATATTTTCTTTTGCTACTAACTTTTCCGCTGTTTGACAAATCTTCACTAATTTTTTTAAACTAGTGAGGTAGTCACTTCAGCTGCTGTCTGAAAAGTTTTAGGTTTATGAGTGAGGCGGGGGCGAGAAAAAGGTGGAGCCCCAAAACACATTTTTCCCATACAATTTCCCATAGGGATTTTAGACATGTCTACAGCCCGAACTACTGAATGGAATTATATCACATTTGCCAGGAAGCTAGATCTTGGTCCAAAAAGAGCCCTCGCCAGGCCTATTTTGGCCCTGGGATGCCATCGCTGGGGCCTGGCCTTAAACAAATGTGGGAGGAGAGCACCCGCCCCCCCTCTCTTGCTGATTTCAGCCCCGGGTACACCATTCCCCAGGACCCGGATGTATTCAAAGAGTGGGAGGGGGCACATGGGCCCCCCCTTTCCGGGCCGTTTTTGGCCCCAGGGACCCCATCTCTTGTGGCCCGGCTGCAATTACAAAGGGGAGGTGGGCCGTTCAGCTCCTTTCCATGAGCCATTAATGGCCCTGGGGACCCCCACCTCTCAGGGCTAGCTCACATGCTATGTCCTGGGGTGCCATAGCATTTTCCCTGCCTGCACTAGTGCGGGCAGGGAAATGTGTTTGCTCTCACTTGGCAGAAGCAATTTCAAAACCCCTGCCAAGCAAGAGCAAACACTAATTCCGGTCCCAGTGGGTGGGAGCTTGAAAAATGTCCCCGCCCCTAGGAGCAGACTTTTCATTTGTTTCTGTTGCATTTTTAGCTGCTCTTTGTGGGTGGGAGCAATGCCGGCTCCCACTATCGGCGGTGAGCTGTTGGGGCCAAGGACACCATGAGGCTCCCCATGCAGCTCCCAACCATAATGTGGTGGGTACCCTGGGTAGGCACCCTTTGTTGGCCGGGTATGGGGATCCCGAGGAAGAAATCAACCCTTTTGGACATTGACCCAGCCCGGGGGATGGGTTACCCAGGGTCAATATCAGTCTGGGGAGGGGGGTGCTGGCCCCTCCTCCTCCTATTGCAATACAGCTGGGCCCTGGGGTATGGTGTCCCCAGGCCGAAAATGGCCCAGTGAGATGGCTGCATGCCTACTTCCCCTTTTTTGCAGTATAGTCTGGCTTCAAGGGATGGGATCCCCGGGGCCAAATGTGGCCCAGGGTGGGGACCCTGTGCCTCCGTCCCCCTACAAAATTCATGGGGCCCGAGGTATGGGGTCCCTGGGGCCAAAGGCAGCCCAGGTAGGGGTCCCACAGGTTGGCTGCCTTTGTGGGGTTGGCCACAGGGTCTGGCCATAGGCCAGGTACTGTGGCCAACCCACCCGCTGCGTGGGGTTGGCTGTATAAAGGGGTTGCCTGCAGGGCATGCGCGGGGGTGGCTGCCTGCGGGGGGTTGGCCGACGGTTGGGTTAACATATGGTAATTAAATATTATCTAAAAGAGAGGCAGCGGGCTATAAGACAATGCACCTAAGCTAATTGAATATTACATTATATTTTTTAAAACCTAGAATTCACTGAAAAAACAAAGGTTACAGGTACGCTATAGTGAGGAAATAGCATTAAAAAATCCTGGAAATTCACAAAAAATCCAAAAAGCCAAAGGTTACAGTTAAACTTAAAGTTATTTGTGTCCTAAGGTAACTATAGTGCGCACCCTCGCCATTCACTGCTAATTACCCCACATATTACATCAACCATGACATCTTCTGTGACATCATTTATAATATCACTGCAACATTTGCAATAAAATTATTGATGAGAAAACTGCATGGTGGGGGCACAAGTTATAGCAACCTTAGTGCACGAGTTATAGTTTCTTGAGATAACTATAACTGCTGAATTTCTATGGTTTTATGTGTGTAAAATCTAAACCTAACTATAACATCCCCGTAACCTTTGGTTTCTTTAGTGTGTGGAAATATATATATATATATATATATATATATATATATATATATATATATATATATATATGGGCCTCCCCTTCCCATTTGAAAAAATTACAATCCTTGGGGATTTGGTCTTCAGAGCCTAATGAGGCTGCATGCCCCCCTCCTCTTTTAAAAACACATCAGTTGCTTTTTTTTTGGAGCACAGTCTCTTCTGTATTTAGTGTCCATAACAAGTGGGTTATTTCTTGTGATCTCCTGGTCTGAGAGCAAATTCCACGCTTCTCTATTTTAATTACTGCTGAGTATGCAATGGCGCCAAATCGCCTACAAACTGCACCCATTTGGCCACTCTCCTTCCATGTTAGTAGTATGCAACAGTATTCCTGCCATTTTCTAGGCTGATAGTGCGCTTTCTTTATAATAACACGTTGAAAATCAATCTAAAATCCTTGATGGAGGTGAAGTGACTGTCCAGGACGAGTGGGTGTATACTACATTTTAGTAGAATTGACTGGCATAGAGTGGAGTAGTGTACAGTGGAATAGCGTACACTCCAATGGTGTCCCATGAAGTGTGGCATATTGCAGTAGCATATAGTGGAATAGCGTACAGTGGAGTTGCATACATTGGAATAGCATACAGTTGTGAGCAGTATTGCGTAGGGGCATTGAGTAAAGTGACATACATGAAAGTGTAATTTAACACTGTAGTGAACAATATAATAGCGTACAGTATAGTCGCGTGCACTGTAGTGGCATACAGTGGAGTTAGGTGAAGTAGAGTGGAGCAACGTACAATGGTTTAGAGTAGAATTTAGTGGTAAATAGTGGAGTATCATAACAGTGTAGAGTGCAGTGACATAAAGTCAACTCATACAGGAATGGAATAAAGTGGAGTGTATAAATTAAATTAGAGGTTTCATAAAATCATATGGAAACATGTCAATATTATGGGGGTCATTATGAACCCCGGCAGTTCAGACTGCCATGCCGCCGCCGCCGGCAAAGAACACCACCGGCACAGCGGTCTGACTCCTCCACCGCCAGGCTGCCACCAACAGGCAGCCTGACGGTGGAGGAAATCATTTTCGGATAATGATCCCTTTTTCCACCAGCCTTTCCCTGGCGGGTTCCCCCACCAGGGAAAGGCTGGTGGAAGTGGTGCTCCTGGGCCCTCCTGGGGGACCCTGCTCTGCCCATGCACTTGGCATGGGCAGTGCAGGGGCCCCGTGCAGTGCCCCATCGCGGAGGTCACTGCCAAATTACGGGCATTGATCTGTGCGACGGGTGCTGCTCCTGTCAATGTTACGGCCCTTTTCCCTGCTGGGCCGGTGGGCAAAAAAAACACTGTTTCTTGCCCGCCGGCCCAGCGGGGAAAACATTATACGGCCAGTGGGGGGATAGTTGCGCTGAGGGTTTTCTATTGACATACTTATATAGTACACCTTGTTCCGTTGATGGTATAGTACAATAGATGGGGCTTAGAAGGAGTGATGTGATAAGTTGATGGCTGTATTAACCAAAGGTAACAATCAGCCATGTAGTTTTTATCGGAATTTTGCATTATTATTATAATACAGTCAGCGTGTTGCTGACTTGTGGGTTAGGGTGTTACATATAATTATCTTATAATTGTGATTATTGTTAATAACCCATTCCACTTTATTTAAGTAGTAATAGGTTAATTTGTTTTTAAAATTTTTAAAGATTATCCCCCTATGGATTAGTTTAAAATGTATCCCTTAATAACTTTGCACCCATTTTAGGAATATTGACAGATTTTACCACACGTCTTCTAGTGGCTAATTCTTGAAGAAGTCACACTTTTGAAGGTTTGGGTGAACTGGGTGTAAACTAAAAAGGGGGGTCCAAAAACACGTTTTAATCCAATGTACTTAACATAAAGTTTTATATTTTATATTTTGTGTTGTGCCAAAATTGGAAGTGGCATTTTGTTTAAATTTAACAGGAGTAAATGTAATGTTGCATGGATGTTATTTTGTCTAGTGCAGGTAAGCAATGTCATTATTTTGTAAGTTTAATGTATTTAAAGTTAGTGATATCTATTATTGTGGGATTTTGGTGGGAGTAATTGGCTTTAGTTCAAAGGTACATAGTTATCACAAGTCATTAGCTGGTTATCATTGACTTTCCAAAAGTTAAAGGCAGCCATGTTGTTTTTAGGTACAGTTTCCCCGTGCATCATGCCTTCTGATGTAGGTAAGTATAAGGTTATGTATTGTTGCCCTAGCTATTATCACTTTATTAAAGTGATAATAGGTAGAACAAAATAGTTATAACTTTATGTATCTTGTTTATAACTACAGGGTAGTGCGGGAGTTCTGCAGTACCCCAAAATCTTTTTCAAAGGTTAACATTTTACTTTATGATTTTTTTTACATTTGTATACCACTGTACAGTGAAGGGCTTTTTTTTTTTTTTAAAGTAGTGGTAATTTTTTGTAATTACTGCCCCACTCTGTACACTTTTATGTGCATATTTAAATATCTAAAAAATGTAAAAAACACTTTAGCACACTATATTAATAAAATATAGAGACAGATTTACAAGGCCATAGCACCTCCTTGCGCCACATTAGCGTCATTGTTGGGTTTTTGCGCTAACAAGACAAAAAACGCCGAGCCATATTTACAAAGTGATGTGATGCAATGCATGCTTTGCACCACTTTGCGACCCCTTGTGCAACATTATTCCTGTGCCAGGCATAAGGTATCCAAGGGGGCGTTCCGGCGTTCAGAGGCCCGCAAAAATGGCGCAATGAAATCTATAAGATTTCATTGGGCCATTTTTGGCATCATTTGTAATGCCTGCTCAAAGCAGGCTTTAAGAGGATGCACCCATTGAAGTCAATGGGCCTCCTTGGACTTTGCTGCACTAGCGTCAAAATTTATGATGCTAGTGCAGCAAAGAGCCACAATAGCATCAAAACTATTGAAGCTATTGGCCTAACGTGCGCCATGATGCTCCATATTGTAAATACTGCATACCCGTGGTGTTGTTAGGTGGCGGTGGGGTGGCGCAAGAAATCTGGCACATCACGCGTCACATTCTTGTAAATCTGGGCCATAGTGTCATACAGTGTGGTTCTATTTTTTATTTTATTTTTTACAGTTGTGGTACTGCAGTACTCCTGCAAAACTATGCATTTTTTAAACATATATAAACTTATAAATCTTTTTCCCAACCTAGTACCACTTTACTATAGTGATAATAGGTATATGAAAAATAGCAAACCTAATACTTACATATATATATATATATATATATATATAGAGAGAGAGAGAGAGAGAGAGAGAGAGAGAGAGAGAGAAACAAGTTTTTTTTTTGCCAATAAATCTTTTTTCGCTACTGCATGACCCTGAGTGAGAATTTCCTTGAGGATCTTGTTGTGCTGAAGTTTATGTGGGCGGCTTGCTCCGCTGTATAATGCTCTGCCCTCCATGGCATGGGATTTCCAACTGGAGCTGCAGACTGGAGAATATATATATATAGATAGGTAGATAGATAGATAGATAGATAGATAGATAGATAGATAGATAGATAGATAGATAGATAGATAGATAGATAGATATTTATATATAAATATATATATATATGTATATGGATAGAAAAAAAAAATATATATATATGGCTTCCCTTCCCAAGCCTATTTTGGCCCTTGGAACCCCATCCTGGTGGAGAAGTGTGGCTCAATGGTTAGAGCGGCAGACCCTGAAGCAGAGATGTGGCTCAAGACCAGGGTTCAAGTCCTGCTTCTGCAGGTCTTGGGCTCAATTCCCCTTGACCAGATAATTCTTGCCTCGGTGCCTAATCTAATTCATGGGTCACACTCTGCAACTCTGGGCAATAGCTTGCTTAATCTCCACAACGGCCCCAACAGCACTTGGATGCCTGGCTTCACCCTGGGGGTGCTCAGGAGTGGGTGCCTCACAGGGAAAAGCCAGGAGGGGTTCCATAGTGGTATGAGTACAGCGCCTTGAGACCCTAACGGGTGAGTAGTGCGCTATACAAGTGCTAATTTACATTTACAATTTACATCCTGCAGGTCTGAGTTTACTGTAGCTTGGATATATATATATCCACACACTAATAAAACCAAAGGTTATAGGAACTTTATAGTTAGGTTCAGATTTTATACACAAAAAACCATAGAAATTTACCAGTTATAGTTATCTCAAGAAACTATAACTCATGGACTAAGGTTGCCATTACTCGTATATATTTCCTACTGGCGGTTGCCAGGAGGTAGTTATAGCTAGGACCATATTTCCATAGAAAAAGTGTTTTTTGACTTGCCTATATCTTCGGCACCGTTTGATGAATCTTCTCAAAATGTTTTTTAAAAAGTGGCCCGCTGATTTTTGGTGCGCAGGTAAGGTCTCGGGGTAATCCATCAAGCAGGGGCCAACAAAAAGGGGACTCAAAAACATTGCATTTCCCATTGTAATTCTCATAAATTTTGTCAACATGTCTACAGCCTGAACCGCTGGACGGAATGACACCAAATTTGGCAGAAAGCTAGCTGTTGGTACGCTGATTGTACTTTTTGTTACTTGCTGTAAATCTGATTAGTAATTTTTTGAGAAATGTAAGGAAATTCAAATTTTTATATCTCTGACAGCAAAGTATTTGCGAACAAAGGCGAGCACGTGAAGGGAAATGCACAGCTCTGATTGGCTGCCAACACTTCAACCAGGAAGTGTTGGCAGCCATCTTGGGGCTCGGCTTGAGCCGAGTCCCAGAAAAAAAGTTTTTTAAAAATGAAAGGGGCCAGGATAGAGACACCCTGACCCCTTAGCACTGGTGGGGGAGTCCCAAAGGGATCTCCCCCAGAGCAAAAAAAAATTTACAACTTTTTTTTTGCCATGAAATCGCAATATTCACGATTTTGCAGCAGAAAAATAAAAAAAAAACAAGCATGGGCTCCCACCACCGCCCAGGGCCAGCTCCTGCTATGTCCCGGGGTTCCCACCCCCAGGACATAGCTGTTTGCTGTGGCTTGGCTGCAGCTCTGCAGCTGCAGCCAAGCCACAGCAAACACTTCACGTTTTGACAGAAGAACCTATAAAGCAAGTCCCACTATCAGTGTCTGAAGCTTTTATCTCTGTCCCCTGCATGTGTGCAGGGGACAGAGATGAAATGCTTCAGCAAGCACAGAGCTGCTGCAGTGAGGAAGGAACCCAAGTCTAGGCAAACCCTGACCACTTAGGGCAAATTTAGGGACCAGGGAGGACATCATCCTTTTGTGTTGCTAAAGTCACTTTAAGTGGGAAGGGTATGCCCAGACATTGGTCCCCTGCTCACTGTGCCACTGAATTCAAGCGAATGTATGATGGAACAACTAATGCGAGAACCATGCATGCCTGAACAACACGGTCAGAAAAATGACCGCATTGTTACCAAGAATGCCTTTACCACGCATGCCTTTACAACGATTTTTCGTTCTAAAAGCATGCCTAGTAAAGGCATGTGTGGGAACGGCATGCGTGGTTCTTGTATACCACCCCCCACCTGACTTAAGGCCCAGAAGTACCCCACTCCTAATACTAAAACTACCCCGATCCCAACCCTTGTCCCTAAAAACAAAAGTACCCCAACACCTCCCACCCACCCTAAACCCTAACACCTTCCCTGAACCCCCCACCCGTCCTAAAAACAACCGACGCCCCACCCCACCCCTAAAAACAAAAGTACCCTGACCCCACCACCCCTAAAAACATAACTACCCCAAACCCCCACCCGTAAAAACAAAACCACCCTGATGCCGCACCTGCCCAAAAAACAAAAGTACTCTGAACCCCAACCTCTGAAAAAAACAAAAGTACCCCAACCCCTAAAAACAAACTACCCCACCCCTAAAAAACAAAACTACCCCACCCCTAAAAACAAAACTACCCTGATCCCCCACCCTTGCCCCTAAAAACAAAACTACCCTGCTCCCACACCCAAAAACAAAACTACCCCACCCCCCACCCCTGCCCCTAAGAACAAAATTACTCCACCCTAAAAACAAAAACTTCCTGCCCCACCCCTAAAAAAAAAAAACACCCGCCCCTAAAAACAAAACTACCACGCCCCCACCTCTTAAAAACAGAACTAGCCTGATCCCCCACCCCTGCCCCTAAAAACCAAACTACCCTGACCCCCAGCCCTGCCCCTAAAAAGAAAACTAATCTGCCCCACCCCAAAAACAAAACTACTCCACCTCTAGTAACAGAACTACCCCAACCCCCCACCCCCACCCCTGCTCCTAAATAACAAACCACCGGACTCCCCACCCCACCCCTAAAAACTAAACTACCCCACCCCTAAAAACAAAACTACCCCGATGCCCCACCCCCTAAAAAATTCCCCCAACCCCACTTACCTGACCGCGTCCTTTCCTGATCCACTCTGCCTTAACCACGCATGTGCGTTGTTCAGCATATGCGTGGTTAAGGCAGAGAAAAAGGCAATTGTTGTTTCGGCAAGCATGGTTACGCTTGCGTTGTTCACAGCATCATTCTTCCGGAGTCGTTGTTGAGGACATATACTGATTCAAGCTAGCCTGGCTGATGATGGACGGAGTGTTGAAAGTGTTGAGACGTGGGTCCCTTGCTCACTGTGCCACTGGAGTCAAGCTAGCCTGGCTGATGAAGGGTGAAACCCTGAAACTGGTCCCAGGATGCTTGTTTCAGGTCCAGGGAGGACATGGCCTGGCAGTTCAGACTGGACTGTTCCCATGGGGAAAAGGGTCAAGACTGATTTGCTTATGGCTTGGTCCAAACTGAGGTGGCATGGTGAGCAAAACAACAGTGGATTAAACCCAGATCTGTGACTGGGGATGAGTGTTTGAAAGGTTCCAGAACTCCCTCCATCATCCTTTTGTGTTGCTAACGAACAGCATTGTGTCATTCATTTTCTACATAAATGTAATTCCGTTTGACATATTCTTCTCAAATATACCAACTCGAAAGAGTTACCTATTTTGCCACAATCCTTCTTTTAGGATCTTCCTCATATATTCATTCACCAGGGATATTTTACACAATTATTCATCCAGACAAAAAAACTATTGAACATTGCCATTAATACTGAAATATCATACCTGTTTGATGGCTGTCACAGTAATTACAAAGAGTAATGGAAGTCCACTAAATACGGGACTGTAGGGATAAAAATCATTTGTTGAACAAGAAATATTAATTGGTGGTGGAATATTGAGCAGCGGCTACTGCATGTGCAATAGCATCCAGTATGTAAACAAGCATTTGCAATGCAATGGCTCTCGCGTTTGTTCGAGTTAGAGCTATTAGTGTTGTAAATTCCTAACTGGATTTTTCTTGCGACATAAATTGAAAATTAAAAGTAAAACAGTTGACATAAGCAAGCCGATTCGAAGTGCCACTGCCGCCATGAGCGCGAAGGAGAGACACAAAAGGAAAAAGAAGTATGTTCGCAGTCAAACGTATCAGCAAACGTGCAATTACCCATGTATCAGGGTAGATGGCCAAGGCGGCAACAAAAATGCCCCAAGGAGGGACAAACGTAAAGCATTTACCAATGATAAGAAAGGATTTTTTAAAGGCAAGCCCAGGAACTAGTGATGGTGATGGGCGTGCGGTAGGTTAGGTTAAAAGCCCACAGATAGATTACAGCGGGTCAGAGCGCTTGCGCGCTCGACCTAAAAAACGAGGGAGGAGTGACTGAGCGTTTGTGTATTTATTCTATCTCTCTTGTTTTTTATTCGCACTGTTTTTTGGTGGGGGGGTTAGGACTACATATAGACCGCCGCCGTAGTTCTTTACTAGCAGTCACAAACCTCAGCACGTGCCTGCGAAGTTATAAAAAAAAAGCAAATGGCAACAATCCTTAGTGAATAACTCGGGAAAATATCGCCCAGCACAGCTGCAACCTGGGGAACAAGAGAGCGTGTCCTGGGCATTGTTTGACGCCTCCTGAGGCTCCCTACCTGATACCGCGGCCTCCAAGCACGCGCCATCTGCAGTGCCTGGATACATGGACAGGTGGGAACCGCGGTCCCTCGGTATGAATGGATGACGACTTCGCTTCTCCCTACAGCAGCTTCCGGGTCTGTCTTCTGTCGCTCACTGTAAAGCGTAAGATGTGAAATGACCTCCCTGGTCACAGCCTGGCCTGGATTTCAGGAGGGGTGCCTGTTTTCATATTAGGATGCTTAACGGCCGCTGAATAAATCTATTGCCACTGATATCGCAAATCCATTCGAGCACGCGTTTTATGCTTCAAAGGAGAGTTTAAGGAAAGGTATTTTAAACAATAAACCAAATAATGGGCAAAACATACTTTGTTCTTTATTTTAAAAAGTACTAAAATATCTAACTCACATAAGTACTTTTCTGGAGAAAAAAAAACACCATGCACATATATAGATAGATATTTGCAATGGCAGTGAAAATGAATTAAGTCCAATGACACCTTAATCCCTTGCAAACTGTTAGTGGATAAACAAATACAAACAAGGGTTAGCAAAGTGAAAATGTCTCAGTTTCGATAGCATTACTCAGCGTACTGACTTTGCTAAAGCTTTTTGCCGAAAATCATGATACACAATGGTCCCTGTGGTGACAAAAATACTGGATAACCTATGTTTTAATATTTAGTCGAACATTGATAAAAACGAATTTGTACCTGTATGAATGAGGAGTAAAAGACGGTGTTCAAGCAAATGCGACACAGTGTCTTCATGACAGCATATATGTAAGTATTACAGTATTTAGGAAATATGCAACAAGCATGCTGTCAATTAATATTTTCCAGACTTCCAGTGTACCGGGAACCGAAGTAACAATCTCCAACAGTGAAGGTGGGGTGTTTCTCCACGGTGAGACCGCGCGGTGTAGGCCCGCTGCGATGGTACAATGTGCCTTCACCATTGCAGATTTTTCCTCCGGGTCCCGGTTCTACCTTTGAGGCCGTCTTGCAGCCATTTACGAGCAACTATACTGGAAGTCTGGGACCATAACTCCCAGTCCTTGATTTTGCAGTCCACAGCTCTGAGGCAACCTCCACATACTTTACTTCTTGAAATGTTATCTCGGCTAAGTAATCTCTGTCTCAAATTTACATAATTTAGAGTCCTGATGATGTTCCCACAATTCTATCAGTCCTTAATCTGTGCCGGTGCTTTCCGGTGGGGAGCATCGGCACTTATTTTTTAAGACCGGAACTTATTTTTCTGCACCAGGCGTTTACTTCGAGCAAAAGACATACATGGGAAAGACGAAGGAAAGAAAGAAGGAAGAGTGTCACAAAGGGAGAAAGCAGAAAGCTGCAAGAGTGAACTGGAGGGGCAGGGAGTGGCTGTAAATGGAATAATGAGGCCGAGGTGGCTTTAGGATTACGCTGCCTCAGTATTCAGAGCTCGCACATTTAATTGCAGCAGTCGCGTGTTTCAGAGCAGAGCTTTGGGCACCAGCACGTTTTTATTTACAACTTAAGCACTGAATTCTATGGGATGGAAACAACATCGACACATAATACGGACCTGTCCAAAATATTAATTGATAATATACACACTGTGTGTTTTCTATATACTGTGATACAGACATATCTGAATTCCCACTTATGTGCCACATCTGCTTGAGAACTGAGCACGTCTTTTTCACCTCACTCACACTATCTTATACATTTGTTAATTTTTATCAGCGTTTGACTGATTATTAAAATATTGTTTGGTTATCCAATATTATCGAGTGTTGCTGTCACCACAAGGATCACTGTGTACTACAAACTACTAGACAGGCAAGGTCCCTTTGGAATCCTGGGTCTCCCTTGTGCTATATAACGCTGTTCTAGTTACAAAAAAAATAATTGTTTGTCAATGCAGCGCAGCACTGGTGAAAGCAAGCCACTACCGCTTTATAGCATATATGTGCACATGCATCACAATGCATGCACACATATGCATTATGGTGCAGCGGCCTTTTTTACATTTTACGTTACCATTCCAAGAAGGCAGACAACAATCTTGGAATGTTAGAACCAGTTGGAAATTAAGAGTAACTGGGAGCAGACTGGGCGTAAGACCAAGAGAGATTTGAGAAGTTTAAAAAAATTAAATAAAAAAAAAAGGCTGGAGAGGGGAGGGTGAAGCACAGAATGAGCTTGATTGGAGGGAGGTAAGGAGCAACAGTGGAACTGCAGAGGCAATGGGGAGTTAATAAGGGAGACAGCCTTTGACCATGCACAGCAGGGCATGGCCACAGAATGACCAGGCCCTGCCCTCCACCCACTGCATGCTGTCAACCTTTAATGCATATGGATTCTATTGTACACAGTGGGGGTTGTCCACAGGCTCACATCAGCTGTTTGGACTCTGTTGCATTTAGCACTATTTCTTAGCACAAAGTGCATCCTCGCATCCATTTTGGATGTGAGGGGCATTTTTGCACTAAGAAGATAGTTCTAAATGCAGAATTAGTTGCGTAATTCAAGCGTAATCTTGCAGAATTCTTCTGTAAATCTGAATGATTATGCTACATTGAATTACACAAGTTATGCTGACCCCTATTTGGTACCCAATCTATCCTCATAAAGTGCCAGGCTTAAGGTGTAGCACCTATCTCTGTCCTTAGGCATGGGGACCCTATGTGGGACTGGCTCTGCAGTAACCCAACTGTGTGTGGCCAACATAGGGGAAGTTGCCAACTATCCTGTGCACAGCTGCAGGACAAGGCCTATGGTCTAACCCAGCATGGGTGGCTTACCCCTGTTAAGACGACCAAAAGCTGTGTGCATGAGGAATTAGCTGATGAGCCTAGGCATTGGCCAGGTACTGTTCACAACACCTACCTGCAGCCAAACCCTGTGAGTGGCTGTTGAACAAATGCAGCTGTAGCATGCTAAATTATTTTTGATTTTTTTTTCAGGATTTGGGAATTCTACGCCAGATTCGTCAATCCTGACACTGTAGTGGGCTCCACGGAATCTAGGGAGGGTGATTTTTATAACATTTATTTTCATTTTAGGGCAGCTCTTTGGGGCCCTCACACGTAGGCCAGGGGTGTCTTGGTAGGAATACTGTGCTCTCTTATGCCCTTTTTCTTTTCATTTTTCCCAGTATGGTGCTCAGTGCACCATGTTGTGTAAGGCCAGCCGCAACAGAAATTTTAATTGTCAAGGTAGCTGTATCCTTTAACTCTTTGAAGCTCATCCAATTTTCTTTTTTTTTTTAAAGAGACATTAAGGGCCTGATTTAAACCTCTGCGTAGAGGCTACTCTGTCACAACAGTGATAGATAGCCCATCCGCTGAAATCTAAATACCATTGTTTTCTATAGTGTTTATATTTTGGCAGACGAGATATCCATCACCATTGCGATGGAGTAACCCCTACCCTGAGATGTAAATCAGACCCTAAGTTCTTGAAGACTACTGAATAGATTTACAACTATCCTAGAAAAGGCACTTCTTTACATAAACATCTTCACTAATGCTCAGATTAGTTTATTTCCGCTCAGCCATTTTACCAGGCCTGGTTATATTTTAGTATCCAAGTCCTGCTTGATATGGCCAAGCTGGAGCCAGATGCTTAGCCAGAGCTAGGTTCAACCCCTGCTTGGCTCAGCCACTTCTATTACCATAAGACTGAGATTTTGACAAGGTTAATTTTGAACCTTATATTTTTGCTAAAGCCATCTTTGCAGTCTGTATTTTCACTTGAAGTCTGTTAGCACTAAGGTAGTTTATATTGGAATAGACTTCTGGCATCGTGCATCAAAGCTAACCCCAATGGCAGTAAGGAGATCTTCTGCATAATCAAGGAATTCACCGACCCCGCAAAACCGACAAGGAACATTTCTCCTCTCAGGACCTATGCAACTTCCTCTCAGGTTTCTACCATGACAAAACTGCCAGAATCTACACAAACTTCAACCCCCAATTCAAGCCTGAGGACTTTTTCAATGGCAATACCTCCACACACATGACAATCCCAAGGCTAACCACCTGGAACCACCTCACCACTCAGCACACCATTACCATAATGAAATTCATCCACTCAGGGGGCCCATCTGACCAATGTCCCTGCCACATCTTTAACCTAGGAGCATCCAGGATGGCCTTGAACTTTCCAGCATTCTTAACACCTCACTTGATTTTGCCACCTTCCCAGAAGACTGGAAGCACACAGAAATCAAACCCCTGAAGAAGCCTTTAGCTGCCCCACTGAACTCAGCAACTACAGATCCATCTCCCTGCTCCTTTTCCCGTCCAAAGTCATTGAAAAAACCATCAACCAACATCTCACCATCTATCTGGAACACAATAACCTTCTGGATGACTCCATTTCCAGATTCTGCAGCAACCACAGCACTGAGACAGCCCTGATCGTGGCCACAGACCATACCTGGGCCCGTCTCAACAAAGGTGAGACAGCCACCCATATCCTCCAAGATCTCTCAGCAACCTTTGACACTGTCTCCCACCATACGCTCATCACCAGACTACATGACATAGGCATCCAAGGAGCTGCCATCAGATGGATCATCTCCTTCCTTGCCCACAGAACACAACAAATTAACCTTCCATCCTTCACCCTCAAACCAATCATCTGTGGGGTCCCTCAAGGCTCAACTCTTCTCAGCCCCACCCTCTTCAACATCTTCATACCCTTCTTGCCAACACAGTCAGATCCCACGGACTCAACATGATTTCCTACACCGATGACAGGCAACTCATCTTCCCCCCCTCCGAAAACTCCACCGCCACCAGAACTGACTTCCACTAATGCATGGCCAGCGTTGCAAATTGGATGAGTAATAACTGTCACAAGTTCAACACAGGCAAGACTGAAGTGCAGCAACAACTAACACTCGTATGCCTCCTGGTGGCCCACAAATTTGGGCCCACTTCAACTCTAGCTAAGCATGTCAGAAATATCTGTATCATCTTGGACAGCACACTGACCATGAGGTCCAAAGTCAACGCAGTGTCATCCTCCTGCTTCTTCATCCTGCGCATGTTACGTAAAAGTTTCAAGTGGCTTCCCCAAAATGCAAGATGACCATCACCCAAGCCCTCATCACCAGTCAACTGGACTACTGAAACACCCTCCAAGTGAGAATTGAGGTCCACCTAGTTCAAAGGCTACAGACCATCCAGAACATCGCAGCAAGACTCATCCTGAATCTCCCTTATCGCATCCACATCACCCTCCACCTCAAAAAACTCCATTGGCACCCAGTTCAGAAGAGATGTCCGTTCAAGCTCTTCATCCACACATTCACGGCCCGGTGCCACTCCAGACCTGCCTACATCAACCACTACCTTGAGATTCCACAATCCCTCCAGACACCTCCGCTCCACCTCTCTGGTGCTGGCACATACCCCCATATACAACAAAGGAGGACACTCCTTCTACCTCACAGCCAAAGCCTGGAATAGCCTCCCCTGCACCTCAGGACCTCACTAACTCTTTAAGAGTTCCATAGGACACTGAAAACCTGGCTCTTTAATTGAGATCGTGGACCCTGCCAGCACCTGGCTATCCGCACGAGTAACAAGTCACGCCCTACAAGTCGACTGATTGATTGAACACCACCAAAATATTGAGCCCCTCCCTAAATAAAAAGGGAAAAAATAGGAACAACCCTAATTCAAATATGCCCTGTTTTGTTGTATCATGAACGTAACAACCTGGGTGACCACTGCACTTTTATGACAGATTACAGGTTGTTAATGGAAAATTTGGGCATAAAGAGTGTAACTCAGTTGCCTTTTAATCTGAAACATGTTCTTGCACTTTCTCAATTCTCCATTAACTTAGATATGTCTCTGTCAGTCAAGGGTAAGCTTACTGGCTGGTGACGTCCTTGTTACCTAAAGACCAGAAAAACGCAGAAAGTGCTTTCAGTCTGGTATTGTTAGGTGTCTGTCAGATTTTACCAGGACCTTTTACATACACACAGAAAAAAACACACATACATTTCTCCCTCTCTTGGTATGGAAAGTCTTCAAAAATGTGAGTTATTTTACAAAGTATTGTAATTTCTCTCACTTAGTACCCATACCAATGCGCATTCCTCTCTTTCTTCACTGCCCCTTAAAATCCTCTCACGCGCCCTACTTGTGTAATATATTTTAAGATTATATTGTTGGAAAATCTGAAGCTCACACCCTCCAGTTTTACTGACCAAGCTACCCCTTGGGGCCTATATTTTAGTTTGTCATTGCTTTTATCTTCCCGTTTTTTGTCCTTTTTTCACATTTGCTCATCTTTTTGTATTTAATTTATGTCTTCAAATTACAATAATTCAAAGTTAAAGCTACCTTTTGTTTTGCCAAGAAGAGTCGTATTTTCCTGTCATGTGGATTGAAACTAAAAGGATTTCCATACTTAATCTATGTCGCTTGCCTGCCGGGACATACCCATATTTACCTATTAAAATTATATTTACTGATTATTTTTTATGTTTACATTTTATTGTAAGCATATGGCTGTCACATTTATTTATTCTATTTCACTTTCTTTACTCTGTAGCATACTCTTGCAAGAAGCAAAAAAATAAACAGTTGTATCAGCGAGTCGAGGCCAGATCTATTGGCTTTACCATGCGTTGTGCTTGAAGTAAAAGCGCACACTATTTGTGGAAGGGACTGCGGCCGTCCGAGGTTTGGTGACAGAGGGCAACTGGCATGACTGATTCCACCTCGGCCCGCCGTGCCCTTCAGTGGCACCAGGCATGCTGCTGGTTTCCGTAAAGGTTAGTCATGTACTTGGGCGCGAATCTGCAAAAAGAACATGGGGGAGAGCCGTCTGCGACACAGCGGATACAGTACACATGCGACGCTACAGACACCCCTTCCCCCGCCCCACACACACCCAAAAATACGGAACGTTTCACTGCAGAAGAAAAAAACGTATGTCTTTATTAAAATGTAAAAGATTTTTGGCGGGCGCGACGCTCCCGCCTGCGTGTCAGGTGTGCTCTTTGTTCGCTGCTGGGGCGCAGACAGACTCCGCTTTCACGCGGTGCCCCGAGGGGGCGGCGGCCTCGCCGCTCTGGGCAGGTGAGTCAGAAAGGATCGCGTCAAACAGGCGGGAATCCCATCCTTTTGTCTCCCGCAGGACGAAACGGGGTGTTGATGGGAAAAGCTGAACATTCAACAGAGTTAATAATGGTAAGAAAGAGAGGTCGGGTGTAGAGAGCAGTAAAAAACAGAGGCAGCGTCTGGACTTCACCCGCAACCGTAATTGTACGAGATCTGAGGCGATGAAAAGAATAAACTCAGGGGAACAAACAGTATGTGTTTAAGTCACCGGGGGACCCCCGTGGCACCGATGGTGCAGTTCCCTGGTCCCGGACTGTCCTAACAACCGCGTGCATGCTGGGAGCTCAGGTGCTGGCTCAGCTCAGTTGATCACCCCCTTTTGTTATTACAGGTACTAATTCGAGTGCTGGATTTTAAGGGGTAAAACAAATACATTATGGATGTTGTAGTCGTGTTTTGCTTCAATTGACTGACTTAGACTAATACACATAAAAATCAGGACTTGCAGGTGTAAAGCTCAGAACTGGGAACAGAGTCCTGAACGAGCCGGAGTGAGGTGGAGTGAGGTAGTCACCCCAGTTGAACTAAGATACCTTAAAACTATGAAGAAAGGCTCAGGAATGAAGCGTTGTGGTCTTGGTGAAATGGAGCCACCTGGTAACGTTAGGTATACCTCATTGAAGGCAAACATTTGTAAAACCATTGTCCTTGAGACCTGGAAGCCGTGCTCCTGGCTAAGCATTGCCTACTTACTCCCTGCTGTAATGTGAGAGCCATCTGTAACTAATTTATAAGGTCCATTGGCTGCTTCTCTGGCTTCAACAGCAACTTTTCATCTCCGGAGTAGTGTTTAGAGGGGTACTTAAGGCCACCACTATGAAACACATGGGTACAAAATAAAATGAAGATACACACTTTCTTGACAATCCTTTGGTGCTTTATTTGATGACCGAGTTTTGCATAAATACCTATTTTTTAAAGACTAGTTAAGAGTAGCCTAGTGGTTAGCCCACACAGTGACACTCTCCTTAGTTGCACTGAGGCTGGATTTTAGTATCTATCCCTTGACGGTGGTTTGGCGCTCAGCCTGGGTGGAATGTCAATTGCACTGGAGTAATCAGAATAATTTTGGTAATTCTGAGTTACTCCCAGTGTATCGGATAATACTGGGTACATCATGGTACTTCTCTCTTTCCTCATCACACCCAAGTAACTACACGCCTGCCTTCCATAGCCTCATTCAATATTGACCTAATTATTATGTATACTTTACCGCCTTGAAAAAAACCTCAGGCAAACCTGCCATAGGGGGGTGAAACACGTGTCGGCTTTCTGCTGACATATCTACGATCATCTGTCCAAAAACCTCAATAAAACTTCCTTGAACTTACCATCTTGACTCAACGTGATAT
The DNA here is from genome assembly GCF_031143425.1 of Pleurodeles waltl. Taxonomy (NCBI): domain Eukaryota; kingdom Metazoa; phylum Chordata; class Amphibia; order Caudata; family Salamandridae; genus Pleurodeles; species Pleurodeles waltl. The sequence goes on along the minus strand of NC_090442.1, from coordinate 738,488,004 downwards.
ATATTACTATATGCCTATAAGTATGAAGCCTTATATGTGGATGCATTGTGGGTTTCGCAATTCTCCTCAGCTTCTCAGTATTTAACACATGGAGGGGTTTAAATATGATAAGAAAGTAACTCAGGCCCAGTACAGTTCACTCACCCACTGGACTCAGCTCTTGTATGAGTGGTTGTTAACTTAAATAAACCAGTCCCTTCCAGTTGAAGACCATCCTTAAATATTGATGTAGTGCTGTCATGTACCCTGTCTGCCATCTCCTTTGGAACGTAAACGTGTATTGTATAATACCAGTCAGCCTAATAACAAAAACTCATAAATTATTCGATTTAATCTGATTACGAAACCCACTTGTTTTATTCCTAACCACAGTCGCCGTGCCGAAAAGCACACGTGATAGGAACCCCATAACTAATGTGGTGTAGTGTTGCTTGGTTTCTGTTTGTCTTTTGAACATATCTTATGTAATTGAAGAGATAAAGCCAGAAGCCCCTCAGATCTGCCCTGGTCCACAGATGCATTATCATATTTACTAATGTATTTTATATGCCATGGATAGAGAACCAGATTGGAGGAGCTGGAGAGAGATGTGGGGGAATAGCTAGAAGGGAGGCGTGGCTGTTTGTGCCTAACTCCAGCTGCCCATAGTATGACGTCATTGTGGATACCTCAAGCGAGCATGATCTCCATGAAAGACAAAAGCCATTATTACATGTTCTAATTGTGAAAAGTCGCTCTCGCAAAATATCTATAGGTAAAACAACATTAAAAACAACACTAAAAAGTGAAGGATCTAGATAAAGAGACCTTTAAAAATGAAAAATGTCTGAAAGTGCTCTATATGAAATGTCATTGCTGTATTAATTCCTGAGATATTCTTGAAGGCTGGAATATTAGTGCAGGCAGACTCACTGAGGATTGCGTTTACCTTGTGTGACACAAGGCGTCACAAAGCAAGTCCTTAACTGGGATTTATTAAGCTACGCAAAGCCACTTTACATGGTTTAGTAATTACGAAGAAACGCAACACAGTACATAGCTCTGCCTTGCATTACTTTGCATTGAGTAGGCGTTACATATGTGGAGCATGGGCTATCCCATGCATCTAGCCAGGCATTTTGATGCAAACCCAGATTTACAAAGACCCGTTAACCTGGTTTGCTCCAAAATGTTGCACCTACCCAACAGAGGCATAACAAAGAGAAATACCTTTGTTTCTCCTCATGAACTCATCTTTCCACATGTACTGCCTTCTGTAGCACATATACAAAGAGGAATATGCCTCTAAGTTTTGTTTTTGGACAAGAAAGTGTCCCTTCTTGCACAAAAACAATCCTCCCCATAACGCAGACACCTTTGCGCTATGGCGCAAGGGTGCCTGAGTTGGCACTATGCAGCACACAGTGCACCAGTGTGAGCAGAAATGCTCCTTATCTTTGTGAATATGGAGGAATTCTGCTCTCTCTCACTTTCACGCAACACTGCACAGCAAGAAGCCTTCCTGCATGTTCTGTGAAAGAATGGTAAATCTACCTCTTGATTTATTGTCAGAGATTGAAAGAGGTCAACCAATCAAATCTTTAATCATAAATGGATCTCTCGCCACATCATATCAGTACATTCAGACACCACTGTTATGTGAGTGAGATACTTTTTGGTAACATTTATACAATATCACATTCGTATGAGTCACAGCGGCTGCTATTCCTGGATGGTCATGCATTGAGCATGCTGACATGAGCATCTATCCACAGACATCCATGGCATGTTTGAGGAGCATCATGTCCATGTATGTATGCCATGCTAGTGCAAATAAACGATGCCCACTCACAAATCACGTAGAGCAAGAGTACTAATAAACACACATTCACACAGTTAATACTACAGTGCACAGTTATGTTATTTCCAAAGAACAGTGCACTTTACGCGAGAACACACTTCCTACTGTCTCAGAGACACACACAAAGACTTTACAGAGGAAATCAGCTCTGCAAATAGGCACACAGTCTATTCAGTATAACTTTATCTCAAAGTATGGGTTTAACACCTTATAAACTTATGCAGGATGAGAGTTTTTCTTCATAATTAATACAGGTGAAAATACTGTATAGTTTAAACCATAAATGCAGACCCACAAAGCTTAATATACTATTTATTGCCAATGTTGTGGGAAAAGAGAGGTGAAAAGTCTCACTCAAGGCTTCACCTCTCATGAATCGTGGCGCTTTACCACACTCAAGAATAAATAGCACAGAATGGTTAACGCTGCAAACTCAAACCTGAAAAGCGCTGTAGTGTACTAGCCATGGTATGCAATGCACCACAACCCTCTAACTCAGGCATCCCCACGCTTTGCTCTTGGGAGGTAGACTTTTTTCCTGTGCCTCGGTAAAGAGGTGTCCTGTGCATGGTGGGCAGCATGAGCTATGGTATGCATTGAATGTTGCTTATCATAACTGGCAAATCCCATGGCATTTTCAGGTTTATTTTCCCTGAACCATGATTAAACTTTGTGGGGGGTTTTCTGTGCTCGTATAGGAGTTTCATCATGTGCACATTCACCTGTCAAGCAGGCAGACAACTTTAACTGCACACAGCAGCCACAGGTGTGTGCATTCTACCAGGACACTGTTCTGACCGTGACCATCCTTGTTTTACCTTTTTTATTTAAAGTTTGCAATTTTTTATTGAAGAGTGAAATTCTGAAATACATTTTTTTTGTTAAATGTGTGATTTCGAGAAAAAAAGTTCTTATTTCTGAATACAAAACGGGGGCAGCATGATTGTGCTTCCATCACATTTGTGATTATACTGTGGCAAATTCATTCGTTTTTCCTCTATTTATCCACCTTTTCCACACCTCGACTATCCCCTAGCACTGCCCTGGTGCTGGGTGCTTCTCATGCTGCACCCTCTTTGCTGTGCGCATTGTCTTATTCCAGAACACTAAAATTGTGATTTTGAACAAAATCATGATTTTTAAGATGATGGAAAAACATGACACTGAGCCCCATCCTCAGCTAACCACAGAAATGGCATTTTTTAAAATCTTCATGTTAATCGAAGATATGTACAAAAGTGTTAACTCTTTAAAGCCCACGGCACCTTTTTCAAATGCTAATATTTTGAAAACTACTGACTGAATTTACAGCAAAGAAAGAAAAGCATGGTGTCTGAGTAAAATTCTACATTCATGTCAAGTTTGGTGTAAATCCGTTAGGCAGTTTCTTCTGTAGCTATAAGCTCAATTTCATATGGAAGCAAAAATAGACACACACCTATTTTGCTAAATCTGACTTAACTTATTTTCTGTTGAAAGCTACTACTGGAAATTTGGCGTACCAGACCTTAAGTGCATAAGCTAAGAGAATGGCAAATTTGGCGCAGATCTCTATATGGGGATCAAAGTTAAAGGTACATTTTAAAAATTGCCTTTTCAATAGAAAGTGCAGATGACCAATAGCTCTATACTCTACACAGTGACCACCACTTTAACATATATATTGCTATACCTATATATATATATCCAGTTCTATATATCTAAATATATGGGTGTGCGTGTGTGTGTATATAACATAGTGTAATATAATGCTGTATAGTTATTTATATATATATATATAGTTTCAAAAGTGCTTCCACTGCTTCACAGTATTGGATATATATCATATTTTTGTTGACATCATTCTTAGGTGCTAGCCTTAGTAGGCCACCTGATACTTTGAACAGCTCCAGGATTCCTTGCAAGTCTAAATAAATCTGGGACGAATGCCAGCAGCTGCATTCACACTATTGCCCTATTGTAACGTTTATAAAACACATATTCAATTTACTCCGACTACATTAAGCACTTAGCGCGCATCTCATGGCTCTTACCAGTTGCCCTCCACTCTTGGTAGCCCAGCGCTTTGTCTTATTAGTTCCTGCTGCATTATCTGGTTTCATTGCTTTCCCCAGATGCCGTCTGTTTCAGAAACTATGCGGTCAGCTTCTTGCAACTCACAGCGTAGAGGCCGGCTGGCCTGTAGGGAAATTGAGCGAAAGAGCCCATCATTTAACGGGACTGACTGCCCCAGCCTTACCAGTCCGGTTATATGACATCCCTTCTGATCAGTCTGTCTTCTGGATGGCCAATGCTGACCATAGAGGGTAAGTGACAGGGTGAGTATCTACCTCCCCAAAGCCTTTAAATTAACCACTGTCTTTATAACAAACCAAAAAACACCAGTATACGATTTTACACACAACTATTTATTACTAAATAACTATGGTAGACGTAAAGAATGCACCACAAACTGTACAGCGCTATAAGCATAATAACATAGACCTGAAACACAGGGTAGCAATGCTTGAGAACTCATTGAGAGTGGTCAGCGATGGGGCTTTGAATACCCGGGCATCCGCACCTCATTTATAGCGGAAGTGATGTCACATTTCCTGCCTGTGAAGGTAGTGATCGGCGAACCATTGTTTCTGTTGACTGACATGGTGTCAGAAGCCCCGCCCTATTCTCTACCCCCACTGACTGCCAACCCTGCAGGGTTTAACAAACTGGAAGAAAGCAAACAATGTCTTCCACGTGCTGAGAGAAATCTCCCAGCATATTAGAGCTATTTTATTTTGTTTTCCTAAAACAACCTATCTCTATTCATACTTTGGAGCGTTGTCTTTGGAAAACAACAAGAATGCTGAAAGGCCAGACCTGTTGGCATGGCTAGGTGGATAGCTGAAGTTGTTTTTTTTTTCTCACCAGCAGGAGCAGTTTGGAGAAAAAACTGCAGCGACACAGCGGCAATCTCTGGATTTGCCAGACACACTGTGACCGCCGCAGCGCATCGCCCAGCCGACTGGCAGCCGAATACCAAACTGGAAACCAGACCCCTAGAGTGAGGGAAGCAGTGCCTGTTGCACACTCCTTCTTTTAGAACATCAGACTGGCATCACGGAGTGTGTAAAACATGGGTGTCCTGAAGTCCCAGTGATCCTTGCACTGTGTTGGCTTCAGAGGACAACCAATGACCTATGTATGGACCAAGAAGAGCTCTGCCCGGAAAGCACATTCCTCCACATCCAACAACGTGTATGGGTGAAAAGGGGGTGCAAACTCACCCAGTCTTCAGGCACAAACAGAGCCAATTGCCTGACAGCAGTGCTTTAAAGTGAAATAGAAAAATACAGGTACTCACTCTTTAGAGTACCTGTTTACTTCTGAGAAGTGCTGGTACCCCCTCAGTGAATGGATTGCAACAGTGCTGAGAAGTGGAGCTACTTTCCCTTTTAAATTAAGAAAGTGCAGCTACTCTTCCTTCTAAATTAAGAAAGTGCAGCTACTCTCCCTTTTAAATTAAGAAAGTGCAGGTACTCTCCCTTTTAAATTAAGGAAGTGCAGGTACTCTCCTTTTAAATTAAGAAAGTGCAGGTACTCTCCCTTTTAAATTAAGGAAGTTCAGGTACTCTCCTTTTAAATTAAGGAAGTGCAGGTACTCTCCTTTTGAATTAAGGAAGTGAAGGTACTCTCCTTTTAATTTAAGGAAGTGCAGGTACTCTCCTTTTAAATTAAGGAAGTGCAGGTACTCCCCCTTTTTAAATTAAGAAAGTGCAGGTACTCTCCCTTTTAAATTAAGGAAGTGCAGGTACTCTCCTTTTAAATTAAGAAAGTGCAGGTACTCTCCCTTTTAAATTAAGGAAGTGCAGGTACTCTCCTTTTAAATTAAGGAAGTGCAGGTACTCTCCTTTTAAATTAAGGAAGTGAAGGTACTCTCCTTTTAATTTAAGGAAGTGCAGGTACTCTCCTTTTAAATTAAGGAAGTGCAGGTACTCTCCTTTTAATTTAAGGAAGTGCAGGTACTCTCCTTCTAATTTAAGGAAGTGCAGGTACTCTCCTTTTAAATTAAGGAAGTGCAGGTACTCTCCTTTTAATTTAAGGAAGTTCAGGTACTATCCTTCTAATTTAAGGAAGTGCAGGTACTCTCCTTTTAAATTAAGGAAGTGCAGGTACTCAGTACCGGATAGCACCTGCCCATTTAAAGTCCTGCCCGACAGTGAGGGTCCGACGCTGGGCACTCGGCACCCATCTTGTAATAATGATAAAGAGAAGCTGATTGAGATCATAAATATATTTAATCAAATCCGCAGAAATCGGCCCTTCCTTCCAGGCTGCGCCGTATTCCAATGATCGCCAACTTTAAGGGCAGATTGAAAGATTCTTTCAGCTGTTCCATTTTCACAAGTTATGTTGTCTATTGTATAATTGTATCTGTTATGCTGCTATGTGTGGTGATTCATTTCATTGTTAGTGTGTTTAGAGTATTGGAGCTTTGATGCTTGCACATAACTGGCAGTGTCAGAAAATAAAGGAAAAAAAACAAGAGGTATAGAATTTTTCAACCCTGTGACATAATGTTGATCCATTCCTTTGGCCCAGCTTCATGTGAAAAGTATACTTTTTACTCCTGACTCAATAGTCCTGTTGAAAAGAAACTATTTAACAAAAATATATTCTTGTCTGTCACTTCTAAACTTTGACACGATTGAATGTCACTTTTTACCACAGCTGGTTCTGGTTCTCAGACCTCCATGATATCATCAGTGTTGTGTCTGTGACATTAATGTAAGGAGCAGTACTGCGAGACTCAACTATCTGCAAAACATTGCTCTGTGTGTCTACTGTGCTCAGGTAACACCAGGCGGCAGCCCTGCAAACCTGTGCTCCAGGCAGTGCAGGGTGGGGAGGTGATGAGCATTTCTGTAGCCACTGTACGTACATAGAGCTTTTTAAGAAGCCCCTTCCCCCTAGGTTGCGTGTCACATCACGAACATCAGCCTCCACACATATGAGCTCCACAGCATTGACCACTGGCATATACATCATCAGGTTAAGCATACTTAGGGAAGCATAGAGTTACCATGCTTGACTTCACATCTACTTACTTTGCTGACATGTGGGTAGCTAATATAATTGCAGATCAATATTTAAACCTCTATCTTGTCGTGGAACCCCCACACACACCCCCTCACATTCGTCACTGTAGAATGTTGCATGACAGTGACTTCAGTCTGCAGTTGTGTGCACGGTGTGGCAATGGGTCCAGAGGAGGGCAGAGGGGAGGCCCACCCCTGTAGCTCTACCTCAGGCTGCTCTGCACATGGTGGCCTGGACATGCACGCGGCTGCAGGTGGCCTCCGATCTGCAAAGGCAGATCTGCAGTTATCTTGAATCTTAGTGACAGGTTAAGACGGGGAATAAAACGCTTTCTATTGTCCATCAAATAAAAACCAGCAATGCTGTGAGAATCAGCTCTACTGGTGTGATAGATGGATCTGTGACACGTCTGTAAGCAGCTGAGGGGACAATGCAACAGTGCTGACTGAAAGAGAATACTGAAATGCAGTTGTGTGTTCCAGAAAACTGCAATACTGCGATGTGAGTCACTAAACCCCAACACTGCTGTGCGAAACAGAAACCAGCCAAACGGCTCCACGAGCCACAGTATTGAGCCACAATAGTATTTTGTACGTTTGCGCCACTTTTGCGTAAAAAAAACTACGCAAATGCGGCGCTAAAAAAGTATAAATATCGGCCTTATTTTGGTATTCAGTCTGTTTACTGATTCTCAAATAATGAATCAGTAAATTATGAATGCAATTGTTAATTGTGTTTGTCACATTTGGGCACTGTTTGATGACCTCACAATACGGAAGTGCTGAAACACATGCCCTGTGGAGGCCTGCAGAACACAGGGAAAGGCAGACATTTTTGAAAGGACAAACATTCAAGGGATTTCTTCTAACCATCTCTTAAAATTGACACCATGTCTAGAGAAAAGTCAGAGAAAAGGCTGTCGGAGGAAGAAAAACAAAACTGAAATTCTGTGAGAAAGTGTTGTAGATACGCACTGAAGAGTGTGCTGAACTTTTTTGGGAAAAGGCTCATTTATTTTTTGCCTGGTTCCCAGAAGAAAAGAATATTGGAAATGTACCAGGGAAAAAATAAATTTGTTTGGAGTAATTCATCATACCATAGAGAAGATTTGCAAACAATGGTATGATATGAGATGAAAAACCAAAAAGAAATTGGAAATCCGCTAGCAGAGGTACATGGTATTGGTGAAAGAAGCTTAACTCAGCCACCACCCCAACATCTCTCCATAATGTTATAGAGTCAACCCTGCAGCCTAAGAGCTTTGTTGCTATTATTGACACTGCTACTCCAACACCCCTCTCTAAATCTAGAGGTAAGTGCAAAGATAAAAGTATTTACATTTAAACTTTGGAGTCAAAACACTATAAGGTAGAAATGTAAAAATGTGTAACATCCACGCCAGATAATTTTTTCATTTTTACCTTGTATTGCATTATGAAATATGTAGTGGTACATAAAATTAAGTATACCTATACAAAAGAAAATATATTTTTAATTAGCATTTAATTATGCACTTCTTTTTTAAAGTAGCAAATAATACAATATTTCTTTAAATATCAGCACACTAACAGAAATTATGTGCCATCGCAGAGAGGGGCAAGAGTCAGACGCAGGTCCTCAAGATACTCACTCTGGCATGGAGGAAGGCAATGAGACACGAGTCACCACGTCACCCCCCTGTGCCTTCAAGGTATGGACCACAAGTTCCAACACTTCCAGAGCGTCCTGAACAGTGTGAAGAACCTAAACACCCAACACCTGCATTAAGGGAAAGACAAATCGACAGGAGGATTTTACAGTGACATCGCACTGCTTTGATTCAAAGATCTTCTGGCCACATAACACCTTATAATGTGGCAAAAACCTCAAATGTGTTTGGTGGTTTGGCGGCTGCCTTGTCAGGGCAGCACCTTCAGAATAAAACCATGAAACCTATTAGCAAACAGTAGGCATTAACAAAAGTATTAATTCCATCAAAAAAGGTTTAGAAGAGGAGGGACAAAGAACACTTTTTGATAAATTTGATATCTTAACAGATGCATTTAAAACATATATTCTGTGCTGTAACAGGAAAGACCCACATATCCTGCAAGTAAAGAGGGGGCAGTATATTGGGGATGAGGCATGTGGGCTTGTACAGGTAACCAGTGCCTTAGAAAACATCTAAACAGAATAAAAAGCGGCTGCTGGAGAAGTAGGTGTTGGTGAAAGTGATGAGGCTTCAAACTTCAGTAACCTCTGTCACTGAAGGCATGAGTGTGCGGCGCACCATTCGTCACGCTGCAGGTAGCGATGTGTCTGGAACTGCTAATATCGCAAAGACGAAAAAGGGAGGTGTTGGGAGTGGGAGACGAAAGCAATAGATACATACTCTCAAATTTGTAAAAAAGTTTGCATTTCTTTCAAATTGTGAACATAATCAATGTAAAGTTTCTTGAGACATTGATAAAATGTTTGGAAAACCAAACAGTTGCACGTTATCATGAGCCTGAAATAAAGGTTAAATGTATGTTTTATAAGGGCAAAACTGCTTTCTTGTATTTTGTAGATACTGTTTTTATAGACTTACCTTAAAAATAATAAGTAGTGATGTCTGAGCCTTGTGCTCTTCCTTCGACACCTCTTTAAGCATCTTGAGGTAGATGAGGCATTGGATGTGGATCTTCTGAATCATAATCCAGGACTGTACCAACAGAGGAGAGTCCCTTTCTAGTGGCTATATTATGCAGCACAGGTTGCAATTATTTTGTAGCATGTCTCTTGGTTATATTGCAGTGCCACCCATTCTTCCAGCCTTTCCATGGTGGTGTTGACCGCCATAGAAAGGCTGGCAGAATGGGACACATAACCCCCAGGCTGCTTGCAGCGCTGCCCTGGCAGATTTGAAATGCTGACCCCGCCATGCAGCCTGGCGGTGGCAGCGTTTCGACACTGGCGGCTCCGCCACAGTCACAATATGGCAGGCGGACTGCCACTACCGCAGTGGTCCGCCCGAGAGCCTTAGTATTTTGACCATTACAATACAAATAGTAATTTGCAGATGGTAGACATATTGCTACATTACTCCCATCTACACAGCCAATGACAGGTGGGAAATGCATAATACAACAGAATTGTAGTTTTCTCTGCTGTAAGTCCTGTTGTGTGTTAGGAAAATATAATTGATTTTTCATTTTTTCTCTCATTACAACAAAAAATGTCTAAATAATCTAGACAAAGCACTTCGTGAAACACCAAATGCTACTGCAATTACACTCTGGTATCTTCCTGAGGCTAATAGGTGAAGAGAACAGAGTACTTGCACATTAGAAAGTTACTTCTATCAGTATTTCTTTGAAGAAGGGGTTTAAGCTAAAAAATGAAGTCTAAACTAACCCAACTACTAAGGGCTTGATTACGAGTGAAGGTGCTATTTATTGCACCTCATAAGTAACGATGCCCTGGGGTATGTTATTTATCTGGTGTGATAAATAGCGTCTATTATGAGTTTTCAGGGAATAACATGCAGATTTAGGTGTTTAACGCACCAAACTCTGCATGTAACAGTAAATACCGTACACATTTCCCCTGTTAAATTTCAGCAAGGTTGACCTGCCGAAATTTAACAAAGGTTGTGGTATTTTACACATCGAATAATTATCAGATATTTTAAATACCTTTCAAATTGTAATTCTAACTCGTGCAAACAGAGGTTTACACACAGCATTACACCGACCCCACTTAAAATCAGGCCCTAAATCTATACTTATCAAATACCTACTCATATGTTTGTTCAAAAAGTGTTATCCTGACCCTTAAAATACTTTCCTGTCTCTGTCTCCATCTCTGCCGGTCAGCCAGTACTCGCATATTCCTCGCTATAACATACAAAGCAGCCATTGTGAAAGGGCCTGGTGCATTCTGGGGCGGTTTACATAGGTTGCACCTGATTACCACCTGATTCCATTTGATGTTAAAGTGCAAAATCAACTTTCTGCGACTAGTCACAACTTGCAAATTCTTTATGCATACAAATAATAAATCACTTTTAAGACATTCGTAATAATGATTTCCTATTTGGAATCGCTGAGTTACTGAGTTGGTATTTATTCGGTAAGCAAAAAAGCAACCGAATGGACTTTTATATATAAGAAAATTCAGTTTTAGCAGTCGGTATCCACTTACGACTTGTTACCAAATTGATAAACCTTCGTACATCTGGCCTCCTGACTTTTAACACTGCTGTATGAGATGCAAAACTGTAGCACTTCTGTGAGACAGAAAAGTGTAACAATGTCAATTAAGACTGAAAACTGCAATGCTGCAATACTGCGGGAAACAGAAAGGTGCAGTCCTGTTGTGTGAGGCAGCAAATTCCAACACTACTATGTGACAGAGGGAAAGAGATCTGTTGTAACACTGCTATAGGAAGAAGATGAGCGCAACACCGCTGCGTAACTTAGATGATTCCACTCTGTTACGTAAGGTATAACATCACAAAACTACCATACACACTACTGTCGAAAAGGTGGAAATAGCAACACTGATGTGGCAGGAAACTTCAATGCAGCTTGTGAGCAAACTGCAAAATTATAACGCTGGCATATGAGACCGGAAATGAGCAACACTGCTTTATGTAAAAACAAATGAAAGTGATGTGTGTGATGAAGAAAAAAGCAAAAGAACGTTCTGCAAGACAAAAAAAAAGCAACATTGTTGCGTGAGATATAAAAAAGTTAAATTCCAATTTATGGGACAGAAAACTGCAACAGTGCAGTGTGAAACAGAAACTGCAACAGTGCAGTGTGAAACAGAAACTGCAACAGTGCAGTGTGAAACAGAAACTGCAACATTGCAGTGTGAAACAGAAACTGCAACAGTGCAGTGTGAAACAGAAACTGCAACAGTGCAGTGTGAAACAGAAACTGCAACAGTGCAGTGTGAAACAGAAACTGCAACATTGCAGTGTGAAACAGAAACTGCAACAGTGCAGTGTGAAACAGAAACTGCAACAGTGCAGTGTGAAACAGAAACTGCAACATTGCTCTGTGGGATATAAAACTGCAACACTGATATGTGAGACAGAAAACTGGCACATTAGCATATGAGACAAAGCAGTGCAGCTAAGCCAAAGACACACTGCAACAAAGCTGTATGAAACAGATATCTGTACCACCACCACCATTTCCGTATGGCTGGGTCCAAACTAGGGGGCGTGGTGAGCAAAAAAACGATGGATTAAAGCCAGATCTGGGGCTGGGGGTGAGTGTTTGATTTGTTCAGCATTTCGTCCACCACCTGATCTTTTTGCCATCACCAATGGTGTTGGCTCGTGTAGGACACTTTGGTGTTTCCTGTAAATTGTCTCAACAACAAGCAATCTGACATACTGGCCTCTCAGCTCAGTCTCCGTACAAAGTCGATCTGCTTCATCAGCGACTCGGATTCATCGCATCACGAAAATAAAGCCAGCATGGGATCAATTCTTTCAATTACGCAAAAAGAAGTTTCAGAAATGCTGTAGACGGTTTTCTCCTACCTGGATGGCAACTAATCCGTGAATGTACCATGACACACATGGCAAATATATTCAATGCTGCTGCCACACACTCAGCAGAGGACAGAAGAAGTTCATTCACCTCGTACCCACCTGGCACCTAAATCAGCAACCCTCCCCTCAGCTGCGTAGGCGACGTCAATCCCCCCTAAGTCACCTTGCATACAACATTGAACTGTATTACCTCCTGCTATCCCGTTCTTCTAACGGCTCTCTTGCACATTTTTGTGCATGTTTAATGTACCCACAAATGTTGGTTACATATTTTCTCTCTGTGCCTTCATTTGCTCACAGAGAGAAAGGATGTTCTGAACATTAGAGACCAGCCGCCATAAAACAGTGTCCCTTTGTTTACAACACAACTTTATTAGAAACCTCAGAGCTTTTTAAGGATAAAACACTTTCATCAACATTAAAATATTTGTACTGTAATTCACGAGTTACAGGCTAAGTATGAGTTGATTAACAAATGTCACAAATTAATTTAAAAAGTACACCAGATCTAACTGAGCCGCATATATTAAATATAGTCCTTTCATACAGTCTTAAAAATGTCCTTCAGCTGCCGTACTCTTCATGCAATATTTACTAAAGTGGTCACAGCGTAGTGCACTACCATTAACTCCCAACACCTTTATTTAACTCCCGTGATTACATTTTGCGCGAGGCAGCTCGTTTTTCCAATATCTGTCGATCGTCAGAAAATGTAAGGTACTCTGTATATGTGCTATCCATCAGGAGTGGGGCTACAAATGGTGCAGCAGGTGCAGTGGAACCGGGGCCCTGAGGGGGCCCATTGAACCCTGACAATTATGTCTTTACTACCGCAGGGGCACTCAAAGGGGCCATTTCCCCAGCATGCACCAGGGTCCGTGGCATCCTTAGAAGGCTGATCAAAACAAGCCTTCATACCGATGCCTGCTCTTTCACATGTAATTGTGTCCAGCCTTCGGGCAGCCCTTCTTTACGTGGCCTTGAGATTTGGGTCTACCCTCCTCTCAGGATCGCCACTTTATATACAGCTTTCACAACATATTTGAAAACTCTCCTCTGCAACGTCATCTCCAATCATGACGACTCAATTGCTCCAGTACTGCATATTGACCATCGGCTTCCATTTAAAGATTTTATCTTCCTTTCTTCGGTATTTATAGATGCTACATAATGTCAACCTGCATTCTCTATAAAGCGCCCCGATACCCCCTCGGTCTTGTATGCGCTAAATACAACTGAAAAAAAGGTAGAGGCTCCAAAATAAAGAAGGCTGGTTTGGAGCCAGGTATCAACAACCGGAGCCGTCCGCAAAGACCGGCAATGCTGCTGGCAGGGCCTGAGCTGGAATGAACGTAAGGTGGGCACGGCTGAGCTGCCGGCTGGCGGCAGCATCGGGCACCCGCACCGCGGCCCTTGCAGCCCACGGCTCCCGGGCACTCAGTGGACTCTGGCGCCCGTGGCGCGGGGCTCGTTGCCCTCTGCCACCCCGTTGGCTGAACGTGGCAGCGTGCGCTCTCTACTCGCAAGTGAGGCCTCACGCGGGGTGTGCGACGGAGGGGCCACCAAGAAAGAGGGGCTCTGAGGAGAGATACGTGTGTGAGGTGTCAGGAGGTTGTGTGGGGGAATTGACTGCCCCCAAGGTAGAGAGAGGATAAGGAGAAAGAAAGGTGCGTGCGAGGTGGCAGGTAAATTGTGTGAGGGAACTGACTGCCACCAGGATGGAGTGTGTCTGAGGAGAGGTGTTTATGAGGTGACAGGTGTGTGTGAGGTGACAGATGTGTGTGAGGTGTGCGAGGGAAGACACGGGCACTACGATGCTGAGAAGCCGAGGGGAGGGGTGCTGAGTGGCTAAGACGGAGTGTGAGCGAAGAGACTGGAAGCAAGACACTGCGGTGGAGGAGAGGTGCGTGTGGGCTGGCAAGGAAGATGTGTGAGGGAACCAACTGCCACCACGACTGAGCGAGCCCGAGGAAAGATGTGCGAGAGGTGGTACGGAAAATACGTGAAGGGAGAGACTGGCAACAAATTACATAGAGGGAGAGGAGAGATATGTGAGGTGGGAAGAAAGGTGCGTTAGAGACGAGATTGAACGCAAGAAACTACAGGCTGAGGAGAGATGTGTGTGAGGAGGAAGGCAGAGAGTGTGAAGGAAGAGATTCTGGCACCAAGCTACTTAGAGGCTCAGGAGAGGTATGTGAGGTGGCAAAAATGGGTGTGAGGGAGGCGACTTGCATCAAGATACCGAGAAACTGAGGAGGGATGTGTGTGGGGTGGCAGGCGGTGGCGTAACACTGCCCGCCACTGTGCGGTGTGGAGGGGGCACGGGCTGCCAAGCTCCAAGAGGCCCCATCAGCACTGTACCCGGGCCCGAGAGCGCCTGAATAAGACCTGAGGGGTCCCTCAATGTACTTTGCGTAATGTTTCGTTACGTCACTGGTGGCGGGGGATTGTGTGAGGGAAGAGCTTCTGGCACCAAGCTACTGGTGAAGCAACTGAGAAGAGATGTGAGTGGACAAAGATCTTGAAATGAGAACACACAGGAGGAGGCCGAGGGCGGGTGTACTGAGGAGGGGAACAGCGATTCAGGAATCAAGAAACATAAAGAGGGAACGATGACAGACGCGTGCGTGAGGAAAAGAGACCTTAATATTTTAAATATATTCCTTTGTCACCACTCGAACTCGATGAAAAGAAATGAATACAACACTGTCCATTTTGTGCCAGGTTGTTTCATCAATTTTTGGCATTAGTTGTTAAATGTAATTTCTGCATGTCTTCTCTGTAGATTTTCAGCACAGATCCTGAAAAAATTTCCTCAGATTCTAGCATAATTTTCTGCAGATATGGGCACCCTCTAATGAGGACCCACTAGTGTCTTGAGACCTTAGTTCTTGTTGAAAACTAATTAAGAATTGTGACCACAGAAACTCATCTGCTCACTAAGCAACATTAGTATGCACGTCACCGTGGTTCTGAATGAAGCGCATTGGCGCTCTCTGGCGAACGACGCCGGTAGTGCAACTGGGGACTAAAGTGTTAGGCGCCAAACCGTACAGGAGCGGGCCAGTCTGCCGGAGCCGGGTATCATGAAACTGCAAATGTGTTTATTTTTTGTATTATTTTATTGTGCGAAACATTCTCGGAGTGTTCCTGTTCCCAGCAAAGTTGTATTAGTGCCTCCAGTTAGCTCTGGGCCCAGGAACGTTAATATCCAGTGGATGTAAAGGTGTTTGTGCAGTGACTGGGGGTTAGACGAATATATGTTTTTGATGGTTGCCGCAATATTAGGTGTCACTCATGCCTCATCTAACCCAGTGCTAGTGGTTCTCTAACTTTCTGAAATAAGAATCGAGAATCAGGTTAACACAGTTCACCCTCAGACTTGACCCTTCTAACCTACTCATGAATTCTAGGGTTTTTCTCACCTAACCTAGCAAAAGCAGCTCCCAAGGGAAAAAAACACTGTAGGCAACCCTTTCAGTCAGAGGCAGATTATACTTCCCTTTTTCGGTATGGCTGGGCACTGGTTGTGTTTGCATTACCTACTGTTACCAATTCTTTAAAATGTACCTAGAGTAGGACGTAGGCTCCGCCCATAAGAGTATTTCATTCTGATCTCATGCTATTGGCTGTTTGGTATATCATCCAGGCCCCATAGGAAGTGCTCAAGGGACTATTCTACATCTGAGGAGTAGGCCAATCATAACACTGTTTATCACATTTAACTCTTTATCGCCTATTTATATTTCCTACAGAAAGCAATCCTTCCCTCTCTTTTTCCTCAGCACTACACGTGAATGGGACTGGCTTTTATATGCTATCCAGCATACATGCATACAACACCTGCAAACAGTATTTGTGGATGCCTGCGTTTACGTGTATTAGCATTTTTAAACCAGGTGTACTGACTGTGCCAAGGTTGGTTCCTCCATGAATTCCACCTACAGCGCAGATTTTGAGTAATCGGTTTGGAGAACCAAAAAAGTATCTAAGCTAGTTACCTGAACTACGAAGAGCCCCACCCACAAGGCAGCAGAGCTGGACCTTGTTGTGGATAATCATCATGCGTCACCTGCTTTACTGTCCTGCCTGGAGCACAAATGCAAGACCGCTGGGGCATTAAAACACCACCATACAAGAAAAATACAATAGGACATCCTTCTCTGTTCAAGCAGCAAAATTATGGAATTCATTACCCCCAAATGTAAGATCCACGGATAACTATCTTGCCTTCAGAGGACTACTCAAAAGTTGTCTCTTTGCTTCATAACCACCATATTCAAACAGCAATGGACTGCTTATGCCTGTGTTGATAAATATTTATAATCTGATTATATGTATATTCTAGATATCTATAGTTCTTAAAGAAATATGTATAGTTACTATTTCATAAAAATAAATTATACACTACTCTTTAAGTCTGTTTAACAAATGTATATTTACTCACAATGATATATATATATATATTTATGTATATATATATATATATATATATGTATATATATATATATATATATATATATATATCACCTCATCGTTACCGGAATCCCGAGGCACACTTCATGAATTACGCATGCAAGTACAAATGTTGTCAGATCGTCGTCTTCGAATTTAGGAAGGCAATTGTTGTATATATATATATATATATATATATATATATATATATATATATATATATATATATATATATGTGTATATATATATGTGTGTGTGTGTGTGTGTGAGAGAGAGTGTTTGTGTGTGTGTGTGTGTGTGAGAGAGTGTGTTTGTGTGCATGTGTGTGTGTGTATATATATATATATATATATATATATATATATATATATATATATATATGTGTGTGTGTGTATATATAGACATATATATGTGTATATTTTTCTGTGTTTAACATGTTCATAGGCCATTGCATAGCTTCTAGATAAGTTATTATATTAGCTATTTATGAATCCCTGCTTTCATTTTTATATCACAATGAGCAAATGTTATCTTAACAATTTAACAGCAATCATTTTGCTATTGAAAAATGGAGGGAAGATAAATGAATGTTAGAAAAGTACACTTATTAATTAACATCAAATATTATAAATCTTGAAAGTCTGTGTTCATAGAATACTACTTTTCTTCTCATATTATTATACACATTATTATGTTCCTTGCACATATATTCCATTACTATGTATTTACATATCTATTTATTACTCTAGTCCTACTGTACTAGAGAAAAAATCAATTAAAATAAATATTTTTAAATCTATAAACAAGATTCAAAATATAAATAATTAAAATACATTAAAAATAAAAAACTATATATATATATATATATATATATATATAATGGATAAATAAAAAATAATATCAATTTTACTCTTTTGTAAACTTTACTCTTTCTCTATCAATCTATCCTCCATCCCCACTCTGACTCATCCCAAACCTATTCTACTACTTCTATCTCCAAATAACCCTGCCCAAGCTCTGCCCTCCTCTACCGCTCCTGGCTCAACCCAAACCTCAGTTTACTTCCATGATCTCCCAAATAACCCTATTGAATTCTCCCTCATTTATTTAACATTTGACTCATCCAAAACCCCTCCTGCTACTATGGTCTCCCTAACCCCTTTTCCCAAACTCTTCCCTCCTCCATCCCCCCTTTACTCATACCAAGCCTCATCCTAATACTATAAAGTCCCAATTAACACTTCTGTATTCTTCCCTCCTCGATCCTTCCATTACTCTAGTCAATCCAACTAATAAACTCACATACTCTGTGCTCAAATTAACTCACAATAATACTAAAACTGAACTCATATATCCCTATATTAATCCACCACTAATTCCTCTTGGGTTCTGGAGTAGCGTGCTACTTGCCAAAAAGCACTTCAACGCCTCGTCAGGGGTAGTAAGCGCTACATAAATACAATTACAATTAAGGCCTCTGCAAGCAGCAGTATTACAGCGCCATCACAGCCAGGTCTGAAGCAATCGCTGCATAAATAGTCAGGATACGGATGGGTGGGGGTGTTGGTTGGTCAGAGTGTGGGGGCGTTACGGGTGACATCCTGACGTCCTAAAGGCAAATTGTAATTTTATAATCAATTCCGAATCACCTCCAAACCCCGTGAAATCATTAGTCGAAATCACTAGCGCACCATGACATCAACAACACATTTTACTTTTTAGATAGTGCTTACTACCACTGCCGTGATCTTCATAGCGCTGTACATAACAACTATTTACATTACCAACCAAAAGGTACCCAATTTATCGACCTAGGAACGTTGTAGTGCCCCTGTAACTCTGGGAATGTCTAGTCTCCCATCCGTCTCTGAAACGGGTGCAATAACATATTGCGCTATCTTTCCGGACAATGAAATTCTAAGCGTGCGCAGTTGTGTGAATGGCTGCCTCTGGCTAATGGTAGTGCAGGGTCCGCCTGTCTTCTTCGCAAACGAGGAACAAAGGAAGAGTTTGAAAGAGAGAAAACACGACCAAAGTTTAAACGTTGCAGTGTTGAACTCTGCAGCATTGTACGCAAGGTAAAGGGCACCACCTAATGGACATAATGAGAATTTACAACTGTGCGGCTACCTGTGTGCTGTTCAAGGTCACCGGAGCACAGCTGCCTTATATTTATTTTGTTGCTTCATATACCTCTCATGTCACCAGAGGTCAATTAGAGTGTTTCAAAGCGCTTTTAAGCCTCGCCGTGGAAACCAACGGTAGAAAAAGACAATGCAAGCAACGTGTCAGCCTTATGCGTATGTTATTGATGAGTTCAAACGAGTTATTTGCAAGGATACAAAGTGAACGTTTACATTTACGTTTACTAAATGTTTACTAAGTAGCTGTAAAAATGTGGATAATGAAGGCAATGCTGTCACCTCTAGCCGATGCTGATGGTAGCTTTGAAAAACCCACATACTTAGAATTACCCTCACTGCTCTTCAGGAGAAAGTGCCAGGGGCATAGCTTGGTCATTAAGATTTGGTTTGGTGTGAACTCAGATTTTCCAGCAAATAGGACAAGCAGGGCACATGAGAGGGGCTAAACAGGCAGAGGAAAGGCAGTGTATTGGCAAGGGCAGTAAGTGAGAGAAAACATAATATTTTGCAACATAACCAACATTTTTGAAGACTTTCAAAGCAGAGAGGAAGAGGGCATGTGTGCTTTTGTCTGTGTTTATGTAAATTTTCTGGTGAAATCTGACAGATACCTCAACATACCGGACCGAAAGCACCTGTACCCAACTATTTGCAGAAGGTACATTTACTAAGGAGGGTGTACACTCCAAACACACCCCCTCGAGCTACGCCCCTGGAAAGTGCATAACTGCCACTGTACCCGAGAGGAACTTAGGAGTGATTAATGTCTCCAACTTGTCCTGTGAATAAAACTGGAGTAACGCGAGGATCAGAATATACCAACCAACTCGTAACCAAGGCCTAAGAGGAAAGGCTGCAATCATGTTGGCTCTTTTGTTTCTAGACTAAATCCCTCTCTATATACTTGGAGGCTCCAGACAATGGAAGTGCATAGCCAGGCAAGCTCCTAATTATGTGTGTCTGGGACCACAGCTCATGGAACCTCACTCCTTACACAGGTTGCTTAGGGCTAGATCCATCACAGTTACACAATAGTGTTAGAAATGGTATCTCTAGTTGGCAGTGTTTTGCACCATGTCCAAGCAGGGACCCTCACTCTACTCAGGGTAAGGGAGTCACACAGCTAAGATAACCCCTGCTCACCCCCTTGGTAGCTTGGCTCAAGCAGTCAGGCTAATCTCAGAGGCAATGTGTAAAGTATTTGTACCCACACGCAGTAACACAGTGAAAATGCCACAAAAGTACTCCACACCAGTTAAAAAAATAGCCAATATTTATCTGAATAAAACAAGACCAAAAAAACAAAAATCCAACATACACAAGCAAAGATAAACATTTTCAAAGATTAAATCTAAGAATAGCACTTACAAGCACAATAGCTCCAACTGGGGCTATTACAACGGCCTGATGGAGTCGTTCCCAACAGTCTGACGCAACTCACGAGGGAGTGAGGGTCAATCATGGATTCAGACGGACCCCAGGTATAGTACCTTGAAAAACAAGGAAACAGAGATGTTGCATGGAGTCAGGGAGATGAGGTGTTGCTGGCGCCTGTACGGCGTCAGTTCCTTACTGCTACTGGGGAGATGATGCGTCAGTTTCTTACTGCTAGGCAGGGGAGGTGAGGCATCAGTTACTTATGGTTGCAGGGGAGGTGATGCGGTGTGGGTGGCGAGACCTCTGTTCCTTATGACAAGGCTGTGTTGATGAATCCAGCAGGTCAAGATGCAAAGCTTCGACATTGAGGTGTCGCAATTGCACCACGGTGCTGTGGTGGAGTTGGGTGTCACAGATGTGGGTGATACAGCACTCGGGACTCACTCTGTGGTGGAACTTTGGAGGTGCTGCAATGGCATCAGGACTGCGGCATCGGTCGCAGTCATTGCACTCAGCAGGGACCACGTTTCTGGTGCGGAGTTGGACAGTGACGCCGGTTCCAAAGTCCCTCTGGAGTTGATGTACTTGGTTTCTTCTTAGTTGCACCAGAACTCACTCCCAAGGGCCCAGTGACTGGATTTGGCACCACTTGGCAAGTAAGGACTCTCAGCAAGAGAGCCCAGGTGCTGGCAGATGAAGTCTTTGATGTCCATGAGACTTCTTAACAGCTCAGTCCAAGCCCTTGGAGAAACTTTTGAAGCAGGGTGTAGAAAGCAAAGCCCAGTCATTTCACTGCCAGGACAGAAGCAGCAAGCAGCAGGCCAGCACAGCAAAGCAACAGACAGAGTGGCAAACCCTCCTACAGCATCCAGCTCTTCTTCTTGGCATGATGTCCTCAGTCCTGAAAGATTCTAACTTAGTGGGGTCAGAGGTCCAGTACTTATACCCATTTCTACCTCTGCAGTAGGCAAACGTCAAAGAAAAGTCTTTGTAGTGCTTTCCTGCCCTGGCCTCATACACACTCCACTCCTTTGTGTAAGGACAGGCACAGCCCTATTCAGGTGCAAGTGCCAGCTCCTCCCACCACTCTAGCTCAGGAAGCCCCATCAGGATATGCAGGGCACATATCAGCTCCCTTTGTGTGACTGTCTAGAGTGAATTCACAAGCATCCCGACTGTCATCCTGACCCAGGACCAGTGTATTCCACAAACAGGCAGAGGCACAAAATGGGTAAGCAAGAAAATGCCCACTTTCTAAAAAATCTTACAATTTTAAATCCATCTTCACCAAAAGATGTATTTTTATATTGTGAGCTCAGAGACTCCAAACTCCATATCTCTATCTATTCCCAGTGGGAAATTACACTTAAAAGATATTTCAAGGAAATCTGCATGTTACCCTATAGGAGAGATAGGCCGTGCAATAGTGAAAACTGAATTTAGCAGTGTTTCATTATCAGGACAGGTAAAACACACCAGTAAATGTCCTAGCTTTTAAATACACTGCACCCTGCCCATGGGGCTGCCTTGGGCCTCACTTAGGGGTAACAAACATGTAGTAAAAGGGAAGGTTTGGGCAGTTTAAAACTACCCACACAGACACTGCATAGCAGGTCTGAGACATGATTCCAGGGATATTCATGCGGGCGGCACAATCAGCGCTGCAGGCCCACTGGTAGCATTTGCTTTACAGGGCCTGGGCACACGTGGTGCACTATGCTAGGGTCTTACTATTAAATCAAACATGCCGATAATCGATAAACCACTCACCAATACATTTTAGACAGAGAGCAATTGCGCTTTAGCACTGGCTAGCAGTGGTAAAGTGCCCAGAGTCCTTAAGCCAATAAAAACAGGTCAGAAAAAATAGGAGGAAGAAGGCAAAAAGTTTGGGGATAACCCTGCGAACAGGGCCATGTCTAACAAATGGGCATAACACATCAAGCCACCTGCCGTACAGGACCACTCTTTCATCAACATTTACTCTGCATGTACTACCAAACAATGGGCCTGATTTCAAGAGGTCTATCAAATTGTGATCACTGCATAAAAACCTATTTCTGCCGCTATTGCATTTCTAAGTGGTGCAATATTGATCACACCCACTATTTGTTGGGAGAAATAAAGTTTGCACCCTTCATTACATTTTAGAAGGGCAAACCCACCACAATTTAACAGGGGAAAAGCCAAGTATTAACCCAGATATATGGATTTTGCCAAGGTAAATATCAAAATCTGCATGTTATTCAACAAAAAGTAAGAATAGGTGTAAATTTATTGAGCCATATAAATGTCAAACGTCTCAGTTTCTGAATTTGTCAGGTCTGATAATTATTGCATATGACAAGGGACACTCATTATCAGGCCCTGTGTCTCCATTCTAAACTTTCTTCACTCTTGGCCATTCTATCGCTCAAGAAGTCTCACACCAGCAGGAGGGCTTTCACAGTCCAGAAGGCAAAGTGTGGAACTAGATTATACGACAATCACTTTCAGAGAGCTTTACAAGTCTGCCGATTTCCATTCTCATGGCACCTAGTAGACAGACATCACCTAAGAAAATGGTACATACCTGCTTGCATGACCTGACCACACCTGTGTTCACATCTTGCTGCACCACCTCATGATTAAGCATAGCTAATAGGTCACCCTAACACGATTCAAACAGATTTCAACTTCTCACACACTACACCCAACACGTCTCATAAAGACAACACTGCAAAACCGTATCCTTATAAACATGCATATCCGAAGGGCATCCCAGGAACCTGATCACGATCAAAGCACCTAGTGGTCTCATCAGGCGTACGAAGCACTATGGCCCATATTTATACTTTTTTAGTGCCGCATTTGCGCTGCTTTTTGACGCAAAAGTGGCGCAAACTTACAAAATACAATTGTATTTTGTAAGTTTGCGCCCCTTTGCGTCAAAAAATTGCGCAAATGCGGCGCTAAAGAAGTATAAATATGCATGCATATCCATTGCTTCTTCAGCCTTTATCACAGACGGTTCATGATTGTCCCCCAATTATGAATAACAAGCATGAGCAAAGCCAATAGGTCTCAACTAGGCAAGAGCTATTGGCTTTGCCAATCTAATTTATCCATATTGTACACCAACATGACTGCTGTTCAGCATAGCTAATAGTTAGTGGCATAGAGGAGAGTGGTGTGGAGTGTATATAGTGAAATGGCGAAGAGTGGAATAGAGTGCTGTAGATTAGAGTGTCATAGAGTGTTGTGTATTGGAGTGGTGTATAGTAGAGTGGACAGGGGTAGAGTGCATTAATAGAGAGTGCAGTTGCGTAGAGTGCAGCTGCATAGAATTCAGTGGGGCAGAGTGCAGCGTCATAGATTGCAGTGACATAGATAAGAGTGTTGCACAGTAGAGTAGAGTGGAGTAGTGCAGAGTGGAGTAGTGCAGAGTAGAGTGGGGTAGAGTGCAGTGGCATAGACAGCAGTACTGTAGAGTTATGTAGAGTGGCATAAAGTGCAGTAGAGTAGAGTGGCCTAGAGTGGTGCAGAGTAGATTATTGTGCTGTGTAGTGCAGTAGCATAGAGTGGAGTGATGCAGAGTAAAGTGGCGTAGAGTGCAGTGGCATTGAATGCATTTGCATATAATGCAGTAGTGCAGAATAGAGTGGCAGATAGTTCACTGGCAGAGAGTGCAGGGTTGCAGACTAGAGTGGCGTAGAGTGCAGTGGTGTAGAGTAGCATAGGGTGCACTGGCGTAGAGTGCAGAGGCGTACAGAGCAGTGGTATAGAGTATAGTGGTACAGAGTAGAATGCAGTGGAATAGAGTGCAGTGACGTACAGTGCACTTACATAGAGTGCATTGGCATAGAGTACAGTGGCATTTGCCACTCAACGGCGGTGGCAGGTGAGACGGGGGTTTTTGAAGAAAAAAAAAAACATTGAAAAAAAGCTTACCTTCGGGGGAGACACGTTCATCTCCCCTCTATCCTCATCCTCTTCCTGGCTACGCAAAGGCTCCCAGCCAATCACAACGCTGCTGTCACAAGCATGACAGGAGCATCGTGACTGGTCTGAGCCGCCTGGACATGTTCTCCACTCGGCTATGCAATACAGTCAGGTTGAGAACATGCAAAGAGTGCATGTCTGTAAGGCCGGCCCAACATGGCCGGCCCAGCAGACATGTACACTTTGTGCAGCAAAAGCCATGCCCCGGGCCCCTCCCTCTCTCCAGGCCACCCCGTCCCTCACTCCCAGGAAATATAAAATTATAATAACATTGTGTTATTATCATTTTATTTTTCCTCTTCCCACAATCCAGTGGGGCAACGCTCCTACACCGTAGTGGAAGAACTGCCCCTGGTGCAGTGATGTAGAGTGCAGTGGTTTAAGTAGAGTGACATAAAGTGCAGTGGCATAGAGTGGAGTGGTGCAGAGCAGAGAGACATAAAGTGCAGCGGCAGAGAGTTCAGTGGCATAGAGTGCAGTGTTTCAGAGTAGAGTGAAATAACGTACAGTGGAGTGGTGCAGAGTAGAGTGGCATCGAGTGTAATGGCATAGAGTAAAGTGGTGTAGAATGCAATTACATAGAGTGCAGTGGAGCAGAGCAGATTAGACTGGGGTACAGTGAGTAGGCATATGGTGTAGGGGTGTAGAGTTCAGTTGTACAGAGTAGAATGCATTAGCATAGACTGCAGTGTTGCAGAGTGGTGTAAAGTGGAGTTGTGCAGAGTAGAGTAGAGTAGCCTAGACTGGACTGGTGTAGAGTGCAGTGATGAAGATAGCTGTGTTGTAGAGTTGAGTGGTTCAGAGTAGAGTAGAGAGACATAACGTGCAGTGGCTCAGAGTAGAGTGGTGTAGAGTGGAGTAGAGTGCAGTGGTGCAGAGTGCAGTGGCATGGAGTGGTGTTAAGTGGGCTGGTGCAGAGTAGAGTGCAGTGATGTGGAGTGGTGCAGAGAAGAGTAGAGGGGAGTAGTGTAGAGTGGAGTATGCATGGTGGAGTATGCATGGCGTGGTAGTACCCTGGCATTTTAGGCATTACATTTTCAATTGAAATTA
This sequence comes from Pleurodeles waltl, assembly GCF_031143425.1. Classification (NCBI taxonomy): domain Eukaryota; kingdom Metazoa; phylum Chordata; class Amphibia; order Caudata; family Salamandridae; genus Pleurodeles; species Pleurodeles waltl. The sequence goes on along the minus strand of NC_090442.1, from coordinate 738,462,548 downwards.
CCATTACATTTCCACAGACATAGCTTTGCTAATAAAACTATACTGTCCACAAACAATAATGTGTGTTATCACCTAGTGTATTGATTTGTTTTGATCATGTTAAAGTGTTTGTTTCCAACACACTTCAGAATTAACATAAATGTGTTTTATTTCTGCTTTCCTCATTCTGATATAGTCTGAAATACTTGCACAGTTCATTTAAATGTTGTGTGCTAGAAAATACCCTTTCCTACCTTCAGTATCCAGCAAGATTGTCACATAAACCACTCTTACCTTGAAGTCAGAGAAAGAAAAGTAAACAGCAAGCTCCCTTGGAAGACAGGGCCTGACATTTGACCTCTGTCTTTGAATGCACAACAAGTGCGACATGATAAGAACAAGATTTACAGGCCTGTTTACAGAAAGGAACACTCGTGGAAGAAAATAAGAAGAGGTAATGTTAAAAGGCTTTGGGAGGGACAAACACGCTGGACAGCGTAAAACAAATAAAGCCAGCAAATAGAAAGCCAGAAAATGAGAGTAACAAACCACAAAGCCAATGGTAAGCAAAGGATGGAATGCATTCCCAGGGAAGCTCTCTGAATAACCCAGACAGCTGCATTGTCTAGTTCACTTCTACCTAAAAATGTGTATCTCTGCGCCACCCCAATGGACCCCTGGTTGCTGCCTAGCTCCTGTCACTGCAAGGCTGTGACTGTCCTATTCCTCAGTGAATCCGCTCGTGCCTTTTGTGCCCGAGATAAACACGGGCCCTTTTCTACTGCCAGTAAAAGCCTTGGTCTCCTCTTCCTCACTCCCATGTAAATCCACAGGCCTTTCTAGTAATGGCCGGAAATGAGATCACAGCAGTCAGTTCATTCTGTCCATGTAAAAATGAGGACACAGATGCTTCCCCTTTGCATCAGGGACATTAAATCCAACAGACAATGGTACATCATAGTGAATTATATTGTAAACGGATCACAAATATATATCTGATAAGGACAGTTCAAAATTTTATAAGGTGCTCCTGTTGAAGAAACAGATCAGGTGAGAACAGTGAAGACAAGAATTGCAAACACAAAGAACAGACGATATGTATAAGAGTCCTAACCACAAGGACATTTTCACATTCCAGACAAATGTTCAGAGTAGTATCAAGTCTAGCAATGAATGAATTGCTAGAACAAAAATGTCAGTGTTTTGATCCCACTGTATGACTTACACGGGTTCTTCTTCAGATCAGAAGGAATAGGAAGCAAGCAAGCTGACTAAGCAATTCTGGAGGAAATCAAGAATGCACCTGCGAAACCAGTTTTGGCCTTAGCTTCAAACACCACTCATGCACTGTGGGGCCAAAACGGAGCTTTGGAATTATGCAGTAGGGGACAATCAAACTATGTGGCAGTGCTGACTAAATTACGTGGCAAGAAAAGGCAATTATGCTGCTCAATGTGCCACATTCTGCAATAGTATTACATAATTTTTAATTTTTACACGTGAACACTATCTTCACAAAGATTTCACTTCACTAGTATCAGTTTGACACCCGAATACAGCAATAAGTAATAAAAAGATGACCAATCAACCTTCAGGAAGGCCTTAAAATGCACAGAAGCACATCACTGCATTTTTTGTTAATTTTGATTCGTTTGAGCTGGAAACACATTTTTTTTAAAAAATCTGCAAACCATGCAGTAGATTATGGATAATGTAGCAAATCCACCAAATCCTTAAAAAAGAAAATGCTACTTCCTCAAAATTATATACTTCCAGGGACCCTGAGTACATTTCACTTTTTGAAAAACCTTGAGAATTTGAGTGCTCCGCAAGGCAGTGCTGATGGGGGTCTTTATTCAGGAGCATTCTGGCCACCTAGGGCTGAATGAGCAGTGGAGATGAGGGAACATCTGTGTCAGCAAGCCACAACTGTGTTCGGTGGGCTAAAGGACCTCGAGGATTCTGAGTTTCAGATCAATGCATTGTACGTGATGAAACATTTTACTGAAATGGAGTTTTGCTGAAGGGGTTGAGCCTCCCAATGAAGCCTGTAGCAGCCTAGCTTTTGGATTGAGCAGCAGAATCTAGATTCAGGTAAAAAGCCTGGGCGCAAAAGGAATCAAAGAATGGTTCAGATCAGCAGTAGATGGATTAAAACTTTGATTGATTTGGCCTTCTAAGAAGTAGGATCTCTTTCTCATTTGAGAGTTCAGAGTAAGTCGACTAGGAAACTGTCAACCATTTTCGCAGAATTACATGAATCCACCATAGCAGACATATGTAAGGCTGCTTCCTGGGCTCCCCCATCTACCTTTGTTAAACCTTGTAGAATAATGCAAAAGGTAGATTTAAAGGATCCATTTGGTTCAAAGTAGGGGTGGGTGATAAATTCCACTGTGCCAGTGGAGTTTTGGCTACTCTGCCTTACGCATGTAACATGGAGTTCTGGTCAAATTCTGCCACCCGCTGAATGGAGTTTTTTGTTGTGCGCGGTTCACCAATGGAAAACTGGTGAGCACCAGTAAGAATTAGTATCCCCAAGAGTGATTTTCAGCTGCTAGGAGAGCACCCGGTGAGATTTTCCCAACGAGAGCTGTTGCGAGTAGTTGTAACCATTGGCGTTGAGAAAGCTTCTGCATTGGCGTTGAGAAAGCTTCTGCTTGAGTAGAAAATCTACTTGAGTGGCAGGACAGGAAAATCAACTTCAGTAACAGCGCCCTCTGACATGCCATGTGGTGGCGTTCATGCTGATTTTTTAGTGCGGAACAAACTCCTGGCACTCCAAGATCAGATCCGGCAGCAGGATGTGCCAATCTCCACCCACTCACGGTACACCATAGAATCTTGCAAAGTTTTCATGTCACTCTGCAGAATTCACGGAGTGAAACTCCGTGAGTGCCGCCCGCCCTTAGCTCAAATGTTTTTTCCTCTATGGACTAATAGGGGAATATTTCTTTAATAATTAAATTCTAAGCATTTATATTTCAGTAGTCTAGGTGTTATTTACTTGGTATTTCTCAATTTGTAAGGAATTACAGCAACGAAGTAATGCTTCAATACCTTAACAGTAATTACATTACTCGGAGCCCTTTCTCACTTTAATTAATTACATCCCTCCCTCTTCACCATGTTCAAGCCAAGTGAATCTCTGTGGCTTATATAGGAAGGTACAGGCAGAAGTTAAAAAGGCAGGGGCTTTTATAATTTTTTGGCATAAAATTGTTGGTGTCTGAAAGGCATGGCTCCCTCAATTTGTAAGGATTTAAATTGGGAAAGGACTCATAGTAATGCAATTTCCAGTAAGTAATTGAAGCATTCTTATGATTGCAATTAACGAATCCGCCCTTTTTCAAGTTCTCTGTCTCAGCAAATTGCAAGTTTCAAAATCCAATAAACATCAACAAAACTCTACAGTCTTTTCGGTACTTATAGCTGACGATCTATGTATACTGTAGGAGGGGCGTCGCTGACATCTTGTGGTGGAATACAAGAATGCAGTTCTAAGAAAGTCGTGACTTAAAAAGATAGCAAGCCCTAAAGGCAAACCAGGGGGTCCTATTTATTGAGACTCGCGCGACGCTGTTGAAATACCAGCAGCGTTATGCAAACCGCCAAATATAGTCTGTAGTGCAGCAGCTCAAGGCTTCTGACTCTCCCACATGAAGTTCATGTAGAGGAGAGACTAATGTTTTCCCTTTATGGTACAATGCTGATAAATACAGTTTTACAGAATATTCGGTGCATGCATGAGTTGTTAAAAGCCTTTGGGGCATATTTACAAGCCACTAGTGTCACCGGAGGGACAATTTTTGTGACACTCCGGTGGCGCTGGTCCCTGCGCTATATGTAGAATGCGGGTGGCGGCTCAGAGGAGCGTCGCCCCCCCCTGCATTGCTGTGCAGAAAGAGTAAAAAATAAAATGGTAATAACATGATTTTATTACCATTTCATTTTTGATACTTTCTGCCAGCAAACAGAATGCAAGGGGATGGCAGGGCCAGGGTTGCACTGCAGTGAGGAGTGGCCCCTTTCTTTGAAGTGCGCATGATGGTTTGGCCAGCTACCTTGCTAGGCCAAACCAACATGCACATTTCAAACCTCTCTAACCCTGTCTTGGACAGCTGGGTTGGAGAGAAGGCAAAGGTATACAGTGGCTTTTGGAGCAGGGAGCCTGCCTGCAGCAGCCAATCAAGACACATTTTTTTTCATGCTGCATGAAAAAAAGTGTCTTGACTGGATGAGGTAGTTGGCTTTGGACTTCGCGCTCTGAGGTTGTGCTGCAGAACATCGAGTAAGGTAAGTTTTTTTTTTTACTATTTATATTAGTGTGCATGTTATGTGTGTATGCTATTTATGTTTTGTGTACATGTTATGTTATGTGTGCATGTTATGTGTGTATGTTATGTTATGTGGTAATGTTGCAGTTTTTTGCACCCCTCCAATTTATTTTGCTTTCTGCAGCACACATAGAAAGAGCAAAGGACCCTTATTGGGTCTCTGTGTGCAGCAAGGTATCCCTTCCTGCACATAAACAATCATTAAATATATGACAATTTTCTATTTCTATGTGTGCTGCAGGAGTAACAAATCACCATTACTGATAGTTTATGTGCAGGAAGGGGCACCTTCCTGCACACAAACAGTAATTTCCTGCAACTCAGGCACCCTTGCACTATGGTGCAGGGGTGCCTGCATTAGAACTAGCCAGCTAAATTTAGCACCAGCGCTAGGGGAAACACAAGGGCGCACCATATTTTTGTAAATGCAGCGCATCCTTGCATTTCTGAAGTGATGCAGCGTGGTGCTGCCAAATCTGGCGCAGCACCATGCCGCACCACTTTCTTGTGTATTTACCCCTCAGGGTGTTATTTACTAAGGTATAGCATAGGTGCAGGTTCGTAACAAAGGCCCCCCCAGCCCCTGCGGTGCAGTGGGGGGGAGCGGCGAGCTCCAGTGGGCCCACTCAGCACAGCACCTGGCCTGTGTGAGTCCAGAGGTGGACCCCTCCATGTTCTGTGCAGGGGGGCTCTCCCAGTTTCATTACACCACTGCGTAGGTGCTCACTTGTTGCAAAGCAACACAACCATTGGCCACTGTAGACCACATTTAGGCAAAGCCCAGATTTTGGTAGTGTTAATTTTGGAGTTTGTTTTTGCAAAATATGTTTTTGAACTGTCTTTTCACATTACTGATAAAGCACCAAATTTGGGCAAGGTTTATCGTAGAGTATGACACTGAAACGTATGCTATAGTTTAGAATGGCAACTGACAGTGATGATATTGGGGTAAGTAGAAGTACTCAAAAAGCTCAAACACTGGATGCAGATCAAGAATGAGGTGCACTGGCTCACATGTCAATATTGTGGAGCTGCAAAGGGGGAGGTTCAGAAAAAAAATTCGGGGGAACTTATTTTTCCAATTGGCTTGCATGGTAGCAGAGGCAACTGTAGACAGGAGACAGCTAAAAAAAGTTGTTTGGGGCTTTAAAAATCGAGTCTCCCCTCGACCTGGGTCTGTTGGCATGAACGGAACCTGCCTCACTGGTACAGCAAAGTGACCAGACTTGCAACTATGCTGCTGCAGGATCGGTTGTCAGAATGGCAAAATATACTTTGTTGTTTCTTCCCTTACCTCTCAAGAGCATGGAGTCAGTGCTATAGCAGTCAGCGAGTGTGACAAAAAGATTGTGTACTGGGCAACAGCAGCAGGTCACTGGCAGTGCATACTCAGAGTAAGATGAGACCACTTACGAGCTTATGCTAGTTCGACACCAACAGATTATCATTCAGCAACCAAGTTTCTGCATGCAGGAATTAAGAGGCGGTAGATTAGCCTTAAAATCAGTAGTCTCCAATCTGAATCAAGAGGGTTGGCATGTAGGCATTGGTAGAGCTTCTGTGCAACTTCAGCACTGAAATAGGTGGAGGTGGTGCAGTCAAAGGCTGAAGTGTACTAGCAGCACTCTATATGGTTCATTGGGGCTCATTTACAAGCCCCTTGCGCCGCGGTAGCATAATTGTTTCTGACGCTAGGGCAGCGCAAATAGTCCCCCACACAGCACCACATTTACAAAATGGCTCAATGGCACCATTGTGCCAGTTTGTAAAGTCTTGAGCCACATTATACCTGCGACAGGTATAATGTATGCAAGGTAAGCATTCCCCCGCAAAGAGGGCCGCAGAAATAGCGCTGTGAAATCACAAGATTTCACTGCGACCATTCTGCGCCATCATAGCGTGATTTTTTTAACGGCTGCTCAGGGCAGGCATTAAAGTGACGCTGTGCTGTTTTCAATGCCCCCCCCCAGCATTGCTGGACTAGCTTCACAATTTTCACGCTAGTCCAGCAATGCTATGGTTTAGCGCCACAACTGCGTCAGAATTTCTGACACAGCTGTGGACACTGTGTGCAATGGAGCACTGTACTGTACATACAGCGCTCCCATGGCATCAACAGGGGGGCACAGGGCAGCGCAAGAAAACGTGTGCATCAATCACAATACGGTAGTTTCTTGTAAATGAGACCCTTAGTGCTTTAAAATGGCTTCACAATAAAACAGGAGAGCTGGGGAATAATGGAGAGTAGACCATATGGTTGAGGGAAGAAACCAAGACACATTATTTTCAAATAAAGAGGGATGGATATTTGCAGAAAGCGAAATGCATACTTTGAAACAAAAAACTACAAAAAATCGAAGAACCATTTCAAACTCAGTTTCACACATAAGTAGAACTAGTGTTGACACAAAAGGCAGATAAGCAGGCAGTGAGATTGCATTGTCTGTTGTGGTTGAACTGAGATTTATTGTGTGTGATTAAGGAATGACACGCCACAGTGACCAAGTCATCTATACTTTATGACAATTTAATCCTGTCTGTTAACATTTAAAATAGTCTTTGAAATCATTTACTAAGTTAAAAAAAATCTGTTAATGTCCACAGTTCAGCTCCATCCGTCTCAGTGTGTTGGCTACTTTTTATCCATCATTGTATACACCGAATGCCTGGGGCCAACCTATGAAGATGTCCCTCCTCCTTAGTTGGTTGTGGGAAGTGTGGGGGAGGGAAGAAGACGGAAGGATCGGTCCAATTAAAATGCAGAAATTGCATTGCGAAATAATGATAGACAGGCGCAAAGAAGCAACTTTAAAAGGTAGAAAACTGTAAAGGCCGAACAAACTGAATCAGCAAAAGTCCGCGGATCATGCAAGCAAATGCAGTTGCCACTAACCAAACAGTTTTACAGTAAGAAGTTGGACCAGAAAACTGTGCCTCAGCTCGAATTGAAATGCAATGAAGAAGATCAAAGCAGGGTTAACATTTCACTGAGGAAAAATAAACAGAGGAGGGAACAAATAGAGTAAACTTTTCAGAAAAAAGACTCACTCTTGGCAATTTACATTGGGAAGGCTAGACACACAAAGGCAGCCAGGTAGCCTTTAACTATAGCCACAGCCAGACCTTACTGCACAAGAGACACTACAAACCTCAAAGTAGGTGAAATGTAAAAGGATTAAACTACTTTCAACTCACACCATTGTGCACATTTGTTCCCACAGCTTGCATCAATGGATTTGGTAACTGGCTTTCTGGGTGCCGAAATGACATCAACAATCTCATCAGGAAGACAAAAGGATTCTATTGGGCACCGTTCAGTCTCCACACAGTGCCTGGGAGACTGGGTTGTAGGACCTGACCATCTTGCAACAAGTGGATATCCACTATGGATTCGAAGGATTCAGTGTGCCAGACACTCCTGATGGACCACCAGCACTTTCTACAGTACTTTAGATAGAAGCCGTTCTAACATAAATGCAATGAGCAGGCACTGAGATCATTTTAACCAGAAAGGTTGACCTGGATAACCATCCATTGGGAAGTTTGTGGCACAAAACCGAGGATATTTACTGTTCTGGCCCATGACAAAGAGAACCATGAATGGAAACCTCAATCTGGAGAACATTGTCATCTAGGCGTGTAGGTTTCACTCAGGGTCCTTCAGCAGGAGACTGATGCATCCACTTCTACACTGTTGGAGCCTGCTACTGGGAAGACTCCCTATTGCTACTTCAATGTTGATAGTTGACTCACTTCCAAACATATAGTTCACCTCCCCACATCACCCTGTTTGTTAATGTAATTGATGTAGAAGTAGTGTTCGCCAATATAATTTGTTCTTTTGCCAATGAGAAGAGAGAAAGGACTGTCTGCAGCTCAATCACACTTATGTGCAAGTGGTGCTCTGCCACGGAACAAAGGCCTCTCACTGTCATGTTGCTCAGATCTGCACCCTCAGTCCAGCAAGAAATCAAATCAAAAACATTTATAAAGCGCGCTACTCACCCGTGAGGGTCTCAAGGCGCTAGGAGAAGGGGGTTACTGCTGCTCGAAGAGCCAGGTTTTGAGCTGCCTCCGGAATGCAGGGTGGTCCTGGGTGGTCCTGAGGTTGGCGGGGAGGGAGTTCCATGTCTTGGCCGCCAGGTAGGAGAAGAATTTCCCACCTGCTGTGGTGCGGCGGATGCGAGGGACGGCGGCGAGTGCGAGGTTGGCGGAGCGTAGTTGACGGGTGGGCGTGTAGAAACTGAGGCGACGGTTGAGTTATTCGGGTCCCTTGTTGTGGAGGGCTTTGTGTGCGTGAGTGAGGAGCCGGAAGGTGATCCTTTTGCTGACGGGAAGCCAGTGCAGGTGTCTCAGGTGGGTGGAGATGTGGCTGTTGCGGGGTATATCGAGGACGAGGCGGGCGGAGGCGTTTTGTATTCGCTGCAGACGTTTCTGGAGTTTAGCGGTGGTTCCTGCGTATAGGGTGTTTCCATAGTCCAGGCGGCTTGTGACGAGGGCGTGGGTCACAGTTTTTCTGGTGTCGACGGGGATCCAGCGGAAGATCTTTCAGAGCATGCAGAGAGTGAGGAAGCAGGAAGATGATACGGCGTTGACTTGTTTGGTCATGGTGAGAAGCGCGTCCAGGATGAATCAGAGGTTGCGTGCGTGGTCTGAGGGGGTTGGTGCGGTGCCTAGGGTCTTGGGCCACCAAGAGTCGTCCCAGGCGGACAGGGTGTTTCCGAGGATGAGGACTTCAGTTTTTTCTGAATTCAGTTTCAGACGGCTGAGTTTCTTCCATTCTGCGACGTCTTTCATTCCATCTTGCAGGTTGGTCTTGGCGCCAGTGGGGTCCTTGGTGAGGGACAGTATCAGCTGAGTGTCGTCGGCGTAGGAGGTGATGTTGATGTTGTGTTTGCGTACGATGTTGGCGAGGGGGCTCATGTAGACATTGAAGAGAGTCGGGCTGAGCGAGGAGCCTTGTGGGACGCCGCAGATGATCTCGGTGGGGTCTGAGCGGAACGGAGGGAGGTAGACTCTTTGGGAGCAGTTAGAGAGGAAAGAGGTGATCCAGTCCAGGGCCAGTCCTTGGATACCGGTGGAGCGCAGGCGGGATGTTAGGGTTCGGTGGCAGACGGTGTCGAAGGCAGCCGAGAGGTCGAGGAGGATGAGGGCGACTGTTTCTCCATTGTCCATCAGAGTTCTGATGTCGTCTGTGAGTGAGATGAGGGCGGTTTCTGTGCTGTGATTGGCTCGGAATACGGACTGAGAGGGGTCGAGTAGTTTGTTGTCTTCAAGGAAATTGGTCAGTTGTTTGTTGACGGTCTTCTCTATGACTTTGGCAGGGAAGGGGAGGAGCGAGATGGGGAGGAAGTTCTTCAGGTCGCTGGGGTCTGCCGTAGGTTTCTTCAGGAGGGCGTTGACTTCCGCGTGTTTCCAGCTCTCGGGGAAGGCGGCAGAAGCAAACGAGCTGTTGATGATGGTCTGGAGATGCGGGGCGATGATGTTGTCGGCTTTGTTGAAGATGAAGTGTGGGCAGGGGTCCGAGGGGGGACCGAAGTGGATGGAGTTCATGGTAGCTTTGGTCTCCTCCGCGCTGATGTGAGTCCAGGCGTTGAGGGTGATGGCTGGGGTAGTAGGTTCTGTGGTGGTTGGCTGGGTCTGGTGTCCGAAGCTGTCGTGTAGGTCGGTGATCTTACGATGGAAGAAGGTAGCGAGGGAGTTGCAGAGGTCTTGTGAGGGCGTGATGGAGTTGGAGTTGGCGTTAGGATTGGAGAGCTCTTTGACGATGTTGAAGAGTTCTTTGCTCTTTTGAGTGTTCTTGTCCAGTCTGTCTGTGAAGGAAGTTCTTTTGGTCGCGCGGATCAGCTGATGGTGTTCGTGTGTGGCGTTTTTGAGGGCAGACATGTTTTCTGCGGTGTGGTCTTTGCGCCAGGCTTTCTCGAGGGTATGGAAGGTGAGGCTGAGGGCTGCGTCGTTGGGGTAGGTGGAGAAGGTGGGTTGGTTGTCGCTGAGAGTGGAGCGAAGCTGTTCCGTGCGGATTTTGTTCCAATGTCTGCGTGGGATGGGTTGTGTGTGGAGGTAGAGAGTCTTGCGTCTGAAGGTGAAGTGGACACATCTGTGGTCAGTCTAGTGTATTACGGAGGAGTGGCTGAAGGATACGTGGTTGCTGGCGGAGAAGATGGGGTCGACCGTGTGTCCGGCGATGTGGGTGGGGGTGTTCACCAGTTGCTTGAGACCGAGGTTGGCGAGGTTGTCGAGCAGGGTGGTGGTGTTGGGGTCGTTGTTCTGCTCCAGGTGGAAGTTGAGGTCACCGAGGAGGATGTAGTCCGGTGAGGCAAGGGCGTGCGGGGAGATGAAGTCTGCGATGGATTCGCTGAAGAGGGCATGTGGTCCAGGGGGTCTGTAGATGAGAGTTCCTCTGAGGGTGGTCCTGGGGTTGGTGTGGATCTGGAAGTGGAAAGCATCTTTGACCACTGTAACCTGAATCTGCAATGGGCTGGATGGGGAATCTTTCAGAGGGTCCTTCCACCACTCCAGATGCTGATATATTCACTGGAAGATCTGCACTTGAGCTGAAATGCTTTCTTATGTTACAGCTACTGCCACCTACAAAACTACTGAATGGCTCTCAGCCTTCACTTGGCATGAGACCCCAAAACGTGCATCAAGTCAGAAGACAGAAGGGCTGCAGGACTAGGATCCGAGTTTGAGTCAGGCATATTGGACTCATTTCCCAAATAGCTACAACCTTTGAAGTAAGCTGGAAAGGCTTTCATTATAACTGTGCCAATTACTACCCCAATAAAGATCAGCAACTGTGTGTAAGTGGGGAGGGACATCTGACTGTCCAAGAACAGAAATACGTAGATTCACCATGTCTATGCAAGGCTGCCACAGTCACCTGCACTTCCGTAGAGATGTGTCTGGCTTTCCTCTCAGATTGCTGGCTTCAGCGGAAGCTAGTAAACTGATAGTGTTGAGACCACGCTTTGAACCTCAACTAGTTCCAGCAGACCGGGAGAGTTGTAAAATGAACATAGACCTCCTAGAGATCCACAGACAACAGTCTCCAGGCAATGGGACCTGGATGACGCACAGCGTGTTGAATTTGCCCTGTTGGTTAAGCAGGTTCAGAAGTGGAAGTTCAAGAAAGGCCTCAGACCCATGTCCTTCTTTAGAACCAAGAAGTAAAGGGAGTGAAACCACACGCCCCTCTCTTCCATAATCTCCAGTTCTATGGCCCCTATGGCAAGCACAGTTCTCCAGGGTTGAGGCTGATGTGCCAAGAATCTCCTGAAGGATTGAGGGGATTCTGGGCAGTGGAGGTACAAGAAGGTAGGGACATAGCTACAGCCGACCAAATGTAAAACCCACTAGTCTGTTGAGAAAGCCTTCCACTGAGAGATAAAATGGGTGACCCCCCACCTCCCCACTGGAAGTAGATGTCGTGAGGAGAAGGAGTCAGCGGGTTTTGGAAGTGACAGAGTACACAGAGGAAGGTAAGAACAGGATCTGCTGCTGCTGTTGATGCCATCTGGCTTCATCCCTGCCACGAAAGTAGCAATATTGTTACTCTGTTAGTGAGATGGGCTAAAACAGATATCTTTGCTGCATTTCTTTCCAAAACGTGGCCCGGAAATGGACTTTCTGGGCCCCCGGTACTAAGGACTTAGTAAATTTGCCAACTCAAGACAGAATGAACAATAGATTGTAACCACTCCACAACCCACTGAGCATTAATTCAGTGATGTGCATTCTAGGTAAAGGTCGGTTCTGTAAGATTTCACAGGGATAATTAGTGGAACCCAGAACTCTCTTTCATCCTTCACAGACACACTCAAGAACACTAGGAAGCCTTTAATTAATTTTAAAGATGTCTTAAGAGTAAACTCCTATCATAGTGTACAAAATATGAATTGTAGCCATCAAAAAATGACCGATACACTAACAACGATCATATTTCAAAAATTATTCTGAATAAATGGACAAATATTATTCAAAAGAGTATACTAAAACAACAAAATGGCTGCCATTGTTAGAACACCACCACCCTAGAATAACCACACATTTCCAATACTGTTGCTGAACCTGTCATTCAGGGGAAGCAGGCCCAGAATGTGAGCTGTAGCTCTGCTGTTCTTGAAACATTACAAGGAGGTGTTGGGGTTCTCTCTGACTTGCTCCTCATCTTCAAAGGACATGTCTATAAAACCATCCTGGATATCTGGAAATCAAGTAGAGCACATACAAGCATTCTGATGGAGTGTGACATTCACAGCCATGCTCAGGATCTGTTTTGATGCATCAAAACAATAACACACGAGGTCAGAGAATGGCTTCTTCCTGAAGTCTGTAAGGCTGATGATCACAAGTTTTGCCTCTTCCGATAGATCTTCAACACAGAAGCCTAAAATGACAGGTGGCTTTAGTTGTGAGGAGAGCTAAGGTACCCGAGAAAAAAACTTTGAAATCCAAGGTGTCAGGCTTTCTGGATTCGATGACTGGGGGAACAGTAGGGAAGGTACTGGGGTTCTATTCTGAAAATTATGTTCCATCAGACACCCCAGTGATGGGTGAGAGGATAAAAAGAGTGTGTCATCCAGTGCAGGCCAGTTGAGTTTGGTGAACCTCCTGTGAACTGCCTGGCCCAAAAAGTGTTTCTCCTATGCAGTCATTCCAGGGTCCAGTAGAACCTCCTTAAACTGAAGCAAGGGCTCTGGAGAATTGCAAGATTTTCATTAGAACATTAAATTTCACTTACAACCAACTGTTGCAAAAAATTAAGTTTTCCCTGAAGCAGAATCAGAGGGGTATGAAATGTTACCCTCTGTAAAAGTATCTAGGTCACTGGAATTTTGTAAGAGGGCAGGAACTGATCAACCAATAGTTCATCACCATCCTCCAGACCATCAAGACAAAGGGATTTCAAACATTCCTCAAGTATACCACAAAAGATGTTTATGTAAGTTCTTCATAAAACATTATTAATTCTTATGACACAAAATTCATCCTTTATATAGGTTCTTTCCCAAGATCAGCATCAATAGCCAACATCTGTTTCATTTTCTATGATGGTACAATAGCAGACTTTATCATGGCTTAAGTTTCAAAAATGTCAAGGCGTGCTGCAGGCTGAATTCAGAGCTCGTGACACTCCATGTGCCGGTTTGGAGTACTCTCCTTGAAACTTATACCCGTGTTACATTGACATGGATGTCACACTTTATACCTTTGTTATACAATTTTAGATGGTTAATATTTGAGGATATAGTGCTCAGAGAGGCACGTCTTGACATATTTGAAGCTTAAGCCCTGATGAAGTCTTCTTTTGTACCATTAACACGGATGAAACATGTGTTGGCTACTGATGCTGATCTTGTGACGGAACCTGTCTGAAGCATGATATGAGTTCTGTGTGATAAGAATAAATAACTTTTGGAAAATGAAATTAAATCAACATCCTCTGTGGTATACTTGAGGAGTAGTTGAAATCCCTTTTGTCTTGTTGGCGGAATACCCGACTCAAGAAGAAGTGGTGGCTCTTAAACATTTCAAGGGTCCAAGTTAATTCTGGACTGAGCTACCTTTGGTGAAGATAAGAACATTATTACTAGAAGTGTGTGCACCATATCTCCAGCCACCAACATGTTTTGATCCTCCAACTATAGTCGTTATCCTCCATAGACAACACATCTGAATCGACAAAACATACATGGAGGTAGCTGTGATTTAAATCAATCACACATTCTCTGATACACTACATTTTTAGCGGTGGTATTTAGTTCTAATATAAGATTATAATGACCATGGACAATGTACTACACTCTGCTACCTATGGGGTGTGACATGCGTAGTGACTATATAAAGGGTTTCAATCCCTTTATGTGGTCACAATGTCACTGGCTATGGGACACTACTGTCATGGGGGTCAGTACCTGCATCTTGAGCTTATCATGGCTTGTTGCCATTTATACATATGAGCGATTGTCTATATGTTTTTGACACAAATGATACCTACCTCCATTGAAATAGATTAATACTACATTTCTATTTGGACGTACCTACCACACATGGAATGTTTACCATACTTTGAGCCATCAGAAACTAAAACTGCATTGACTGCCATTAAGCCCTGAAAAAGTCTGTACCAGAAAAAGCATGTGTTGACTGTTGGTTGGTGGTAAATACACAACTACTTGAAAACTTGAATAAACGTGAAAGAAGAAGCCTTGATTTTTGAACTGCTTGTTTGTCTCAAGGACTATTACTTATTTGAGTGCTCAGGTGGCCTAACGCAGTTTGGACATCCCAATCTGATTAAAAAAATCTCCAAGTATTTAACCCTTTGGGCCTTGGAGGCCTTGTAGATGTGCTCACAATAGGATTCATCATTGAAACTAACCTTGATGTTCTCTTTTGCCTCAAGAGTGATACTTTTACAAATAGGCTCCTTGGCCAGCATCAATATCAACTCTGTTGGCAGCTTCACACAGATTTTGAAATCTGTGCCAAAAAAGGGATGAGTGAAAGAGGGACAGCACCCTAGCTGGTTTGACGTTTGTCATGGCTTTTGGAGCTGGAAGCCATAAAGGCAAAGTGTCAAGAGGCATCAGGATCACAGCCGCCACAGTCACCAAACCTGCAGGAATGGACCCCCCTCCTTGGGGAGTAACCCAGAAGGTTGATGAGTTTTCCTTAAAAAATCTAGCATCTCTAGACAGAAGACCTTGACTTGTGTGCAGTTTGCTAAAAGACTGGGAACATTTGGGTCTCATCCTAGGTACCAGAGAAGGAGAGGTGTTACCTGATGTCAAGGAAGAGGTAGTGTTGGCAAACAAGGTCAAGACTTTGAATGGTCCATGGAACAGGACCACTTCCTTGAGGAAGACGATCTCACAAAAATATTCCTTGCAAGGTGACTTTCTTTTGGAGGAGGAAGTCTACTTTGGAGTCTCCCTGCAGGCTTCAGCCAAAGATATTTGCCCTTCCTCTCCCTGATGGCCTTCAGCGAATGGAGGCACACGAACAGCAGGCCAGAGTGTCATCTCCCGATCCCCTGCAACACATACAGTCATCATGGGGACCTGTAAAGGACAATATCTTGTGGCACTATATGCAAGGCTTAAAGCCTGGATCTCTTTGCACAGATATTTGACCTAGTCACTGTTGAAAGCTGTGGAATTTGTCAGTGAGACACACAAAGAACACTCCTGACTGCATTATTGAGGCAATGAAATCTAAGAACTGGCACCAGCTAGAGCTTTGGTGGGTGCCAAATATTCGGCGGTGATGTCATGTCTAGAGGCAGAGTTGTGGCTGGAGCTTTGTGGTGCTGCCATACTAAAGACTAGAAGAAGGTTAGTAATGGGAGAAATCTGGAGGAAGATGTAATCATCAGAAACTACAAGCCACAGAATCCAAAGTGTTATTACCTAAAATGTCGGAACTAGCATGTCCTAGATGCCAAAGACCTCACAAATAAAATATTGATCACTGGTCTGCCTTTCTTTGGGAAGATAACAAAGAAGGTGGTCACCCATGAAGTCCAATAAAACATCAAGATTGATGTACCAAGAATAGCATTCTGGATTCAAACTACAATGAAGTATGGAAATGAACACCATTTAAGTGATAGACAAGCCTTCCTGACTGACAGACAACAGTGGTCACAGAACTTTCCTCACTCTCGACATCTCCAATACTGTGAAACCATTGACCATGAGCCCTGCCTGACACTTTCACACTCCGAATGACTTTTTAAACAATTTTTGTTTCATTTAGCAAGAATCACAATTGCATTAATAATGACACTGGCTTAGGGACTCAAAGTCAATACTAGGATCCAAGACAATCGGCTTACCTTGATACATATGTTATTAGCTATCATATATTTTCCAGTCACCAAGATACAACCATGAACATAACGCAGCTCATAGCTTAAGTGATTCTCTTGTGTTGGTAGTCAGAACTAACATGGACCATGTTATGTGGTCTTGGAAAGTAGAGTTCCCTGGCCATGGGTGATACAGTATCTATTTTACAAGTCCCTTACAGTCTTCCAAAGACCCCCCCAACACATTTTTAGTGTCCCATTTTGTTTTTTAAACATCTGTTTATTAGTACTTTCAATACATAAGAAACATTACATCTTGCATCAGCAATAGGATAACAAAATCTTGTAGGAACACAAGCCTGCGCACATACCATGGCAAACAATATGTGCTAGCCAGCCAGTAACCAGTTTTTCAATCAACGCACCCAGCCTCTTTGTACACAGATTTTACATGACTTAAGATAGTATACAGTTCAATGCCAACAAGAGGATTCATATCATAGGGGTTAAGATCCCAAAGCCGCCCAAAGGGAAGGCCAACATCTAGTTATCTCTTCAAACTACACCGGAGTATCAGTGGGCCAATACAACAGATCGCTGGCAGATACATAGTATGAGCTCTCCACAGACAACAATAAACCAAAACATGAACAAGAACAGCCGCTGGAGTATTACATGTACAGTCTGTAAAGTGTAATTCAAGCATGCCACCCGGAGTACGCGATTCACTGCGTATTGCTCTGCCATACCATTGTAAGATGGGCTCGCGCGCAGGCCACAACTGTCTGCCACCTTGCGATTATGCAACACTCTGCACTACACCCAGGCCAGCCCAGTCCCACCAACACTCCCCCTCCCCCACCCCAACTCCCAGTCCAGAAACCATCACACATCTGCCTCTGCAGCTAGTCAGATTCATACACACTTGAGCCCCGACTCCCAGCCCGCAGGCAGGCTCCTAGTTCTCCCCACCTGTCTGATAACGGATACTGTCGTAGCCCCAACGCGTCTTCCTGCCTCAACGCCACACCCTCCGCTGCTGCCCACACCCCAAAAGATTGTCTCCAAGCCTGCGCGGCAGGCGGGTCAACTGATTTCCATCTACGTGTTATCAACCGCTTAGCCGTTATCAGGCCTAAGTCCAGGAAGCACACCTCCGCCCTATGCCGTTTACCCCTGGAAAATAGGCCCAGCACAAAGACCTACCAATTGAACGGAACCGGACAGGCCGTGCACTCCGAGAGGCAGTCGACCACCGCCTTCCAATAACAGTGCAGGGATCCACAGGACCATATCATGTGCAGCAAGTCAGCATCCACATAAGAGCAGCGGGGGCATGCCGCATCCTGTCGGGCAAAATACCTGTTAACACAAGCCGGAGTAAGATAAGCCCTGTGAATGATATAGAACTGGATCAGGCAAAACCTGGAATTCCGAGGGACATTAACATGCCCCGAAAGGGCTAACCTCCACTGCGTATCCGCGATTGAGGCAGAAGCATCCCGGTCCCAGGCCGCACATAGGGTATCACATTCTAAGGCCGCTGTGTATGCGCAACGCATCAGTGAACCACCTGATCAGATGCCTCCCTTGTGACATCACCTGTATGTACTGCACCAGCAAATGTGTGGGGGGGCTACCGACATGTCACCCCACCTGGACGCCAAAGACCTTAACAGTGAATTGTATAATAGAAACTGCCCTGCCGGCAACCCCGACTCCTGAACCAATGTAGGGAACGGAATCAGGTCGCCACCCTCATAGAGATCACCCAGCGTGTATAACTCCGCTTCGTGCCACGAGCGCAGCTCAGAGCTTGACGTAATCTTAGGGCCATGAGGAGTTCCCAGTAACGCTAGAGCCGGAGCAAATGGAACCACCCCCCCAGTACGACGCAAGGATCTACGATAGCAGCTACAAGCCACCTTGAGGAATATTTGTCTCAGTGACACCCCACGCGTAAGAGGTGAAATAAATGTGACACTTGCACAAGGGACCGAGGGCTCTCCGTAGTCGCTGTGTCTGCGAGATGAGAGCCCGCCAGCCACTTAGACACCCACTGAAGCTGGGAGGCCAGGTAGTAGTGCTCCAGGTTAGGGACCGCCAGACCACCTCTCTCTAATGGCAAATACAACTTTTTCAGTGCAACCCGGCATCGACCCCCATGCCAGATCAAGTCCCTCAAGGTAGATTCCAGTTTTCGAAAAAAGCTTGGAGGGATATAGTGCATGAGATTAGAGAAGTAATAGAGCAAGCATGGTAAAACTATCATTTTGAGCAGCGCTACCCTGCCTGCCGCTGACATCGGGAGTGTCTGCCAAAATGTCATCTGGGACTTGATCGAGGATACCGCCCTCTTAAGATTTTCATTCATTAGGTCTTCCTCTCCATGGTAAATACGGATGCCTAGGTACCTGAATGTATGAGGCTGCCAGGGAACCACGTTCCCTGCAAGACAAAGCTCCGGATCCGGTAGCACAGGATCAAAGGGGAAGAGGCATGATTTGGACCAATTAACTTTTAAGCCAGACAGCGAGGCAAATTGCTGCAACAGGGTCCCAACCTCTGGGGGGATACTTGTCACGTCCCGAAAATACAGCTTGAGGTCATCGGCATACAGTGACGCCACGTGCAGACCATCCCCAAGGGTAATACCCCAGTCAGTGCCCCTCTTACGCAAAACCGCCGCCAGTGGCTCCATGGCAAGGGAAAAAAGCAACAGGGAGGGGGGGCAACCCTGCCACGTACCTCTACACACCTTAATGGGCTCTGATATAATACCCCCCACCCGGACCCGAACCTGAGGATTAGTATATAGTAACTTAACCATTCGAATAAAGTGAGACCCTATACCAAACCGCGGCAGTACTCTAAAAAGGTACGGCCACTCCAGAGAATCGAAGGCTTTCTCCAGGTCAAGAACAAGGCAGCCCGCTCGCGGACATTCCCGCCTAGCGTAGTGTATGACACGGAACAGTTGCCAGATATTATGTGAAGCATCTCTCACCGGCACAAATCCATTTTGATCTGGGTGCACCAGACCCGGCGTTATAGGTGCAAGTCGTATTGCTAGAGCTTTGGCCAGAATTTTGTAATCCGTATTAAGCACTGCTAGCGGCCGATACGACCCCAGCTCTACTGGGTCTTTGCCGGGCTTGGGAAGGGACACAAGCAGCGCCTCCCCCTGAGATAATGACAAGCAGCCTCTTCGCTCTGCCTCCTCATAAACACGGAGCAACTTGGGCGCCAGTATTAAGCTAAATGCTTTGTATAAGTCGGCCGGCAGACCATCCGGGCCTGGCGTCTTACCAGATGCTAGCTCCCAAATACTGGCCTGTATCTCAGTGAGATCAAGAGGCTCCTCCGTCAGCCATGGGAGCTCCACCCCAGCCGGGAACTCCGCACAAGATTGTCCAGAGGGACTCACCTTTGAGGCATACAAGTCCCGGTAATGCCGCATAAGCGCAGTGTGTATCTCCTTTGGCGTATACAACAGCCTCCCGGAGTCCGAGCGGATCTCCATAATCGGGCCATGGTCACGGTACCCCCTGACCAGCCAGGCTAGAAGTTTAACTGACTTATCCGCCGAAGCATGCGATCTCGCTGAGTGCGCAGCATAATTCAGGCTTCGCAGCCGTTCAAGCAGCGCCAGGTGTTCAGCTCGAGCCCCAGCCAACCAGGCCGCATCCGGGGGGCTTCATGCAGCCTCTCTCCGTGGGTGTAACTGGTCTCATTCTAAGCAGGCTAGGTCATGTTTAATCGAACAAAGAAAGTTCCACTGAGTCCCCATACAATGGCCTTGGATAAATACCTTGAACGCGTCCCACTCCATTAGGCCCGAAGAGGCCGTACCATCGTTATGCTAAAAAAATTCAGGGATCGCTGTTTCCAAGGATGCCTTAAAGGCCACATCTTCTAAGAGCTCAGGACGAAACTTCCAGGTAGGAACAGCCGGGCAGGGGAGATCCCAGCTCAACCGTAAAATCTGTGGGTTGTGATCTGAATGCGTACGCCCTAAGTAATCCACGTCCCCAACCGCCGAGGCCAGATCCCGTGTGCAGAGCAATCTATCCAACCTTACATGGAGGGAGTGCGGGGCAGAGTAGTATGAATAAACTGTATCCACGGCATTCCACAGTCTCCAAATATCTATCAGATGCCACTGTTGTGTCCAATATAGCAACCCACGTGCTGCAACCACCACAGGGGACGTAGGCAAAGGGGGGGAGGAACGATCTAAGTCAACATCAAGCACACTGTTAAAGTCCCCTCCCAGTAACCAGGGATATTCGATCCAGCCCGCTAAATGGCAGGACAGACTACGTAGAAAAGGAGTCTGGTCCACATTCGGTGCGTATATAGAGCCCAATACTATGGCTCGACCCGCAAGTCGGCCACGAACCAGGGCAAACCTCCCCTGCGGGTCTATGATCTGCTCCTCGGATACAAAGGGGCCACCTGTTTTAATCCAAATCAGGGCACCTCTAGCATAAGTGGAGTGCCCCGTAGCATATAGCTGCCCTCTCCAGCGCCGCTGCAAACAAGGGAGCTCCGAATGCACTAAGTGAGTCTCCAGCAAAAAAGCGAGGTGGACCGAGTGCCTTTTAAGGTATGAGTTGATGGAGTATCAGCGCTTAGGTGTATGTACACCGCGCACATTCCAAATGATCGCAACGTAGGAATTCATGGTAGCTTCAATTTAGAACACCCCACCACCACTTCCTGCAGGCTTGCCATTGCACGTGCAGTAACAAGCTCCCAGCTCCCGGGCAAGCACCATACACATAGTCTCCAGCGGAACCAAACAAAATCAATACCATCAGAGCAGATAAACAACCGGTCTCCGCCCAAACCCAGCAACTTAACCATCCAACAACATAATCGCACATTCTAAACCTCCGTTAGTAGGAGATTGGGGCAGGCCAATGCACTCGACAGCAGAAGCGCTTACTACATCAGGCAACCTGGCCAAACCAAATAACAGAGGGGGGGCGGCAGCTATCCGCAGTTTTTGTAAGCAACAGTCAGTGACATCTGTAACACCCTTGTCCATCCGTAGGGCAGGTTCATGTGAATTCCTCTCGCCCCCCCAGCCGCAGCAGTCATTGGCATGTAGTGAAAACTATATGAACTCTGCTGCTTAGGGGGCCCAGGAGGCCCAACTAGGTGATCACAGCACCATCAAGTCCACCAAACAGGGCTCCACCGGGCCTAGAAGAGCTCATCCGCTGTGGCAGGAGTCACCGACGGGCACTCCTGAAAGCTCAACTCCGAGAGTCAGTCTGGCGTGGTCGGCCTGTCAATAGGAGGTTGCGAATTCTCAGTTTCTGATTCCGACGCAGCCGGCGAGGCACTTATAGCCGCGGCCGATTGGATCGCCTCACGCCGCTCCTGTATGACCTGTTCCAGGTCCGACGCATGTGTCACTGCCTCCACATTCGCACCGCTTCCCTTACGGCCTCGTCTCGCCCGACCACGCCTGTTCCTTGATGTGGGCGGGTTCCTCTCTCTCTCTCCCGGCCCGAGACACGCCCTGTCAACACCAACCATTCCCAAGCCGCTTCTGGCGTGGTAAAGAAATGAGCCTTGCCCTCAGCCACAATACGGAATTTGGCGGGAAACAATAGAGAGTAGTCCAGACTCAGAGCTCGGAGTCTGCGCTTCAGGGGCATATAGGAAGCCCGGTCTCTCTGCACCGCCAGCGTATAGTCTGGGAACAGCATTATTTGTGCATTGTCCACTCTGGGCGGCGAGGACGATCTCACAGACTTGAGTATAATGTCACGATCCACATAGTGGAGTAAACGAATTATGAAGGGGCGGGGACCACTCCCCGGTGGTCTGGACCGCGTGGGGATTCGATGAGCACGTTCCATCGAGAAGAAAGGAGTCAGTGCACCAGCCAGCACCAGTCCTCAGAGCAGCACTCCGAATAGGCCACGGCATCCCGGCCTTCCACTCCCTCCGGCAGACCAACCACGCGTATATTGTTCCTTCTGGTGCGGCCCTCCGCGTCTTCCACACGATGCTCGAGCTCCATCACTCGCGCTAAAACCTCCCCCATCGTGGACTCTAAACGCGACGTCACTGGTGTCAGCTCATCCACACGCGCTTCGATCGCACCTGTTTTGTCAACCAGGTTATGGTGGTCAGCGTGCAGGAGTACAAGGTCGCTAGCCACTTTATCGATCTTAGCCTCCAAAGATGTGCGAGCTCGCTCTAGCAAGTCTCCGATGCGCTCCACCGCAGCCAGCACTGCATCCAACTTCTGGCTATCCTGCGCTGCAGCTTCTTGGGACCTCCCAGCCCCAGTACCAGATTGAAGGCGGCCCATCCCCGCCATATCCAGGGTAAGCACAGGCTCCAACCAGCTCCACTCCACTCACTGGTTTCCTCACCACCAGCTCCAATAGTCCAAAGCCTGTCATTGCACACCACCTGCTTCAGGAGAACAGGCCCAAGGGTTGCCGCCTTCAATGCGGCGCTCTCTCAGCAGGCTGGGCCCTCCAAGGCGACCCCCAACCTCCACTGCTCTCCACCTCGCTTTCCCAGGGCCTCCCCGCCAGGCTCTAAAGGGGGCCCCCTCTCCGGCACATTCACCTCCTCAGCTGGCAGTAATGGTGCTCCCCTGCCACCTCCAACTGCGTGCAGTAGATCTTCTCTCCAGGCCTGCTCCCAGGGCCGGGCTGCTTGCCTGCACCTCCAATTGTGAACTGTGCAGCAGCACGAGCAGCCCGGCCCACCGTCGTTCCTCCACTGCCCTCCCGTTGCGGGCCCTCAGGCCTCTTCTCCGTTCATTCAGGCCCTTGCTATGACCCCTCCAAGCCAGCTCCACCCGGGAGAGACTGTCAGCCCAGCCACGTGGTCAGCCGGCCTGGCTCTCCCCTTCTGCTCCAGGCGCCATCAGCAGGGAGCTCTTTCCTACCTCCGCAGAGCTCTCAGGCTCCCCCCGCTCCCTTCCAGCCCCCACCGGGGCAACTGCTCACCTGGGAGGGGGGCTGCCACAATCCAGGTCTCACGGCCCACCCGCGCCGCACCGCACTCGAGCGGCACAGGTAGGCCGCGCCCACCACTCCTGCAAGCCCGCGGGCCACATCCTCGCAGGCCCGACTATGCACCGCCGTCGCTCCCCACCGGGGGGGCCGGACCGGGCTCCACCGCTGCTCGAGCCTCAACGCTACCCAGGGACGTCGACTGCGGGCGCCACCGACCCCCAATGCCCTGTACGGCGTCAGATCAGTCGGGGGGGACGCGGAGCTCCTCTAGCTCACGTCCGCCATGTTCGCCACCGTAGCCACGCCCCCCAACACATTTTTAGTGTCCCATTAGGTCCTTTCCCCTCCCATCCGTCTTAATCAGTCCACAAACATGCTCCTTTCAAGTCAATCTGTGAAGCAGCTTGCCTATCTCAAGGAATGTAAAAAGGACCTCTTCAGATTCATGCACTTTTGGGCACCAACAAAGTCCCTGTTTTCTCCTCTAAAGACTGCCATGTCTTCACTAATAGTTGTGTTTTAGTTCCTTTGCTCCACCTGGTTATGCTAGGGGCATCATACGATTTCCAGATCATTTCAATTGCTCTCCTGGCCATTAATAGAATAACATACAGGAAACTATTACCTTCCTTTTTCACTCTCAGGTGCAGGAACATTCTCAGGGGCCAGAAGTGGGTATGTACAAACACTCCCTATCTTAAGTGTATTCCAATATTATGGTTCCCTCTTCCCAGATGTGGCCTATATTAGGGCAGCCACATCTCAAAAGAAAACATCTAGCATCCAACTGTTTACATCTAGTATATTCTGCTGTATTTATTTTATAAATCTTATGAATTCATTTTCTGGTAAGATAGTTCATGGAAGTAGTTGCATTTTATGTGTTGAAATCTGGTGTATCTAAATGTTTTATGCTGGTATTTCATGCAAATGTTCCTTTCAATGTCTTCTAATTTGCATCCAAGATCTGTTTCTGACTTGGTCCAAAAGTCAGCAAGGCTTATCTTTGTGATAGTGATTAAAGTTCTGTTCAACCAAGTTATTAACTTTCTGCATTTCCATATCTTGAAGAGTAGTTGCAGTAAGTAATGTGTTGCCGGTTCAGGGTCTATGTTACCCCATCCCTTGTTGTGAGCTCTGAATGTTTCCTTATATAATAAATTGACCTGGTGGGAGCCCTTCTTCTTCCTCTGGTGAAGCAAGAGGTCACAGACCCTGAAAAGTAGCAGTTTCCTACCATCATCAATCCCACTCTTGTCATCTTTTTCCCATGCCTATAGCCAGGTGTACCTGAGAATCTAGCAAGCCCACCAGAGGCATGGCCAGACAGAGTAGCATTATCTTGGCCTTAATTACACTTTTATTTTATTTCCAGCATTTTATCGCATTATAAAGTAATCAAGGAGGCTCTGTAGCAGTAGATATGCCACCCATGAACAGAGTGGCTAATGGTCTATCTCCCATCTAATATCCAGGACCGCTATTTCTTTTAGGTGAGTACCATCTAGCCACCTCGCAGCCCGTTGCATTGAGACACCCGAAAGGAAAGTTTAGTGTCTAGTGCCACCAGGCCTCCTTCCGCAACAGGGAGCTTCAGCTTAGTGGGTGATACCCTGTGTTTACTTGTGGCCCAGACCCGGTCAATTATCTAGATCCTTGAAAAAGGTGAGGTGGACCCACGAAGGTAAGTTGATAAAAAATGGTGAGGAAGCATACCGTCTTAGTTAATCGGAGGCAGTCCATTCCCAAAAGGGGCAACGTGTACCAGAAGTAATCACATTTCCCTTAACGACATACATTTCCAGCTTGATGGTCATCACTTGAATGATAAATACACACCCTCAGGTGCCTGAAAGAGTGTAGTTCCCATGCCATTTCAGGGATATAAGGTTTTGAGGGCTCTTTACTCATGCATGGAAAAATGCAGGTCTTCTTCCAGTTGGCCTGAAGTTCGTATCTGTAAACAAATTATTTCAGGCAATTAACAAAGGGTTCCCTACCACCCTTTCTATCCCTCAAGAACAGCAACAGGTTGTCTGTGTACAACACTATGGTACGTATGCCATCTGAAAGTGGCGTGCCTTTCCAAACCCCTTTGATTATTATTATACTTGTAAA
Organism: Pleurodeles waltl; assembly: GCF_031143425.1. Lineage (NCBI taxonomy): Eukaryota > Metazoa > Chordata > Amphibia > Caudata > Salamandridae > Pleurodeles > Pleurodeles waltl. The sequence continues at coordinate 738,437,304 of NC_090442.1, read as the reverse complement.
CAATTCCATCACCAGCACAAATAGCACTGGAGATAGAGGACATCCTTGTCTTGTGCCTGCTGAAATTTGTGCAAGAAAATGAGTTTCCCCACCCTTTCTCTGGTAGTTGTTTTTGAGTCGAGTGTGATCCATAGAAGCATAGACCCATCAAATTCCATACAAGGATATACCCATACAACCGCACACACCAAATGAATGGCTTCTATCAAGTTCTGCCAGCTGAGCATGTCAAATGCCTTTTCTGGGGCCAACAACATAATCAATGCATCTGTGAGGTGCCTCAGTAATTCCCCAAGTAGGAAGAGGAATATGATGTTTAATGATGTGTTGCGTTTGAGTGTAAATCTATTCTGGTCTAGATTCAATAAAGTAGGGATTACTGGGCACATCCATCTAGCCAAGAGCGTGCTAAGGATTTTATAATCCATAGAAGGGTTGAGGGAGCACATTGCCTCTCATCCCAGCACACTTTACCACATTGCATCCTGGTAAATGCAGTAAAAGGTTGCTGTTGTTTTTCACCAAAGTTGGTGCAGATAGTGCTGTTATCTCTAGACACATGTTTCTGGGTTTAGCCCTTCATCAGTAGAGAGCAAAAGTAGCAGGAGCAGAGAAAAGTCAAGCTGATGTTGGTCATGGGCCCAACTGATCAGTGGGGAAAGACCATGACCCAAAGCCCCCCTATACATGCATAGTATGTGTAGTAAAGAACCATTTTTTGTATGATCACCCCCAAGGTTTCGGATTGATGCTGCAAATGTTCCTGCTATGTTGTGGGCTATGCTGCCCAGGCCTCGGTGCAGGTGCTGGAACCCCGAAAGTATGTGGGCAATTGGCTAACACCGGATTGGCTAATTTAACTTACAAGTCCCTAGTACATGAGACAATAAGTACCCAGGGCTAGTAAATTAAATGTCACTAGTGGACTGCAGCATTTAATTGTGCCACCAATGCTGTGACAAGGGGAAAACGTGGCTCTAGGCCTAAGCCACTGCACCCTAGTTGGGCAGAAACCTGCCAACTCTCCATGCCAAAATAAGCCCATCTGCCAATCAAACTCTTCCTTTTTATGGTCTGGCTTTGTCGTAGTTTGGACTCTTGCTCTGAGCAAGACTGCTGGTTTAAGGATGTCAGTACTTTTGTTTGTAGGCGACTGCGTCTTTCCTACAACAAGTCTAAACTGTTGTCCCAACCTTACCGGCTCACTAGCAGCACCTCACCAGAAACACAATAGTAAAGGGTGATTTATGGCAGCCGTTTACGCATGGACTCGAAAATAAGATATCTCAGGGAGTGTCGTGGTTAAACGGAGATTACCCTTTTCTCACAGATATATTATGTCTCATACAAACACAGGCAATGACACAGATGCAGTAAAGTTACAATAGTTTTTATTTAACATAACTGCAATTTGCGATAAGTTGCATGGGCTGCAATGATTAGGATAATGAATAAAGCAAGAAACAGTATTGTGAAGACGAGAGTCATTATTACAAAGACCCCCACCATCTTGCAATACATAGAAAAGATATATGAGATGTAATAGGCCCTAATACCCTAATGTGAAAAGGCCTAACCTCCTACCTAAAGGAGAGCTGGGTTTGTTAAACCTATTCTGCCAATGCCATGTCCATGAGAGGAGCCCCCAACCCTCGTTACCTTGGAATGAGGTCTCTATCTCAGACTCCGCAGGGACACGAAGACTGGGTCAGCGTCAAGATGACTGCAACATCGGTATCAGCGATGGTGGCGATGCCATCTGGTCGGAATCCCTCTGATTATCTGTCTAAAGTGCGATGTATTTATATAGATCTACAAGGACCCCTGACGTAGGTGTGCTCCTAAACAATAGATAACAGACACGCTTGGGACGGCAATTAATATCAACAATCCCTCGAAAGTATAGAGAGGGAAAATCCCTAAGTGTGAACACCTACTGTGCAGCTGTCAAGCCATGTGACACATCACCAGAAGAAGGGCTTTGGCTCTGCCTACATGCTGGGAGTCAGGAGTACATGTTTTGAATGGGCTGAAGTTGTGTGCTTCCACAAAAAAAGTGCTTGTCCTCCACACACCTGTGATCATTTTATTTATCCAGCTGCCTGATGTTGAATTTCAGGTGCATACACATTGTAATGCTATCAAAGTGTCTTGGATAACTAGATAACTTATAGTGTTTTCTCTGTCAGGAAGCACAGATGGGAGGAGGGCAGTGATTAACCTACATGGAGGTTTTGGTCTAGCTTGACAGAGCAACTGTCACCTGACCTTTTAACCTACACCAGTAGTACTCTTTGCTCCCACACAAATAGATATTTATTCCCAGGATTTTTACTTGTAATGCTTCATATTATCTCACAACATTCTATTAAAGCTAGACCTACTGGCATTGACAATGCTTTTTAGTATTAGTAAGCCACCTTACGGAAGGCCTTGGAAGTCTACCAGACAAGGTGCTAAATATTAAAAAGAAGGAAATGTCCTTTTGTGTTTAACATGCTCTGACAGTGAAAATACAAAACTGCTGTTTTCATTGTAGCAATGCTGTTTTCATTTTAAAAAGGCCGGTGGTCCCACTGGCTAAATGGAGTTTCACTAACCACCACAGTAAGTGCTATCTTCCATTTGGAACCACCAAGTATTACCATAAGGTATCAAATTAATTGCTGTATTACACCCAAGACATTGCTGAGATCACATTTAAGGTAACTTTTAATAGAAAGATGCCATTACAGTCACCACTTTTTTGCCTAAACCTCCGGTAGTCTTTCCTAACTATCTAAAGCAGTTGCCGTCAATGACCTCCGCCAGCAGGATGGCTACCAGGCGATGACAAGAGATCACCCAGTTTCAAACAGGCCACAGCCTTAGTGACTAAATGGTGATCACACCTTCACCTGCCCACTCCTTTGTGTATGTAGACAGGCTGGGCTGGTATCTTCTCCAGAGGGGGAAAAGATGTATTAGAACAGGTTTTCAAGGAGAAGCGGCTCATTATGCTGTGCACAGCCAGGGGTACGTTATCTTGGACTCGGGAAAAGAGGGGTACTCTGAGATTGTTTTGTGGCCAAACCTCCAGGAAGTGATGTAAAGTGGGAATGGTGGCCTCCTGAGAACTGTTGCCCCATTGGCTAGTGAGTCCTCCCCTCCCACAAATCGGAAGATGGCATATAAGTGGCACTCCACAGTTCTCAGATCACTACCGGACTGGAAAGAAGACAAAAAAAGACGGGAAAGAGCTCCCTGCTGACTGCCCTGCTGCTACCTGGACCCAGTAAAGAGAGGCTGTCCCAAACACTGGACTGCACCTGCTGCATCTGAGGGGCCCACAAAGAGGACTGTGTCTCCTGTGCTCACTGATGGAAGAGAGCTCCACCTGTGACAATATGGAAAAGTGACTCCAAGGGCTGGCTAGCTGGCCCTCTTTTAGGCTTCAGGACCTGCAAAAGCTAGACATGGTCATCCTTTAAGAGAACACCAGCCCAGGATCACCTGCACACTGCAGGACTTCAATGTCCCTGTTGGGAGACCAAGACCTGACCCTCACAAGGTGCCCCCATGTCCGCTGGGCCCATGACCAATATTAGAGTGTACAGTGGCCCCCAAAAAGAATGATTTACTCACCTGTAGAGAACTGCAGAGATCACTGTAACCAGGAGACGCAATGACCAGGCAACTGGACCTCCACTAGGTTCCCTTGGTGCCTTGTGGGAGATCAAGTGCTGAGGTCCGAGATAAATCCTGAAGCTGATGAAACACAGAGTGACGCAAAGAAAACTCACTGTATCTCTTCTCTTCTCAGTATTCTGCATCCCCAGCATCAGGACCACTTCTTGGCTGCACCACGTTAAAGGAGAAAAAGACAATTAGGACCCAAAAACCTCTGCAAGTGACAGATAACTGTTCCACTGTGCCTGAGTGGTCCTTGTCAATGGCCCCCACCCCAATAAGGTCTATCTAAGTTAAGAGTAGTAGCCCTACTAGCCAGTTGGCTAAGTACTGCTCAACTGATTACAGCGAATTATTGCATCTTTACATAGCAATTCACTTTCCTTTAAAAAATTGCATCACTAATTTCCCTCAATAGATTTTTGTCATTTTGGTGTCTGTTGTAGAATGAAAATACACTATATTTTTGTAAAGTGGTGCCAGATTTTTATTGTGTTGTGGTTCTTACTTATTGACTGTTTTGGTCCTTGTAAATGCTTTACCTTTGATTAAGCCTGACTGCTGTGTGCCACATCTACCCAGGACTAAGCTAAGAGGTTTGTAAAGATCCTAACTGGAGCCGGTAGCGATTGTGACATTATTACATGATGGAGTTGCACAACGACACCACTTAATAATCCACCATTCTATAGTATATGTTGATATTTTTGAAAAAATCAATAGCCTGGCAAGACAACTAAAGCTGTCTCCAAGGCCAGACCTAAATTTGTGTACATGACATGGATCTGACATCCACCAACACTTATACAAAGTGCAAGGCGTAGCCCAATTAACTGCTTCTCGGCTCAAGAGTCTCGTGCAACTGACTAGCCAGTGATTCTTTGACGGAGTGATTTCATCCATACTATCGGAGATACAGGAGGGGATCCAGTAATACAAGTCTTGGAGGCTTGGCTGCTTGCCAAGGTCCGCATATCATCAACATCCTTTTGTAGGGTGTGAACAATTTCGTGGAGGGTCTCTTTTGCTTCTAGTGATCAATTCAGGAAAGTTTGACTGTATAATTCCTATTGGACATGAAAATCTGACAAAGTTAAACACATTAATAGAGGTTACACGTAGAGCCTGATCTTAAAAAAAAGTGATCATTTGATAATGTTACAATTGAACAAATATGCATTTTCATTTAAAACTATTCTAAATGCTTTATAGCTTTTACATTTAAGTTAATTAATGTATTTAAGTTGGGTCATATTGGAAACATGAGAAACATCTGCTGTTGATTAGGTTGCAGGCGCAGAAAAAATAGGCTATATATTCCATAAAAAACAATCCCAAACTTAAAAGGGTGCTGTAGAAATACACAGTTTCAGACTGTTTTTAAACTAAACCCATTTGTTTTCATCCCGGTGAGCAAAGACCCTGGCAGATAAAGGGCAGATGTACAGGACTGACAAGGTGGCCTGTCTTCACCACAGGGAGGGATCAAATATCTGAGGAGGAAAACAACCTTTTGGAGAGAGGAGAGAAAGGGAGATGAGAGGTGGGATGGAGAGAGGAGTGGAGAGGAAAGGAAAGGAAAAGGGAGTAGAGGAGAGACGAATATGAAAATAAGACGGTCCTGGGAGAAGCAGTACTTGCAATTACTTCAATAAAAGAAAAACAAACAACATTTTATGTACACTTTAAGCATAATTTGTTCAAGAAAACATTTTATTTTGGCAATTTGTAAAGCTCAACATATCACCTAAGTCCCCAAACACCATTGTAATATTGCTGTTTTATTGTTTATTAACTGGAAGAATAGATTTTTCCAGTCAGTTATTTTTACAGAATGCATAGTTCGAAACTGCCCTAGAACTGCTCAAGACTGTAGATTGTTCATCCTCCTACCAAAGGCTACTGAAATGAGGAACAATCTCCCACTTGAATGCCATTAGCAAAAATCCCAAACTGGGAGCACTAGCTAGGGAGTATAAATTGAAGAATCCCTACAGATGACAACTAATCTTTCTGGCTAATAATATGGGCGATAGACCCTTAGTTCAGTTGTCGTGAAGTGAAACACAGGAGGAGAAGATGTACACTCAACATGGGACGGCGAGAGTGTGTAGAGTACAAATCCTATCTATTATGTTTTGTTGCTGTGTGACGGCAAAGTCTTAAAAACCTTCAAGTGTGTTGGCCTATTGCACTTACAAGTTCGCATCCAACCCCTGACCTTTAGGTCCAAAGCATTTTGAAAAAAAAGATTGCATTGTCAGAACCTGTTGTATGGTACAATGTAAAGCAAGAATATTTTTGAAAGCTAAACAATTTTTAACGTTTGAATGGTGCAAATTGAGGTATAAGTGCACCTGAAACAGCAAGTTAATTATTAATTAAAAACATATTCATGACATTTTGCAGCTCACTGGAAGTTTATGATATGCCATTAACATATGCTTTAAACATGCTTAGTATGAGCCCCCAATCATACCATAAAATGTAGATTTTCCTAACTATAGTGAAGGAAAGCCTTGATTTTATTAAAAACAGAGAGGTGGGTTGCCAGAGAGCTGGGGGGGCAGCGGCCCTCACCTGAGTGGCCAATCTGGTGTGGACGGTCGGCTCGGCAGGGTCTCTGATGACCAGATTGAGCCCAGACGCTGTTCCACAGGAATCAAGAGGCGAGCTGTGCTTTTGGGCACGGGAAGAAGATGGTGGCTGTGAACTTCGCATGCGGCCACTCCCACTAAAAAAAAATCCCATTTTTACACGCTGGATATGTTTGGAAGGTAACGAGCGCAGCGTTATTCAACAGTGTCGAACCAATGCCCCAGCCCGCTTCATGTTAAATGGTGGTCATAAAAAACAGCAAACATGTTGTAGCCGTGACTAATCATAAATCACCAATCAAATACTTCACAGTGTCATAAACCAAGATGCCACCACTGGTCATAAATTGGACCATAAATCATTCCAACAGGCAGGTAGCCATAAATCAAATAAGGTATTGACACCTGCTCATGAGATACATTGTAACTCACTCCATTAGGTTAATTAAGTTATAAGTCAAATGTACAGACAGTTTTATGATTAATGACGAGTCATAGTATGGCCTGCATCATTGCTGATGACTGGGGTCCTTGAGCTGGAGCTTCGCTGTTTATGTGGGGCAGGGGTACTCCACCATCTCTTTAGTTGTAGGCCCAACTCACTACCTTGGTTATTCAGTGTTCTCCGCCGACCGGCATTCAGGACCGCGAATGCCTGTACTGTGCCCCTCCCCTCTCTTACCGCCTTCCCTGCTGTGAGGCATCCCAAGGCAAGTAACAGGTTTGCCACCCTGCAGTGGCCTTTCAAAAACTCCTTAAGCTCCATTCAAAACCCACACACTCACTGCCACGCTGCACGTGGGCTTACATCCTCGGGCAGCTCCCCCTGCAGACATTGTCTGTTCTATTGGCAACCTGCTAATGCCATGGCCACCCATAGGTTGGACCAAAGTGCCTCTGGCCCTGTGTCAGATAGATGCACTCCGTCCTTTGCAAAATATTCTGGACATCACAAATTATTCAGGCCATGCCTGATAGTATCCCAACCATTTGCAGTACAGAACTTTGTCACTGGCACAGTGAGCTTTTATCTGGACTTCCCTAGGGCGCTGGCAGACCAGTCCCCCCTCCATCTCTGCCCGAGTATAATCTCGGATCATAGTAAGCCAGCGCTGTCTAGAAGCCTGGCTGCTCTAATTAGCCCATGCCTGATGTTCTGCAGTAGTTTCTTACTACCCAGTTGAGCCAGGTCTTTCCCCCCTAGGTGCACCACCAACAAATCAGGCTCCGCCAGGTATTCCTGTTGCAGTGTGTCCAACATATCTTCCAACTGTCCCCAGCACATATCAGGTGTCCTTGACCACCTTATTCTCGTGATGACTGGTTTTGGGAGCAGTGTGCCATGCCTCCCTCCCAAGCACCCACCAACCCTTGGTTCTCTGCACAAAAGAATGTCCGACCATCCAAACTGTTTTTCTTTGGTCACCTGCAAAGACAAACATTGATAAGTTGGTGGCCACTCTTCTTCCTTTTCAAATTTTTTTTGGGGGGTGGGTGGTTGGCTGCTTGTTAAGTTTCGTTACCCGTGGGAGTCTTACATAATGCTTGTATGCTGCTGAGTGGCATTTCCATAATTCTTTGATGGTGCCCTCTGAGAGCCCCCACCTGGCTGTCGTGGTTGCTGCACCAATGCCGAACTAATGGCTGCCAAACTAAACCGCTGGCAAACCAGCTCATGCAAGGGCCATCTTTGATACTGCCTGAAATTTAAATCTGCTCAAGCACCTGTTCCTATGCTTGAACAGGGGGCCTTCCCCCGTTGGACGTAGTGCCTTGCGTTCCCTCCATCCAGTGCACTGGACAGACATCCTTTCTTGACAAGTTCTGCAGCTTTACCAATGCATGCTCCCTTTCTTTGCTAATCAGTTTTTGACCTTTTCAAGATCAATTCCATGTGTCCAGGGCTAAATTACACATCTTGCACCTGGAGGCATGCTCCAGCTGCCTCGTGCTTTGATGAGCCTCCAGCTCGCTCACCGTGAAGGCCCCGCAGAGTGCTGCCCTGAACAGAGTAACCTCAGAGGCATCTTTGCATAACTTTGTCAGGACCTCCAACAATCATGCCAGGGTGTCAAACTCGATGGACTTCCGCTTATCTACCTTTACCCCTTCAAACCACTGACAACCTTTTATCGCCACCTTCAGGCAGTGAGATGCAGTGGGGTCCACCCCAGTGGCCACCCTGGTGCATTGCTGGCAAATGCACCTGCACCCAGGATCTGGATTTGTGCTGATGAAACCCCCACTTCACGAAATGCTCTGCAGACCAGGCCGCGTTCCGTGCATTGTTGAATGACTGCAACCCTGTAACTTTACATACTGTTTTCTGTATGGGGCGTACCTCTGTGCTGACCTGGTTGCCAATCTGTGCTCTACTAGTAGGGTCAAATCTGTCTGCCAGGGACCACAACTCAGCTGGGAAAGGGGTCATGACTCTTTCTGCTGTGGAGGACAGCTCCCTGAATTTATTTCTTCATCTGGAAATGAGAGAGCACATGTTTCAGTTACTGATCCCCTGAATGTGCCTCGCCCTTACCTTGTTCGCTAATTGTAGCTGTACCAGTCTCCTCAGTAATCTCAGGACTATTGGGCATTTGGCCGCCCCCATATTGATGGCGTACACCACTCCTTGATTATCTGTCCACAGGGTCAGTTTCATATTACTTTGCCTTGCTCTCCAGGTTGTAGGCACAAATATGATGGGAAACAGCTCTAGAAACAATATGTTCCTCGTTATTCCTCTCTCTGCCAATTCCAGGGGCCACCTCTTTGCACACTATTTGTCTCCCAGAATCGCCCCAAAGCCCAGGCTGCTTGCGGCATCTGTGTTCAGAGCTAGCTCCCTGTTGGAGACCCATCGATCCCTCCCTATGAGCAACCCATTGAAGTCTTTTAGGAAGGATAACCAAGACCTCAGATCCTGCTTTGCCTCTGCACTCAGCCTGAAGTGGTAATGCTTCTTCTTCAATCCTTTCGTCAGCTGTGTCAACCTTCTCGCGAATACTCGCCCTGCCGGGATAACTCTTGCAACAAAATTCAATTTACCAATCAGCTCCTGCAGCTCACCCAGTGTGGCTTTTCTTTCTTTTTCAGGTCACTGATCTTGCCTCTTATGTCCTGAACTTTGCCCTTGGGGATCTGTGAGGTTCCGGCCATGAAATCGAGCTCTATCCCTAGGAAAACAATTCTGGTAGCAGGTCCCACTGTTTTATCTGTGGCCAGTGGCACTCCCAATTCAGCTGCCAGCTTTTGAAAAGCACTAAGCAGGCTCCCACACTCCCCACTATTTGGCTCACCTACGAATAAGAAATCGTCGAGATAGTTGTGTTTGCCGCCCTGTGGGTGTCTTCTGTTTAGGGTCCATTTTAGAAAAGTGGAGAACTTCTCAAACTATGTGCAGGAAATTGGATATCCCAGGGGAAGGACCTTATCAAAGTAGATCTCCCCATCAAATTGAAAGCCTAGTAAGTGGTAGCTATCAGGGTGTACTGGTAAAAGCCTAAAAGCGGATTCAATGTCTGCCTTTGCCATCAATGTCCCCCGTCCTGCTGCGTGCACCAGATCAATTGCATCCTCTACTGATGCATTAACAATTGCGCAGGCCTCAAAGTTGATCCCATCATTAATAGACTCTCCTTCGGGGAATGACAGGTGGTGAATTAGTATGTACTGGGCCTGCTCAGCCCTGCTCTTTCTTTGGTACCATCCCGAGCCGGGAAATCACTGGTCATTCTGCTTTCCCCAAACCCAAGGGGCCCTCTACCCTGCTAACTCTTTTTCTTTCATGATTTTCTTGTGCACAATTTCTGGGTGCTGAAGAGCTGAGCACAAGGTCTTGGTTTCCTCTGACTTTACATGCTTTATCACTGGAATTCCGAAGCCTTTCTCAAATCCTTTGCATAGTAACTGTGCATGTACCTTATTATCATACTGCTTAGCTAGCAGTCTTAGCCTGTGCGTATTAATGCAGGAGCACACTAGCTGAAAGCCCTCCCATGCAATGCTTGTCACGGAACCCACCAGACAACTTTTTTCTTGTCTTGACTTTCTTTTCTATTTCTCTATCACTATCACTTCTACCTTTCTTGCAGTGGAATGCTGGGTGCCCGCGCCCCCGTAGGTTGCGCACACGTGCCTAATTTTGCAAGCTGAGCCCTAGGTGCTTTCATCTCTGTGGTCTTTGTAACATACAGCTGTGGAACTCTTCCCTAATGCCCACCTTTCCAGTTTTGAAAGTGCTTATGCTTATAGGTGGACTTCTGCTTCTCCTGCTGCCCTTTCAAATGGCCCTTCCGAAAGGAGTAAAACTGCTTTCCCGACCCAGATCTGGCTTCCCTCACTACCATCATTTTATGCATGTAGCTAGATACATCTTCTTCATCCCACTCCATGTATGGGTGAGCCAACATCTTCATCCCAAAAGCTCTTGCCGTAGCCCAACCAAGCTTCTCCCACAAACTGTCTATAGGCCTCATGAATGTTTGACTCATATAACCATAGATCTTTTGCGCAATGGGTGCATTTCTCAGCTATCACGTAGGTCATTATCCTGAAGGCATCCAGACTATTATCGAAATTCCTCTCCTTTCTCACTTGCGCCCTTTCTCTCCTATCCTTCTCTTTCTTGTCGCATGTAGCAAGATCTAGTCCCTCGATTTGGATTTGTAGCAGTGTGAGAATCGTGGATAGAGCTTTTTCTCTAGCACCTGTTCTGTCCATGGCTGTAAGCATGTTGCTTGCCCATACCCTGTCACCCCCCAGCATGTGGCGCCATCCCAGTTGCAAGGGAAATAGCCTTTACAACGAAGGCTGGGAGGATGACACTTCTGGTACCTTGTATTCCCAGGACTTGGACCGGTGCTCTGTAGGACAGGCCAAATTCCTTCTTCATAGCAATCTTCTCTCGAACCAGATCCCGGACTTTAGGAATCCAGCGAGTAGAAGGTGTTGGCTAATCCCTTATTCCTAAAGTGGCAGCACTGGCAGATGAATTATCATCACAAAATTTCTGAAGCTCCTGTAAGACATTCATTTATGTCAAAAGGTGTATCTGCTGCCACCAAACCAGGGCCATCTAGATCTGAGACATACATAGGTATCCCAAACAGAAACTCTTAAGGAATGTGTTTTTCCAAGCAACATCTTGGCAGATTATTCAGCACTCTCTGGGCTCCATATAGGTGATGAAGTCAACTGTGGCCAGAACCTAATATACTAACTGTTAAAGACTTCTTCAGTTCTTGATTTCTCCTGTCCACAACCACATTTCCCTCGTATGGTATAGTGAGGAGTAATGGAGTTCAACACCCATCGTCCTCATGGTGTCCCTGAATGCCTTAGAGCAGAGGTCTTCAAACTGGGGGGCGGGCCCCCCTAGGGGGGCCTGAAGTGATCCCAGGGGGGGCCCCAGACTCTGGCCAAAATAAATATTATACAGATAAAACAAAAGCCTGTTAAGCAGAAGCATGTTATTTCAGTTTTAAAAAGGTAACAGTACTTAACTACAATGTTTAAATAGGTTTAGACATATTTAAACATTGCCATGTTTATAAAATAATTGTGAAAAATTCTGAGGGGGGCCCAATGATTTTTATTTTTCAACTGGGGGGGCGCGGCATTAAAAAGTTTGGAGACCTCTGCCTTAGAGGCAAAGGCAGGGCCCTGGTCCGAATGGAATGCTGCAACTGCATATGTACCAATAAAGATCAGCAAGTCTTTTAAAACAGTTTGAGTATCAGCCGACAGCTGAGGCTATACGCACAGGAATCTAGAACAAGAATCTACAGCGACTAAGATGTATTTGTATACACCATCAGATTGAAGGGGACCACAATGGTCCAGGTACACACATTGTAGCGGCCTATTGGACACTAAGAGGGATGCCGGCGCTGGGCGTTTGATATTTGAGCCCTTTATCTGCTGGCAAATGTCACAGCAAAGAACATATTGCTTGGTTTGTTTGTATAGACCAGAAGCATTTCTGTAAGAGTGTTATTGTGGCCGCAATACCAGCACAGGCAGAGGTTACATCTTCATGCGCTGCTTTGATTAAATCTGATCTCTGGTCTTGGTTGGGGAACACTTCATCTCGAGCCCCAGGAATTTTGCAAAGGCAACATTCTGATGTGGTATGAATATTTTGTAGGGTATGCTTTTGGGAGAGGCTTGCCTTCAGCCGAAGCTTTCACTGCAATCAAAATTTCATTTTCCAATCTCGTCTGAGAACAAGTCACTGCAGCAACAGAAGCCCTAGCTACTGTGGAGTTGGCTGCTTCATCAGCCAAAGTATGACAATAAGGTGTACACCTACACGTTGGTGGCCCAATGTATGGACTACATGAGCATTAGGTAGCTTATCCATAAGATCAGCTACCCTCCCCCACAGGGTTCTGTGTTTTATGGTGTTCCCCTTTGATTCGCTGAACTCGTTCAGTAGCCAATGATTAAGATAATCATTGTAGGACTGGACACGGTAGTACGAATCACAGATAACAATGTGAGTTATTCTGGATCCGTATGTTCTTGCACTAAGAAAAGTGCCTTAAGTTCAGCCAGCTGAGCAGTGCAGTCCCCCAGGGTCTGCGTGTAGGTATTGTGAAGGTGGAATATACCATCCTTCATCACTCCACTCAAAGTTGCGCAAGTTGCTGAGTACTGATGTTTAGTACCTACAGCTAGTTGTGCTGAACCATCAGTGTAAAAGACAGTATAGTATCTGTCAAGCGGCAAGATATCTAGAGGTGCGGGCTACTCCTGTGCGTATTGGAGCAATTCTTGTGTTTGAAGTATTGGATGAAAGAAGTAATCAACATCGGTGGCAATCAGGGAGGTTGCTTATTGAATCCCATGTGGATGTAATGCTGTAGCGTTAGGAACTCTTGCTTTGGTGACGGCCTCTAAGGCTGGGACTTGGGTAACAACAATAATGCATTTCTCTTGGGCAAGTGGCCTCTGATTAATGGCAGCCATCTGTACTGCAGTGAGAATTTTTCTGCTGGTGCAAAGCATTGTTCTACATTGAAATATAAATGTGATTTATATGCTATGGGCACCATGTCTCCCTTGTTAAAGGTGACATAAGTGAACCCACTGGCACCAGCAATTATTCTGATGACCTAATTTGTTTTGTTGCCTTCTAGGTAAATTATGGCGTATTAAGTCAGAGTGGCTTGATGTGTTGTTTATAACCAGGAATGTATGTTCTGCCAAAGTTGAAGAAACCTAGTAAAGACTGTAGTTTCTTGATAGCATTTGGTGGCTGGAGTCAAGCATATTTTTTTTTAAAGTGCAGGGCCAAGATCTTGCCCTTGTTTAATAGCTTATATCCCAGGAACAATACACTTAGAAAGGCTATTTTAGTTTTCCTAAAATTAAATTTGTAACCAAGGGCTGCGAATCCCAGAATGATCCGATCGACCCTGGCAAGATGAATGTTGAGGTCGTCATCTGTGAGATAGATGTCATCACATAAGACGATGCCTCGGGCTCAGTATCATACAATATTGATATTACACGGGCTGAGAACAGCCCTGGGTTGTTCTTGTAGCCTTGGGACAAACAACAGAAGCATTTATGTGAGCCAAATGAGAGTGCTCTTATTTTGTATTGCTTATGTGCGTGTATGACTGTTTAAGTGTCTGTAACCTAAGACTATTCTATATGAATGGTCAGGTTTTGCAATGGAGAATTACAGGTTATTCATTGCCGAGATACTGGGCTCTATTATTCTTTGGTACTCAAGCTGAGTGAGAATTTCCCTCACTGGAACTTTGGCTTCATGTTCAACAGGATATTGGGCCTGAGGCTGGGGTGTAGACCTAATAAGTATTACATGGCAAGGAGAATCCTTATCCCAACCTACATGCCTCCGTTAAAGCTCAGTTGACAGTGTAGGCCTGTTTTACAGCTTCTGGAACAAGATCAGGGAAAGAAGGCAAAATAACATAGGTGGTCATTATGACAATGGCGGTGACTGTTAAAGTGGCAGTAATACCGCCAACAGGCAGGCCGTAATTACCGCCAAATTATGACCATGGTGGTGATAACTCCCATGGACAGCCAATGTACCACACCAACCACCAGGGCGTTAACACCACTGACCATGGTGGCAGCCATCAACAGCCAGGCAGAAGACAAGGTACCGCCCACCATATTATGACATAGCAAACCACCACGATTTCCGGGGCAGAACCAACGCCATCAAAGGTCTGGCGGAAACACAGCACAGAAGATGAAATACTCCCCATCAGAGACACAGAGAAGATCAACGCAGCCATGGAACCAGAACTATAAGTCTTCCCGATGCTCTTCTACGCCATGCTACACCTGGAACACCAACGCCAACAACGCCAACCAACGCCGCCTAGCACACAAGGGAGGGAGGGAGGAAAAGGAGAGTAACGCATGCACACACAAGACACACCATTGAAACACACACCATACACACAACCAGCTGCAGAGGAAAAACAATGTCACAGGACACACGTCATAATAATGCAAGGACAACATATAGATATAACTGATATTGTAATTTGATGCCAAGAGCCACCATTTTGTCCATGTATTAAAAGAAATTGGAGTAAATGTTTTGAAAGGGCCAATGGCCAGTCCAAAGTACAAAAGGCCCACATGGCCGCAGGGCACAGTCCAAGCCCCAACTTGTTGGACAATATCCGCACTACACTGTGCAGGGGAATCATGTTGGAAAAGGGAAGGCACCTCAGGGGGGCACCCCAGCTGAAGAGGAAACTTGCCCACTGGTTCTGGAGGGGGCTCCATGCCCATTTTCCTTTGCTTGGGAGTGCAAGGTCACAGTCCCTCAGGTGGGGAACCTGTCCACTGGTTCTGGAGGGGGCTCCATGCACATTTGCCTTTGCTGGGGAGTGCAAGCTCACAGTCTCTGAGGTGGGGAACTTGCCCACTGGTTCTGGAGGAGGCTCCATGCCCATTTCCCTTTGCTGTGGAGTGCAAGGCCACAGTCCCTCATGTGGGGAACTTGCCCACTGGTTCTGGAGGGGGCTCCTTGTACAACAGTCCTTGGAGGGTGGGCTACATGTCCTCTGCTGGAGGTGAGGGCTGCTGTGTCCCAGCTGGAGGTGAGGGCTGCTGTATCCAAGCTGAAGGTGAGGGCTCCTTACCCACTGCTGTTGGAGGTGTTACCCTGCCAGCCTCTACTGGAGTTGAGGGCTCCTTGGCCACTGGTGTTGGAGGGAAGACTTCAAGTTGGGCAAGGAAAAGCTTCTTAGGGACAGTGGGGCAGGATGAGGGAGGAGGGATGGGAGTGGAGGTTGAGGGAGTGGTTGCTGGAGGTGTACATCTGCTGGACTTGGGTGCAGGTACATGTGCAGTGTGCTGATGTGAGGTGGGTTGCTGTTGGGAGTCTGAGTGCTTGCATTTATGTCTCTTAGGAGGGGGCAGACAGGGTGGGAAAAGACACAGGGGACGCGTGGGTGGATATTGTGGAGGTGTCTGCAAGAGAGGTGTGTGTGCTGCTTGGTGTGGTGATGGTGGCTGTTGGTGCAGTGCATGCAGGTGTGAGTGCGGATGTGACTGTGAGGGAGGAGGAAGAGGAGGGGGAGACAATGGAGGCAGTGGATGTTGTTGTGTGTGCATCGTTTGTTGTTTGTGTGAGTGCTTGTGGCCTGAAGTGTGCTGCCTGTGTTTGTCTGTACCACTCTTTTGTGATGTTTTGTGTGCATGCTTGTCTGTATGTGTGCATGGGATGGGTTGAGGAGACTGGGACTGGGAAGTGGTAGTTGGAGGGGGAACAGGGGTGATGGCTGCCATCAGAGAGGAGGCCAGAGCCTGAAACGATCTCTGTTGGGCCACCAATCGACCGTGGATGCCCTCCAGGAATGCATTGCGTTGCTGCATCTGGGATGCCAGCCCCTGGATGGCATTCACAATGGTTGACTGCCCTACAGAGGTGGATCTCAGGAGGTCTATAGCCTCCTCACTGAGGGCAGCAGAGCTCCCTGGTGCAGGGTCTGAAGTGCTTGGGGTGAAGGAGATGCCCAACCTCCTGGGTGAGCGGGCACAGGCAACTTGGTGAGGGGCTACTGGGAGGGATGTGTTGGTATAGGGGGTGGCGGCTGAACCTGTAGCTGTGGTGCTCCCAGAGGTGTCCGCGACCACCAGGGAGCTTCCATCGGAGGAGGAATCAGAGTCAGTGTTGTCACCTCCCGTCTCTGCCGTGGTGCTCCCCTCACCCTCCATACCACTGGTTCCCTCACCGTCAGTGGACTCTGCCTCCTGGGTCCTGTGGGATGCAGCTCCCTCTGTTGCCGGTGCCACTGCTCTTCTGCCAAATGATGCTAATGCACACATGGACAGGATGACAGAAGAAAAAAAGGGGGGAGAGAGAAAGGCAGCACTGGGTCAATTACAGCACCAACACCACAGATGGCATACACATTACCATCACACACAGGGATCAGGATTGAGTACCATGCATCGCACTGGCATTCCATTGGCTAGGTACCACAGCAAGATGTGAGCCAAACACCACCAATTGCACCCCTCCTGGGACCCCCTAAGCCCTGTCTGACATGGAATGCAACCTAGCTAGGTTACCAGATTTTGTAATACACCCATTACCCATGAGCTGGATTACGCTGCGATGTCTGACCTGGCATTAAGGGGCACCCACTAACTGACACCCACAACTAGGATTCCAATTATAGTTGTAACGCCCACTGTACTCACCCCCTTGTGGCTGCTGTGATGCCCTCAACTGCTTTGGGTAGGCCACCGCCAGTATGTGGGCCATCAGGGGGGTCAGGTTCCAGCGGGCACCCCGCCTTCATTGGGAGGCCATCCCCATCTGGGCCTCCCTGGTCTTCCGGGCCCAGCGTCTCAGGTCCTCCCACCTTTTCCTACAGTGGTTGCTTCGCCTGCTGTAGACCCCCAGGGTCCACACGTCCTTGGTGATGGCATGCCACAATCCCTTCTTCTGATGGGCGCTGACCTGTAGAAGTAATACAGACAGGAGGACACCATTACACATACAATCCAGCCGGTCACACATATGGCCCACAAATCCAATTTCTAACTCCATTGGCAAACTCATCACCCGTCGCCCACCATGTGGTGGTGGACAACATTCAGATAATCAAGAACTGCGGCATTGCTATGATTTGCACATACATTGCCATTCCCATAGTGCTAACACATTAATGCTCAATGTACACTGAGGTGGAGGTTCCATTGTTCAAATTGTGACAACCTACTCTCTCTTGTGTCCTTTAGATACCTACCACTGCAGATGAATAGGAGGAGGAGACAAGACCCTGTGTACAGACCCATTGTGGACTTGGCTACACCGGAGGACAGGCACATAATACTGACCTATAGACTGGACAGGACCACAATCACATGATCTGATATCAGCTATCTATCATCCCACTGGGATCCCCCCTTTTGTGCACGTTCTATCTGTGCTCCATTTCCTGGCAACTGGTTCTTTTCAAGTGACAGTGGGCTTGGCAGCAGGAATATCACAGCCAATGTTCTCAGTCGTGCTAGCAAGGGTTTTGTCTGCCTTGGTCAGGCACATGTGCAGCCATATTGCTTTCCCCCAGGTGGAAGATTTGGCCACTCCCAAGACAGGATTCTATGCAATGGGACATATACCTAATATTATTGGGGCGAGTGACTGAACACATATAGCGTTTGTCCCCCCCACCACAATGGACGGGTGTTCAGGAATCGGAAGAGTTTTCACTCACTCAATGTGCAAATGGTGTGCCTGGCTGACCAGTACATCTCCGATGTCACTGCCAAATATCCTGGGTCAGTGCATGACGCCTTAGTCCTGAGGAATAGCAGCATCCCAAATGCAATGGCACAACTACAGAGGCACAGTGTGTGGCTAATAGGTGAGCCTGAGTCTCCACCCAATGTATGCCAGTGTATGCCTTCGGGAGTTAACCCCATATCATTGTGTAAGGCTAATGTTTGTCCCTCAATACCAGCAGGTGATTCTGGCTACCCAAACCTATTGTGGCTCCTGACCCCAGTGAGGAATGCCAGTACAGGGGCTAAGAATAGGTATAGTGATGCACATGGGCAAACCAGAATAATTATTGAAAGGACCTTCGGTCTCCTGAAGGCCAGGTTCAGATGCCTCCATCTGACAGGCTGAGAAGGTCAGCCAGATAGTAGTAGCATGCTGCATGTTGCACAACCTGGTCCTCAGATGACATGTGCTTTGTCTGCAGAAGGAGGAGTTTGGAAATGCCCCTGTGGCAACAGTGAACCCTGAGAACAGTGAGGATGAGGAGGCAGAGGATGAGGATGTGGACAACAGAACATCAGTTATAGGTCAATACTTCCAATGACACACAGGTGACGCAGTGTAACTGACAATTCCTCTGACTATTGATGTTTTCTGTGTGCCTGTAGCAGGATGGCATTCACTTCCTTTGCATCTCAACTGATTGTCACCTATGCCTTCTAATTTTGCAGATGTTGGTGTTATAACAACTGTGTACTGATGTGATGACTACAGACAGCTACACGTCCTCATTTGTATGCTATCACAGTGTTCAGATCATTGGCACTAGATGTGACTGTTTCCATAATTGCACATTTTCATAACATAAAACACTATCACTCATGTGTTCAAGGGTATTTATTGTAGCGCAAATTATAGACGGTGAGGTACAATGGAATGGGGTGATGGTAGAGGTAAGTCCAGGGTATTGGTCCAGTGTGTTTGTAGCACAGGTCCAGTGTCCAAGGGGCCATAGGAAGGGGAGCAAAAGCAGTTCAGAGTGGACAAGGTGACAGAGTGGGACACAAGAGGGACAATCAGGAGAGTCTCCTTTCCTGGCCGCAGTCTTGATCTTGGCAAGTGTCTCTGGCTTCTGTCTGGGTCGCAGGGAATGTTTGCGGGGTGGTTCACCTTCTGCAAGGGTTGGGGTGTTTATGGCCTGTGGGTCCTGTGGCAGGGCCTCCTGTCCACTAGCTGCAACAGAAGTGGAGGGCTGGTCTGTAGACCAGCTAGTGGTAGAGGCCCGCTGGTGTGCTGTCCATTTCCTCATGATGTTGGCCATATCTGCCAGAACCCCTGCTATGGAGATCATGGTGGTGTTGAGGGCCTGCAAATCTTCCCTGATCTCCTGATGGTGTACCTCCTGCAGCCGCTTGGTCTCCTGCATGTTGGTAAGGATCTGACCCATCTTGTCCTGGGTTTGTTGGTAAGCCCCTAGGACATTAGTGAGTGCCTCCTGGAGAGTCGGTTCTCTGGGCCTGTCCTCCCCCGGCACACAGGTGTCCTCCCAGTGTTCCGGTTCCCCTGTGCCTGTGTTCCCTGAATGGTGTGCCCACTGGCACTTACCCCAGGTCCCTGATTGTCTTGGGGGTGAGGTGTGGACTGGGGTCACTGTACAAGTGGGCACACTGCTGATTGACGTGTCCTGGGGACAGAGGTGTGGGGACTTTGGGTGGGTGCTGTGGTGTTGGATACTGATGGGGGAGGCTGGGGTGGCCTACTGACCAGTGATCCCTGATGGGTCAGGTAGTTCATCCAGATCCTGAAGTCCAGAGTTACTGTCATCACTAGGAGCGTCTTCTGTTGGGGGACTGGATAGTCGTGGCACCTCCTCGCCACTGAGATTGGCTGGGGCACCTGTGGGGATGTGAGTGATGTATTATGCTTCATGTGTGTGACATTGTACATCCCTAGCTTCCCCTCTATCGTTGCTGTTGCCCTGCCACCTTTGTTTGTGTATGGTGATGTATTGTGTGATTTTTAGTTCTCCTTGCTGTTCATGCTTTTGTGATGGATGTACATGCAGGGCTGGGAGGGCTGTACATGCATTGGAATGGCAAGCAGGGCTTGGCATTGGGTTTAGTCATATGTGTTGGTGCACTGTGTGGGATGTAGTGGAGTGATGGGAGTCAGAGTGAGGGGGTGAGATGGCAAGCAGGTATGGGGGAGATAAGTAGTAAATATTGATTCACTAGTGTCCAGTCCTCCGGCTACTTCAGTGAGTCCCTCAGGATGCAGGATTGACAAGGCTTGCTCCTCCCATTCTGTGAGCTGTGGGGGAGGGTCCTTCGCCAGTCCTCTAGATGTCAAGCAGGTGCCTTGCTGCCACGGAACGTCCATTTCCCCATAGGTCATTCCACCTCTTCCTGATGTCGTCCCTTGTTCCTGGATGCTGTCCCACGGCTTTCAACCTGTCCACGATCCTCCGCCATAGCACCATCTTCCTGGCAATGGATATTTGCTGTACCTGTGCTCCAAACAGCTGTGGCTCTACCCTGACTATTTCCTCCACCATGACCTACATCCTCATCTGTGAAACGGTGGTGCCTTAGTGGGGACATGGGTGTTGTGTGGTGTGTGTTGTGCAGAGGGTGTTGAGTAATGTGGTGGGGTGTGGAATTTGGGGTGCATGACGAATGAATGGGTGTTTGTGGTGTGTGTGTGTGTGTAGTCTCTGTGATTTTCGTGTCTGTCTCGTGGCAATTTTTGGTGTTCGTAAAGGGTTGTGGGTAATGAGTGTGTGTGTTTTATAGTGCTGTGGGTGGGTGTGTGTGGTGGTGTATGAATGTCAGGTGTGTGATTTCGATTTGTCCAATGCTGTGTTGATTTGTATTTAGGTCGCCATTCGGAACGCACCGGTGTGTACCGCCAATGGTTTACCACCATTGAATGTCCACTGTGGTGATTCGTGGGTCATAATTTGGTGGCCGTTGTTTTGTTGGCATAACGGTATTGGTGTTCGTACCAACACTTTAACACTGACCTCTGACTTGGCACCCGTCACTGCGGCGGTAATCGGCATTTACCACCAATGTCATAATGAGGACCTTAATCTCCATGTGGGAGCTTACAGACATGCTCAGGTGCCAGTCTCTTTCGGCCAATAGGATATCACAACTTAGTTCTTCCCAGAATATTACACTAATGATGAGCTCTATGTCTCCCTCAATTTGGATATTTAAATAATAAACACTGTCAAGTGCGAGAACGCGCCCGTCCGCAGTCTCGACTGCAATGAAGTCGCTAGTTGCTGTTGCATCTAGATGATTTTTCTGACTCTGGCGACATATCGTGGCTTCTGCCGCGTTGCCCAGCAGTGTCAGTGCCCACATCTTGTTCTTCAGCAATGTTCTCAAGTTTACTGCCATTTTTAATTGAAAATTCTGACACCTTTTTCTTTTTAAACTGTGGCTTTTGTCGTGGGGACATGTCTTCTTTTTTGTCTGAAAACCGCACTGAGTCTTTCTTCTGTTTTACGTAGTCAGGAAGTTGCTCTGACCAGCCCACTTTCTCGCTGTGTCTATCTGGTGCATCCTGAAAGGAACAAGAGGGACGTGAATCAGTATATCTATCAGGAGCTTTTATATTTTCTCTGTTTCTGATATTATATCTCCTTTCGGAGTACTCCGGGTGTGGAGAGTCTGCTCTCTGACTTTGTCTTTAATTTGCTTTTGTTTATCCCAGCGCTTTTGAGAACCCTCCTGTGCTTGTTTGGTACCTTCCTTAGGGGGTGGTACTCTGTATTTCAGGCTTTTTCAGCTTGGCTCCCAAAAAATCCCGTCCTACATTAATATAGGTATCAGAAATAATTTTCGGTATCTGTTTCTCCTGTTCCAAGTGTGGAATCTCTTGGAGCAGTTGGTGTATAGCCAATGCTACCACTCCCCTTTGATATTATTGAGTATTATTGAAAAGACTGCATTGAAGTTACGCATCAGTTTCATCCCCAAATCTAGGGCTGGAGCTGCCCTGTGTTAGTTCGGAATTTGTTTTAATACCTCTGGTAAATTAGCAAGTGTTGGGGTACTATGGCCCTCATTACAACCATGGCGGTCAGTGTTAAAGCGGCGGTAATACCGCCAACAGGCCGGCAGAAAAAAAATGGAATCACGACCATGGCGGAAACCGCCAACATAGACAGCCACTTTAACACTCAGACCGCCACGGCGGTACAAACAAACACCGCGGCGGTAACTGCCCACAGACAGGCGGAGGCCAAAGTACTGCCCACTGTATTTCAACACGCCTATCCGCCATCTTTTCTGGGTCAGAACCAACGCTATCAAAAGCACGGCGGAAATAGTACACAGAAGGGAAAACACTCACCTCTCGACACCCAACGAGGAACCAGAACGCCATGGAGCCCGAACTACAGGTGTTACCAATACTGCTCTTCCTCCTGCTCTATCAGGAGCAGGACAAACGCCGTCGATGACCACAGTGAGTACTGCACCTACAACACAGGGGAGGGGGGGAGGGAAAAGAGAGTGACACACACTCGCAACACGCAATACCCCCACCCCCACCCTCACCCACAACAACATACACACAAATACATGCAGCAACATTACATATACACCCCATCACCCCCTGGAATAATGCAAGGACAAAAGGAAATGATTGTAACGATTGTAATCATGAAAAATCTGATAGTCAAAAATCAAACTTCAGTATATACAAATATGTACACCAACTACACAAGTCCGGATAGTGTACCAATCATTGTCCGTGGACCACTGGTCCCAAAATGCATGGGCGAAGCACACACAAGATACCTGACTTGAAACGGAGAGAACACTGTCGCGTAGGCTCTCATTATCCTAATGAGACTACTGGATTTTGAGCGGCAAGATCGTTCACAGTGTGGGGGACTAAGTCTTACCCACGGTGAAGGACCCTTGTCACTCTAAATCCGGGTTTTGCTCCGGCTAACTAGCAGTGCCTCATCTCTCCCAAAGGGAAGAGACAATTGGGCAGCCGAGTGCATGACATCTTAGCACTTCCCTGGGAAGTCGTGGTCACTCAGGTCACAACCGGTTCTCTCATACACAGTACAGTCTCACATAGAAATTACAAAGGCAGTTTAAGTTTAAAAGATTGGTTTAATAAAACGACTGCATTTTAGATAGCAAAGCGTGAGCTGCAATAACCAGAACTACACAACACAGTAGGATTAAAATAGTAACGATGAGAGTGAAGCACAAGAATAAAGCTATCATAGTGCCGCTAGATTATCTTCTCTCTAAGTTATATTTCGAGCACAGCATGTGAAGCTCTAAGCCTACCTTTCAGGTTCCCCCGGGAGGACATCAACCCTCATACCTGAGCAAAGGCCTGTAATCAGCATCTGCAACGGAGCAGTCAGCATCTAGTTGTAGGTTCCTGGCCGGAATCTCCCTCTGACGTGTACTAGGACTAGGAAGTGTTTTTATATCTAACACGCAGATGTTCTAAGAAAATGTCCCTACGTAAGGATGTGTATTTTCTATGAATAATGGAGACTAAACTTCTACCACGTTTACCGGCAATGTACCAGACTGTAGCCTTGACTGAAGCACAGGGCGATCAAGAATGCATTATTTGGGAACACAGTACTAAGCTAAACAGTGTGATAGAAGGAAATTAAAACAAGACCGTAAAACTGGTTATTGTAAAATAACAGTGCGAGGCAGAAAAATGTATCTAGGGCAAAGTGCACAGCGGCCTAGTATGTTAAACTAACGTGCATGAAGCTATATTAAAAATGGCTACACTACAACACTGCTGGGGCATCAGATCAAAAATAAACAGGCACCTCAGGGGGAGAGGGGGCACCTCAGCCAGATGAAGGCACAACGCCACTGCTGCACGAGGGGGATCCATGCCCATTGCTGTATCCTGGGGAGTGCAAAGCCACAGTCTCTCAAGTCTCTCCAATGGGTGGCTTGCCCACTGATTTATCCTGGGGAGTGCAAAGCCACAGTCTCTCAAGTCTCTCCAGTGGGTGGTTTGCCCACTGCTTTATCCTGGGGAGTGCAAAGCCACAGTCTCTCAAGTGGATAACAGTCTCCACTGGTTCTGGAGGGGGCATTGTTCCCAGAGTGCTTCATCCTGCTGAAGACTGAGGTAGTGGATGTCATTCTCCACTGGTTCTGGAGGGGGGCATTGTGCCCAGAGTGCTTCATCTTGCCAAGGACTGAGGTAGTGGATGTCATTCTCCACTGGTTCTGGAGGGGGCATGGTGCCCAGAGTGCTCCACGTGCAGTGTGGCCGGTACAATTCCCTCACCTGGGTGTGTGTGCCACGAGATTGCCGAGGAACAGGTAGTATGATACGCCATGGAGGCAGCGACATACCCCACACTGCTGCAGCTTCGCCTTCCACCTGCAGGTGCAAACAGTGATGGAAGTCATGCCTCATGGAAGCTGGCCAGGGTCCAGGAACTCTCCTCCAGCCTCGGATGACTGACCACTGGGGATGGTAGCCATGTCAGCGGTGGTGCCACTGTCTGAGCACGTTGCGAGGCTGGTGGCGGTGCTTGCTGCGGTGCTGGCGGTGGTGCATGGGTCAGCACCTGCTGAGGGACACAGCAGGACGTCTCCTGCAGCCTTGGATGGCTGCCCACTGGGGAAGAGGCTGGGGACTGTCGCTGAGGCTGTAGACGTGCCAGTGGCTGTGCAGGTGGCGGTGCAGGTGGCAGTGCAGGTGGCAGTGCAGGTGGCGGTGCTGGTGGCGGGGTAGCTTGCGGTGTTCGCCGCCGTACAGGTTGATGTGGTCGTGGACAGAAGGGGTGACACTGGTCCCTCAGTCGGTGCCACCGTGCCCTGTCCTGACCTGCTCTTCTGCTTTTGTCCCTTCACCACCTTTGATGGTGCCGCAGGTGTCTTGCCACTATCCCCTTTTGTTTTTGCGGACCCCTTGGTGGCTGGTAGGTGCGGCTTCTCCCTCCGGGATGTGGGCACCTTTTTCACCTTGGCAGGTGGCGGAATGTCCTTGCCCTCGCTGCGTGGCACACTGGCAGCCCTGATGGGTGGTGCACTCGATGACCCTGCAGTTGCTGGCACCACTTTGCCTGGGGATTTGGTGGCTGAGGTGCTGGGCTGGGACCTGGAAACCCTGGCCCTAGGGGAAGGACAGGGGAGGTGAAGGGAAGAGGTCAAGGGTTGCCAGGAAAAGATTTTTAGACACACTGGGACGGGAAGATGGAGTGGGTTTGGGATTGGAGGAAGAGGTAGTGGTTGTAGGAGGTGTACGTCTGCTGAATTTGGGTGAAGGTGCATGGGCTGGAGGCTGTTGTGAGGTGGATGGCTGTTGGGTGGGTGTGTGCCTGCGTTTGTGTACTTTGGGAGGAGGGCTCACAGACACACTGGGAGAGGACACAGGGGATGTGTGAATGGTAGTGGCTGAGAATGTAGTGCATGCAGGTATGAGTGGAGACGAGACAGGGAGGGAGGAGGAGGACGTGGAGGAGGGGGACACAGTGGAGGCAGTGGATGTTGCTGTGTCTGCATAGGGATGGTTCTTGTGGGATGTGTGGTGCTTATGTTTTCCTGAGCCACTTTTGTGTGTTGATGTGTGTGCATGCTGGTCTGATGGTGTGCTTGGGATAGGCTGAGATACAGGGGATTGGGTCTGGGTCGTGGAAGATGGAGGGGGTAGGCTGGATACAGGGACAATGGCTGCCATCAGTGCTGAGGCCAGAGCCTGAAATGCTCTCTGTTGGGCCGCCTACCCAGAATGAATGCCCTCCAGGTATGCATTTGTTTGTTGCAAATGCCTCTCAACACCCTGGATGGCATTCAAAATGGTAGCTTGCCCAACAGTGAGGGATCTCAGGAGGTCAATAGCCTCCTCACTGAGGGCAGCAGGGCTGACTAGGGCAGGGCCTGAGGTGCCTGGGGCGAAGGAGATGCCCACACTCCTGGGTGAGCGGGCACAGGAACACACGCTGAGGGGCTGCTGGGAGGGCGGTGCTGGTAGGGGGGGGTGGCAGCCGTACCTGTTGATGTGGTGGGCACAGAGGTGCCCGCCACCGCAAGGGAGCTCCCATCAGAGGAGGAGTCCCTGTCACTGGTGTATGCTCCTGTCCCCGCCGTGAAGCTCCCCTCGCACTCCGTCCCACTGATGGCTTCAGACTCCGTTGCTTCACCCTCCAGGGCCAAGTTGGTTGCAGCTCCCTCCTGCTCAGGTGCTACTGCTCCTCCGCCTGATGATGCTATTGCACACAAGAACAGGGAGACAACAAAAAGGGGGGAAAGACAAAAGAAAAACATGTTCAGTGCAAGCAACACCACTACCGTTGGTGGACACAACACACAGGGAACAGCCCTCAGCACTACGCCATGCACTAACAGTTCCTAGAAAATTCACATGACCATGGGGTACGAGGCCTAAGCCCAATTGCTGCACACCTGGAAGTCACAGGAGCCTGACTAGGTGTAGATGGCTCTTACCAATAGTGGGGTTGGGGTGCCACATAGCCTGCCTCACAAGGGACCTTGCCTACCAAGTTCGCCCTGGCCTAGGGGAACACACTGCCCACCTCCCCCACCCAGACACCTCGTAATGCACGCAGAGCCAGCTGAATGAGAGTGTACTCACCCCCTTGTGGCTGCTGTGATGCCCTCAAGCGCCCATCCAACTCCGGATAGGCCACCGCCAGGATCCAGAACATCAAGGTGGTCATGGTGCGACGGGCACCCCTTCCACGTTGGGAGGCCATCCCCAGCTGGGCCTCTGCCATCTTCTTGCTCCAGCGGAGCAGGTCCTCCCATCTTTTACAGCAGTGGGTGCTCCGTCTGTGGTAGACCCCCAGGGTCCGGACGTCCTTGGCGATGGCACGCCAAATACCCTTCTTCTGTTGGGCGCTGACCTAGAGGAATGGTACAGGGGGTAAGGAAATTACTCATTCCGGTGCCTCCATCTGACAGGTGGTTCCCTATACTACTCACCGAAGAAGGTGTGCCAGATAATCATGGCCTGCTGTATGCTGCACAACCTGGCTTTGCAACGCCAGGTGCCTTTTCTGCAGGAGGATGGGCCAGATGGTGGTCTTGTGGCAGCTGTGGAGCCTGTGGACAGTGAAGAAGAGGAGGCAGAAGAAGAGGATATCGACAACTGAAACAACATCATCATGCAATACTTCTAGTGAGACACAGGTAAGATGTCACTGCTTCCCACATCTCATACTATTGTTGGAGCTAGCATAAGTCTGTCATTTTCACTCAGTGTATGGACACTGACTTGTCACTTTGACTTTCCATTTCACAGATCTGGGTCCCACTTTGTGCCCTCTGCTATGTTTACTCCTGGCCTACAGATGTGTTACATTGGTACGTGAACAAGTAAATTGACATTGCTATATTCCATAGATATTGCAATTACACATTTGTGAAAGCACAGACTGACTCCAGATTGTTTTGTGATTGAAGTGTGTTTATTCCTGTGCAACTACATGGAGGGGGTTGTAAAATGGGCTGGGGTGATGGTGGAGGTATGTCCATGGCAGAGTCCAGTCTATTTGTTTCACAGGTGCATTGTCCAAAGGGGCATAGGAAGTGGAGCAATGGCAGTTTAAGGTGGACCGGTGGGACAGAAGGGTGACACTCATGGGGGTCTTATTTCCTGGCAGGGGTCTTGGCTATGTTCTCTGTCTTGTTCCTGGATCTCAGGGACCGTTTGAGGGGTGGTTCTCCATCTGCAGGGGGTGGGGTGCTGGTGGCCTGTTGTTCCTGTGGCGGTGCCTCCTGTCCACTAGCGCCGGCGGAGGTTGAGGGCTGTTCATCGTCCAGGCTAGTGTCAGTGACCTGTTGGTGTGCCACTGTGTCCCTCCTGGTGTTGAGAAGGTCTGCCAGCACCCCTGCAATGGTGACCAGGGTGGTGTTGATGGACTTCAAGTCCTCCCTGATCCCCAGGTAGTGTTCCTCCTGCAGCCGCTGGGTCTCCTGAAACTTGGACAGTACCGTGCCCATGGTCTCCTGGGAATGGTGGTAAGCTCCCATGATGTTGGAGAGTGCCTTGTGGAGAGTGGGTTCCCTGGGCCTGTCCTCCCCCGTCGCACAGCAGTCTTCCCAGCTTCCCTGTTATCCTATGCCTCTGTCCCCTGAACCGTGTGTCCACTGCCACTGCCCCCAGGTCCCTGATCGTCCTGTGTTAGTGGGGTTGCCTGGGTTCCCTGTAGTGGTGGACACACTGCTGATTGACGTGTCCTGGGGACAGAGGGATGGGCCCACTGGGTGGGTGCTGTGGTGGTGTTTCCTGAGGGACGAGGTTCAGTGGTGGTTTTGTGACTGTGTCAGGGGAACCGACTGTCCCGAGGTCCCTGATGGGCCGGGCTGGTCATCTTGAGCCTGGCGTGCAGAGCTGCTGTCGTCACTGTGGGCCTCTACTGTGGGGGGACTGGATATGACTGGCACCTCATGTCCGGTGACGTTGGATAGGGGTCCTGTTGGGGTGTAAATGCATAGTTATTGTATCTGTGTGTGCCATTTTGTGCAATGGGTGAGTGACCCTCTACTCCTGTGCTTGCATTATTGGCTTGGTCCTTGTGTGATTGGTGATTTTGGGTCATGAGTGAGTCTCTCTATTGGACATGCTTTGGTGATGGGTGTCCATGCATTGGTGTTACATGCAGGGCTTGGTTTTGGGATGTGTGGGTTGTGTTAGTGGGGTATCTGTGGGTTGTTGGGGTGATGGGTGTGAGGGTAAGGGTGGCGGTATGTGATGGCATGCAGGTGGGGTGGGGGGTATAAAATAGTAAAGATATGTCTTACCAGAGTCCAGTCCTCCTGCTACTCCTGCGAGGCCCTCAGGTTGCATGATCGCCAAGACTTGCTCCTCCCATGTTGTTAGTTGTGGGGGAGGAGGTGGGGGTCCACCGTCAGTCCTCTGTACAGCAATCTGGTGTCTGGATACCATGGAACGTGCCTTCCCCCGTAGGTCATTCCACCTCTTCCTGATGTCATCCCGTGTTCTTGGATGCTGTCCCACTGCATCAACTCTGTCGACAATTCTGCGCCGTAGCTCCATCTACCTAGCAATGGATGTATGCTGCACCTGTGATCCGAATAGCTGTTGCTCTACCCGGACGATTTCCTCCACCATGACCCTGAGCTCCTCCTCAGAGAACCTGGGGTGTCTTTGAGGTGCCATGATGTGGTGTGGGTGATGTGTGAGGTGGTATCTGTTGTGATGTGTGAGGGGCTGTGTTGGTGTGTGTTGTTTGAGGTGTGTGGATGTTGTGTAAGTGATGGTGTTGTGTGTCTGTGGATGCTGGTGTTGTTTTAGGTAGTCTCTCTCTCTGGCCTTCTTTCAAAATTTTGGTTGTAAGGGTTTGTGGGTGATGTGGGTGTGTGCTTTATATTGGATTGTGTGTGTGGGTGTGATGTGTGTATGTGTATCAGGTGTGTGTATTTCGAATTGTCCAATGTGGTTGTGTTTTTTTAGTGTGTATGTATTTTGAGCGCGGCGGTGTGTACCGCCAATGGATTACTGCGGTTGAATGACCACCGCTTTGATTCGTGGGTCATGATACTGTGGGCGTATTCCTCTTGGCGTGACGGTGTGGGTTTTGGTATCGCCAGTTTATCACTGACCTTTGGTGTGGTGGACTTGTGTGGGTGTCTGTATTGTGGCGGATTCCGAGCTGTGGGTCGTAATACCTGCAGCGGAATTCCGCGGACGCATCGGTATGTTGGTGGTCTTCTGCACGGCGGAAAGCGGGATTTACCGCCAGGGTTGTAATGAGGGCCTATGTGTGGTAGTATAATTCACAGTACGTACTGTACCCCATGTGGCACAGTCATCCACTGAGGGAACCATCCCGAATGGCAAGCACATTGTGAGAATCCTATGTTTTTCCTGCGGTCCCATGCAGGGAAACACAGCTTCCAGCTGATTATTTTTTGCTGGGCTATCCAGAATGGGATTTTATCTTGTTCCGTGGGTATTTTGGCCATGATAAAATGTATTGTTTGGGGATTAATCCCAGTAGTAGCCAATTGATATCCAGTGGGTGCTGGTGGTGCTGGACGCACTGGTGTTGTCTTCAAAGTTTGCAATACAAACTGAACAAGCCTTCTATATAGTGTTACTAGCTCATTGTAAAGATTGCCCAGATCAGCTGCCAACATGTTTTGTACAACAAGGTGAGGTGTATATGTGACAGACATTGGCCACGTTGGTCCGCCATTACCTAAAGGACCTAATCTTACAGGTTGTATTATGTGTGGTAGGGCGCCATTAAACCAGTTCTGATTTTCTTAATGAGTAATCGGTATTTCAAGATACTTGTATGCTTAGAACCGCTGTGGTACGTTCACAATTCTGTATGTATGGAATGTATATGTTCTAGGGTCTTCCTCAGAAAAGGTGACCCAGGAAAAAAGTGTTTCTGTTTGGTAAGCTTCATGAGCTTCTACAATGAATGTAACATCCCCGCCCTCATCTGACAAGCCATGCCCTATCAGATGTAGTGTTAGTGCAAGTCTGACATTCTCGGTAATGTCTATGGTGTTAGCCATAATATGCAAATGGGTAAAGAGATGGAACACCAAGTGGGGAGAAATTATTTTTAAGAGTTCAAGCAACCTACAGCCTAGTTAGGTGCTCCCTGTTCAGCTGAGGAGGATCATCCCCAAGACCACAGACGTCTCTGTATAATGGTACTTAGGGTACCTGTTGTGTGTGAAACAGTGATACTCAGGGCATCTGTAAATTAGTGCCAACCCACCATCGTTGGTGGCACCATGTCGTAGTTGGACTCTTGCTCTAGGCAATACTGCTGGTTTGGGATGACAGCACTTTTGTTTGTAGGCGACTAGGCCAATCCTATAACAAGTCCCAACTGTCGGCCTAACCCTCCCGTCTCACACGTAGTACCTCACCAAAAACCCAAACAGTAAAAGGTGATTTGTGGTAGCCTTTACACATGGATTTGACAGTGCGACATCTCAGGGGAGTCGTGGTTAAATGGAGATGATCCTTTTCTCACATGACCAACAAGTCTCAGTCACACATAGGCAATGAAGGAGATGCAGTAAAGTTTTCAATATGTTTTATTAACAAGACTGCAATCTACTGCAAATTGCATGGGCTGCAATGATTAGAATAATGAACAATGCAAAAAACTGAATTGTAAAAACAAGAGTCGTGAATATAAAGACCCCCACCATCTTGCAATAACATGAGATGTGGAATAGGCCCTAATACCCTAACACGATGAACCTAATCTCTAACCTGAAGAGAGCTAGGTGTAATAAACCTAATCTGCCAGTAACATGTCCATGAAAAGAGCCCCTCAACCCTTGTTACTTCGGAATGAGGTCTCTAAATCAGACTCCGTGGGGACACCAAGGCTGGGTCTGCATCAACGCAACGTCTAGCATACATAGCGTTTATGGCATCTGGTAGGAATCCCTCTGATAACCTTGTCTGTGTGAGATGTAGTCATACAGATCTTGTAGGACCTATAACGCAGGCATATTCCCAAACAATAGATAAGAAGGCATGCTTGGGGCAGCAATTACGTAAAAAATTCCTTCCAAAAGTACAGTATGTTCCTGTCACACCTAAGTGGGAAAGAACATGATGTGAATTCCTACGTATATCACTTGTCTTTGACGCTGATAGTAATGCCTTTACAGAGATGCACTGATAACATGAAATCAAAACATCTTCCTAACTATAAACATAGTAGTCATCTTGGAAGAAATAATTAAATTAATTAATTGAATTTTGTAAGTTTGCGCCACTTTTGCGTCACAAAAATGACACAAATGCGGCGCTAAAAAAGTATAATTCAGGCCCTAAGTGGGTTAAAAGTCACTAGGTGACAGGGCAAGGGCCTGCAAGCCAGAAGGCTATGCTATCTTCTGATTCCCAACAAAACCAAATAGGATCCACTACACCCCCGGACATAGCAGGAGCTGGCCCTGTGGGGTGTGGCAGTCCCCAGGCCATCAAAGGTTCCTCGAGGGGGACGCGTGGCACCTCGTCAATGTCTGCATAGCCCCGGGGAGGTGGTGGTCCCCGGTGCTTGGGGGTCCCAAAGGGACTCCTTTTAAAAAATATTTGCCCCGGGGAGGTGATGATCCCGAGGGCAGTGGGTGAGGGGGGAGCAAATCAGTTACATTTCACCTCAGGGAGGTGGTGGTCCCTGCAGTAGCAGGAGGGGGCACACGGCCCCCCACATATTTAATCACAGCCCTGGGGAGGTGGTGTCCCCAGGGCAGCAGAGGGACACGTGGCTCCCTGCATATTATTACGGTAATGCCCCGAGGAGGCGGTGGTCCCCAGGGCAGCGGCGGGGGCATGCAGCACCCCCGCATATTTAATCAAAGCCCTGGGGAGGTGCTGGGCCCCAAGGCAGCGGGGGAAACACGCGGCCCCCATATATTATTACGATAACGCACTGGAGAGGTAGAGGCCCCCCGGGCAGCGAGGGGGGGGGGGTATGTGCCACCCCCAGCACATTTAATCAAAGCCCTGGGGAGGTGGTGGTCCCCAGGCTAGTGGGAGGGGGCCATGATCCCCCCGCATTTTTAAACAAATTCAACCAGGACCTGGCCCACCCGGGGGCTTTATAATACTAAAGAGTGGGAGCCCACGCTTCATTTCTTTTTTAATTTTATGGCAGACCTTTGGATCCACCGTGACTCTATTAGTAAAAAAAAAAAAATGCCCTGGGGGGGTCCCTGTGGGACCCCACCACCAGAGCTAAGGGATCAGAATGTTCGTACCCTGGCCCCTTTTCTTTACTGATGGCAGAAAACACTTCAACTGCTCCTGTTGTTGAAGTGTTATCAGCCAATCGGATCAGAGCATGACATCTGGAAGGGTCGCGAATCCTTCAGGTCCCTTTATATACAAATGTGGATTTTCTTTAATTTCTTTAAAACTACTGAACAGAATTACATCAAAACAAAAAAACGTTTTCCCCATTCATTTTTTTCCATAGGGATTTTGAACAGTGATAGCACTGAAATTACTGGACGGAATTACACCAAATTTGGCAGAAGAGTAGGCACTGGTCCAGACAGAAATCCTTTTTTGTTTTGGTGTAAATTCGTTCAGTAGCTTTTGAGAAATTAAGACGAAAATACATTTGTATTTCTAGGGATGCAAAGGATTTGTGACCCCACCTGATCTCGTGCAGAGATCTGATTGGCTACCAACACTTCAACAAGGAAGTGTTGGCAGCCATCTTGGGACTCCGTAGCCGAGTCCCAGAAAAAAATGCAAAAGAACGAAATCTAGCCAGGGTACAGACTCCCTGACCCCCTAGCTCTGGTGGTGGGGTCCAAGAATGTTTAAATTTTCATACGGATATGCGGCTCATTCGCCGAAAGTTTTTAAAAAACAGAAGCGCATGCTCCCACGCTTCAGTATATTATGCCCCCGGTTGGGCCAAGTCCCAGGGGAAATCTTTTTTTGAGCACAGGGGGCCTTCTGGCCCCCCACAGCCCTGGGAACCACCACATCCCTGGGGTAAAATGGAAATTATGTGTGGGGGGTCCGTATGGCCCCGCGCCTCAGGGATCACCACCTCCCTGGTGGGGGAATTGTTTATTGGCATGGGTGAGGCCTGTAGGCCTCCCTCTCAGCCCTGGGGACTTACACCTCCCTGGTGGTGCTTCAATTACTTAATAGGCAGGGGGCCATCTGCCTCCCGCTGTCCCAGATATCAACACCATCAAATGAATGGGAGGGGGGACCCAGCCCCTCCCTCCACCCAAGGGACCACCACCTCCTCAGGACTTCAGTAGCATTTAGTGTGGGGCGCGTGCCTCCCCTTCTTCCCCAGGGAGCACCACCTCTGCAGGGTATAGGTAAAAGAATCCCCCCTGCGGCCAACCCCCCCTAACCACCCAACTCTGAGAGAGAGAGAAACAGAGAGTAATTGGGAGATTCAGAGAGAGCTAGCAATTTAGGCTTTGATGATTAATATATGTAGAGTGAGATATTTTAGGACAAATTAAAAAGAAAAGTGTATTTATCATATAAAATTAGTGGGCTCTCCTTTCATCATGAACCTTTGACTTTTGAAGTTTAAAATAAATGAAAGAAACTAAAAGACCACAGGCACACCTGGAGTAGAATCCTCAACTTTAAGTGTGAGGGCCGGTGACCTTATCCATTACACCAGAGATGAGTCCTTACCATGCTGTTTCCAGACATACCTATGAAATTCAACCCACGCATGTGATAGGAAAGAAACTCAAATGTTCCAGCACTAGGAAAGTTTAACAGTCAAAACACTAGTGAATAAACAAACACTGTGCCAAGTGATACTAGGATTTAAACCTGCAGCCTACTGAGTGTCAACACAAGACCTTGACCATTAGGCCAGACTTGACTCTGTTCCGCTCTGTATCCAAATGTAACTATGACATTTGTACCAAACATCTTGCTAGTTTGACGCTTTGAAGTCATTGCATGGAGGGACCACTACAATGACAATATCTCTCCTTAGAGAGATACAGGGCCGTATTTATACTCTGGTTGCGCCGAATTTGCGTCGTTTTTTTCGACGCAAATTCGACGCTAAACTAACGCCAACTAACGCCATATTTATACTATGGCGTTAGACGCTTCGGGCGCCAAAGTGCCTGGAGTGTGCGTCATTTTTTAGCGTGAACCCCTTCCTTGCGTTAATGATATGCAAGGGAGGCGTTCCCGTCTTTAAAAATGACTCCCAGGCCTTTACGTGGTATTTATACTCCCGGGCAAAAATGACGCCCGGGAGTGGGCGTGGCCAAAAACGGCGCATTTGCGCCGCTTTTTAACGCCTGGGTCAGGCATGGCGTTAAGGGACAAGTGGGCTCAAAATGAGCCCAGAGTGCCCTCCCCTGCCCCAGGGACCCCCCCTGCCACCCTTGGCCACCCCAGGAGGACACCCAAGGACGGAGGGACCCATCCCATGGACATTAAGGTAAGTTCAGGTAAGTATTTTATTTTTTATTTTTTGTGGCATAGGGGGGCCTGATTTGTGCCCCCCTACATGCCACTATGCCCAATGACCATGCCCAGGGGACAGAAGTCCCCTGGGCATGGCCATTGGGCAAGGGGGCATGACTCCTATCTTTACAATGATAGGAGTCATGTTGATGGGGGATGGGCGTCGGAAAAAAATGGCGCAAGTCGGGTTACGACGATTTTTTCGACGTAACCTGACTTGCCCCATTTTAAGACGCCCATACGCCATTTTCCCCCCTACGCCGGCGCTGTCTGGTGTACGTGGCTTTTTTCCACGCAAACCAGGCAGCGCCGGTCTGCTTGCGCCGGCTAACGCCATTCCATAAATACGGCGCCCGCATGGCGCTTCAGAATGGCGTTAGACGGCGCAAAATTTTTTGACGCTAAACTGCGTTAGCGCAGTTTAGCGTCAAAAAGTATAAATATGGGCCACAGAGTGATAGGATTGTGGGGGAAGCCTCAAGACCCCCTGGTCCTAGCTGGCTCCCCATATACTGTGGAAGACAGCATTGCTCCCACAAGCAGGGAGCTGCTTTAAGTAGCAGCTCCCTGCTTGAGGGAGCAATGTTTTCATCAGTTTCCCTGCACACATTTTGCGTGCAGGGAAACAGATGAAAACTTCAGTTTCTGCAAGTGAGAGCAGTTTGACAGCTCTCACTTGCAGAAAGTGAAGTGCTCACTCTGACGTGGTGGGGCTGGGGCAGGTGGGTCCCCACATCCATTTAGTGTCAAGCCCCGGGGAGGAGGCGGTCCCCAGGGCTGCTGGGGTGTGGGGACCAGGTGGCCCCCTGCACTTCATTTATAGTTGCCTCAGGGAATTGGCAGCCCCTGGGGCTCTTGGGGGCCATAGGGCCTCCCCCACATTAAAGCAGAAGTTTGCCCCAGGGAGGAGGCAGTCTTCGGGGCTATAGAAGCCCTAGGAGAAGGGCCCCATGTGTCCCCTTCTTTCTAATGCCCCCAGGACCTATCCCCACCTAGAGTCTTCATGAAAAAGGCTGGAAACTGTCCATTTGTTTTTCTGATGTTCAAAAAAATGCTTTTAAGCCCTGGTGGGGTCCCTCTGGACACCCAGCACTAAAGCCATGCGGCCAAGGTGACTCTACCCTGGCCCCTTTTCTTTCCTTTTCCTTTTTTTTCCTGGGACTCGGCTTCAGAGTCCCAAGATGGCTGCCAACTTTTCCTCATTGAAGTGCTGGGAGCCAATCAGATATCAGCACAGGGCCAGTCGGATCCACTGAGTATCCCAATGCCCAGATAGCTATATTGTTTAAACTCTAATAAATCCAAAACGACTGAACGGATTTACACCAAATCACAAAAGGCCTGCTTTCAGGACCAAAATCTAGCTTTCTGCCCAACCTGGTGGAATTCTAATCATCAGTTCAGGCTCTAGTCATGTTCACAATTTTGAAAAATCCAAATTACATAGAATGAGGAAAAAGCGTTTTGGGACTCCCCCTTTTTCTCAGCCCCCTCTTGACAGATCACACCAAAACCTTCTAGAAAGCAGGTGAACTTACCAAAGTATAAGTTTTGAAAATTTTGCGAAGATTCATCAAACGGTGTCAAAGTATACATATATATGTAAAAGGAAAAGGTTATTTTCAGGGTTCAAGGTGGGTGTGGGGTTTTGTGTGGGAAGAGTGTTTTTAGGGTGGGTAAGGGTTTTTGGATGGTAAGGGAATTTTTAGGTTTTAGGGTGTGTATGGGTTTTTGAATGGTAAATCTAATTTTAGGTATTAGGGTAGGTATGAGTTTTTAAATGGTAAGTTTCTTTTTAGGGTTTAGGGTGGGTATGGGTGTTTGGGGGGTAAGTGTTTTTAGGGTTTAGGCTATGTAAGTGTTTCTGGGTGGTAAGTGTTTTTTTAGGGTTTAGGGTGGGCATGGGATTTTGGGTTGTAAGTAATTTCCTGGAGTTTAGAGTGGGTATGGGTTTTTGGGTGGTAAGGGTATTTTATGTTTTAGGGTGGGTTTCGGTTTTGGGTGGTAAGGGTATTTTTAAGATTTAGGGTAGCTATGGGTTTGTGGGTGGTGTTGTTTTAGGGTTTAGGCAGGGTATGCGTTTTTGGGTGGTAAGTGTTTTTTAGGGTTTAGGGTAGCTATGGGTTTTTGGGTGGTAAGGAATTTTTAGGGTTTAAGTTGGGTATGGGTTTTTGGGTGGTAAGTGTTTTTTAGGGTTTAGGTTAGGTATGGGGTTTGGGGTGGTAAGTGTTTTTTAGGGTTTAGGTTAGGTATGGGTTTTGGGGTGGTAAGGTACTTTTAGATTTTAGGGTGAGTACGGGTTTTTGGATGGTAAAGGTATTTTTATATTTACGGTGGGTATGTGTTTTTGGGTGGGAAGTATTTTAGGGTTTAGGGTGCGTATGGGTTTTTTGGTGGTAAGGTGTTTTTAGGGTTTAGGCAGGGTATGGGTTTTTGGGTGGTAAGGAATTTTTAGGGTTTAAGTTGGGTATGGGTTTTTGGGTGGTAAGGGTACTTTTCGATTTTAGGGTGAGTATGGGTTTTTGGGTGGTAAGGGTACTTTTCGATTTTAGAGTGAGTATGGGTTTTTGGATGGTAAAGGTATTTTTAGGGTGGGTATGGGTTATTTGGTGGTAAGTGTTTTTTTAGGGTTTAGGGTGGGTATGGGTTTTTTGGGTGGTAAGTTGTTTTTAGGGTTTAGGGTGGGTATGGGTTATTGGGTGGTGTTTTTTTAGGGTTTAGCATGGGTATGGGTTATTGGGTGGTAAGGGTTTTTTAGGGATTAGGGTGGGTATGGGTGTTTGTGTGGGAAGTGTTTTTTGGGGTCTAAGGTGATTTATATATAAATATATATCTGCTAAAATATATATATGTATATATAAAATTATATCTATTTACATTTCTAAACATACATTTTTATTTATGTATCTGTGTAGAAATATATATTTAAGATATATATATAAATATATATTTAAGATATATATAATATATATATATATATATACACTATACTTAACACTTAAAGTTTTACCACCCATATGCTTTTAGCGAACATATTTCTACACTGAAATTTTTGTTGTGAAAGCATGCGTGGTAAAGGCATATTCATGGTGAAAATTATTGTTATTAAGGAACACGTGGTAGTGTCATGGCTGTTGTAATGACCGCAGAGTAAGTGCATGCGTGGTAATGGCATGCGTGGTTCCGTCATACAACCCAGTTGCAACAATGTCTGTGACCCTTGTTTGCCCCCTTTTAATATGAGCATTGTGCACTGTGGGTATATTTCAAATATTGCTTAGCCTCCTATTGGCCTGCCATTTTACGCCACTTTGTTGCCTTTGGCACCATGTACCAGCTTGCACCCCCTCTCCTGTACCTGAAGGGGCGGGGTGCCACTTCCACACCCCATTGTCCTTCGTCCCCTCAGGACAATGCTTCCAGGTCTTCGGCAGCGCTTATTGCATCAGCCCCTGATGCCCCCTCCATGTGTGGGCCTCTGCCACGGTTGCAGCACTCTTTGGTGGGCGACATGCTCCGGAGCCATGCCACAAAACACAGGTGAGTGAATCGCCCATACTGTAGTACAGTGCCATATATTGTGGGTCTATACGGCTCAAGAGACACTAAACGATAATCTGCCTTGGGCCTTGTTCCCCCTACACGATAACCTCAGCCCTGACAGCTTGCAGCAGTGGTTCTTCTGAACAACTGTTTGGCCATACTACAGGCATGGTTGTTGCTTGTTGCACACTACAGTTTCACTCCCAGATATGAACTTAGCTGCACTGTATAGATTTAGGCATACTGAACACAAGCCCCCTCTCATTGGATGCAGTCTGATGGCAATTAACTCATTTAATTGAAACTGGGAAGATGTTAGTGCTGCACCACCGTTGGCAGCCATAAATACCCCACAGAAGGCTCACACTCTTCTGAGTGGCACCCTGGGCAAAACAGATCACAAACAGTATTGGCTGCACTCTGACAAGAAGCAGATTGCTTCCCAGGTTGAGAACCATCCAACACTTCGATTAGAAGCATTAGACAGCAACGTCACAGAGTTGCACCATGAGATGAAGGCCAATCTCCACTCAAGATAGACATCCTGACACGCAGAATGGATAGCTTCCAAGAGCGAGGTGACAAGCAAGATGCAAGCACCACCCAGGCAGAGCCTTGCATTTCCGAAGTGCAAGATGTTCAGCAGCAGTGATACAACACTCTTGCTTGACTAACACGTAAATTCCAGGAGGTACGAGCCAAGAAAAAGGATCTGGAGGGCCAATACCACCACAATAATGGTCGTATTTTGGGGGGTTGCAGACTCAACAACAATTGATAACTTACTTAGAACAATTTTTTGAACAGTTCCTGGACTCCTTGTTTGGCATCAAGGGCCAGATGTAGCAAAAATAAAAATTGCGACTCGCATTTTGCGAGTTGATGCGACTCGCAAAATGCGAGTCGCAAATTGGAATGCCAGAAAAAAAAGCGATCCGATTTTGCGACTCGCAGCCGGACTCGCAACGCTGTGTGCGAGTCCGCAGTTTGCGAGGTCGCTGTTTGCGAGTGTGCAAAAAACGAACTCGCAATTAGCGAGTGGGTGTCGCAAATTGCGAATACCTTCAAAATTGCTTGCAGATGCAGCAGAACACTCCAGAAAGCATACCAGAACACCCTGGAAACACTTCCTGGCACATGATGATGACATCACAGCCAGGAAGTTAACAAATACACCTGGGAGGAGGGCTCAACAGTGAGCAGTGTCTCTGCCACTCACAGTAGGGTGCTGAGGAGTGGTAGGCACAGCACCATAGACGCAGCAGGGACCAGCCAGGCTGGCAGGAGGGGCAGGAGATCATAGATAACAGCCAGGACAGATTAATGTGGCACATGGCGTTAATGTGCCACATGACTGGTTGGCATTTTCCTGCCCATGGACAATTTCAACTTGTATATAGTTTCTTCATGACATTAATAAAACAGTTATTTTTGTTCCACTTAACAAATGGTTAATAGGTGAGTATGGTGGGAGTTGACACGTACCGTCCAAAATATTGCGTTGCAATGTGGTCCCGTCTCAGTCTGCCTTGATTAGCTAGACTCCTATCCCCATGATGGCGATGTGGTTGTTCTTGCTCTTCATCATCAGGACCTTGGTCTGCAGGGGTGAGAGGTAGCCCACGTCGGGTGGCTATGTTGTGGAGGATGGCGCATGCGACCACAATTTTGAAAGCGGTAATGGGGGTGTATTGGAGGGCGCCTCCACTGCAGTGGAGGCATCTGAATCTTGCCTTCAGCAGTCCGAAGGTGCGCTCAATCAGGTTCCTGGTCCTCTTATGCGCACTGTTGTATTGCCTCTCTGATTCAGTTCTGGGTGTTAAAAACGGAGTCATGATCCAAGGCCTGAGAGCATATGCACTGTCACCTGTTGGGCACAAAAGTACACGGTTAGGAAGTCCAGATTGTCGTGCACAGTGACCTGTGTGTATGTCTGCAAGTGTCTGTGGCTCTACCTAGGAGGTAACCGTCTCCAAATTCCCCACGTTCCAGGCGTTGATGTATCCCACTATGCCTAAAAATTTATGAGTCATGGGTACTGCCAGGAAACTTAGCTACAATGTCCGTGATGACATAATGGGCATCACAAACAACCTGTATGTTGAGTGAGTGGGTACACTTCCTGTTGCGGAAAATGTGTTCCAGATTAGCAGGGGGGCATATTTGAATGTGTGTCCCATCTACACACCCTATGACATGAGGAATGTGGACAATGCGGTAAAAGTCCAGCTTGGTGCTGTTAATTTCTGCCTCATTCCTTGGTAAGTATATGAAGTGAGACATGTGCGTGACTAAGGCATCTAGGAATGCCCTGAGGAACCTTGACACTGCACTTTGGGATACCCCACCTGCCACGGCAATGACCCCCTGATAGCTCCCTGAGGCCAAGAGGTGCAGTGCGCATAGCACTTGCACATGCGTAGGGAGGGCGCAACCACGCAGAGTCTTGTGTTCTAGCTGTGGTTTCAGTAAATCTATTAATTCTAGTATGGCTGCGCTGCTAAGGCGGTATTTGTCATAGATCTCCTCTTCAGTTTGCTGAAAAAGAGTCTGCCTGGTTCTATATATCTTCTCCTGTCTGTGGCCCCTCCTCCTCCTCTGCTGGGCTGCGTAGACTCTCCTCCTCACTGCTATCAGGTATATCTCCGCCACCTTGAGTAACCCAGATGGCTTCTGGGTCCCCTTTTATACTTTGGTAATGGTTACCACCTGCTCTGAGTTAGTGGTAAATGGGACGTGCAAACTGGGCTTTTTGCGACTAGTCGCAATTTGCGAGTTGCAATTGCATAAGGTTTGCGACTCGCAAATTGCGACTTGCAATTTGCGGGTCGCAAAATGGGGTCGCAACGGATGCGACTCGCAAACGGGTCCCATCGCTTTTTGCGAGTCAGAAATGGGCTTTTTGCATCCCATTTCCGATTTTGCACTGTCGCAAATTGCGAATCGGCCCGTTTGCGAGTCGCAAACGTTTGCTACATCTGGCCCCAAATCCTTTCCAGATGTTTTCTTCATGGAGCGTTCCCAGTGGTGCCTTGCCCCAAAACTCAGCCAAGTCATAATGCAAGGCCCATTATAGTGAGACTCCTAAGGTTCAGGGACGGGGATCAAATCTTTCAGCTCAATGAAGTTACACTGGATCTTCCTTACGATGGCTCACCCATCGCATTTTACCCAACTTCTCTCCCATGGTACCTAGGACATCCTTAATGGATTTAAAGAAAATCTTAGCTGCAAAGGCTGTAAGGAACTGACCTCCCTTTCCAGCTCATTTGCAAAATGAACATAATGATAAAACACACTTTTTCACCCAATCTGATGCTGTATTGAACATTATTAACCTCCATCTTCAGCACATGAATGTTGATAGGCCAGCTGATGGGAGCCCAGCCTCTTTCTAGGGGGGAGGGGGGCGCACACACAGTGACTCTACTCTCAGTGATAGCAATTAATTACAGAGCTGTTAGTTATGTACTTGCATAATACCCCATAATATCCGCTGATGTGAGGTCGGCCCCTGGCCTGCTCTGTGTTGTCAGGGTATTACTCATTTCTTACAGGAGCAGTGGGGTCTGCTTGGGCCTCTACTTTTCGCTTCACACAAGCATTGCTAATTCTTTATTCTTTTTTGCGAAAAAGAATGCACTTATTATGTTACTGTGATTGTTGCATGCCCCATTAGTCAAATACCACACAACACAAATTAATTGCCATTAGGTAACTCATGGCGACTCACTGCCTTGCATAGGAATATTTATGTTTGAGATGCTGTTATGGGTAAAAAGAAAAACCCTGGCCTACTTGTGCTCAGTGGCGTAACGAAACTAGAGCTCCCCCCTCCCCTGCACTGTGCAAGGAGGGGGGCCTCTCCCTGGACTCACCGCAGGCGGTGCAGGGGCCTTTGTTACACCACTGCTTGTGCTCCACGGAGAACACCCACCTGCGTGGATCACACATAATGCATTAATGGTTAATGCTGCAGAGTTTTTTTTCCCTCTTTTGCTATCTGAATTTGGGTGTTTGTGGACATTTGCTGTTGGCACGGATGGTGACCGGGTGACTTGCTTACAAGGGCTGTTTAGATTGCTTTTCTGATCATAGCTCCAACACCAAGGGATTGCTTTTCAGGTCACAGTCAGGCACACAATGATAAAACAATCGGGGTGTAGAACCATACCATACATATTGAGATCATTAGCTAGAACATAAGAAGACAGTAATCCATGTAAAGCTAGACAGGTATTAGTCTGTCTTGTTGGGCATAATATCGAAATGGCTTTGCTACAGGAGACACACATCACCTATGAGCTGCTCCACATTCGCATGTACATGGGGTCCTCATCGATATTTCGTTTCATATGTCGCATGTTCCCACATGTTAAGAATCCCCTAGGATTTGTGATCAAGGAATGTAGAGCAGACGTTGGAGGACGTTCTTTCTCTTTTCTGGGCCTAGTTGGTTGGAACAATCTACCTTTGAATGTGCAACAGATAAATGATGATTCATTATTTAAGAAAAAACTCAAGACTTGACTCTTCTCAAAGTAGCTGTCATCTCTCTTTTCTCTGACTATATCGTGTAGCGCCAGGATTCTTTTTTTGAGTAGCTGTGCACTTTAGAAATGTCTTCATATTAACATTAACATACACAAGCAGCAGATAAGTGATAGTTGCTTTAGTGGTCCATTCAATGCTTGTATTGCTAGTAAACATCTATGGGCCTAATATAGATGTCCCAACCTTTTTCAATAATGTCATTCTTAAATGGGCAAATATTGCGACTGGTCTATGCTGTGTCAAGGGGACTTTATCTGGCAGTGTACTCTCATGCAGACA
This sequence comes from Pleurodeles waltl, assembly GCF_031143425.1. Classification (NCBI taxonomy): domain Eukaryota; kingdom Metazoa; phylum Chordata; class Amphibia; order Caudata; family Salamandridae; genus Pleurodeles; species Pleurodeles waltl. The sequence goes on along the minus strand of NC_090442.1, from coordinate 738,393,954 downwards.
AGATGTCAGGTGCCTATGAACAACCCACGAAGGCGAGCATGGCACTGCAACATATTATGTGACTATATGGCCTGGTTGATGCATGAAAGGTCCTTCACCCAACCAAAGCATTGCACACGTTCTACTCCTCCAAGCACAACATGTCTCCCCATGTTGATATGTGGCTAATTTCTCATGCTGTGATGGTGGGCTCTATGAGGTTAGCTTTTAACCGAGAATACTGTCAGACCACTTACCAGTCTCCATTAATGTGGAGGATCCCCTCTCAGTCTTTGTAATTTAGGAACTGGCTTCTAAAGGGCACCAAATTACACAACTCAGGGGCTTATTTACAAGCCCCTTGTGCCGCCGGGTGTGAGCTCCCGCGGCCCGAGGGGCTTCTAAATAAGCCCCTCAGTGCTCTGCTCTGAAGTGAAAACCGCTCGAATAGAATACATTATTCTGAATTAACACTCTACGTAGGAGGTCTGGACCCCGTAGGAGGCCTTTAGCGTTTATAGACGTGGGGTCTGTATTTCTAAAGCAGCAGCTATTCTTTGGTCCCTGTGTAGCACCCGGGATCACTTATAAACAAAACTCAACAAATTAGAAGTCGAGTATGCTAGCACAAAAATGAAAAATACATCTCTTAAGCTCCAGGAAATGTTAATAAACTTCTGGGAGGAACCCCAGATCTTAAGATTCTCTGTGTGAGGAAGCATGCACAAAGGCGTTCATTTGGGGAGGAAGACTGACCTTAGAAGACCTCTAAATCCTCTATAGTTAACACTCAAGTCCCCTGTATAAAAACAAGCAGTCATACCCTGTCCTGTTGGCTATTATAGACACATTTGCACAATACTACAGACAATTAAACACAGCCAAGGCCCAATAAGCACCGAATGAAATTGCAGTGTATCTAGTTAACGTGGCTCTGGGATGGATACAGGGTGGGGTGAGAGAGCTACTTAACACCACTGACACTAGCAGTCATGAAAAATGCAATGAAGGCGCTAGTCAGCGGTAAGACTTCTGAGTGGAATGGCCTCCCTACTGAATTCTATAAAGAATTCATAAACGAATTGGCTCCCAAATTTCTTGATGGCTACAACACAGCTATTGCCATAGGCCATCTTCTCTCCACAATGCTGAAACTACAATCGCTGCATTGCTAATTTCAGGTAGGAACTCAATCTAATGCCCTTTTTACAGGCCACTGTCTCTTCTATTCTTCTAAAGACAGATAATAATACATTTGCAAGAATTCTGGTTCCTCAGCATTTGCATTTCCTGTACTAGCAGGCCCATCTGGGTTTTTACCTCAAAGATCTACTGCTTTTACCCTTCACACTTTGATGGCCCGCTCTATCAGGCAGACCCACAATTACCGTCTGCCGTTGTACTATTAGATACTGAAAAGGTGTTTGATGCCTTAGAGTGGCCATTTATGTGTGAGGTTCTTTGTCACAAAGGGCCTGGAATGGCTTTCTTTGTCTGAAGATGAACACCTTACTCTACACAAACCTGCATGCAGGATAAAATTAATAGGAGATATTCAGTCTGAGCAGATACCAATAGGTAGAGGCATGAGACAGGAATGCCCCTGTCATCCTTAATCTTTGCATTAGTGATCCAGCCTCAAACTAATTTCTCCGGTACTCTCACTCCCACCTTCGGTTACATGCCGGTCACACGTCACTGATACCATCTCTTTATGTGGACAATGTGATTCTTTATGTCCAACAAGTGATGAAAACTTCCACTTAGATAATGAAGACTCTCTTGGGAAAGGTTAGTCTCATCCTCTTACATTTGGGTGGGGAGGAGTAGGAAAGTGCTACTATTGGCATGGTTACTACCCCACACTTTGTGCCTAATGTTGATGCCAACTTTGATTGAAAGTTGAAAGTGTGCTGGGAGCCTGCTAACCACACCCCAGCACCAGTGTTCTTTCCCAAAATCTGTACCTTTGTTTCCAAAATTGGCACACCCCTGGTACACAGTTAAGTCCCTTGGTACCAAGGGCCCTGTGGCCAGGGGAGGTCCCCAAAGGCTGCAGCCTGTATTGTGCCACCCTAGGGGCCCCCTCACCAAGCACATGTACACTGCCTTTGCAGCTTGTGTGTGCTGGTGGGGCGAAAAAGGCAAACTCGACATGGCACCCCTCTGAGGGTGCCATGCTTACAAACCATTGCCTGTGGCATAGGTAAGACACACCTCTTGCAGGCCTTACAGCCATAAGGCAGGGTGCATTATACCATAGGTGAGGGCGTAGCTGCATGAGCAATATGCCCCTATAGTGTCTAAGTCCATTCTTCGACATTGTAAGTGCAGTGTAGACAATAATAAGTATATGGTCTGGGAGTTTGTCATTACGAACTCCACAGCACCATAAAGGCTTCACTGAATACTGGGAAGTTTGATATCAAAGTTCTCAGCACAATAAACCTCCGCTGATGCCAGTGTGGGATTTATTGAAAAAAGCACACAGAGGGCATCTTAGAGATGACCTCTGTATGTTAGCCAAACTGCTAGTGTAGGACTGACCGGTCTGTGTCAGCCTGCCACTTTCAGACAAGTTTCTGACCACATTTGTGCACTTGGTGGTCAGAAACAAAGCCTGTCCTGAGTGGAGGTGCTTCACACCTCCCCACTGCAGGAATAGTAACACTTGGCGGTGAGCCTCAAAGGTTCAAGCCTCTGGTTACAGGGCCCCAGGGCACTCTAACTAGTGGAGCTGCCCACCCCCTGGACAAAGCACCACTTTTGGCTGCAAGTCCGATGGGAACATTAGGGTAAACAGGGAGGAGTGACCACCCCAGCTAGAACCACCCCTAAGGTGGCCAGAGCTGAGGTGACCCCCTCCCTGCAGAATCCTCCATCTTAGTTTGGAGGACAGGGACCAATAGGATTACGTTTGTGCCCCCCTCCCCAAAGGGAGTGGGCACAAATAGGGTGTAGCCACCCTCAGGGACAGTAGCCATTGGCTACCACCCTCCAACCCCTAAAACGCCCCTAAATATAGGATTTAAGGGCTTCCCTGAACACAGCTCACCAGATTCTTGGTGACCAGACAAGAAGAAGAAGGACTGCATAGCTGAAACCCCCAGCAGAGAAGAAGGAAGATGACAACTGACTTGGCCTCAGCCCTACATGCCGGTCTCCTGCTTCAAAGAACCTGCAGAAGCCAATCGACACACCCATCGGGACCAGTGACCTCTGCCAAGCTACAGAGGACTGTCCTGCACCCCAAAGGACCACGGACTCCTGTGGACAGCAGCCCTATCCAAAGAAGAAACAACAACCAAGGACTCCAAACCCACTCTGAATGCATGAGTCCTGACCAGTCTGCACCTGACACTGCGTCCAGGTGACCCAACCAGCTAGAGAGGATCCCCAGCCGATTCTGAGCAAGTGCTCACCCCAGGTTGACCTCTCCACGACGATGGCTGCAGAGGGAATCCCGAAGACCCCCTGACCGCGAAAGCTCTGGGCGAAGATATCCGATGCCTAAAGACACACTGCACCTGCAGCCCCCAGGCCTTGGAGAACCCGACCTCCAGGCAGCCCTCCTCCCTGTCCAGCCTGTGATTTGCCTGAGACGACCTCCTGGACCTCGCCTGCAGCCCCTGAGTGACCGCACCCCATGGGCCCCCTCTTAGAGAATCATTGGAGACCCGACACCTTGTTTGCACCCTGCACCCGGCTGCCACAGCGCCGATGAAGTTGTATGTTTGGTGCCTACTTGTGGACTCCCTAGTGCTCCTCTAAACCCTCCAGGTCTGCCCTCCGAAGACGCAGGTACTTACCCGCCTGTAGATCTGAAACCAAGTGCCCACAATCTCCATAAGAGCCTAAGTTAATTTTGTCTACTCTTTGACCTCTGCACCTGGCCGGCCCCGTGTTGCTGGTGGTCGGTGTTTGGGGTTAACTTGAACCCCAAGCTGTGGACTACCTAACCCCCAGAGACTGGAACTGTAAGTGTTGTACTTACCTGCAATTCAATGTAACTTTTCTTCCCCCCGGAACTGTTTCTGAAAATTGCAGATAATTGACAATATTTAAAAAACTGTATAACTTATCAATTTCAAACTGACTGCAATTGCTATATGTGTGAAATACAAAATAATTGAAGTCCTTAGCTACAACTTGAATCTTGTGGTTCTAAAAATAAAGAAAATATATTTCTGATATGTACCATTGGTCTGGAGTTGAGTCATTGAGTATGTGCTTTTTCTATTGCCTATGTGTGTACAACAAATGCTTTGCACTACCCTCTGAATAGCCTAAGTGCTCGACCACACTATCACGAAAGAGAGTATTAGTATTATCTACTTTAGCCTCTGGGAAACCCCTGAACTCTGTGCACACTATATCTCATTTTGATATAGTATGTACAGAGCCAGCTTCCTACATGCCTCCCTAATTATCTTACCAAAATTCTTGTACTTGTTTGTAAATATTCTTGTCTGTATTCTGATGGAATTCTTCTGACAATTATTCACATGGTTGATGTGGGCTAATGAACGACCACATACACATGGTCTGTTCTCATCAGACCCAAGAAAGATGGGCGACTCTGTGCCAGATCCCTATGTCTATTACTAGTGGCACAAGCACGCTATGTCAAATACTGGTGCAATGCTCATGCATGCACATCTACAAACATACTGTCACAATCCACCCCATCACTGGACCATATTTGCCAGAATCCATTACCTTTGGGCGATAATATTGAATTGGCAGCTATGACATGCATGTGTTGGTAAGAATTATCATGCTACTCCAAACTATGACTTGCCTTACTCTCCTTTGCTGCCAGCTATTCATATGCTGCTGCTTCTTTCAACGCAATACACTGCGGCTGAAAATTTTCCTGAAAGGTATTGAAGTGATGACGCTGGGCAACTTGTTCCTTAACAGCTTGTTTATAACCCTTCAGCACTACAAAGCAAAACATTACATTGAACTCATTTTATATTACCATTGTTTACATTCCCTATGAGAAGCACCTTTTCCCAACTCCTGCAACGAACATTTGCTCTTCACTAAGTATATCCAATGGATAGATACAGGTCAATCTGTATCTTCCTTATATTCTGAGATAACCATGCGTAGGTCACACCCCGTTGCAGGTGAGGCCAGACTGGGAAAGGGAGCACTCTTATTTATAAAACTTGGGCATATTGCTCTTCTCAGGTTAAACAAATACCTTTTAACTACAGACATAAATTGATACAAATTAAATTATTGCACTGCTACTTTAATACCCAGAAACGCATGGCCAAATTTACTCCAAATTATCAAATCACATGCAAGAAATGTGGTATGACAATTGTTGCTTTTTGCAGATGGCATGGTTATGCCCCAAAATACATGACCACTGGTCTAATGTGATTTCATCATTACAATCCGTGGTGGATATCCCTCTCATATTGGAACCAGTGTCAGCACTCCTTGGAGCCATTGCGAACATAAGGAAGCCGGTAGCACAGTTTGTTGAAATGGTCGTGAGGTTATTTTAGCATTTAAACGGGCACATTATTTTAGCTCGGGCCTGTGCCCTTTTCCCTAGTTACATTTTATTTTTATTCCTCTTATTAATTTTGCAAAGCTTCTTTTTAGTGTAGATTTTTTTTTTTTTTTATCAGTTGCCCTTCCACGCAGAATTTGTCATTCATTTCTTTGCATGACATTTTCATACTGTGCTCATCCCAAAACTGCATACTATAGTTTACCTTACAAAGAGTAAGATGTCTATCCTACACAGAAAAATATGTGTTGTCACATCTGGGCAGTTCTTAGAACATCAGATGTTTTATTACAAAACACCACACTGCTCCCACCACCTTAGAGAGGACATTCCAGACAGCCAGCCATCTTATGCTGCATGTTGTCATTGCAGTTTCTGTTGAAACTCTGCTTCTTCTCTTTATCCACATGAAAGGACTCCCAGCAAACCAATGGATCTCTTCTCTACTTATAGCATAGGTATTGGGATCGAGTTTCCTTCCATGAACTAGATGGGCAGGTTGGGGATAACACCACTATTGCTCTCCTGCAGAATCTTAGTAGTGCAGGGATGGATTTTAGAATCACTATTGTGACAATGTGGAGGGACTTTTCCTCTGTTTGACTTTTCTAGTCACCGCTCTTCTGGAGTTGTGTTTCATTATCCTAATAATCACAATGTATGCCTTTTTACAAAAAATGCAGTTGTTTCAATAAATGCATTGAACCAAATCATGTTTCTGTTTGTCTTTGCATGTGAGACGTATATAACTGAGAGAAAGGTGCAAGATCTGTCCCACCACGACTTCCATGAGGAGTCTTAGAGTTATGTGAACGGCTGCCACAAATCACCTTTACGTCTGGGCTCTGCTGAAGTGCTGCTAGCTAGCCGAAAGAGTTAGGCCGACAGCTGTCACATGGCGTTTGGATCAGACTCAGTCCCCCACGAATGATGGTGCTGCCACCCAAAGTCCAGTCGTCTCGTTCCTAAAACGAGAGTCCTACAACATTATTGTTGGCCAAAAGGTGAGAGGGAATGTCATGGACGTGCAGAACCACTCCCAAGTCGAGGTATTGGCTCCACATCATAACATATTGTAATGATCAGCTTGAAGTATATGCTGAAAGAATACATTCCAATTCGAATCCAAAAAACTTGTGGGACCATATCCGATTGTATCTGTTGGCAAAGAAGTCATAATGTTCTCATGCAATACTTTATGTATTACCTATCTGTATTATTTTTGCAAACTCGTACTGTAAACCTTGGCTAACTGGGCTAACTGGTACTTATAGATGTGCCTATACCTTATAACATAATACTTAAAACTGTTTCAGATTACTTACCTTAAGACTGCATTCTCTGTATACCTGGTGTTGTCATAGATTGTGATGTACTCTTTTGTTTTATAAACAAATGCATAACTATTTATCTAGCTCTGATTTATTTTTCTTTGTTGCAGATTCAATTTCTTCAACATCTCCAGGGATCTATATCATGTTATTTCCTTCTCCTGGCACCTCAAGTAATTGCTTCTTCTCAAAGATCATTTATATTTTCTGCATCAGTGAAAAAGAAGAACATGCTTGCTACAGAAGAGACTCTTAATAGTCTTGCTCCATGTGTGTAAGGAAATGCCTCCTTGGCATGGTTGCCCCCTGACTTTTTGCCTTTGCTGATGCTATGTTTACAATTGAAAGTGTGCTGAGGCCTGCTAACCAGGCCCCAGCACCAGTGTTCTTTCCCTAACCTGTACTTTTGTATCCACAATTGGCAGACCCTGGCATCCAGATAAGTCCCTTGTAACTGGTACTTCTAGTACCAAGGGCCCTGATGCCAAGGAAGGTCTCTAAGGGCTGCAGCATGTCTTATGCCACCCTGGAGACCTCTCACTCAGCACAGACACACTGCTTGCCAGCTTGTGTGTGCTAGTGAGGACAAAACGAGTAAGTCGACATGGCACTCCCCTCAGGGTGCCATGCCAGCCTCTCACTGCCTATGCAGTATAGGTAAGACACCCCTCTAGCAGGCCTTACAGCCCTAAGGCAGGGTGCACTATACCATAGGTGAGGGTACCAGTGCATGAGCATGGTACCCCTACAGTGTCTAAACAAAACCTTAGACATTGTAAGTGCAGGGTAGCCATAAGAGTATATGGTCTGGGAGTCTGTCAAACACGAACTCCACAGCACCATAATGGCTACACTGAAAACTGGGAAGTTTGGTATCAAACTTCTCAGCACAATAAATGCACACTGATGCCAGTGTACATTTTATTGTAAAATACACCACAGAGGGCACCTTAGAGGTGCCCCCTGAAACTTAACCGACTGTCTGTGTAGGCTGACTAGTTAGCAGCCTGCCACAAACCGAGACATGTTGCTGGCCCCATGGGGAGAGTGCCTTTGTCACTCTGAGGCCAGTAACAAAGCCTGCACTGGGTGGAGATGCTAACACCTCCCCCAGGCAGGAATTGTCACACCTGGCGGTGAGCCTCAAAGGCTCACCTCCTTTGTGCCAACCCAGCAGGACAATCCAGCTAGTGGAGTTGCCCGCCCCCTCCGGCCAGGCCCCACTTTTGGCGGCAAGGCCGGAGAAAATAATGAGAAAAACAAGGAGGAGTCACTGGCCAGTCAGGACAGCCCCTAAGGTGTCCTGAGCTGAAGTGACTCTAACTTTGAGAAATCCTCCATCTTGCAGATGGAGGATTCCCCCAATAGGGTTAGGATTGTGACCCCCTCCCCTTGGGAGGAGGCACAAAGAGGGTGTACCCACCCTCAGGGCTAGTAGCCATTGGCTACTAACCCCCCAGACCTAAACACGCCCTTAAATTTAGTATTTAAGGGCTACCCTGAACCCTAGAAAATTAGATTCCTGCAACTACAAGAAGAAGGACTGCCTAGCTGAAAACCCCTGCAGAGGAAGACCAGAAGACGACAACTGCCTTGGCTCCAGAAACTCACCGGCCTGTCTCCTGCCTTCCAAAGATCCTGCTCCAGCGACGCCTTCCAAAGGGACCAGCGACCTCGACATCCTCGGAGGACTGCCCCTGCTTCGAAAAGACAAGAAACTCCAGAGGACAGCGGACCTGCTCCAAGAAAAGCTGTAACTTTGTTGTCCAGCAGCTTTAAAGAACCCTGCAAGCTCCCCGCAAGAAGCGTGAGACGTGCAACACTGCACCCGGCGACCCCGACTCGGCTGGTGGCGATCCAACACCTCAGGAGGGACCCCAGGACTACTCTAAGACTGTGAGTACCAAAACCTGTCCCCCCTGAGCCCCCACAGCGCCGCCTGCAGAGGGAATCCCGAGGCTTCCCCTGACCGCGACTCTTTGAATCCTAAGTCCCGACACCTGGGAGAGACCCTGCACCCGCAGCCCCCAGGACCTGAAGGACCGGACTTTCACTGGAGGAGTGACCCCCAGGAGTCCCTCTCCCTTGATCAAGTGGAGGTTTCCCCGAGGAACCCCCCCCTTGCCTGCCTGCAGCGCTGAAGAGATCCCTAGATCTCCCATTGACTTCCATTACAAACCCGACGCTTGTTTCTACACTGCACCCGGCCGCCCCCGCGCTGCTGAGGGTGAAATTTCTGTGTGGGCTTGTGTCCCCCCCGGAGCCCTACAAAACCCCCCTGGTCTGCCCTCCGAAGACGCGGGTACTTACCTGCAAGCAGACCGGAACCGGGGCACCCCCTTCTCTCCATTCTAGCCTATGTGTTTTGGGCACCACTTTGAACTCTGCACCTGTCCGGCCCTGAGCTGCTGGTGTGGTGACTTTGGGGTTGCTCTGAACCCCCAACGGTGGGCTACCTTGGACCAAGAACTAAGCCCTGTAAGTGTCTTACTTACCTGGTTAACCTAACAAATACTTACCTCCCCTAGGAACTGTGAAAATTGCACTAAGTGTCCACTTTTAAAACAGCTATTTGTGAATAACTTGAAAAGTATACATGCAATTTTGATGATTTGAAGTTCCTAAAGTACTTACCTGCAATACCTTTCGAATGAGATATTACATGTAGAATTTGAACCTGTGGTTCTTAAAATAAACTAAGAAAAGATATTTTTCTATATAAAAACCTATTGGCTGGATTTGTCTCTGAGTGTGTGTACCTCATTTATTGTCTATGTGTATGTACAACAAATGCTTAACACTACTCTTTGGATAAGCCTACTGCTCGACCACACTACCACAAAATAGAGCATTAGTATTATCTCTTTTTGCCACTATCTTACCTCTAAGGGGAACCCTTGGACTCTGTGCATGCTATTCCTTACTTTGAAATAGCACATACAGAGCCAACTTCCTACAATGTGTATTGACGTTAGATTCTGGGTTTCTATTGGTTGAACTTCTTTCCAGGGCATCTTGGGAAGTGTAGTTCTTAATGATGCATAATAGAATGAGGAAAAAAGCAAAACATAATACTCATATCATTGTTCTTAATAAAATCAACATTTTCTGTCATGAAAGTTAGGAAACTCTAAATTCACAACTTGGGTGGGTAAGAAAGAGACTGCAGGTGGTCTACGGCACAAGAAAGCAGGTCTGTTCTTTTAGACCAAAGGCAGAACCAATGCACCCGTGAATCGTTTCATGGCCACTTAGAAAAGGAACCAGTCAACTCATTCCCTTCCAGTCGCCAGGTGATCCAAATCTTGTGGGAAATTTGGAGCCATCAAAATTATGTACAATACTCATTTTATGAATTTTAGGGAGTGATTAGGGAAGTTTGGAACTCGAAAGAAAATACAAGGAAACAGCTACCCCAACTGATTTGCAATGCATCGCTTTACAAGTCAAGTGCTTTATCCTTCAAAGATTGAAAGAGTTTGCAGTTTGTATGGATGAAAAGTCAAGCAAACCCAGGAAAAGAAAGAAATTATGACTAGTTTTTGTGAAAGTCACTCTCTCTCAGGCACACAACGCGTTATCATGTATCTATTTGTCTGCTTGATCTTAACATCAATAAATGGGGTGTTGGCATTCAATGACTAATGTTCAGAAAATGACAGGACGCACATCTGATGAGAAAGGACATTATTAACATGCAATTAAGGGGTAACTGGTTTTTAAGAGCTGTGGTGGACTATTTACTCTTTTGTGATATTCTTTAAAGAGGCATGTCTTCAGTACTTGCCTGAACAGTAAGTGTTTTGGGCAGTATTGATGTATATGGGGAAGTTGTTCTAAATCATTGATGTATAAATGGAGAAGGCATGTTGCCTTTTTTTGCGTTTCTCTGTCTTCATGGGTCCAGCAGGGTGAATGTGAAGTGGTGATATTTCTTGAGGCCTTTGACGAGGTATGGTGTGGTGTCTAGCTTGCCCAAAAAGGGGTGTTGGAGGTAGTGTGGGGCTGGAAGGCTGTGGTGCACAATATTGCCGCCATCCAGATACAACAGCATGAGGGCTTGGAAGGCCGTTTCGAAGTTACTTTCGGGGAGGTATGGGTTCACTTTCTTTAATAGAGAGAGCTGATCCCAAGCAGTCATAATGTTCTTGGTGATGTGTTCCCTGACGGCAAGGTCGGTATTATTTGTTTGAAAAATTTGCCATTCAAAGCCATTCAAATCCGTGCAGGTTCGTGCTGCTGCAGTGTCTTGAATGAACTCAACAATAGTTTAGTTGGAAAGCGAAGTGGGCTTGTCTCGTTCACACAAATCAAAGATTAATAAAAAGGGGCCTGGTACTGGGAGAATAGAGGTTCTTACCGGCCAGTAGCCCACACAGGTGTAGATGTGGCATTCTCCACCTAAGTTTGGTATTTTAATCTCCGATTCTCTCCCGAATCTACCAATTAGAGAAACTTCTTTTGTGGATGGCTTATTAGAATATGGAAATAAAAACCTTTATATTTATCTACATGGGTAGTCTCCCATTTGAACGTGCCCAGGGAATTGGGGTAACTGACATAAGGGGCTTCAGATACTATTTCAGGATTCTTCAAAGTGGTCCATGCTTTTTTCTCAACGTAAGGCCCATCAGACCAGTTTGGGTATGCAACACAAGCTCTAAAACCATATAATTTTAGGAGCTCTGTGACCCTTTTCAGGAGTCTGGGATAGACTCACTTCAGGCAAAAAGCTGCAAATGTCTGATCCTATTTCCAACTCCTGACAGTACCCAGGAGGCTCTACATGGTCTTCTACATTCCTTTGATAAATAGAGTGAATCAATGTCCCTCATTGATCTGGCTTCATGTGTGCAGCAAGTACACAAAATCACTTGGGCGACTCCTGGTACGTCTTACTATGTCCACCAGAAGAGCTGTGGTGCCAAGCAGTCATTGTTAAAGGCTCAAAAATGAATGGGCATGAAACACTACTCCTTTGACCTGTGGAATCATATTCCTCATAATTATAAAGGATAGTGCAGTCCTCCACCTTTTCCTGTGCCTAAGATACAAGCTAAGAAGTGATTTATAAGGTTTGCCTGTAGCCTATCTCTTTCAGTGACATGCTCATGGTCAACATTTACACATGCTTGCAGTGAGACATACCGAAAATAATTTACTTAGTGGTCACCAACCACATGCAGTATTTCATCAATAAACATGTCTGATGGGATTGTTGTGAATTTGTCATCACCCCTATAAATTTAAATATTGTAACCCAATAAGGAAACATCTAAGTTCGGTCTGACTGAGATGGACACCTTAGTAAATATTCTTTGGCTATCGTAGAATTATTTGGCTTCCTTGTCCAGATAAGGGGAAGACTACAATAGCAGACCTTAGATCAAATATAAGGGAATCAACAATGCAAATGGCTGCAGAGTGGGAAGAAAGGAGGCCCACAACTTGTTCATGAAGGCCTTCAATTTGAACTTGGTGTCAGCTTTACCTCGGTCACCGCCCACAGATCATTGTACTGAACAGGTGCAGCTATCCTTACTTAAACCTCCCACACAAATCAACTGCTTCTTTGGAGAATGTGAGTGAAGCACAACTTATCGTTATCATTGTATTTTCATAACGGCATGCAGCATGCGTAAACTGGTATGAGCATGGTCATTTACTTTCTCATCCAAGTGGTCCTTTCAATAAGTGCTCACATCATTACCTACGAGGCCAAGCTTCTCACCCTCCTACTTCTAGTAGTTGTAAAAGGGATTAAGGAGCAATCAGTTGGTAAACTCTGAACTGGCATGGTCATGAAGTAGTGCCTCATGAATGCTTTAAAGCACCCAGTAGTCGTTGATGGGGGAAAGGAGCAGGAGATGAAATTAGAGGGTGCCTGCATTGAAGCCAAGGTAAGGGCTGCGTAGTCCAAAATAGAACTAGGTAATCCAGATGTAAGTGGTCAGGTTGCAGCAGAAGAGAAATGGAAAACCATAGAAGCATAATTAAAAAGTGCATTTGTAATTTAAATGCAAATTCATCTGATGAATTCCCCAAGTAACCCAAGGCAAGCAGCAGTGCTCCTGTCCACCACTATTCTTAGGACAGAAGCTTCCAAAGGACGCAACACATCGGGTTACTCCATTGTAAAGGGCAGAAGGTGGTCTGGATCTCCTCCTGCCTGTGTCTAGTCATCAACCTTGAAAGGAACAAAGAGGTCCTCCATCCACATTCCCCTGGAGGGCAGACTAGGCAAATGAGGGGGAACAGATACAACACACAGGACACGTGGAAAGGGTGGATCATATTGTGGCACTTTCCGAAGCTGCAGATGCCAGTGACAGCACTCATTCCCGTACTAATGGCTTGGGGTCATAATGTTTGGTGCCAGGGCGTCTGATCATGTCCTGGGGTCCATTAGTGTGCTGGAGGCGTTCACAATACTGTAGCTTTATCAAGTTAGCACAGAGTACTCATCGCATATACTGGAAGACATATGCCTACCTCTTGACTGACACATTCTCTTTTTAGTTAGCAAATTCAGAAAACAGTTCAGTGCTAGAACGTAAAGATACCTTGGAACACAACAGATTGCCTTGGTAAGAAACCTTTCAGCCTCTTCCCCAACATCAAGGACTGTCTAGAAAGAACAGAGCACCTAAACTTGGGAAACGAGACGGACTTTTGAATGAGTTCAGGAGAGCGAGGTCAACTCATTGTGCATCAGTCTTCTATAAAAACACCCACAACTGGGAAGGAGCCGAAGAACCAAAGATGTGTGGCAACCTTTGCAACAATTTCTTCATTGTTGGAACTGAAAAGGTGTTATATAAAAGGCATTGGCAAAGCTAATAGGTCTGGCTTTGGCAAGCTGGTAAAGTTGTTGTTTTTAAAAAGAAAAATTATTACAAGCATGTGAAACAAAAATAAAAAGTAAATATGCTGCTACGTGCTTTCAATAAAATGTTAAATAAAAAATAATGTGGCTGTTTTGCAAGTAATGTTTTTTCAAATAACAAGCCTTTTAGATGGAACATACATTTTTATTTCTGAAAGCGACAAGAATAAAACATCACCTAACTAAGGCCCATATTTATACTTTTTGACACAAAAGCAGCACAAACTTACAAAATACAATTATATTTTATAAGAGTGCGCCGCTTTTGCGTCAAAAAGTGATTCAAATGCGGTGCAAAAAAAAGAATAAATATGGGCTTAAGTGCTTTTGGGAAACAAATGTAATTTTTAGGGTTGCTTATATGAAGGCCACATTGACTAAATTTCCTTTGTTTAAAAAAAAACGAGAATTCTAAATTAAAAAAAATCACTGCTGTGATACAGGTGACAAACTTTCAAACATGTTTTACAAGATAAAGAAAGCATGGGTAATGAAGGTAGGTAGGATGTTAATCTTAGAGGCAGAACACCAAAACATTCATAAAGGAAGCACACAATAAAAGTATGTCCCCCATGCCTTGTGAGTGGCATCCGCCTCAATTTGTTTCAACAGGGACTTACAATCCTACATGGTGTACAACGTTTTCATTCACATCAGGGAGGAGGGTGGTGCTTATGACTTCAATGAAGATTCCTCTAAAGAATAAATACGATTACAGGTAAGACTTTCTCTTCTCGTTTATATAATAGTTCTTGTAGTCATAATCCCTGAATAGAGTAGTAAACACCATTCTTTGAAAAAGCAATAGAAATGAGCATTTGCAATGCTACGGGTCTAGCATTACTTCGAGTTAGACCTATTAGTATTGTAAACTCCTAACCGGACTTTTCTTGCCACATTAAATGAAAAAAAAGGGCACAATCGCGCTGCAAAATGAAGAGAAAAAGTAGTCCAGAAACCATACGGAAAACATGGAGCCTCGTATGTTTCCAGTACTTTACCGGTGCTCTAGAGGAGGGCTAAACACCGGAAAGGGCATGACGTATGCATGCCTTGCACGAATGAAAACAAGCTGATTTTAAAAGCCAAGCCCAGGAACCAATGAAAGTGTCTGACGTAATATGGGCGTTGTTAAAATCCCCCTAAAGAGAGATTAGAAGAGGGAATGAGCACTTTGCGCTTGCCCCTAAAACAAAAAAATATGTTCCTAAAAAGGATTCACATACTTGGGCATCTAGGCTGGATTCTGAGTAAAGACAATAGTGTCTGATGAAAATGAGGACAGACGTCAAGATGGCCGCCTTGAGAATTTTCACAATAGGAATTATTCTTAGTGAAGCAGTAGTAGCAGCTTGCCTAGCCAAGGTCTTCTTATGTTTCCGGAAAAATAGGATGATGCTAGATAACATAATTCTGGAGCTGGACTGCTTTGTGATAGCTACACATTTGAATGGGCCCCATATTTGACAAATAAATACTTATTCTCTAGTTTTGGTTAGGTGAAATGTCAACGCTCTTTTGGCATCCTGTGTGTTAACGTACCTTTCTGCCAGACAGGAAGGATTTTGAAAGAAACACTGTCTCGAAAAGAGTCTAATTACCATCTTGCTAATCTTACATGCATAGGTGATAGCCATGAGTGAAGCGTCCTTCTAAGTAGGGCATTATAATAAAGCTTTTTGTGTAGGTTAAAAAGAAGGTACCATAAGCTTTTCGACAGGACCACCCTGAGTGCCCATGGAAGCAAAGATCTCATGACTGGAGAAAATACTACTTTTTATACCTGCAAAAATGTCCTTAATCAAAGACTCTGAAAAACAGGGTTTGTGAAGGACATTTTCTGTAAGCAGTAATAACTGCAATACCTTAATAGAGAGAGTACTGCTTCCCTCATCTGTACATGTAAAGAACAAATTAATACCATTTTGACAATACTTGGTGGGACTGAAATTATCATGAATGCATTAGATGCAGAATCACCTTGACCCTGGTTTCCTTTAGAATTCCTATACAGTTGTAAGAAAGATTACAATGACCTTTTTGCAT
Organism: Pleurodeles waltl; assembly: GCF_031143425.1. Classification (NCBI taxonomy): domain Eukaryota; kingdom Metazoa; phylum Chordata; class Amphibia; order Caudata; family Salamandridae; genus Pleurodeles; species Pleurodeles waltl. Next base: position 738,378,179 of record NC_090442.1, on the reverse strand, counting down.
GGGTTGAGAAGAACAAGTTGCTCACTTTGGGTAACACTTTTTGGTGGATACTCTACATAACCACATATTACCCAACTTTCGATTACTTACCTTTTGAATTCCCACAGGAGCCACACTGGATTCGGACGTTTTTCCTAGCAATTACTCCCACATGCTGATAGATGGCACCATAGACTGCAAAAGCCTCACACAACGTCCAGGAGTGACAAAATGGAGCTCTACATAGGTACAACCCCTGCACGATGATAGTCTGTCCTCTTTGGAGGGTGTGGAAGAGTCTGAAAAGAAAACCACTAACACAGACTGCAAAAGTGACTGTGTGAACTCTTAACTTGGGAAATTATTAGAAACCCACAAGTCCACTCCACAGAACGGAAAGAAAGAAGGGTGGAGAGACTGCACTGACAGCACCTGTAGCTCACTGATACAGTGTGCAGATGTAATTGCAGTGAGGATTACCATCTTAATGGTCAGCAATCTCAGTGAGCAACTGTGCAAAGGCCTGAATTGCATGCATATCAAGAATGAGAGAACCAAGATAACGCCCCACCGGGGCATAATAAAGTGCGCTCAAGAGAACATTTATGTTTTCCCTTGTAAGAAACACATCAAAACTCATGACTTGAGTAAGACTTGAATAAAAAAAGGTTGACCAGGAGTTAAAAAGGCCAAAAGGGCATATAAATAACCTTTAACATTGGCCACAGTAAAGCCATGCCTGTGACAAAAACATTTGACAACTTAACCTACAGAGGATTAAACTGCAGATCTCCACCCCACAACACAAACTTCGCCTAATGAATAACTAGATTTGGTAGACCGGAGCTGAGCCACAAGGACAACATCTACTACTTCTGGAAATAGGTCAAACCCACTCAGCTGGTTCTGCTCAATCTCCAAGCGTGGAGGTGGAGGTCTAAGATGTGGAAATTTGGAGGCAGAACCTTACCCTTCTTGGCAAGTCAAAATACCACACTCTCCTGGGAGGCACATAGGTGCCCAGAGTCTGACTGCCTGCAGAATGTGCTTCCAAGGGAACTTCGAGGCAGAAACACCAGTGTACAGTAATCATGACACTGCACGAAAAGATCAACCCAAGAAACACTCAACCGGACAAAGACACCTTGAACCATTTCAGGATGCATATTCCTTTTGTGGTCTGCAAGATGACAACTGCTGAGCTCGTCCACCCTGTAGTGTAATAAGCTCCCCAAATGATTGGTCATCAGAAATGCCTTAGAGGTCAAGCACCCCCAGAGTCACATCACTTCCTGAAACCCCACGGCACCATTCTTGTTGCAGTACCACATGGAAGTTGTCCATCAAGACCTGAAAGAAGCTCGAGAGTATTACTGTGATGCCTCTGCACCACAAGAGTGCAAAGGCATCTGATTTACAACAATTTCAGGTAACTGCTCCATGCCAGGAATAATGTATATGTCAATACTGTGAGATCTGGATGGGGGAGGGGTACAGCCTGTTGCAAGTCCCGTCCACCAAACATCCAGGGATGCCTCTTGTAAGATACAGATATTGTTCAAGGGGCACCTGCAGTGTGGGACCCATTGCAGGCTGAGATTCGACTTCAGAGCCGAAGTATGCAGACAGGCACAAAGTACCAGCATGCTGCTCAAGGCAAAAAAGCCCCAGAACAGACTGCTGGAGCGCAAGAATGAGCCAAAGCACCATGATCATAACTTGAACATCCTAGATTTGTTGCAGGGGCGGAAAGGCCTTGAATGCCACCGTGTCCAGGATGACCCTATGTAGGGATTATGAGAATACATGTCCCTGACCTTCAAAGATGGGTCACAATTACTGCCATCACCTTTGTAACCTCCCATAGGGCTGAGGTGAGGGCAGGACAGTAAACAAAATGTAACAACCTCATCATTAATTGAAGGATGTATTTGCCCTATCTGCTCCAACCTCTTTTGCCTCCCTCTTTGTTGCTTGCCCCCACTCCCATACTGCCATAGAAAAAAGCACCCAAACGTCACACCAAGTGGTGTTACAAAATTTCAGACAGCACTGTGCTCCCTGCTCTGTTTTGGCGCTGTCTTCACATGGGGCCAACACAGCGAACTTCAGCTAAAATAATTGAACAAGTGAGATTTATTCTTGAATGCCTTTGCATGTTTGTGAGTTTCAGACATTAGAGCCATGCCATGATCATTCTCATTTTTGACAACTTTAGACGACTTTAAGCAGCCCTTACACCCATTTATGGTTGGTGGTTATAATTTATTTTTGTTATTATTGCTTGATTTGTATCTTGCCCAGCACCTACAGCCTTTGACTCAAATTTACTGACCTCATTAAAGAAAAATTAAGGCTTAACTGTATATTTTAATTTTTCATTGGTTTATGTTTCTTGACAAGTTGGTGTTGTCATTTGTTCATTTTTTTTTATGATGGCAGAGAATAATTCCATACTACAAAAATTGGTAACTGTGCCTCACGGTCACTGCTGGCCAAGTCATAGCACTTCTGGTTTTTTTTTCTACCTTGCAACCCCACTGCTGTACCACATGTCAATGCTTGTTTTGTAATGCTACTGCTTTAAGAGTCTCCACTTCAAATCTTCTATACTGTATCTTCTTGTCAGCATGGCTTCTGATAAGTGTTACCAGAGAATGGAAAATTTAGAAATCTAGGTTGCGCCTCTTAACTTCAGGTATGTTCGATGAAGCAAGGAAGAATGCCCCATGGCCAAACGATGGCATCAGCTCTGCACATCTAATTCTGAGGAATCTGCTGAGGCAAGGATGATATGGCCATAATTTCCTCAATCACGATTTCATTGAAGTCTTCTTTCTGTTAATTGAAGCTTTTCAGCAAAAACGGTAGGGAATTTTACAAAGACCTGTTATACAGGCCATACAAAGGTGTTGCACTAGAAGCGATCACTGAAGTAGCAGAGCTTTCACACTGCTTTCGGAGTCCAGACCGTTGATCACCTTGTCCTGAGGGACAACTGATGAAAGTACAGAACAGCTTTTCTTGTGGTGAAAACTAAGATTGAGTTTGGCTGCACATCCAATCGAAACAAGATGGAATCCCATTGAGATGGCCTGCATTTCCTCTGACGAGAAGGTGTGGCTCTTGCCGTATCAGGTCCCAAGAAAAGTTTCATCAATAATTCCAATAGAATAGGTGTACAAGAAATACAATTATGCAATGGCTCAAAATGAATTACGTTGTCGTACGTTGAAGAGGGGTCAGTGTTTCTAATTTTGCTGCTCTTTTAACTAACGCATCTTAAAATGTATATTAATATCACCAACACCAGCTATATTCAGTGCACATTTCGTTAATGTGGGGGAACACCTCCTGAAGTAAAAGATGCTGATAACAACGTAGCTCTAATAGTAGTGGACCTACATGGGTGAATCATCTTCCTAGAGTGCCTTCTGCAAGGACACCAATGTCTTGAATAGTGCCTGAAAAGCCAAAGGATAGGAGTATGTGTTCATCTTCATGGAGTTGTGGACTTTAGAGCAACTATCACCCAGGTAACACCCACCAATACTCTACTTGGTTGAGACAAACACTGGTGTGACCAGTAATTGTAGGATGCTAGGAGATGCAGGCATAGGCAAAAGATTACACAGCCCTATTCATTTCTCCATGCACCAACCTTTGATTGAATGAGACGTGGTAACTCATATTTACACTGGTATTCTTCACCAGCCACCCTTTTTTATTACTTTAATAATAATTAGGAGCCACCATGTCTTTGCATGCCTTTCAGTTTTAAGAAAGGTTTTAGAGACTGTGGTTTCTAACACTCACAAACACAGCTGAATCAAAAAATTACCTTGACATAATATTAAATTGCATTTGCACCATGGGACCAAGCCTGCTGTTTGACTGCTCCCTCTGCTTGGGAGCAATATGTGTTCGTTTTCCCTGCCTGCATCCGTGTGCGCAGGGAAACAGAACACAAGTCTGCTCCCAGCCAGCAGGAGGATTATTAAAGCTCTCGTCGAGTGGAAGCAGACATAGTGATCGCTCCCATTTGCAGATTTGAAAATGCTCCAGCCAGATAGGAGCAAACACGCTTTCCTGCCTCTTATTTTTTGACACCCTCAATTGTACAGGAAATGCTACTTAACGATTTTAGTTCTTATTGCTTCTTCCCCGTATCAAAATATAATCTGTAAAGCTTGTAAATCCAAATAATTGTTAAATGTAAATTTTATTGACCCATATAAACACAAATACTTGAAAATGATCTTCTCAAAATATATTTCTGAAAAGAACAGGTTACATAGCTTTTGTAACATTAGGTGGCATCATATGGAACCAAGCGTACTGGAAGTGACAGACCAGAGCTGTCAACCCTGAACAGTCAGTTTCTTAACCTTTTCCACTTCCAAGCCCTCAGACCTGGAGAATGAATGATTGTTGGTTACAGCATGCCGAGTACTAACCTGGGATCTTTTGAGATGTTAAAAAGAGACCACTCCACAGAACAGGGTGGGATGAGAGGAATCTCTGGTTACACAGAGCATCCACCATACACAGCATTACCGGAAATAAGTAACTTGTTCTTCTGATGGATACTCCTAACACAGATGTCTTACCTTAGATTAGATACCAAAGTAGTATCTCTCCAAGGTGGTAAGTGCTCATAGAGGGCTCAGACTAAAACGTCTTGCAAAACCGAGCAGGCAAAGTGTGTTTTTTGTCAGACCTGGATGCAGTAACAGTTTGTGAAATTATGCACGGATGCCCACATCACAGCCTGGCTGGTGTCAAGCACAGGCTCCATGTGTGTCATTGCAATGGCCTTAGCCCGGATGGAGTGGGCACTCCGACCTTCTAGAGACTGTTTTTTGCCTGGGGGTTGCAGATCTTAATGCAGAGGACTATGCAGCTCAACAAGGTCCTTGTCTGCACAACCTTCCCCTTTATTTGTTCCAGAGAATCCCACAAAAAAATGACCTTGGTATAACCTAGGTAAAAGCTTAAATCATTTTTGGGATACAATGGCTAGAGCCTCTCTTCCTCTTTTGAGGGATGAAGAGTAGGAAAGAATGCTTGTATAGTGAGGGATTGTCAAACATGAAAGGGAGTCATAACTTTTAGTAAGAAGGCCGTTCAAGTCCTGAAGGCCAATATGTGTGGAAATAAACATGGTGTAAAGCGAGTGCACAGATAGTGCTTGCAATTAACTCGCACCAGTTCACGTAATCACATTGAGGAAGACAGGCTTTAGAGTCAGAAGATGCTGTGAACAGCTATGCATCTGCTTGAAGGCGCACTCCTGAGGAATGTTAAAACCAAGTTAAGGTCCCACAGCAGCAGCAGCATCACAAACAGACTGGGAGGGAATGTATAACATCTTTATGTAAATAGATACAAAAATCTCAACACAAGAGGTGATTTGAACAAGGGTGGTTTGTCCAGAAATCCTAGAATTTAAAAAAGCCAAGAGTACAGATAAATAACCTTTAAGAATGCCTTTTGCAGGCCCTGCTGTGCTAAAGTCAAAACAACAGAGGATGTCCAACAGATTTGTGAGTAAGGTGTTAGGATCAATACAAAAAGATTTCATGAAGCTGGCAGCGAAGAAAACATCCACCACTCCAGGCAGCAAATCAAATGCAATAAATCGTTGCTGCTTATTCTTTCCAAATGGAGATGCAGATTGCATAGATGCAAGGGGAGGACCCTGCACTGTTACTGAGACAGGAGGTTCTTTCAAAGTGGTATACTGATCAGAGGAGACGCTTGTGCCGAGGGAAAAAAGTAACTGACGTCAGCACCAGCGGTGGCACCTGTATGCAGGTCCACATCATCACTTCTGGAGGGGTATGGAGCTAACAAACAGCAGCCCCTAGCAGCATGCAGGAGCACTGCTACAAAAGTCTCTTGATTAAGGCTGGCGTAAGGAGATAGTGTAAGGCAGGCTTCTTCAACAAGTAGGTTGTGAGTTCCTTGTTGGTCTACAGCTACCTGCAAGTCGCTTGCCTTTGTGCAGCTCTTCCTTTAAATTAGAGGCTTTTGCTTGGTTGAATTAACATAGGTATGCCAAAACTGAAAAGCATGTGAAAATGTTCGGATTTCCAGAACTCATAAGCAGATATTTGGAGAGAAATAGCTGACTTTTCAAATATCGGTTTTAAATATATTCTGCATGATAAACCGTGCAGTTATGGGGAGAATTATTACTCATTATTACTTTGTGACCAGACACATTACAGCTATAGCTGCTGTTTTAGGCACGCAGAGGCATGCCAAATTGTTGAATCTTTTTTTTTTGGGTATTTTACATTACTGACTGATTTGCTATTATTATTGGCTGAAGCACGGAGGTGATCACTGCTTGTATTCTTGCATGGGGCGGCCACTAATCTTATCGTGTCTGATATGCTCACTATTACAAAGTAGCTCGGAATGTTACTCACTGAACTTCAGTAGCTCTTATTACGGAAAAGGTTGAAGCCCCTGTTCCAAGGTGGGGAAATATGTAGTTTGAAATATCCATCAGAAAATGTATTTAGACCACACCCAAATAGAACGAATAAACTTAAAAAAAATACTTTCACCGAATTCATCTTTGTTGATTCGTACCTCAAAGTGTGTACCGATAGCCAGTTACTTAGGGCCAGATGTACCAAAGGATTTTACCCATTCTGTGTCTATGGGAAAAAGCTTTCGTACATATGGCCCTTAATTACTTCGTAGTTGGTTTACAAAAAAAAACACAACGTCCTAAAACCACTGGTCATGACATTTCCAAACAAGCTTCTATGCCGTGTCAGCTCATTCAACAATTCTCAAAAAATTCTGCACGTGTGAAGAGAGAATGCTTGCTTTCCACACAATTTACCTCCATCGTGACTGCACTTGTTCGTAGTATACACAACTAATCTCTTGATGGCAAGCTGCACGAGTATCAAAACAAGATTTTTTCAGTAAGTAAATCCATAAATGGAAGTAGACAAGCAAGATTATGTTGCTGGAACATACATTTGGCCTTTATTGTCTGTGAGCCGAAGGGTAACTTGAAGTTCCTTCTTTTTAATAAATAAAAAATTTAAAAAAATGTAGCCTTCATAATCTATACCCTACTTAGAAAACAGCAAATAGTGGATTGCCCACCAGGTTTTCTTTCACTGTGCTGGATCTCACTTTCTTAGTTTATGCATTATAATTTATGACTGATTTGACAGATTCTCTTCATTTTCAAATGTAACGAATTTAGCATATACATCTACAGATGGAAACCGGTCAACCACTTCTCCTTGGAGCATACAGAAGAGAATGTAAGAACCGCATTTTAGTGATAATCTGAAGCTCATGCAAAGGATATTCTGGACAAGTCATCAGTACTGGAATGTTTTATCGTCTCTCTCCATCTATTTACGTGGAGGTTGCTGCAGTTCTCAGTACCAGACCTTTTACTTTACAGGGACAGCCAACACAGCTGGTTGACTCTCTGCAGGCTTGCAGGCCGGGAGTCTGGTCAAGGCTGTATAGACAGCAATCTCCCATAGATCATGCTGCAGCTTCTCTCTTTATTCACCTTGTTGAATGAATCGGAAAGAAATATCACGTGGTCTGCGAGTCATTAGGCTACTTCTGACCATAGTGAGACTTGCGCTTTACACTGTTCGTGGCATGGTCAGTCTGCTGAACAAGACTGATGCTCTCGTGATTGGAGCGAAGCAGAACACGAACTCTGAGACAACACAACCGATGCTGCCTTGAAATAACTGCTCAGGCCTGCAAACTGAAACAGGGCGACACAAAATGTGTCTGCCCCTGTAAATAATATCTATGTTACTGCGACAAACTATGAACATCCGCTCCACGAACATATGAAGAGGAAAAATAAACTATCAGACTAGTAACAGCTTGGCAAAGAAACTCCTGTGTGAAATTGTGTGATAATTGCTACAAAATTTGGAACCTTCATTCTATTTTTGTATGCATTAGCATACCAAGAGAGGATAGCGGCCTTACTTCTGGTTTAAGAATGTACCCAGGATTATATTTAATATAGCCGATAGAGCCACTACAGTGTGGAACCACAGAAACCAGGGGACCTTTTCCTCCCCTTTATTATCCTTGGTGGGCAACATGTGCTTTTAATTTATTTGCACCCTAATTCATTTCTACTTCATAGAGTTAAAATGCGTCCCAGTCCACGAACGTGTAGCAAACAGTAATTCGTGATACCACAATCTTAACAACAATAACTGATTACAGCTGCATAGCTCTCATTTTCTTTTTAGGTGTCTAGCAAGGTCAGAACTATACTGTAAAAAAACAAAACTTAAAGAGTGTTTAATACAGGGATTGCTGGGGCCTTATATTCTAAAATAATAATGGCCCATTATTTTTGTCCTTTGTCTATTTCTTCACCTATCATGTATGCAGGCTTGGGAATAAGAAGATCCGTTTGTTCAGATGAAGGCTACTGGGGGTAGTGTTGAAGAAAAGGAACAGAACCTTATTGATAGAAAAATTCATGAGACCATGTAAGTAGTACGACAAATGGTTCTAAGAACACATTTTCAGACATTTGAACATTTTATGAATGCAGTGATATTGTTTTTAGGTTTATAAGGAGTTCTATAAGAGGGTGGTTGAAATATGCTTTCTCACAAAAGCATGTTGTGAAGGTTAAGATAGGTTTTAAAAAATGCATTATTACATGTGTCAATATTACATAAAAAGTAAAATCATCGATTTACTGAATGGATATTATGTCTTGTATATTTTTACATATACACAAAAATATAAATGTAGTCAGTATAATTTAAAATATTAAAAAATAGTGAAAATGGCTGGTGAATACCTGTGTAAATACCATGGGTTAAATTGGCTTCTCCAGAGATGACAGATGTGTAGGGGATGGTAAACGGAGAACTTCTACCCAGGTATCCCTTCTCTGGTTGCATAGCACATCCTAAATTACTCAGAATCTAAAGCAAAGAGAGGTCTTCTGATTTTCAAATTGCAAATCCACTTTGCCAATAGATGAAAGGATGTACTCACCATCGAGTGATTAGAAGTCTGTGTATCCTTCAATGTCGAATGTCTTTTTATTTTATTTTTGTCACGTGGCACCCGAAAGCAAACCAGCCCTTGACACAAACAAATTGAAACTGTACCCTTCTTTGATGTCACAGATCTCCACATCAAACAGTAGCAGCAACATTCTTCATGACTGGATCTATTTTTGGATAACCCTCTGAAGTAGTCTTCAGAGACTGTGGTACAAGCTGTGATTAAAGAAGCCCTTTTAACCTCTCTAAAGCTGGTTCCTTGTGTTTGCACAGTCTTTTCTTCCCATCAAGTCTAATTTTCTCCATCGTTAAGGATTCTTCTGCATATTGGCAGAGCGTGGATATTCTTCAAGGTGATGAAAGTCAGACAGCTCTACAATAACAAAGATCAAATGGCTCTATTTCTGCCATTCTCTTGCTACATGAAGGGTAGGTATACAAAAAGTGTGGGCAATTCGTGAAAAATAAAAGAAATGGCCAGGATGATCCAGAAAACAGGGTCAAGAATGATTTGTATATGACTGGGTCCAAACTGAGGTGATGTGGTGAGCAAAATAACAATGGTTAAACCCAGATCTGTAACTGAGGGGTGAGTGTTTGAAAGTTAACACTCCTTACATTATTTTATTTCGTGATGCTGCCTGGTCCAGTAAACACTCATATAAGTAGTTAGAGAATGTTTTTCAGCGATGATTCTTGAAGGATTTTCAATAAGGAAAAAAAGAATCTTCAGTGTTCCGAGGATCCCACTATCCCTACGTTTTTCCTCCTCATCATAGCCATAACGTGAGACTGCCACGCCTCTCAACCAGAGCTTTCTTCTATTTCTATTTAAAAAACAAAAAAAAGGACCCACCAATAAGGTAAAAGGTGCCTTCTTCTAAACACTTTGTCACTTAATTTTTCGAGTCATCGATAAAGCTACATTTGACATGTTTTTAAAAAAAATGACTTATTTATATGTTTACAGTTACAGTTTTACCTACCGTTGGTGCTGGGCTTGCACTCCTCAGTCAGGTGCTTGGGGTGGGGAGCTTTTGCGTGTCCTGTCAGCAGAGCAGGTCCAGTTTTGCACTCTGACTGGTCTTGGTGCTTACGTATGATCGCAGGTTGATCAGCCACGCAATCGGACACCACTGCTTTTATTTGGGAATTATGTATCGTAAGCTGTGCTATAGCTGCTGGGCAACCTATTTAGACAGGAAAACGGTGCTTTAACGTGTTTTGCAGATACAAGGGAGCTAATTTCCTGTACTTCTGCAGAGTAGTCAGTGAAGGAAGAAGTCTTGTAAGTCTCTCGCTCTGAGTTGCAGGCTTTAATTGATGACGCTGTCACCTCAGTCTTGGCTCAATCAGTGTCCAAGTAGCAGGAACGGTCGCCTGAGTATGACTCGGATGTGGGTCACAGAGGCAGATATGTCCAGCGCTCTCAGCTTCAGGACATGTTGAAGCATATGAGAGAAATGTTAGGGTTATAAGAGAAGCAATCGGTGGAGGATGAATTCTCCTTACAATACAGGACCCCAGTGGCTACTGACTAAAAGAATGGAAGGAAGTCGATAGGTCCATTTTTTTTCCATGCTTCCTGGCAAAGCGATATGTGCTGCAATCATTTGAGGAAAACTTCCCACAGCAGCCTAAAGTTAATTTTATTTTGGCTAGTATGATTTCCTCTTTGTTTTTAGCCTCTGAGGAGGCATCCTTAACAGATGTCGTTGATAAGAAAGTAGAATCCACATTAAAGAGGTTGTATGCTGCCTCTTAATTTTTCAATTAGGGCAGCTACCTCTGCAGCATATTGATTTTAGACAATGCTGAAAGACTTCCTGATTTCTTTGATGCTCTTCAGAAGCAGGACACTACCGACATTCTAGCTAATACAGAAATTTTGGATCAGTTTTTGTCAGGCGCCTCATTTGATTTTCCATGGTCTTCTGCTACAGTGGCTGGAGCCGCTATTGCTGCTTGTTGCCATCTGTGGCTGACATTGTGGAAACTAGACCAATCCCAAAAAGCACTTCTACTGCAACTTTCTTTTACAGGAGATACATTGTTTCCCCCTCAATTGGAAGCTTTAGTAAAGAGGATGCTGAGGAGAAGATTCTTCAGCCAAGGGAAGAAATATTTTATCCACAAGGAATACGATCAGGTTCTTGGAAGAAAACAGCCCTTTCATGGCCAGGGAGCTGCTGCTGGTGGCAAATCCCAACAGCAGCTTCAAGCAAACAAATGACAATCAGATGTAGTGGGAGAAAGAACAGTCTGCTTTGTTCCGAATTGGCAAGACATAATTTAAGACAGATGGGTACTCGAAATGTCCAGGAGGGCTATCAAATTACAATTCGTACCCCACCTGCAGAACCATTCTTTGTTTAGACACAATTACCAAAGACTCATGTGAAACTTCAGGCCACTCATCTGGGGGTACAGAACTTGCTTCAGAAGGCCACACTTATTTCAGTTTCCCCTCACCAACATCAGCAAAGGTTTTATTCCACTCTATTTGGTGCTGAAACCAAATAGAAGTTTCTGTCCCATTTGGGATTTTAAAAAGCTCAACACTTTTGTACAGTACCTTCCATTCAAGATGGTGACACTGCAGCACATAATCCCAGCTGTCTCGCCAGGGGGCTTGGATGGCCACCATCGACTTACAGGACACCTATTTTCATATCACTGATCACTCAAGATCTCAGAGGTGCCTTTGTTTCATGGTGGCAGACAATCATTTTCAGTTCAGAGTGCTACTGTTCGGCCTGTCATCCTCACCGAGGATCTTACTGGCTCCAGTGGTTGCTCACTTGCATTTGCTTGGGGTTCAATTGTTTCCATATTTTGACAACTAGTTAATTGTGGCATCGTTTTTTTCAAGGCCAGGAAGATATTCAGACTTTTCAACTGCTGTCATCTCTGGGGCTGCTTCTGAACCAGGAGAAATCAAATCTACTCCCTCTACATCAGAGACAGTTAATCGGGCGTTGTTCGCTTCAAAGAAGGCGAGGATTTTCCTGCCGGAAAACAGGATGGACACTCTCCCGTCCAAGCTCAGTCACTTGTTGCTGTAGAGTACAGCTACTGCCAGGCAATGGTTGCAACTCCAGAGTCTCATTTCTGCCTGTATAGCAGTGTTCCTTGGTCACGTCTTCACCTGAAACCATTGATCCATCATGTTCTAGCTCACTGGTCTCTTGCTTCCCTAGATTACAACATTCAGATCCCAATTACACCACTCATCACTCTAGATCTCCAGCAGTGGCTGCCCTTGCGCAAGGGACTCGTATGTCAGATCCCCTTCCCCTGCTCCCTACCACAGACATCAGTCAATGGGGTTGGGAGCAGACTCTAGGTTCTCAGAAGATACAGCAGGAATGGTCAGAGTTGGAGAACCTCAATTCCTCGAACTGGAGGGATTTCGCTGCAATAGAGAGCATTGCTGGCCTTTGAGAGTGTCCTAATGAAACGCCCTGTTTTAGTCAGGACGGACAAGCAGTTGTCAAAGGCAGGATGGACAAGCAGGTGTCAAAGGCATATATAAACAGGGGAGAACAAGGTGTCTGGATCTTGCTTTTCTAGCCCAGGGTATCCTGACTTGGGCAGAGGAGAATCTGTACTCAAACAAAGCAGTATACATTCCACGGTCATTCAATGCCCAGGTGGACAGGCTCAGCCAGAATATTCCACCTTCCATTGAATTCCATCTCTTTCCACAGGCTTTACATCTGGCGAGAGTGCAGTTTGGTCTTCCTGTTCTGGAACTCTCTGCTTCCCCATTGAATACTCTCCTCAGTCTGTTCTGCATAGAGACTCGGTTACCTCAGGCTTGGGGCACAGATGCTCCGACTCTCTCATAGCCACAGGGACTGCTGTACACCTTCCCTCTTTTTCCCCCTCCTCTAGAGCCTTCTTCAGAGGGAGACTGTCACAGTTCTTCTTGTGGCCCTGTTCTGGCCACAATGCCAATGGTTTCTAATCCTGACGCTGCTGGCTTTAGCACCCTGCCTTCACCTTCCTTTCTCTCCGAGACCACTTCAAATCCCGGATCAGACGTTAACTCAAATCCGGCAACTTTATTTGACGGCTTGGCAGTTGAGAGGTCTTGGCTGCAAAACCTAGGTTGCTCTAGAGCAGTTGCTTATGATATCCAGTCAGCAAAGAGAAATTCCAGCCCTTATGCGAAGTACTAGAAAAGAAAATGTTCTTGGTTCTCAGTTAAGGCTCTAGACCCAGTGTCCGGGGAGCCTTTTTTAGATTTTGAGGAATGGGTTTGCTAAAGGTCTGGCTCCTTCCACCTTGGCCTCCCAATGGACAGTCATTAAATCTTGTAGAAGGTTGGGGGGGAGAGGGGGGGAAGAGTTTCAGGCATATTCTCCCTTTAATTCAGAAACTTAAGGGTTTCTGTGTGAAGACAACTGTCATAGCCCCCTCTTCTGAATTCCTGGAATCTTTTGGTGGTTTTGGAGGGGTTGCAGAGGGAACTTTTTGAGCACACTTTAACAAGCTGACCTGCCTTGGGTATGGGCTAAGGTAGTTTTTTTAATTGGCTATTACTTCAGCTAGGAGGTTAGGTGAGTTGTCAGACCTTATCATTAATTACCCTTACTTAAAGTTCTTTCCAGACAAAGCTGTTTTGCATCCAGATTAATTTTTTCGGCCAAAACTTCAGTCAAGTTTTCATACAGATCCGGAAATAGTTCTTCTGGTCCTCACTTCGGATCAGGATGTTTCATCTTATCTGGATGTGAAAAGACCCTTTCTTATCAGGATAAGACTAAACCTTTTAGGTCCTCTTGTTCTTTTTTTTGTGTTTTTGTCTCCTATGCATTGGCTTCCCCTACCATCAGTAGGTGAGTCCGTCAGGCCATTACTAAGTCCTATGACTCTCGGGGTCTACCGTTACATGGAAACGTTTTGGCCAGGTCCACTAGAGCAGTTGCAGCCTCGTAGGGTGAAGAAAGGGGGGTTGGGGAGAGTTGAGAAGAGGTGGATTCCCTGCAGGAAATTTGCTGTGCTGCTACCTGGGGTACACAGCATACTTTTCTTACTCGCTAAAAGTTGAGATGTTTTCTTCAGACACTGATCATTTTAGTCTTTCCATGCTCCGCTTTGCCTTGATTCTGGGCATAAACCTTTTCTAATTTTGCATGCTATAATTGTGTTAGTTGTTCATTGCTAGGGTGAATTCTCATAAGTTATGGCTATGGGGAGGACAAAATGCGTAGGGGCAATGAATGTATTACTTACCAGTGATCTTCATTACCCACCAGTGATCTTCATTACCCTTAGGATAGTCCATCTCATCACATCAGCTTCCCAACCCCCAAAACCTTCTCAACCCACTCTTCCTGGGACACAATTATATGTGACTTAATTACTTTCAGGAAGTGTTTAGAGGGCGATGCCGTTTACCTTATAGGGGGACTTTTTTTTTTTTACTAGAAATAAGAGAAAGCTTTGGTAGTGTTGCCCTATCAACAGGTGAGGGGGCCTCATAGGATATGGCTATGACAAGGAGGACTATCCGAAGGGTAATGAAGGTCACTGGTAAACAATCCATTCATATACTGGAGTCGAAAAAGAACAGAGACATGGCCAGAAAGCATACCGGTGATGGGTGCCCCATTAAAGGAAAGGCACAGTGTCAGTTTTGAAGTCTCTGAAAACTGCAACCCATATGAGGAATAATGCAGGATCAGAACAGGCTTTTTTTCTTTTTCTTCTAAAGAAAAATAAACCAGATTTGGACTATATACAGCTGCCAAAAAATATATACATATTTCATAAACTGCCTTTTCTAAAGAATGATACATGGGTAGGACGATTCAGAGCTTATACCTATTAATCAAGATACCCTAAAGGGACCTCTAATAAGCCATTATGGTAAACTGACCACAAAAAATTAACAGCTATTACTAGCATCATACCCTGTTGTTCTACAGAGTACAAACCAACATCAGCCAAACAATGTATATACATATTTTATTAAAAAGTTATGACAGTTTTTTTCTTTATACACAACTATTTCAGAGGTTATATTCTTAAAGAAGTGGCACGTCATCGGGTTGACAGGCATGCCCAACACATCATCACAACGCAAAACAAAGGTGGGTGGTGCTCGAGGTCAAAAACAGAAATAAAGCTTTGACTGTACTCAAGGGCAAACGGCACCCTATTTTTGTTCATGTATCGCACAGGGTATACCAAATAAAGTTATTAAAAAAGCAATTTCGATGCTGTGGGCACTCACCTGTTGAGGTTTCAGTGGAAAAATCATTTAAATTAAAAAAAATAATAATAACAGATTGATTGTGTTTTTCCATATTCGGGCAAGCCTACGTTTGTAAGGACTATTATAAACTGAGCAGAAAACTAAACTTAAAACAAAGGTGATGGTTTCACCTGTCTTAACTGTGCTCCGCGAGAATTCCTAAGTGTGCACGCAGTAAAGGTGAAAATATACAATTTTAAGTTTTAGAAGCTTGATGGGGTACCAGTGTTACAAAAATAAGTTTGGGGTTTCTTGGACAACTGACAGATGCAACAGATAATACCTAAAAGAAAATGTCAGACAAAATACAACTGCAAATAGAAATGAAACTTTTAAAAGGGTTCCCAAACTGGACTCTTCCCTGAATGCGCAGAACATCACGTATCAAATGATCTTGATCTACGCGCCCATGCACAATTTGCAGCTCTAGGATCTGCCTAACCATCATCTGGTTTGTAAAGCTTGGGCAATCAGATTCACAGATGTCGGTAGTACAACATTTAGACTTTGCTCTGTTACGAAAGTAACTGGAAAAGGGGGAAGATACAATTTTATTCACTGTTGGTATACACAGGAAAATGGCTTTGAAGCCTTCAGTCATTTTGTTTTTTTAGTTGTGCACCTCTAGACAAATGACCTTGGGATACTTAGAGTGATATAAACGTAGGTGTGTACAATGGAAATGTGGGCTCTCATCTCTTACATTTAAGGAAGTTTTCTCAAGCACCGGTCTACTCAGCTTGAAGGATGTCCTACTGTCATATCCTACGCAAGTGGGCCGCTTCCACAAACATATGTTTAATTTCAGGAATGGAGGTTCAGTCTCCTTCTGGTCAAACTATCACTAAACATTCAACGGCATGTGGCAATATCACTGAGATATTTAGACAAGTAAAGCTTGTAGCATTCATATTAAGTGCTATTAATTATTTTTCATGCAGCCTGATCAAGAAAATGTTTGGCTGTTAAGGACGAGAGCATGAAGTACGTCATTATGGTGAGCAAATTCAGCGACCTTTAATTCACTTAGACCTTTATTTTCAATTCCATAAGTCACCTTGCTAACTGCAGACAGGATGGTTGTCCCATAGTAAGGCTTGCTCAATCACATCCATGAAATTCCAGAAGCAAACAAGTTTATCTTATCTTCTACTCAAACATGAGGACTCATCGCAAATTCACTTTTGCACTAAACTTGTGGACAAGTACTACAGTCAAGAGGACAGAGGAGGGATCTTTGGGGTTCATCTGGATGTATAATTTAAGCTTTACAGAGGAACCAAATTTAACCAGATACAATATTTTAGTGGTGTACAAATGGTTGGTTACTATTGAGGAAAAGTTGTCATGCAATGTAGTACCAGAAACTGCATGTGCGATTATCTGCAGTGATCATACTGCAACAACCACACGTTTCTTTAGCATCACTCGAATACCTTACAATATTAGCTTCTCAATGGTTTTCTCCAAAATGTTAAATTTAAGTGAGTGTATGTTCCTTCCGAAGACATGGTCTCACCAGAGATGAGCGATTTTAAAATTATAAAGATCTAAACAACAAAGCAACATTGTGACCTTGCAGCGCCAATGTACTGTTACAAGTTCCTTTTGCAAATTCTGCAATGATTACCAAGAGTTTCCATCAAGCAAGGCTTGAATTTCACATACGAAATACAGGAACAAAAGCCAGTGCTACGATCCCAACCCCTAAGAAAGACCACAAACGCAACCAGGCACTCCTAAGAAAGGCTGATGTGTTGTCTGGTCCAGTGGCAGATACCATAGAAGTTTGCAAAGGAACACTCTTTCCAAATACATTAACGTTCTGGGAGTAGGCATCTTTCTGTGGTTCCAAGGGAGATGCTATTATCTGCTCTCCAGATACAGACCAATCCGAATCTGCAACAGTTAAAATGGTGAAAAGGCTTTACAGGAACAAGTGACCCTTAGGATGTTGCAATATAAAATGCAATAGGAAACAGAACAATAAGAGCTACTGATGTAGGAGTCCAAACATCTGCTTCTACCACTTAATTACCTTAAAATCAAATACATGGTAAAAATAAACAGCAGTGGATTCAGAATTACTGCATTTGTTTTCTCTGATGGCAAGGTAAGTGAGATTCAGATGACAGGGTGACATTTTAAGTGGAAGGATGAGAATATGGTCAAGGAATAAGATGTTAGCATACCAGGCAGAATACATAGCAGTTTAAACATCAAATCCAAAACAGTACATGGCAAATATTCAACTGTTTCTGTTAAGTTAATGAAGCTGTTAATAGGTATTTGTGAAGCCAGTGGCTACCCTGCCAGGACATTCAGCACTGACTATTTAAAAGGTACAACAGAGTTACAATTATCACACTTAACAGAATTACGAAGGGAGGAACATACAAACGTTTTGTATAAATGGGGCAGGGACTTTCGAAAAAGGTCTGCTACTCAATCACCATCATGTAGGGCAGTAAACAGTCAAAACCATAAATGTCAATCACTGTAAACTACTGAGCTCACTAGTCTATAACAATAAACAAAACCTTCGAGCACAACATATGGAAGACCTCAGAACTAAGTACTATTTCATTACATAGTCAAAGGAAAGCTAGTTTCTAGTCATCTTTGAACCACCAGATCTCAAACACCAGCAGAGTACTTGCAAAGATTGTCAACCAACTCATGCCCCTGAATACACCGTAAAGCAAACGATGGCTAGGCTGTCCAAAAAGGAATACCCAGCTAAATTAAACTTTACCTTGCCATTCTAGATACCGTCATCTGATATAAAGCATATTACTTTGACAGTAATCACTGGACCGCCAAGTGTGGAGACATCAGAGCTCCTACATAAAGTCACTGAAGCTTATGTTACTGCTGCCTCATACATAAAGGTGTGACCATGCTATATGCAGATTATCAACCAGTACATGCGTCGAACATGTCATGAGATAAAGGTAGCAGTACTACTGCACAAGCAAAAATCGCCACTTGGAGCTGGCATCTAGGTACTGGAGCATGCACAAGGAAAGTCAGTTTGCCCATGTCACATCCTGAGACCACACTGATGATATAGAGGCAACAGGCATTGCTTTCTACTGCAAAATGTTTTACATTGTTAGACATTCAAATCCCTAATAATCCCCCTTTAGTCTCCCCTCACCCCTCAAATTGCAATGCTTTAGCCTGGACAATAAACCGATATCCACGGCACTTTATTTGGGTTTACCTCTTGGATGAGATCATAGCATTAGCTAGAAACCTTCCCCTTACATATGGCCAATGTAGAAATAGGTTTTAAACCAGGCTGCTAAATATCTTTATCAAGGAAGAATCCGGAAACATTTTTGGCATCACAAATATAAAATCAACAAGAGCTGACTGAACGCTATTTCAGGAAGAAAACTGATGAATGCAACCCAGAGCTGGAAGTACGGAGCACTGGTGGGCAAGTGGATCAATTTCAGTCTTGTGGGCCATTCCCCCCTCATCTTGGTTCCCAACATGGGAGAACAGCAAAAGAAATAAGACTGCACAGAAATGAGATGAGTCAGGTGGTTCTCTAAAATATGGAATGTGCATTTTCAGCTGCCCGGAGAGGACAATAGGTAAGTCATCTGAGACTTAAGTTTGGTGATCAACTTCCTGACATCAGGGAAGAAGATATGAGAGAACCCAGGGTAAAGTTCTCAGAATTACAGGAGGATGCATTAGCTTTACCATCACTGTTTATGGATACTTATCTGGTAAAAATATATCCTTAGTTTATTGTCAAATACTACTTAAAGAAGAAAAGGTTTCATAAGCTACAGTCCAAAGATGTATGCAACACAATAGTTCTAGTCCACCTTGGTTTGCACAAAATAAAATAAGGAAAGTAAGAAATGCATGACACCATGGCTGTTTAAGCAGATCTCCAGGCTCAAACATTTCAGAAGTCAACAGAAGCAATGGATGGTAGACTGAATTAATTTGTACTGACAGCAGCAGTCATGAGAAGCTGGGCTTCAAGCAGCAAATTTGGACATATTTAGGAGAGGAAAGGGAGCAGTGCTATTCTTGTTCTGAGAGATTGTGTCTCTGGTGGTGAAATAAGAGTTTGCTGCTCTCTCCTATCTGGATACATTTGTACAAACGTTCTCACATGATGTATAAAGTGAAAGCAACCATCCCTGACATGGATTTTGGGCAATCTTATTTAGAAGAATAGAGTTCTCGTACCTGAGTGAACATGCATAAGGAATGCGTGGAAGGTGGAGCCAATGCTCAAACATAATGCGACTCCTGATGTGATTCAAAACTGAAGGAGTTTGGCATCAAGTGAGAAAGGGTACAAAGAAGACAGTGTGTAGGGGAATGATGGCACCATTTGCATATGTAGGTGCAAGCACCGTACCCTGCTGTAAGAAAACTAGCCAGGGAGACTTTGCAGAAAAAAAAAACAGGTTCTGGATCCATAACACCGCATTATGGCACGGAACGATGTTCAGAACCTGTAGGGGTAAACACTTTAGAAGGCGCTTCATGAACAAGACAAATTCCAAATTCACTAGCACAAGTGCTAAAAAAAAAACAAGGTAAAAAGGAAAACTAAATCATCCTTTGGTGCCTTGTGTAATCTGTGCTGTGATTGCAAATTTCCGTCATTTAAACCAAGATGCTTATTTCATAAGGTAATTTACTTCAACCAACAAAAATATATAATGCATTTCTTTGTAAATACATTTTTTTTATATTGACACTCATATGAGGCTTGATAGCATAATGAGAAAGGGGTAGTGGCTATGAAAGTTTTGTGCAGTTTGCCTTTCATTTTAACTGCCCATTTCAAGATAGAAAACTATTTTTGGGTGCAAGTTTTGAAATCATTTTGAAGTTTATGCTTCAGGAATCTACAGCAATAGCTGCAAATGGTATTGGATATATTTGAAATCGCTTTCTCCTAGGATCTCTGCATATTTAAGAGCCAAGCTTAGCCTAGATTGACAACAGCAAAGAGCTTGGCAATATCAACAGGTTGAACTCCACACAAGAGAACCTGGGGACTGAAACCACTAGTAGTCAGGTATACATCCTGCTCAGGCAGCAAAACCATGGAAAATCTTAAGTAAAGAAATTAACAAAAAATAGCCATTGAGGTAGGAAATAACACAAATGAAGATACAGAAAGCTTGGTGTTAAGAGGAACTATTGTGTGGTTTTGCAAGCTGTACGTACATTTTATGTGCCCAGAGAGGCCTGTAAGCAGACGTCAATCCTCAAGGTAGAATTAGTAAACTGCTGAAAATATTACATGCACTGGAGAGTCAGTGTAAGAACTACATGAAAAGATGAGGCGTCAAACACTGACAGATGTAATACTAAGGAGCCTTTATAGTGGCTGTTTGGCATACTCTGCTTTCCAAAGGATCCGCTCCATAAATGTGGTTCTTTAAGCAAAGAAAAATGCTTTTCTCTCCCATCACATTTAAAGGTTCGCCAAACATAGTACTTGGACCTAAGTAGCTCGGAATGCCATTGTTAATTCCAATGCTGGTAGACATTTTGAGAGGGTAAAAACAAACTATAATGTGGAGATTAAGCTCTCCAAAGGTGGAGGATATATATATATATATGCACAGCATGAAGGTCTAGAAGAGATTCCAGCTGTTTAAAGATTTAAACTGAACACCTAACCATCTATGCGTCTCCTGCAGTCCATACATAGGGTAAGTCTTCATATACCTTCGCAACTCGAATACTACTGTCATTCTCCTGGCATGAGCTGCACAAAAAACATCGTTTCCCTCTGCCCAAAATACAGCGGTACCAGAACGTTAGTGAAATACACAGTAATTTCAGAAACGTACTGAGTTATGCAGTTGTAGGCAATTATGTAGAAGCAACATTTGTTTTTCCAATGTATGTGCATAAAAATGGCGGGAAAATGAAATAAAAGGCACTCAAACAAGAATCCAGCAAAACGGACGCTGAAAAGATGATCGTACACTTAAGCATACATCAGGGCTTCCTAACGTGCACTTTATCAATGTCCGATTTGTACTTTAGCAAGTGTTCCAAAATCGCCACTTGTGCCCATCATAAACAGCACATTCTGGAAGTCACGTTAGCGCAGCTGTCACATCACCCGATTCATTGGAAGTGCCTCATTGCATATGTTTCACAACTCATTTTCTAGGTGCTCGGAGGAAATCGATAACGCAAAGCTTGGAAGGCGTGAAGCCGAGCAACAACTCATGCCAGGAAACGTACAAAAGAGGTCAGGGTAGGGTTAAGCAAGGATGGGGCGAAGAACTGGTTTAAGTCTGCCTTCAGCAACAGGAGATGGACAATGAAACGAACGATCCCTCACACCCTATCCAAGCAGCCGTGCTACAATAATACGGGGGAAAATGTTACATGAAAACATTGCACAACAACCGAAAGGGACTGAGGGAAGGGGTCCCTCAACTGTAGACAGAGTTTCACCACAGGAGGATATAAGATTTGCTCGAAAAAACTATAAAAAAATGTAAAAAGTTAATATGTTCACACTTCCCCCCCTAACATAACAAAAATATATCTATATATAGTTCATATAACTGAATATCACCACCCATTGTATATATGCCCACCCCTAAATAGCACCTATGGTAACAGCACAAGCAAGCTGCCAGGTCAGCAGTTAAGAAGCACGCCCACGACGGTGCCTGCATCCACCCTTGTGCTCCGACCCAACATACACTAGCTAAAAATGTAAGCGACCGTAACATGATATACAGTTATTACTATCCTTCCCACCAACGGCACAACTGCTAAAGACCTCAGCACGATTACGGACCACAGCTCCATTTAACTGCTCTCTCAATCCCCCTCCAACCCTTGCCCTCCCCAAAAAACCTATGCATCATTCCATTAGTTAACATAAAATAAGGTAACATCTTTATACGTTTTTATTTAGGAAAATAATCATGCTAACGTTGTATTTTATACACCTTTCCAAATGAAACAAAAAAAAGGATTGTGCTCCAAAGATTCAAATAAAAGAATTATATCTCCCCGACCTTGCTGCGTCAATTTCAGTTCTTGAAACAAGCATTATTTTAATTTCCCTAAATTAAAACTTGCAATGACAGGAAAGAGTGTTTTAATGTGTTGGGTGTGCAGGGTAAGATTGCGGAGAACAAAAATAAAAAAGTACTTAAAATAGCTGGTCATGAAGGAGACAATGACATTCAGGAGTCAGTGGCCTGCACAGTGGGTTTTGCTCAATGACCCATAGGTAAACCTAAATTGTGGGCTAAATTGGAGTAGATCGTTGCCAAAAGCATCAGAAAAAATAAAGAAAAAGGCCAACAACATTAAAAACAGATTTCAAACTAGTTGACTCAACAACGAAGCCTGCAGACCCTCAAAAGCAGCTGCTATAAGAGAATCACTTCTCCTGGGCTCTATACTTATAGGGCTTAACGCCATGATGTACGCTTATTCAAACAGAGGGGGGGGGGGGGGGGTCCAAGGTCGCAGTTGTGCTTTAAGGTGAATCACCTTTGCTTAAGAATACAGCCAAAGCATACCAAGGGCTTCCATGGGAGAAATATACAGGTGCCCTCCAACAACAGGTGACTCGATCTTCAAAAGAACCTGCGGCTCCAGCAGCATCGACATCCTGTTACGTATGAACCCCGAGAGGGTACACGAGAGTCGAGCTTGAGTGACCCATCTCTTCAGTTTCATTATCCCATTACAAACCTATATCGAAACATCAACACAGATCACAGCACTACCTTACTAAAAGGGAGGACTAATCACATGTGCTGGCTATGCTTTCTGTGCACGCTAGAAGGATCGGTTCGCGTGTTACTAGATAACTGAATTTTTTCACTCAAATGCCTAGTAGCTTCCTGCAAACTAGGCATGGGAAGAAAATAAATAAATTAAAAAAAAAAAACACATTATCTGGATCCAACTGGTGCCAAAATAAGACCTACATTTTTCACTATGGGAAATACTTGAAATAAACTTAGTTTTACAGTCCAATCTTCAATAAAACAGAAAAAATGGCATTGGGTTTCATTCGCTTATTCCACACCCTTTTGGACAATAACTATGCTGAAAATAACTTATGACGGAA
Organism: Pleurodeles waltl; assembly: GCF_031143425.1. Classification (NCBI taxonomy): domain Eukaryota; kingdom Metazoa; phylum Chordata; class Amphibia; order Caudata; family Salamandridae; genus Pleurodeles; species Pleurodeles waltl. The sequence continues at coordinate 738,354,778 of NC_090442.1, read as the reverse complement.
GAAAATATGAAAATGAAATGCCTAGCTGGGTTACCCCCATCACAAGTCGGAAGATGGAAGAGTCAAGGCCATGAGTTACATAGATAGTTCCACTTGGTTTAAGTTTCAAACCACACACAAAATAATCAAGTTTTAACCCCTCGGGCACTGAGGCAGAACGTTTAAATCACTATATAAAACCAAAAAGAAAGCAAAGCAGTAAATATTGACCTCATATGTGCGTGTACACACCTTTAAAGGAATTTACAGCATGTAAAACAGTTTTTGCTGGCATACAAAAATGGGAAAGCCCCATATGATTTCAACGCAAATTTAGTTCTATCCAGATGACTGCATTCAAAGGGGCACACAGACAAATACACTGGTGGTAGCAGGGCCCCCACAGGCTGAGGGGCAGATTCCACATAAAGTGTACTTAGAATCCGGATAAAGTGTCTTTTATGGCTAACATTAATGCTCCAAACTGCTCTGCATTCCCAGTTTTTTTTCCTTTTTAGGTGGAAATATTTCGAAATTACTCCAAGTCAAAAAGAGAATATCCTTAGAAACTCAGAAGGAGCACTAGTCCTTTCCTGGATTATAGCAGAAGCTGGCTTCATTCAGAATCCAATTAAGACTGGGATTTTAGCCTGAGACTGCAGAACATTCCACGTTAGCATCTGGGCTGGTTTCTTTGGGAGAGCCTGTGAAGAGGGCCGTGACCCACACCCTCAGAGTCTACCTATCATCACGGGGGTGGGGTGGGGGGCACGATAGTATTTGGTGTACGGGTCTCACTTCTTTAGGTTGGCGAAGTCTCAGTTGAGCAGAAGTAGGACTTGGCCTACATGAACTGACAATTGCATGCAATGTTGCACACAGCTACCAAAGTGGAATGTGGGAAAACGCAATGCACACTGGGCGGGAAAATGACCAGAAATCAAGATCTAAGTGTGAAATACATATATATGTATACAAAGGTGTCTGTATACATACATACTTCAATGCTATTATTCATAAAAACCTTGTTTAGTAATAAAAAATTGCTTTGTTTAAATATGAATATTATAGTCTGCTTCTCATGGTTAGGAAAAGTCTTTTTTTTTTCTGAAAAGCAGGTCGCTTCTACTACAATTCCATATCCTGCGCCTCGTCCTCCGAAAAGTCAGACATGGAACTTTCTGATGAACTGTCCCCAGTGCCCTCCTCCTGTTCTTTCAGTGCCTCCTCTGTTGCATATTTCTGGATGTACTCTAGGGAAAAGAAAAAAAAAAAGTTTACACACAGAACCATTTTAAGATAGATATCAGAAGCACGTTGCCTATGTGCGTCATTTCACCATTATTTATATAACATGTCTGATTGTGTTTCTTTCAATATCTAAATTGAATCCACAATAGCCAGCGAGTGAAATGGGTCCAGTTTAGGTAAACACATGGTTCATAACAGAATTCAAGGCCAGAACAGAACGAACTGACCTTCACAAGGTGTCTGCCCAATTGACTGACAACTTAGTCTCCAATTTTACTCGTGCTTCTGTGCACTTGCACCGACTTTCAGACAGTACCAGTATGAAGTTGATGACTCAGCACTGGACTCTTAATGAAATCTCTAAAACCATTTTGCTAAATACTGTTCTAATCCCTTATGTAGCTCAACTCTAATCCCATATGTACTCCATTATCCCAATTCAAGCTTCCCTTAGGTCTGGCATGCTAACCTTGCATTAGCGAGACAGCACTTTTCAAGGAAAAGCAACTACATAGTCACCAGTACTGCTCCTTGGTTTTTGCCGGCTAAGACGAAAGCAGCAGCTTAAACATAGGCATGCAACAGAGCCTGCCAAAGGGACACTACTGCCAATGTGGAACGTCTCCAATCCCTTAGTCCAATAGTCTAGACAGATCCCATCTTCGTGAAAGTACGCACCTGGCAGCGGCACTTTTAACTATGATGGGAACAGTGATGGGAAGAAAATCTTATTTACCTGTAACAATCAAATAAACAGGCATTGGCAAAGACAAAAGGCCTGGTGTTGCACGCCAAACTTTTGGTTTTCTCAATGCTTGATTTTTTTGTCATAGTTTCTGAAAACTTTGAGCTGCCATGCCCATGCCTACAAAAAAAATAAACATTGGCTAAAAGCAAAAAATGTTTTTTGCCTACAAAAAAACAACAACATGTTTTGCCATAGTAGTCCCTTGCACCGAAGGGAGCTACTCTGTCGAATACTGTCACTTACAGTAAATGTAACCAATGTCTGAAGTGGGCTGGTTCATTGCCTGTAATAGGTTTGTATCTTGTGTTGGCATCTCGTGACATAGCACAAGACGCACAGAGCAGTTAGTTTGTTTAGTTTTAATGTTGGCCAGGCATTCTAGGTTCAGGTCCATTGCGAGTGGTGGTCAGTTACTTCTGACTGTCCGCTACTCTGGACGTATGCGAGCCTGGTTGTGGGCTCATGTTCGCCAAATCATAATAAACTACTATTCAACCTCTACTCTGGGTCCAGATCATCCTTACTCCACATATTTGGCGATGAGAGAAAACGTTTAAGGAGCTCACCGACATGTTTTCTCCACAAAAACCCAGTTCTCCGTCCATTGCGCCTTTCAATGGAGTCCTGTGGGATCTCATTTTCTTCGGAGCCGCTGTGGGGATCTCATCAGCCGAATCATCCGTCACCGGAGCTTTGTTTTGAGTTGCATTTCGCATATTTCAAGCCGTTTGAGGGCACAAGCGCTCACGGTACAGATGCACACGAGGTTTAAACGCAGGAGAGCTTACAGTACAGTGGGCAAACCACACAAGCTTACGCACGCACAAGATGCTGCAGCACAAGCCCAATCACCGTCAGAAAACTAGGTGTTCAGACACAGGGCTGCCATCTTGCGGGTTTGGATTCACTCCTTCTCCACAGTAATCAGCCGCCAAAATCAGTAACAGGCATATCTGTTCGACTGGTCATCAACTACATATTTGCTTATGTTGTGTTCTACGTGACAGGTACACCTTCAATAAAATAGTCTGTCATGGTATTTAAATGAATTTAAGTGCCAAAACTCATCGGTGACAGGCACACCTCTCAACCTAGTTAGGTACTGTACATTATGTAACTTGAGGAGTATTTCCGAAACAATTCTAACATGTTTTAGTTCTTCCTCTGCCTTTATTCCCTCTTCTAGATCCTTGTCAATTTGTTAAACATACTTATTGATACTTTAAGGTATTACTAGTATTGCTAGCTACTTGTCTATTTGGGTTATGTGACTCATAGTAAGTAGAATAACATTAATTTTGAAAATTCAATGGCACTTTCAAACATATTGCAATCCTCTCAATTAACAACATTCCTGCAGAATCCAGAAAAAACACCAGTTGATTGGAAACATTGGTCTCACAAATTTGAAAATCACTTAGTTGTCATTGATGCAACACAATTAGATCCTAAAAGGAAAATGCCACTTCTCTTCAGCCACTTAGGTCATGGTGGGCAGCAGATATTTGATAACGTACCAGAACTGGATACCCCATCTGAATCCTTTGGCACCTGAAATGAGTATGCTGAAGGAGTAGCGAGATTGACGAACACGTTTTAGGAAAAATCCAGTGTACGTTTGGAGCAATTCCATAAAAAAAAAAATGCAAACAAGGTATTGAGGAATCAACTGAGGACTACATATCAGCCTTAAGGAAACTAGATTCCTCTTGCAATTTTGGGTTTACGCTTGACATCTACATCAGGGATCAATCTGTTTACAGCTGTGTGTCGAAATAAATACAAGAACGTTTATTAAGTTGCAGGGATCCCACCCTAAATGAAGTAATTGATATTGCCAAGGGGACTGAAAGAAGCATTGTTTCAGGCAAACTGATTACTAATGAGGTCTCACAGTAAGCATCTTCTATAGATATCCCTGAAGGGGCAGACAGTGCAGCTGCCATTCACGCAAAGAATAAAACTATAAGTCCCAGTCCACAAAAGAATGTGGGTGTATAGTATCGGTATGGATCTAAAACGCACCTAGCAAACAATTCAAAATGTCCTGCTATCAACAAAATGTGACATTTAAAAGAGAATGTAAGAATTCTAAACTACAGTTTAGAGTTAGTAGTATTGAGATAGACACTGAAAAATGTACCAATGCCTTAGCAGTTACGGTCACACACCGCTTTAGATGAGGAATCCGTAGCAGACAAGGTTAAAGGACCATTGTGTCAAGCCAAAATTGGAGATGATTCCTTAACCATGGTCGATTCAGGGTCCCCGATTATTTCAGACTTGTTGGAACAATACTCCTTTAATTATTTAGTGTGTTAATCCCAAAGCATTCGGAGAACAAGATATACAAATGTTAGGGTACTTTGTTGAGCTCCAAACTTGTCTGGGTAGGAACAGCATTACAAAGATTTATGTGGCAGTGAGGGATTGAGGACAAATATTGGATAGAAGGACCAAGCTAGTCTGGGTAAGATGCTAATTCCAGGTTCTGACAACCCCAGTTGTGTTCTTTGACAGTCATGTATCTTTTATTGAAACTGAGGATGTGTTGTCTGTGAACAATGTTATTTCTACATTTCCACAGGTATTCTCCGAAAGGATAAGTAATAATATCAAATTTGAACACCGCATAAAGCTTATAAAGAATTCTAATCCAATGGTACACAAAATGAGACCTGTCCCAATGAGTGTTAGGAATGGATTAAAAATTTGTTAGAAAAACTGAGTTCAGAAGAAGTCATACACGCCACAGAGTCACAGTGGGTTAGCCCAGTAGTTATTGTTAGGGAAAAAAACTGGAGAAATCTGTTTATGTGTGGATTCACGCACATTAAATGAAAACATAATAGTTCACGGTCATCCTCTATCCAAAGTACAAGAATTACTAGCCAATTTGGGTGGTTTAAAAGTATTTTACCTACTTGACGACAAATTAGCGGTACTACCAGATTCCACTTGCTGCAGAGTCCAGATTTTACCACCTTCATCACTCCACTTACACATTTTTATGAATACCCTTTGCTTTGGTCTCTGCAGCAAGTGTGTTCCAAAACTTTATGGGCACTATTTTGGTCGGAATTCCTGGGGGTCAAGCCTTTCAAGAGGATGATCTCATTTTTGCAGAATGTGCCAGAGAGCATAATCTAATTCAGGAAAAAGTATTGAGAAAATCTGCAGAGGTGGACATCTCTTTGTGAAAGGACAAATGCAACCTTTTGGTCAATCAGTTAGATTACTTGGGTCATTGCATTTTGGATTTGGGAATTAAGCCGAAATTGTAATTAGTACAGGCAATATAAGAAGCAGTTCCACCGAACAACAGAGATATGTTACATTTGTTTCTGGGCCTCTGAAAATTATTCACAGTTCATTCATGGTTATTAAGAATGCTTCTCAAAAAAGAAAAAAAATATTTGGTCTGATGGCGCTCCAGAGGCATTTAAAAAAAAAAAAAATCTTTGATAATGACAGCACCTATTCTGTCAGCATTTACAGCAGGGAAGCCAAGTTTTTAATGGATGATGCTTGCCAACTGGGATTAGATGCAGTGCTTTCTCAATGGGTCAATAATAAAGAACAGACTATCGCCTTTGCTTCACGGTCTTTCAGTGCCACTGAAACCAATTACAGCACTATAGAGTGTGAAGCATTGGCTTGTTCATGGGCTGTAAAAAAAAAAAATCAAGACTTATATGTGGGGCACACAATTTGATGTCTTTACTGACCGTAAGCCATTAATATATATGCTCAATGGCAACGGGACAGGGAAAGCATCTGCCAGATTGATAAGAATGTTATAAAAGCATCATGAGTAAAACTTTGGCATCAAGCATATTCCGGGTGGAAATTCCACTGCAGATTGTTTGACACAGATGCCACTGAATATGTGAGATGATGGTAATCAAATTGATGACGTGGATGTGTTGTGGCACTTGTAGGGGATGGGTGTGCTGAGCAATGTTTTGGGGTGTCAAAAAGGAGTGGCTGGAAGCTTTAGGAAAAGATGTATTGTTGCAGGAAGTTATCAAATTTATTAAAACAGGATGGCCAAATAATAGAAATTTGGAGTTCAGTTTGAAGAATTATGGACGAGTATCTGATGAACTTTCGTTGGTTGATAGTTTTCTATCCAGACATGATTTGTTAATTCCACCAGTGAATCTTAGAAAGTCTTTATTTGATAAATCACATGAGGAACATTTGGGGGTTTCAGCTACCTCACGGAACAGTAAACAGATTTATTGGTGGCCAGGTTTAGATGCTCAAATAAATAAATACATCGCTGAGTGCAAGACATACTTGGTCTTGGACAAACACTAGAAAACTGCAAAATCTAATAGCAATCAGTACCATTACCAGATGGACCACAGGAAAATATTTGGGGACAGGCACTAATTTTTCATAACAGACTTTGCCCCAGATGAAAACTGAGAATAACAGAAAAGGAGAAGTAGGAGAAAGAGAGAGGCAAAAACTGAGACAAAACGAAGCAGGGATGAAAATAAGAATGAGAAAGAGAAAAAGACAAAGAGTCAGATAAAGATGCAGTGTCTGGTGGTGCATAGGAGCGGCATGACTATGCAGCCTTGGTATTCTGCACCTTGACCAAAGATAGTGCTAACTGTGCGATTCTGAACTAAATTTTGAGCCTGTTCTCTTACTCTCTTACAAATTAAGCACTGCTCCCACTCCTGAAAAAATAACTGTGCTCTCTTACAGCAGTGAAATGAAGTGAAGAACAGAACTTCAGGAATCTCGCAGTTTCATATGAAAACCACAAAATCCATGTACACAACCAGTCATTGCAGGTCAGAGGGTTAATCTAGAGAAATACCAAATAGTTTTAGGAATCTCTATCATACGAGAAAGAGGAGACCTTTCGGAGTGCACGAATAGATCTGGTTATGAACAAATGTAATTGGTTCTTATGTAGAATAACATTCCATCACAACCGGGGCACTGACTGCCCACTAGGAACAGTGTATATAAGAACAAGAAACAAATCTGAAACATCCGTTTAAATATAAATGTAGCACGAGTTTTGGATGGGAAATTACTCTGATGACTGGGTCTGATGTTGGCATTGAGCCGGCATTGCATTTTAGAGTGTGTTTTACTAGAAGATCCTGATTATTTACTGCAAGACACCAAATCAGCCCGGACTTAAAGGTTGAGTAGAGGCTCTTTTTCGGCAATCCGCATTTAAAACCCTTCATGAATTCCATTTAAAAATGGAGATTCTCAGCAGGACTCTTTACAGCGAGTCCATAACTTGGTATGTGGAGGTCAGCTTACAACATCTAGGACTAGCTGAGTAAGGCTTTAAACAGGACCGGGAGAAAACTAACGTGCACAAAGACACCGGCAACAACTAAGCTACTTGCAGAAGATGAACTTCTTCCACCTCTACTAACTTGGATTTCCTTAGAAGTCTGACAAAAGATCATAGTCATAAAACTCGAAGGAAATGTGGTGGCCAACTTTCATGTATCAAATTACAAAACTGAATTTCCCACCTAGAGATCTTGTTCACTTCAGGTGAAGTAGAGTACTTCTAGTACTTGATTTAGTGGAGGCTAACCAGATGACTTTTTGCACTCTGCAGCAGGGCCATATTTTGATGCCTTTCATTGCTAAACAGCAGGAAGGAAAGGAAGAGACCAAGTGTCACAATAGGATGCAGAATCCAACTTGACCAGTAATACACTATGCTGCTGTTTCCCTCCTTTGTCGCTTTAAGGTTAAAGAGCACTCAAGCACAATGATGAGCACCAAAACCTTTTCATGACTTTCTCCTGTTGAGATTGAATATTTTGATCAGCATAAACGCACTGCAATGTAACACTGCATTCTGATACCATACCTTTAATTTTTTGTTTGTATTCTTCTGGTCGGTGAAGGTACATCGCTGCAGCGTCTCCATTAAGAGGATCTATGGGATTAGGGTAAGCCAGTAGCTGGGGCAAGAAGGACTCAAATATGTTGGTCAGATCTGAAAAAGAAGACCAGAGAAATTAAGAGATTCAGGCAAGTCAAAACTGTCCTATTTAATTCAGATAAATAAAACTCTGAAATACTGTACAAATCCAATCATCAAGTACATCAGATTTTAAATGTTGAAAACGCAAGCCATATTGCATCCAAAAATACAACATTTGAAACCTACAAACAGGTAGATTTAGTAGTAGTAGTAGTAGCAGCTTTAGATGAACTTGGACTGATCTCAGATACAGGTACTGCGCCAGCACTTACTTTATTGGTTTGTCTGCGAGGCTTAAGTGTCAAGGAAACCGTGTTTTCCAGGTTCCAGGGTTTTTTAATTTCACATACTTAGAAGGCAGTATTTTCTTCTTGTGCCTTCAGTATGCGACTGTGTAAATGCAGAGTGCCTCAGTGTTTTATTCAGTCTCCTCCAGTATGTTATGTACTCTTCCGCTGGCTCACCCGATTCAGTCATTCGGCTCCCCTTTGTGTATGCTGATGAATACCTAAGTTAACTAATGATCTTGATGCCAGTGCTAGTAATGTGTTGACTTGTTTACAATAGGTTGAGGGTTTAATGAGCAGTAAATCAGCTGAAGTCCAACTGGCTCAATTAGGTGTCTGAGAACTTGTGCCTAGTTTCCAAATACTAAATACATGTAATGGCCAAATTTAATTCTCAATGGTCAGAAATTATACTAAGGGCCTAATTTAGAACTCAGCTGGTGGGTTACTCCGTCATAAAGGTGACAGATATCCCGGCTGCCGAAATCTAAATCTCAATCTATCCTATAGGATTTGGATTGCGGCAGATGGGATACCAGTCACTGTTGTGACAGAGTAACCTGTCTGCCGGTTTCTAAATTGGGCCCCAAGTCCTCCACAGGAAACTCACATCTACTTGGCTATTTTACACTACTATCATATCCTTTGCCAAGCAGTCCGTCTCCAGGATCAGCTCACCTCTCCCTTTTCCTCCCGGTAAGGTTTACAGAATTGTATATAAATACATCAAAGAGCGAAGATGTATATGCAGTATCACAGGCAAGTCATTTGTAAGATATATGGATATGTGTAGCTGCATTTATGCTATCATTCAGTCTGTGGAGATGGAAGGAAGTTAAAGGGGGATTTACTAAAACCATCCTCGAACTCAGGATCTACACAGGTTTCAAAGTTCTAGTGTATGGGCACAGCAGCTGAGAGTCACATGCACATTTCTAACATTTTAATACCTGCATTTTTAACTAGATGTGCCTTTGAATCCCAAGAAGGGTTATGTTACTTACCCCGTATGCATCTGTTCGTGGCATGGCATGAAGTACTGTAGATTCACATGCTCTGCACACTCCCACCATCTAGTGTTGGGTCCGGAGTGGTAGAAGTAGTTTTTCTTCCAAGAAGTGTTTCGAGTAACGAGATTGAGTGACTCCTCATCTCAGTGATATTGCGCATGGACATCAACTCCTTTGTTAGATTGTCTTCCCACAGACGGGTGAGAAAGGAGCGAAAGGTATGTGTAGGAGAAGAGATGTCCATGCTAAATGTAATTACATGTTTACATACATATACAGTGTAACTGCAATGGCCACAGGCACCCGGGGAGGGCGCATGTGAATCTAGAGCACTAAATGCCACGAACAGATGCTTACTGGGTAAGTAGCATTTTCTGTTCTATGTCATGTGTGGCTGTAGACACACATTCTTTGCATAGACTGCAAAGCAGTCCCTCCATAAAAGCGGTGGCTAGCCTGTAGGAGTTGCAATTGACTGATAGCGTTCGTAGCACAGCCTGGCCAAAATTGGCTTGCTGGTGTGCTAGCACATTCACACAGTAGTGCTTTGTGAATGTGCCAGCTGGAGGAATGTTTCCAAGAAAGGCCACAGTAGCACATTTTTTCCAATTAGAATGTACTCTAGGGATAATAGGTAACAATCGCTTTGCTTTGGCGTAACAAGTTTGTATACATTTAACTATCCATCTACATATGCCAGTTTTTGGATATTGGACTGTCTTTGTGAGATACTGAAAAAGCTACAAAGAGCTGTTTAAACTCTTTGGTTTTGTTAATGTAAAACATGACTGCTCTTTTCACATCTAGGCTGTGGAGAGCTCTTTTTGTAATGGAGTCAAGTCACGGAAAGAAGACGGGTAGTTCAATGGACTGGTTTAAGTGAAACTGTGATACTACTTTAGGTAGGTACTTAGGGTTAGTGAGAAGCACTACCTTATCCCTATGAATCTGGAAGAACGGTTCTTCCAAGGGTAGTGCCTGAAGCTCAATGACACGCCTGAGTGATGTGATGGCAAGTAAGCAAGCTGCCTTCCAAGACAGGTACTGAAGTGGACATGAATGGAGGAGTTCAAAAGGTGGAACCATGAGTCTGCTAAGCACAAGGTTGATGTTTCACAATGGTACAGGGGAAACCCTAGGTGGAAAGACCTGTTTGAGGCCTTCCCTGCCTTAATGACTGGGATTATGAACAAAGAAATATGTTGTCTGTTCTTTAAACATGCAGCTAATAGCTGCAATATGTAGGCAAAAGGAAGTGTATGCTAGATTTGTTTTTTGTAAGTGGAGCAAATAAACAATCTCTTGAGCAGTAGCTTTCAAGGGGTCAATATGTTTGGGTTGACCGTAGCAAACAAAATGTTTCCATTTTGAAGCATAACAGGCTTGAATTGTGGGTCTACGGGCTTCACTGAGAAAGTCCATACATTCTGCATGCAATCCCAATTAACGAAACTCTATGACCTCAGGAGCCATAGCCCAAAGTTGAGTGACTTAGGGTCTGGATGTCAGATTTGTCCTTGATTTTGAGGGAGAAGGTCAGGCCTATTGCGGAGTTTGTCGTGGGAGACTACTGAGAGGTCTAGAGGTGTGGTGAACCATGGCTGACATGCCCAAGTGGGAGCTTCAAAGATCATGGTGAGAGACATTTTCCTGATCCTCTGAATCAGATATGGAATTAGAGGGAGAGGTGGAAAAGGGTAAGCAAATATCCATGACCAATTCATCCATACAGCAATGCCCTTGGATAGAGTGTGTGGGTATCTGGAGGTGGCGATTAGGTATTTTGCGTCTTCTGCTGTGGCGAAAAGTTCCATCTGAGGAGTTCCCACTTTGCAAGGTATGGTTGAAGGACTTTTGGGTGGAATTCCCAATTGTGGGGCCTTGTTGCTGCATCCTGCTGAGCAGGTCTGCAAAGTTGTTGTCCGTCCTTGTAAAATACTGCGCCACAAGGTGTATGTGGTGGTGGAGGACCCACTTCTATATTGTTTGAGAGAGTTGTGACAATTGGGACGACTGTCTCCCCCCCCCCCCTCTTTTTGCAGAGAATACATGGCTGTCATGTTGTCTGTTCGTACTAAGACAACCTTGTGAGATGGGTGATGAATGAAGGCTTTGAGGGCTAGAAGAACGAGTTACTTACCTTCGGTAACGACTTTTCTGGTGGATACATTAGCTACCTGTGGATTCCTCACCTCATGAATACTCCCATGGCGCCAGCATTCTACGGAAATCTTCTTACTAGTCTCTGCACGTCGACGAGGACGTCACTGTCTCGCACGCGACGCCGTCTGACGTCATACAGGCAATAAGAGGTCCTCGACGACGTGCGGACGTCAGTACCAATCATTTTTTACGTGCATGAGAACAACCAGGCAATGCAATGAAAGAACAAAGCAACATCCATTATAATGTAAAAATACACCACATTGTATGAATAACTGTAAATCTTTTTATGTACATATATATATATATATATATATAAAACTCTCTCTTTTAAAATATATACACACACCAAGTATATACATAAAGATATATAGACATATACCTACATATATATAAATATATTATATATATACATCTATTGCACCCTCAAAGACCAAGAGGAGCACACTCAAGGATTACTTGGCAAGACCATAAAGGCAACGGGGAGGCGGGTGGGACCGTGAGGAATCCACAGGTAGCTAATGTATCCACCAGAAAAGTCGTTACCGAAGGTAAGTAACTCGTTCTTCTGATGGATACAACTACCTGTGGATTCCTCACCTCATGAATAGAGTCCCAAAGCAGTACCACGCCCGGCGGTGGGTGCCTAAATGGTCAAACCAAGAAATCCTGCAGCACTGACCGTGCAAAATGGCCGTCCCTTCTAACCTCAGAATCTAAACAGTAATGTTTTGCAAAAGTGTGAAGGGACGACCAAGTTGCGGCCTTGCAGATGTCGACCACAGGAACACCTCTGGCTAAGGCCGAAGTGGCCGACTTAGCTCTGGTGGAATGAGCTCTAATGCCCTCAGGAGGATCCTTCTTTGCCAAAGAGTAACATATTTTAATGCAAAGAACAACCCACCTGGATAGTGTTCTCTTGTGGACTGCCTTTCCTCTCCTCTTGCCCACGTATCCAATAAACAGCTGATCCTCCAGCCTGAAATCCTTTGTTCTATCGATAAAGAAGCTCAACGCTCTCTTTGGGTCCAGACGGTGCAGTCTTTCTTCCTCTTTGGAAGGATGAGGCGGAGGATAGAACGTGGACAAAGTAATTGCCTGAGCCAAATGGAAGGGTGAAACAACCTTCGGGAGGAAAGCAGCCTTGGTCCTCAACACCACCTTATCCCCATAAAAAGTTGTATAAGGGGGTTTTACTGATAAGGCCTGCAACTCACTCACTCTCCTTGCTGATGTTATAGCTATCAGGAAGACTGTTTTTAAAACCAAATACCTCAAGGGGCAAGAATGCATAGGTTCAAAAGGGGACCCCATAAGGAAAGTCAGGACTAAGGACAAATCCCATTGCGGCATAACGAATGGCTTTGGAGGATATTGATTTAGAAGACCTTTCAAGAATCTGATAACAATAGGGGATTTAAATAAAGATGGTTGGTCTGGAAGACATATGAAGGCTGACAAGGCCGATAAATAACCTTTAATGGTAGCCACTGCACAGCCTTTCTGCGCCAGAGATAGAGCAAAAGACAAAACGTCCGATAGATGAGCATGTAAAGGATCAATCTGCCTCTCTCCACACCACGCAACAAATTTAGACCACCTATTAGCGTAGATAGATTTAGTGGAGTGTCGCCTGGCCGCTAATATAACATCCACTACCTCAGGCGGGAGAGAGAAGGAACTCAGGTTGCCCCGTTCAATCTCCAGGCATGTAGGTGCAGACTCTGGAGGTTGGGGTGTAGAACCTGCCCCTGCGACTGTGAGAGGAGGTCTGCCCTGAAAGGGAGACGGAGCGGCGGGCACGTTGAGAGTTGGAGAAGGTCGGAGTACCACACCCTCCTTGGCCAATCCGGAGCTATTAAGATTACTAGAGCCCGGTCTTGGCGAATCTTCCTCAATACTCGAGGAATCAAGGGTATGGGAGGAAACGCGTAAAGCAACTGGCCGCACCAGGTCATTTGAAACGCGTCCCCCAACGCTTCCTGCATCGGATACTGAAGGCTGCAGAACAACGGACAATGCGCGTTCTCTCGAGTGGCGAACAGATCTACCCGAGGAAACCCCCACTTGTGGAAGATTAAACGGACTTGATCTGGATGGAGACGCCACTCGTGGTCTGCCGAGAAGTGGCGACTGAGACTGTCCGCACGCACGTTCAAGACTCCGGCCAGATGGTTTGCTATCAAGCAAATCCGATGGTCCTTTGCCCAGGACCATAGTCGAAGAGCTTCTCTGCAGAGAAGGTACGACCCCACTCCTCCCTGCTTGTTTATGTACCACATCGTGGTAGTATTGTCCGTTAGGACCTGTACCGACTGACCACGAAGGGAAGGGAGGAAGGCCTTGAGAGCCAGACGTACAGCCCGTAACTCTAACAGATTGATGTGAAAAATCTGTTCCTCTGGAGACCAAAGACCTTTGATCTCCAGATCCCCCAGATGAGCTCCCCACCCTAGAGTGGAAGCATCCGTTATGACTGTGGCCACTGGTGGCGACTGCTGGAACGGCTTTCCTTGTGAAAGATTGTTGCTTGCAATCCACCACTTCAAATCCACAGCAGCATCTCTGGAGATCTTGACAGTACCCTCTAGATCCCCTCTGTGTTGAGACCACTGCCTTCGGAGGCACCACTGAAGAGCCCTCATGTGCCAGCGAGCATGCATGACCAACAGAATGCAGGAGGCAAAAAGACCGAGCAGACGAAGGACCTTGAGGACTGGAACTACCGCTCCATTTCGAAACATTGGAACCAAATCCTGAATATCTTGAATCCGCTGAGGCGGAGGAAAGGCCCGACCCAATGTTGTATCCAGTACTGCCCCTATGAACAGGAGGCGCTGAGAGGGCTCCAGGTGAGATTTGGGCTCGTTCACCGAAAAGCCCAGGTCGAACAACAACTGGGTTGTTGACTGCAGATGACGCAACACAAGCTCCGGGGACTTGGCTTTGATCAACCAATCGTCCAAGTAAGGGAATACTGCTATCCCCTTCCTTCTGAGCTCTGCCGCAACCACCGACATCACCTTCGTGAAGACTCGAGGTGCTGAAGTAAGACCAAACGGAAGGACCGCAAACTGGTAGTGTTGCGATCCCACCACAAACCGGAGATACTTCCTGTGTGACTTGAGTATCGGGATATGAAAGTAAGCATCCTGCAAGTCGACAGACACCATCCAGTCTTCCATGTTCAACGCCAAAAGCACCTGTGCTAGGGTCAGCATCTTGAACTTTTCCTGCTTGAGGAACCAATTCAAGATCCTCAGGTCCAGAATTGGTCTCAAACGACCATCCTTCTTGGGAATCAGGAAATACCTTGAGTAAACTCCTTGACCCCTTTCCTGCTCCGGGACCAACTCCACCGCGCCCTTTAAAAGGAGGACTTCTACCTCCTGTTCTAGCAACAGGAGGTGTTCTTGTGAACAATACGAAGGGCGGGGCGGGATGAGGGGCGGAAACTCCCGAAAGGGAAGGGTGTAGCCTTTTCCCACAACACTGAGAACCCAAGTGTCCGACGTAACAGTCTCCCATTTGGTGAGAAAATGCTGTAATCTTCCCCCTACAGGAGAGGAGTGAGTGGGAAATGGTGGAAGCCTAAGGCTGCTTCCCCTGCTGCACCCCGCCAGAGGATGAGGAAGAGGCAGAGTGCTGCTGAGAGGCTCCCCTGGTGCGGACCCTACCCCTCCCCCTAAAAGATCTATAGGGGTGGGAAGAGGCAGGTTGCTGATATCTTCCCCGAAAGGAAGAGGAGGAAGAGCCACGCCCAAATCCACGAAACCTCCTGAAGAATCTAGAAGAGGCCGTGGAAGAAGGAGCTTGGAGTCCCAACGACTTAGCCGTGGCCCTGCTCTCCTTAAAACGTTCCAAGGCCGAATCAGCCTTAGCCCCAAACAGTTTGTCCCCATCAAACGGGAGATCCAACAATGTGGACTGTACATCTGCCGAAAAGCCCGAGTTACGGAGCCAGGCCTGTCTCCTTTCCACCACAGTTGTGCCCATTGCTCTGGCTACCGAGTCGGTGGTATCCAGTCCCGTCTGGATAATTTGGGTCGCAGCAGCCTGGGCATCAGAGACAAGATCCAAAAGACCCTGGGGAAGCTCTGTAAACGAAGAGGAGATGTCATCCATCAGAGCATGAATATACCTCCCCAGGATACAGGTCGCATTAGTGGCCTTTAACGCCAGACTGCAGGACGAAAAAATCTTCTTCGACTGCGCCTCTAGCTTTTTTGAGTCTCTGTCCCCAGGCACCGTCGGGAAAGAACCAGGCGCTGACTTGGACGAACAGGAGGCCTGCACTACCAAGCTCTCCGGCGTAGGGTGCCTAGATAGGAAACCAGGATCAGTTGGAGCCGTCCGATACCTCCTGGCCACGGCTCTGTGAACTGCTGGGGAAGATGCCGGCCTCTTCCACACCTCTAAAACCGGATCCAGCAGAGCGTCATTAAAAGGTAACAGAGGCTCCGCCGCGGCTGAGGCCGGATGCAACACCTCCGTCAAAAGGTTTTGTTTTGCCTCCACCACCGGCAAAGGCAGGTCCAAAAAACTAGCTGCCTTCCGTACCACTGTATGAAAGGAAGCAGCTTCCTCAGTATATTCCCCCGGGGACGAAAGGTCCCACTCAGGGGAAGTGTCCAGCCCACTGGCCGACTCCAGTCCACGCAGCCCATCACCCGAGTCCTCTAGCTCTCCTTCCTCTAGGGCTCGTTGGTACTCCTGCTCTTCTAGTACCCGGAGAGCACGTCTCCTCGAATGAAGTCGTTGTTCAATACGCGGAGTCGACAATGCCTCCGCCGAAGTCGAAGATCGGCGCCGATCTTCAGAAGCCACCGACGCCGCGTCCGGCGCCACATGTAACTTCGGCGCCGACGAAAGAGCAGCTGAAGCAGATGGACCCACCGGAGTCACAGGCCGAAATCCCGACGTCGACGGGATGGAAATCCCCGGGGCCAATCCTTCTGAAGCCACCGGAGCGGCCACCGGCGCCGACACTGGCGCCGAGCCCACGTTCCCAAACGGGAGAAAGGGCATAAAGGGTGCCGGCCGAAGAGGCGCAGGATCACCCAAAGAAAAGGCCAAAGGCCCAGCCGGAGCACCCCC
Organism: Pleurodeles waltl; assembly: GCF_031143425.1. Taxonomy (NCBI): domain Eukaryota; kingdom Metazoa; phylum Chordata; class Amphibia; order Caudata; family Salamandridae; genus Pleurodeles; species Pleurodeles waltl. The sequence continues at coordinate 738,338,260 of NC_090442.1, read as the reverse complement.
TGGAGCCATCTGTTGGAAGATGGCATACATCGCATTCAAGAATGCGGAACTATCGGCTCCAGGGGTGGGAAAAGCCGGATACTGGGGTGCCTGTCTCGGAGGCGACCCCGACTCCGGCCTCGGCGTCTGCGCCGGAGAAAACACTTGAGGCTCCAATACCTCAATCACCGACGCCTGTCCAGGCGAAGTTGGTGACGCCGGAGAGGGCAACGGCGTCGAAGGATGCGGCGTCACCGTGGGGCTGACCTCCCATGTCTTTCGGCGCCGATCCGGAGACCTGGAACGAGCCTCCCTTGAATGACGCCGAGATTCTCTACGGCGCCGGGAGTCTCGATGACGCCGATGTTTTGGAGAAGACTTCTTGTGATGCTTCTCCTTTGACTTGGCCATAAACAGCTTCGCCTCACGTTCTTTAAGGGCCTTCGGATTCATGTGCTGACATGAATCACAAGTCGAGACGTCGTGGTCGGAGCTCAAACACCAAAGGCAATCGGAATGAGGATCTGTAAAGAAATGGCTCCCTGTTGCAGTTACCCCCCCACTTTTTGCCTGATACTGATGCTGACTTGACTGAGAAGTGTGCTGGGACCCTGCTAACCAGGCCCCAGCACCAGTGTTCCTTCACCTAAAATGTACCATTGTATCCACAATTGGCACACCCTGGCATTCAGATAAGTCCCTTGTAACTGGTACTTCTAGTACCAAGGGCCCTGATGCCAAGGAAGGTCTCTAAGGGCTGCAGCATGTCTTATGCCACCCTAGAGACCCCTCACTCAGCACAGACACACTGCTTACAAGCCTGTGTGTGCTAGTGAGAACAAAATGAGTAAGTCGACATGGCACTCCCCTCAGGGTGCCATGCCAGCCTCTCACTGCCTATGCAGTATAGGTAAGACACCCCTCTAGCAGACCTTACAGCCCTAAGGCAGGGTGCACTATACCATAGGTGAGGGTACCAGTGCATGAGCATGGTACCCCTACAGTGTCTAAACCAAACCTTAGACATTGTAAGTGCAGGGTAGCCATAAGAGTATATGGTCTGGGAGTCTGTCAAACACGAACTCCACAGCACCATAATGGCTACACTGAAAACTGGGAAGTTTGGTATCAAACTTCTCAGCACAATAAATGCACACTGATGCCAGTGTACATTTTATTGTAAAATACACCACAGAGGGCACCTTAGAGGTGCCCCCTGAAACTTAACCGACTGTCTGTGTAGGCTGACTAGTTCCAGCAGCCTGCCACACCAGAGACATGTTGCTGGCCCCATGGGGAGAGTGCCTTTGTCACTCTGAGGCCAGTAACAAAGCCTGCACTGGGTGGAGATGCTAACACCTCCCCCAGGCAGGAGCTGTGACACCTGGCGGTGAGCCTCAAAGGCTCACCCCTTTGTCACAGCCCAGCAGGGCACTCCAGCTTAGTGGAGTTGCCCGCCCCCTCCGGCCACGGCCCCCACTTTTGGCGGCAAGGCTGGAGGGAACAAAGAAAGCAACAAGGAGGAGTCACTGGCCAGTCAGGACAGCCCCTAAGGTGTCCTGAGCTGAAGTGACTCTGACTTTTAGAAATCCTCCATCTTGCAGATGGAGGATTCCCCCAATAGGGTTAGGATTGTGACCCCCTCCCCTTGGGAGGAGGCACAAAGAGGGTGTACCCACCCTCAGGGCTAGTAGCCATTGGCTACTAACCCCCCAGACCTAAACACGCCCTTAAATTTAGTATTTAAGGGCTACCCTGAACCCTAGAAAATTAGATTCCTGCAACTACAAGAAGAAGGACTGCCTAGCTGAAAAACCCCTGCAGAGGAAGACCAGAAGACGACAACTGCCTTGGCTCCAGAAACTCACCGGCCTGTCTCCTGCCTTCCAAAGATCCTGCTCCAGCGACGCCTTCCAAAGGGACCAGCGACCTCGACATCCTCTGAGGACTGCCCCTGCTTCGAAAAGACAAGAAACTCCCGAGGACAGCGGACCTGCTCCAAAGAAAAGCTGCAACTTTGTTTCCAGCAGCTTTAAAGAACCCTGCAAGCTCCCCGCAAAAGGCGTGAGACTTGCAACACTGCACCCGGCGACCCCGACTCGGTTGGTGGCGATCCAACACCTCAGGAGGGACCCCCGGACTACTCTAAGACTGTGAGTACAAAAACCTGTCCCCCCTGAGTCCCCACAGCGCCGCCTGCAGAGGGAATCCCGAGGCTTCCCCTGACCGCGACTCTTTGAAACCAAAGTCCCGACACCTGGGAGAGACCCTGCACCCGCAGCCCCCAGGACCTGAAGGACCGGACTTTCACTGGAGGAGTGACCCCCAGGAGTCCCTCTCCCTTGCCCAAGTGGAGGTTTCCCCGAGGAACCCCCCCCTTGCCTGCCTGCAGCGCTGAAGAGATCCCTAGATCTCGCATTGACTTCCATTACAAACCCGACGCTTGTTTCTACACTGCACCCGGCCGCCCCCGCGCTGCTGAGGGTGAAATTTCTGTGTGGGCTTGTGTCCCCCCCGGTGCCCTACAAAACCCCCCTGGTCTGCCCTCCGAAGACGCGGGTACTTACCTGCAAGCAGACCGGAACCGGGGCACCCCCTTCTCTCCATTCTAGCCTATGTGTTTTGGGCACCACTTTGAACTCTGCACCTGACCGGCCCTGAGCTGCTGGTGTGGTGACTTTGGGGTTGCTCTGAACCCCCAACGGTGGGCTACCTTGGACCAAGAACTGAACCCTGTAAGTGTCTTACTTACCTGGTAAAACTAACAAATACTTACCTCCCCTAGGAACTGTGAAAATTGCACTAAGTGTCCACTTTTAAAACAGCTATTTGTGAATAACTTGAAAAGTATACATGCAATTTTGATGATTTGAAGTTCCTAAAGTACTTACCTGCAATACCTTTCGAATGAGATATTGCATGTAGAATTTGAACCTGTGGTTCTTAAAATAAACTAAGAAAAGATATTTTTCTATATAAAAACCTATTGGCTGGATTTGTCTCTGAGTGTGTGTACCTCATTTATTGTCTATGTGTATGTACAACAAATGCTTAACACTACTCCTTGGATAAGCCTACTGCTCGACCACACTACCACAAAATAGAGCATTAGTATTATCTATTTTTACCACTATTTTACCTCTAAGGGGAACCCTTGGACTCTGTGCATGCTATTCCTTACTTTGAAATAGCACATACAGAGCCAACTTCCTACATTGGTGGATCAGCGGTGGGGTACAAGACTTTGCATTTGCTGGACTACTCAGCCAATACCTGATCACACGACAAATTCCAAAATTGTCATTAGAAATTGATTTTTGCAATTTGAAAAGTTTTCTAAATTCTTAAAAGTCCTGCTAGGGCCTTGTGTGTTAAGTCCCTGTTTAGCATTTCTTTTAGAGTTTAAAAGTTTGTAAAAGTTTGAATTAGATTCTAGAACCAGTTGTAGATTCTTAAAAAGTATTCCAACTTTTAGAAGCAAAATGTCTAGCACAGATGTGACTGTGGTGGAACTCGACACCACACCTTACCTCCATCTTAAGATGAGGGAGCTAAGGTCACTCTGTAAAATAAAGAAAATAACAATGGGCCCCAAACCTACCAAAATACAGCTCCAGGAGCTTTTGGCAGAGTTTGAAAAGGCCAACCCCTCTGAGGGTGGCAACTCAGAGGAAGAGGATAGTGACTTGGAGGACAATTCCCCCCTACCAGTCCTATCTAGGGAGAACAGGGTCCCTCAAACCCTGACTCCAAAAATAATAGTCAGAGATGCTGGTTCCCTCACAGGAGAGACCAACACCTCTGAAATCACTGAGGATAGCCCCAGTGAAGAGGACATCCAGTTAGCCAGGATGGCCAAAAGATTGGCTTTGGAAAGACAGATCCTAGCCATAGAGAGGGAAAGACAAGAGATGGGCCTAGGACCCATCAATGGTGGCAGCAACTTAAATAGGGTCAGAGATTCTCCTGACATCCTAAAAATCCCCAAAGGGATTGTAACAAAATATGAAGATGGTGATGACATCACCAAATGGTTCACAGCTTTTGAGAGGGCTTGTGTAACCAGAAAAGTGAACAGATCTCACTGGGGTGCTCTCCTTTGGGAAATGTTCACTGGAAAGTGTAGGGATAGACTCCTCACACTCTCTGGAAAAGATGCAGAATCTTATGACCTCATGAAGGGTACCCTGATTGAGGGCTTTGGATTCTCCACTGAGGAGTATAGAATTAGATTCAGGGGGGCTCAAAAATCCTCGAGCCAGACCTGGGTTGATTTTGTAGACTACTCAGTAAAAACACTAGATGGTTGGTTAACTGGAAATGAAGTGTGTGACTATGTTGGGCTTTATAATTTGTTTATGAAAGAACACATTTTAAGTAACTGCTTCAATGAAAAGTTGCATCAGTATCTGGTAGACCTAGGTCCAATTTCTCCCCAAGAATTGGGAAAGAAGGCAGACCACTGGGTCAAGACTAGGGTAACCAAAACTTCCACTGGGGGTGACCAAAAGAAAGGGGTTACAAAAACTCCCCAGGAGAAAGTGGGTAACACTAGAAACCAAGAAAAAGAGTCCTCTGTAGGCCCCCAAAAACCAGAACAGGTGGGTGGGCCCCAGGACACAACCCAAAACAAAGGTGGGTACCAGGGTAAGAACTGGGATGCCACTAAGGCATGGTGCCACAACTGTAAACAGTCTGGGCACCACACCAAGGACACTTCTTGTCCCAAAAACAAACCCCAGAACAAAATTCCTGGGGTAACCAGTGTAGCCATGGGAGATGACTCCTCAGATGAGGAGGTCTTCCTAGCCTTCAACTGGAAACAGGGCCCAACAGGTGAGTTGGAGATTCCAGAGGGAAGCAGACACTTCCACCACCTACTGGTGAATGGAATCCCAACCACTGCCCTGAGAGACACTTGTGCCAGTCACACTATGGTGCATGACAGGCTGGTGCTCTCAAACCAGTACATCCCAGGTGAGACTGCCAGGGTAAGAGTTAGCCTAGACAGGGTCACTAAGAGGCCTGTGGCTTTAGTGCCCATAGAAGTGGGTGGCACTCTTAGCTGGAGAAGGGTAGTAGTCAGTACAGACCTCCCCCTTGATTGTCTCCTTGGAAATGACTACCCAGAGGTTAGTCAGAGCTCAAGAGAGGAACTGGTCCAGTGCCAGTCCTCTCCCAAGGATTCTGGAAAGCCTGCCTCTGCAGTAAATGCAAGCAGGCCCCAGAAGAAGAAGAAAAGAAAACAGAGTAGGAAGGGTGGACAACCTTTAGCCAAGGTTACAGCAAGCCAAGGAGATTCTGCTCCAGTAGGGGAGAACTCCAAAAATGGCCCTGATAAAGTCCAACCTGACCCACAAGAAGTCCTGGCTAGTCAGGCAACTGTTAAACCTGAGTGGGTGGCTCCTCAGCTAACAGAAGAAAGAGTGGAAGAAGGGTGTTTACTACAAGATGTGGTAACCCCCCACTCCAATACAGCAGACAGGCAACCTGAACCCCAAGAAGCCTGTAACTTAGCCCCTTCCCTTTTAGGTGAAGAGCTAAAGGTGTGGTTCTGGGCACTGACAGCTGTCAGTGGCCTCTGCTGGGTGTTAGCCTTTGTGGCTGCACTATCCTTGGCATGGTGGTCAGACCCCATGCCAAATAGCAAGTTAGGCCCCCTGACCCTGTTGGTCATGGTGGGGTTACTCCAGCTCTGGGTAACCTCTTTGGGTAAGCTAGGGATGACCCTGGCTAAGATAAGATTAGCAGAGGTGGATACCTCTAAACCCAAAATAAAAAGAATGGGTGGAGACATTGAAGAAGCAGACAAGAGGCAATTCAGACTAGGTCCTATCACTGTGGAAGTGGGTCAGTTCCCCAAAGGGAATGACCTGAACAGAAGGATGTAAGGCAGAGTAGGCCCTGCAACTAACCAGCCTATTTCTCCTACTCTTCCTCGCCTGACAGACTAGGAAGACTCTCCCAGCTTGGGCTGAGTCTCCTGGCCTGTGGGCTGGGGGGGGCTTGTGTAAAGAAATGGCTCCCTGTTGCAGTTACCCCCCCACTTTTTGCCTGATACTGATGCTGACTTGACTGAGAAGTGTGCTGGGACCCTGCTAACCAGGCCCCAGCACCAGTGTTCCTTCACCTAAAATGTACCATTGTATCCACAATTGGCACACCCTGGCATTCAGATAAGTCCCTTGTAACTGGTACTTCTAGTACCAAGGGCCCTGATGCCAAGGAAGGTCTCTAAGGGCTGCAGCATGTCTTATGCCACCCTAGAGACCCCTCACTCAGCACAGACACACTGCTTACAAGCCTGTGTGTGCTAGTGAGAACAAAATGAGTAAGTCGACATGGCACTCCCCTCAGGGTGCCATGCCAGCCTCTCACTGCCTATGCAGTATAGGTAAGACACCCCTCTAGCAGACCTTACAGCCCTAAGGCAGGGTGCACTATACCATAGGTGAGGGTACCAGTGCATGAGCATGGTACCCCTACAGTGTCTAAACCAAACCTTAGACATTGTAAGTGCAGGGTAGCCATAAGAGTATATGGTCTGGGAGTCTGTCAAACACGAACTCCACAGCACCATAATGGCTACACTGAAAACTGGGAAGTTTGGTATCAAACTTCTCAGCACAATAAATGCACACTGATGCCAGTGTACATTTTATTGTAAAATACACCACAGAGGGCACCTTAGAGGTGCCCCCTGAAACTTAACCGACTGTCTGTGTAGGCTGACTAGTTCCAGCAGCCTGCCACACCAGAGACATGTTGCTGGCCCCATGGGGAGAGTGCCTTTGTCACTCTGAGGCCAGTAACAAAGCCTGCACTGGGTGGAGATGCTAACACCTCCCCCAGGCAGGAGCTGTGACACCTGGCGGTGAGCCTCAAAGGCTCACCCCTTTGTCACAGCCCAGCAGGGCACTCCAGCTTAGTGGAGTTGCCCGCCCCCTCCGGCCACGGCCCCCACTTTTGGCGGCAAGGCTGGAGGGAACAAAGAAAGCAACAAGGAGGAGTCACTGGCCAGTCAGGACAGCCCCTAAGGTGTCCTGAGCTGAAGTGACTCTGACTTTTAGAAATCCTCCATCTTGCAGATGGAGGATTCCCCCAATAGGGTTAGGATTGTGACCCCCTCCCCTTGGGAGGAGGCACAAAGAGGGTGTACCCACCCTCAGGGCTAGTAGCCATTGGCTACTAACCCCCCAGACCTAAACACGCCCTTAAATTTAGTATTTAAGGGCTACCCTGAACCCTAGAAAATTAGATTCCTGCAACTACAAGAAGAAGGACTGCCTAGCTGAAAAACCCCTGCAGAGGAAGACCAGAAGACGACAACTGCCTTGGCTCCAGAAACTCACCGGCCTGTCTCCTGCCTTCCAAAGATCCTGCTCCAGCGACGCCTTCCAAAGGGACCAGCGACCTCGACATCCTCTGAGGACTGCCCCTGCTTCGAAAAGACAAGAAACTCCCGAGGACAGCGGACCTGCTCCAAAGAAAAGCTGCAACTTTGTTTCCAGCAGCTTTAAAGAACCCTGCAAGCTCCCCGCAAAAGGCGTGAGACTTGCAACACTGCACCCGGCGACCCCGACTCGGTTGGTGGCGATCCAACACCTCAGGAGGGACCCCCGGACTACTCTAAGACTGTGAGTACAAAAACCTGTCCCCCCTGAGTCCCCACAGCGCCGCCTGCAGAGGGAATCCCGAGGCTTCCCCTGACCGCGACTCTTTGAAACCAAAGTCCCGACACCTGGGAGAGACCCTGCACCCGCAGCCCCCAGGACCTGAAGGACCGGACTTTCACTGGAGGAGTGACCCCCAGGAGTCCCTCTCCCTTGCCCAAGTGGAGGTTTCCCCGAGGAACCCCCCCCTTGCCTGCCTGCAGCGCTGAAGAGATCCCTAGATCTCGCATTGACTTCCATTACAAACCCGACGCTTGTTTCTACACTGCACCCGGCCGCCCCCGCGCTGCTGAGGGTGAAATTTCTGTGTGGGCTTGTGTCCCCCCCGGTGCCCTACAAAACCCCCCTGGTCTGCCCTCCGAAGACGCGGGTACTTACCTGCAAGCAGACCGGAACCGGGGCACCCCCTTCTCTCCATTCTAGCCTATGTGTTTTGGGCACCACTTTGAACTCTGCACCTGACCGGCCCTGAGCTGCTGGTGTGGTGACTTTGGGGTTGCTCTGAACCCCCAACGGTGGGCTACCTTGGACCAAGAACTGAACCCTGTAAGTGTCTTACTTACCTGGTAAAACTAACAAATACTTACCTCCCCTAGGAACTGTGAAAATTGCACTAAGTGTCCACTTTTAAAACAGCTATTTGTGAATAACTTGAAAAGTATACATGCAATTTTGATGATTTGAAGTTCCTAAAGTACTTACCTGCAATACCTTTCGAATGAGATATTGCATGTAGAATTTGAACCTGTGGTTCTTAAAATAAACTAAGAAAAGATATTTTTCTATATAAAAACCTATTGGCTGGATTTGTCTCTGAGTGTGTGTACCTCATTTATTGTCTATGTGTATGTACAACAAATGCTTAACACTACTCCTTGGATAAGCCTACTGCTCGACCACACTACCACAAAATAGAGCATTAGTATTATCTATTTTTACCACTATTTTACCTCTAAGGGGAACCCTTGGACTCTGTGCATGCTATTCCTTACTTTGAAATAGCACATACAGAGCCAACTTCCTACAGGATCCGTCACCGACATCTTGCCTCCACACTCACGACAAGGCTTAAATCCAGACTTTCTCTGCGACATTATTTCCACGGAGAAAGAGTACGCAGCAAGATACACACTGTAACCGCAAGAGTAACAGTTGCTCCCTCGAAGATAACCGTTTCGAATGCACGGAAAAAAGGGAACTGACGTCCGCACGTCGTCGAGGACCTCTTATTGCCTGTATGACGTCAGACGGCGTCGCGTGCGAGACAGTGACGTCCTCGTCGACGTGCAGAGACTAGTAAGAAGATTTCCGTAGAATGCTGGCGCCATGGGAGTATTCATGAGGTGAGGAATCCACAGGTAGTTGTATCCATCAGAAACACTGCTTATAGCTCAAGGTAATTTATGTGTGGAGGGGACTGGTGACTGGTATCCTACAGGCCCTGTACTGTGAAGTCGTGAAGGTGAGCGCCCAAGCCGGTCAGTGATGCGTTGGTGGTCAGAATAACCTGAGGCACATGGACCAGAAAAGGCCGTCCCTTCAACAGGTTGGTGGTGTTCCACCACTGCAGAGAGCAGTGAGTATGGCAGTCTAACAACACTTGATCCTTCAGGTGACTCAGTAACAGGCCACTGACGAGACAGACACTGCTGTAGGGGACACGTGTAGTCTGGCACGGGGAACAATGGAAATGCAAGACATCATCCCTAACAGTCTCATAACGGTCCTGACTGTGTAAGTATGATTCTCCTGAAAATGAGGGAGAACAGACTGGAAACCTTTGACCCAGGTCGAGTTGTGGTATGCCAATCCCAGCACCGCATTCAGGATAGCCCCTAGATAAGACTGTATCTGAGGAGGCAGAAGGTGGATCTTGGGGAGGTTTAGAGTAAAGCTCTGTGTGTGAAGGAGATCCACTGTCAACTGGATGCAATGTTGGCACTGTTGTAAGGTACTGGCTTTGATGAGTCAGTGTTCTAGACAGGGGAGCATGTGGATGTTCTGTCTTCTGAAGTGTGTGGCAACAACTCCAAAACACTTTAAGACCCTAGGAGCGGTGGTGACCCCAAAAGGTAGGACCTTGAACTTGTCATGTATGCATGCAATGATGAAGCTTAAGTATTTTCAGGGTGGATGCGACTATGAAAGTAGGTGTCCTTTAGATATAGAACAGTCATTAAATCACCTTGCCGTAGAAGTGGAATAACATCCTAAAGGGTAACCATGTGAAAGTGTTCTGACAGGAAGTAGTAGCTTAATGGTCTGAGGTTGAGAATTGGCCTGAGGGGAAATAGGAAGTATAGGGAGTATACTTTTGTCCCTTGGTGCTGCAGTACAACTGGCTCTATGGCCCCTTTGAGAAGAAGGGATAGGACCTCTAGCTGGAGAAGGGCGAGGTGTTCCTCAGATAGCCTGTGACTGCATGGAGGAATATTGAGTGAAGTGGTGAATAGCTCCAGACAATAACCATGTTGGATAATAAAGAGGACCCATTGTCCGTGGTGATACTGACCCATTGTGAAAGAAAATGTTGAAGCCTTCCCCGATAGGTGTCGAATGAGTGAGAGAAAAGGGGAGGGGGTAATCGAAGTTTCATATGGAAGTAGTCACTGCTTTGCAGTAGAGGAAGAGCTACGGGAGGAAGAGCTCCTAACTCGTCCCTTATGGTTGTTACCCCTATAGAAGCATCTGTAGAAGCCTTTGGAGTAGGTGGTTTGAGGCTGGAGTATGATGTAGATGCCTCAGATGAGGTGGTTTTGAAGGAGCCTCTAAAGCTGGGGCGACCAAAAGTGCCTCTGTGTCGGGGACGAGAGGGCACTCATAGCTTTAGCTGTGTCCGTGAATTTGTTTTAATACCTTTTCGATCGTAGTGTCCATTTGAGGCCCAAAAAGATGCTCCTTATCTAAGAACATATTAAAAATCACTTGCTGAACCTCTGGTTTGAAACCAGAACAGTACAGCCAAGCATGCCTTCCGAGAAGTACACTGGTGTTAATGCGGCATGCAGCTGTGTCCGCGACATCTAAGGCACAGTTGAGCATAGACGCCCCAAAGGGCGCTTGGTCTGTGCCCAGGCCGACGATTCAAAGCAAGCACTAAGGTGGAAGAAGCACAAGCCAAAAACAATACTGTTAAAAGTTGGTAAGAGAAGAACAATTTTGAACCAGAGCAAGTCAAAAGACGGAGCAAAGGCACACCCGACGGCAGAGAGAAAACAATTTAGCAAAGAAGTTGATGCCCATGCACATTATCACCAAGAGGAGTCCCTCGATCCCATGACTTGGAATACTTCTTGGAAGAAAACCAACTTGAACCACTACGGACCCAACACTAGATGTCAGGAGTATGCAGAGCATGTGAATCTACATTCACACATGCCATCGAACCTGCTGTTTTCCGTCACCAAGATGTCCTCAATAGCAGTGAGCTTGAAACAGTCAATGTATTTGCCCTTTTCTGTTCATCTTTGCGAATTCATTTGGGCTATAGGCAAACTGCAGTGGGAAGGGTAAACACTCTTGTGCCCCTCCCTGTCCTACTTTCCCAGGTTATTGATGCTGATCCACAATGTGGGATATCAATAGTTGTCCATTAATGAAGTTATGAACCATCCTCAAATACCATTATTTTTAGTCTACAACCTACAAAACAAACTACTTGTGTCAAATGATTTTGGACATCCCGAGATATGAGAAAATCTTCTTTGCCCTTCCTGTCATGGCCTACAATGTATAATGCTTTCTTTGTGTTATTGCTTAGTTGCCTGCTCCTTGATGCGTAAATAGTCATTAGAAAATCTACTTTGGGTACCAAAATCGTTCTCAAAATCTTTGCATTCATACTGAGCAGAGACGGGATGACATGAGTACTGCAATGGATCCTTACTGGGCTGGATGTGTGACATCGATGGTGTTATCACAGATACACGCAAGTCATTAATCATTTCTACAGAATGATTAGACCGAGTGGCAAATGTGTTATAAATCCCAGTGTGAATTCCATCTATTGCAGGCGCAGTGGATCGTTAGATATTTTTATTACTCTGCCTTAGAAATTAGGGCCCCTAATGCCTCAATCAGGGACTGACAGTTGTAATGTAACTATCAAACCTAAGTATTACCTTCCCTTTTACACTCCCTTTGGACCTGTCAAAAATAAGGACCAATGTTTTGAGTTACTTCAATTTTAAGTCGTCTCTTGTATGACGTCTCTTGCTTATCCTTCAGCTCAGTCATGTAGCACCAAAGCTGCCAGACCCTTAATTTGTTAGCAAAGAGACATGATGTAGCAATATTTGTAAGAAAGACATGCCTGCTCCATCTGTCACTAGTTTTTATTTGCCCACTTGCTTTTCTACATCATAACTGATGGGAATATGTATGTTTGCGGTTAGCTCAAAATACTTTTAAATCACCCCTCAAATGAGATAGTGGTGCTTCTCTCATTTTCTTCTGTCAAACTGACTCAATTAAGTGCTCTCAAAGACTGCCTTAACAACATTTAAATTCATACCATCCCTTTTCCTATCCCATCTTTTCCATCAGGAAGCAAGTATTCTTTAAGGGGCTTTTTAGGTTTGTCACTACAAGACGATCAATGAGCAGTGCTTTACACAAATGCATTTCCATTGCATGCACAATTTGTTTCCTCGGAGTGCAGAGTATAAGAGTGCCCTGGTCTAAAGGAGTCATGGACCCTTGTTAAGCCTTCAGAAGTTATGTGCAGCAGAGCAGTAAGCTTTCAATTTGAAAGGGATGCCTAACCCTCTTTGCATCTAAAAGCGCTATCTCCTCCAGTACAGATAGACAATGCTGTACCTCAAAATCGCTGCAGCATTTTAACTGTTTGTAAACACATTACTAAACTCAAGTCCACACCTAACATGAGCGGCATAATCCTTGATAGCATGCAATAACTCGCTTAGGAATTCATGTTGCCCGTGTTTTGGAGCATACATCGATACTACTAGAGAGGTAATTCTCTATGTGTTCCATTTATACCTTGGACTGCTCCTTGTTTGTGGGTGTCTACAAGGTACAGAAAATCACAAACTGTACGAATACCCACCCTGCCACTTTTTTGTGGGAAGCCAACAGTAATTGCTGTGGATACATCCTAAACACTGGCCCTGGCAATCAACATACAACTAGTGTGCTTGCAGTACACATTTTTGTCTTGTAAAAGCTTGTGTGATATTGCTATGTGCTTGGTTGGATTTTTCAGGCCTTGGATTCTTTATGTTGTAATTATAATCATAAGATAGCCATTTTAATTCTCTATTCAAATAGCAGCCGTGTGTAAGTAAATGCCTCTTTTTGTATGGTCATCCCCAAGGTATTTCGACTGATGCTTTTGGCTTTTCAACAGAGTGGACAAAGGCCTGATCATGAGACCTCAAGGCCAATGCTCTGACCCTATAAAGTGTTTGACAAATTGGCTGTACAAAATTGGAAATTGTTAAGTTACCTCTATGTCCAGAGGAAGTGGTACCCTAGGCATTTAAGTTAGAGGGGTACCCCAGGACTTACAGTACTAATTGTGCCACCCTAGAGGTCCCCCAAGTAAAACAAGTGCCCAAGTCTGTCACTGCAGACTGGTAGAGCAATCAGGCACTGCAAGCCTGACTTTGCCATTGAAAGCAACGGCAAAGCCACAACTTCCCCTGTACATGTAAATCACCCCTCCGGCAACTTGTTACATTAAGCCTTACTTGCATCTCAAGTCGAAACTAATGTAACTTGTTGCAGTGTGCAGCTTTAGCAAACATGTCACTTTCTCGCTTTTAAAACTGCTGTGCCTTCCCTGGCATACATGGAGTCTGCCCCACAAGACAGCTTTCTGCCCTCCTGGAGAGATGTGCCAACGATTCTCAGGATGTAGAACAACGAGGGATTTCAGGCCAGGGAGGTGTCTCCTCCTTCCTGCAGGATATCTTGGGTATTAGCCACAAATGGTAGGGTTTAGAGGTGAAGTCGCCTTAAAAGAGCAGATGTGGGAGACCCGGGGGGAGGGTGGTCCCATTGCTGAGGTAGAAAGGCTGGTACAAGAGGCAGAGAGGGGAAACCAGTTGCCAAACCGTTTACCCCAGGGATATGTAGCCACACCTCGGTGTGAGCTGGGGGGGGGGGGGGGAGGGGGGGGGGAGAGGTTTAACATTGAGAGGGGTCACGCCAACCTAGGAGTTGGTTAAAAAGGTGCATCCTGGGATAGGTAGATGTTCACACTCCCCAGGAAGTGGTCACTAGGTGAGAGGGATCCTACTAGCCAATTTGCTACCGACCGCATCTTGCCAGAGGGCATTTTATGAGTAAAAGGGACACCGCTGGCATCCAGGCCTCAGACCTCAACAGACTTGGAAGAAGGACCAAAGAATATGCAGTGGGTCAATAAGAATATCAAGGTGTTACTCTGTTGGGAGTAATGAGGGTGATATCCTGTTGGGAGTATTTGGAGTACCCACGTGTTGCAGTATAATATCTGCCACCCTTGGAGGTAATAACTTATCCAGCCTACTACAGGGTGGCCATGTACTGATGAAAACAAACTAAAGCAGCTTGAAAGCTAAACCCGGAGGGGTGGGAACTGGGCAATACATTGTCTACGTTGGTCTGGATGTGTCAGCTGCATCCCAAACCCTGACAGCGGAAGGCTTGGGGGACTGTCTTCCAAGGTGGTGGGCTGTGATGCAGACTGTAATCCATACCCCTATCTAGCTACAACTATATATTGTCTCTACCAGATAAGGCGTTACTGATGGTAAGTAACTTGTCCATCTGATGGAGACATCTAGTTGCATATTCCTTACCTTAGAATAGATACCCAAGCAATACCATCCCCGGAGGTGGGTCTGCAAACTACTATCACACCAGAAAATCGTGCAGGACCAACCATGCAAAGTGACCGTCCCTGCGGACCTGACTGTCTAGGCAGTAGTGTTTGGTAAACGTGTGCAGGGATGACCAAGTTGCCGCCTGACAGATGTACAGGACTGGGACTCTGTGTGCTAATGCAGTGGCTGCAGCTCAAGCTCCAGTGGAGTGAGCATGCAAGCCCTCAGGGGGGGTTTCCTCCTAGCCAATACATAGCACATTTTAATGGATATTTTGAGCCATTTAGAGATGGTACTCTTCTGCACTGCCCGACCTTTCTTCATACCCACAATGCCATCAAAGGGTTGATCATCCACCCGGAATTCTTTTGCACGATCAAGGTAGAATGCCAATGTTTTTTTTGGGTCCAGGTGATGGAGTCTCCTCTTTCTTAAAAGGTAGGCAAGGTGAAAGATTGGCCTACATGGAACGGTGCGACCATCTTCGGCAGAAAGGAGGTCCTAGTGCAAAGCAGCACTTTGTCAGGATCGATAGAAAGATAGGGGGGCTTAGATGACAGCACCTGCCGTTCACTCATCCTGCGGGCAGATGTAATGGCCACAAGGAAGGCTGTTTTAAAAGTGAGGCGCCTGAGCGGACAATTGTGGTGAGGCTGGAAAGGAGCGCACATCGGAAATTTTTGAACCAAATTCAAGTCACATTGGAGCATAACGAATGGGATGGAGGAAACATAAGTAAGTCTTTAAGGAACCTATGTCCAAAAGGAGATTTAAACAAAGACTACCGATCAGGCAGAGACTGCAAATAACCTTTGAAAGTGCCCAAAGCAGAGCCCTGCTGAGCCAACAAAAGTATAAATAATAGAACCTCACAAAGAGAGGCAGATTTCAACAGACTTGCCTGTGCATTGTGACAATTTCTTCCAACGGCAGGCACATACCGTTTTGGTGGAGGGACACCGGACTGCCAAGATAACGTTACAGACTTCTGGCAGAAAGTCCAAATCTGTCAGCTGTCGCTGCTCAATCTTCACGCAAGAAGGCAGATCCTCCCAAAGGGGGAGTCTAATCGGAGGATTAATGGCCATGCTCAATAGGCTGGGATACCAGACTCTTCGTGCCCAGGCTGGAGCCACAAGGATTACTGGAACCCGGTCGTCTGAATCTTGAGAACTCTGGGAAGGAGTGGGTTGGGCGGTAAGGCATACAGGAAAGCCTGAGCTCCACTCAAGACAAAAAGCATCGCCGAGCGAGTGCTGCCTCTGAAACTCCAATGAACAATACTGCAGACATTGCAAGTTCTCTGCAGAGGCAAACAGATCTAACCAAGGCTCTCCCCACTGCTGAAAGAGACTTTGCACCACCTCCAGATGGAGCTGCCATCATGATAGGCTAAGCATTGTCGGCTGCGTTTGCCCACACTCTGACGTTCAGAGAGCCTGTCAGATGTTGAGCCACCAGGGGTATGCCCTGCTGATCCAGCCACATCCAGAGGCACAGAGCCTCTTGAAAAAGGGTCCATGACCCCAATCCGCCCTGTTTGTTGTAGTACCACATACCAGTGGCGTTGTACATGAACACCTGCACTACTTTTCCTTTGACAGAGGGAAGAAATGCTTTCAAGGCTAGTCTGATCACCCAGAGCTCAAACAGGTTGATGTGGAGTCTGGACTCCGTCAGAGACCAGATGACTCTGATTTTTGCCTCTCCCAGGTGGCCACCCAATCACAGGAGTGACGCATCTGTGGTTCGTTAGCCATCACTTCAGATCTCACGCAATTCCCTCTGAGATCCAGACCCTACTGGAGAGATTCCCTTGATGCTGAGCCCACTGAAACTTCAGGTCTCACTGCAGACCCTGCATATGCCATCTGGCATGAGTCACCAGCAGGATGCAGGTGGGCATGAGTCACCAGCAGGCTGCAGGAGGCAATGAAGCCCAGCAGCCTGAGTCATTCTCACTGAAATCCAGGATAAATGCTGAAACATCAGTATCATAGCCTGAATATTCTTGACTTCCAGCTCGGGAGGATATGCCCGAAAGTGTACTGTGTCCAGAACAGTTACGATGAAAGGGAACATCTGAGAGGGTGTCAGGTGTGACTTCAGCACATTTATAGTGAAACCCAGCAAATGCAGGAGGTCCACTGTAGTCTGAAGGTGTGAGATGACAGCCCGCCTTCAACAGCCAGTTTTCGAGATAGAGGAAGACTAAAACCCCTGATCTGCACAGATGAGATGCAACCACCTCCATCACCTTGGTGAACACCCGAGGGGTGCTGGTTAGGCCAAAGGGGAGCACAGTGAACTGAAAAAGCTCATGCCTACCGTGAACCACAAGTAACGTCTGTGGGCACGCAGGACAGGAAAGTAGACGTAGGCATCCTGGAAGTCCAATGCTACCCTCCTATCTCCTGGTTCAAGGTCAGACATAACCAGAGCCAAGGTGAGCATTTTGAACTTCTCCTTTACTAAGAGATTAAGGACAGAAGGTCTGGGATAGGGCAAAGATCCTTATCCTTTTAAGGCACCAGAAAGTAGTTGGAAAAAACAACCACAACCTACTTCTGGCACAGGGACCCTCTCTATAGCTCCCTTGGCCAAGAGAGCTGTAACGTCCATGCATCGAAGTGCCAAGTAAATGCTCCATCATCCAATCATAGGATGGTGGCATAGATGGAGGAGTAGTCTTGAAGGGGAGAGAGTAGTCCCTTCGGACTGCCTGCAAAACTCACCTGACGTGTTGGACAGCTAGCAGAGCAGGTGATGGCGGATCCTGCCCCAACTAGTTCCTGGTGGGGAAGCAGTAGACTAGGAAGGTTCGGTGGCAGTCGCCGTGGGCGGGAGGAGTGGGAGTGGACTGGCCAGATCACTGACTCCTTGAGGTGGATCTCACGTCCCAGACCTCACAGAAGCTAGGCAGCATGCATAGCACAGTAGCTGGAGGGGAACAGACCAAGCTGGGTGCCCCTTCTGTAGCCACCAAAGGGGTGAAGGGCAGATGGAGGGGAGCAAGGGACTGCTGCAAGGACCAAGGACCTGGCTGTAGCACGAGAATCCTTTAAGCGATCGAGTACCAAGCCTGCGTTCTCTCTGAAGAGACGGGTGCCATCAAAGAGCATGTCTAACAGATTGGCTTGGACATCCCCTGAAAAGCCAGAGGTCCTTAACCAGGCGTGGCACCTAAGTGGCCCTGTCAAAACAACTGTTCTGCCTAGTGAGTCGGTTGTGTCCAGTTCACAGGCAAATGAAACAAAAAGCTGGTTTCCCTTGCAAAAATCTTTAGTTTCCTTTAAGTAACACATTACAGCCCTTTGTACGTCTAGAGCAGTGTTACCTAAAGTACGGCAAGGGGGCCGCATGTGGCCCTTTTGACCTTCACATGCAGCCCCCAGCACACCAGGAGCACAAGGCTGCTGTTTACTGGACTGAGCGCTAATATTAAGAGGACGTTAAATTAACATGCAATCCTTTATTTAAACATTGTTTGAAGTAAGGAAGTTGTCCTGCACTGCTTAACTGCAGGAACACTTTCGTTCTTTCAGAAATATTGTAACAAATGTCTACAACTATGATAAGGCTTCTTAAAAATTCAAAAAGTACATTTCATTAACAAGCAGAACCATTTCATCTTAGTACCTCAGATTATATCAGTGCATGAAGAAGTATTTTTGTTTTTTAAAAAGTGATACATTTCAAACATAAATTCAGAAACATTAATTGATCCCCCACCTTGATAACAATGCCAATAGTGAAATAAGAGGCAAGTCAGTTGTTATACGCACTCTTTGATTGGCCTGATTTCCTACTATATATGAACAACTTCATCATTTATTAAATCAAACACAGAACGGTTTGGACAGCACACATCCTGAGGTCATGCATTGTGAAACCTCTTACTTACAATAATGAAGAAAAAGAAGGGAACGTGAAATAAAACAATTGCATAGGATCACACAATTTGGTCAAGAGGGGAAGCTGGGATTACTGCCAGGTTTTCTGGTTTCACATTGTGTGATTCAGCTACTAGATCTACATGTTTTACTGCCCCCTACACCGGCCATAAGCCCTCCCCACTCCGAGCACCCTCCTCCCTTTGATTACCACTCTGTTAGCATCAGTGCAACCCTCGGTCACATAACAGACCAAACTTTGTGGCCCCTGGGAAAATGTTAAAGAGTACCCATGGTCTAGAGTGAGTAGGGATTTTTCGGCTTGCATGTTTGGTTCCTGAAAGAAAGCCAGTAATTGCATGCTTTGATTGACATGGACCTGTGCTACTACCTTTGGTAGGAAGAGTGAATTGGTTATAAGGACCACCTTGCCCTTGTGGATTTGCAAGTGCGGTTCTTGAATTGCTAGTGTTTGTAACTCATTGACTCTGCATAGTGAAATGGTTGCTATCTGAAAGGCTGTTTTGAGAGTGAGCAATTTTAGTTCCGATTTTTGCATGGGTTCACATGGTTCTAACATTATCTCTGTTACCACCTGAACACGGTACAACTTGAACACAGTTTCATAACTGTGTTGGAACAGATCTTAGTGGTGCCACACTCTGAGCCTTCTAAAAATCTCTTTACTATTGGAAATGCAGAAAGGCTGGTGCCTGATGTACCTCTAGTTTAGGCCACTAATACTGCTAAATGCACCTTCAGTGATGCATAGATGATACCACTGTCCAGCAGATAGGTGAGGTGTATTAAGACAGTTTCCCAATGTGTTTTGAGGCCATTTCATTGTGTTTGTGCACCAGTGGATGTGTCATTTCCATTTGTCTGTGTAGCATTTTCATGTGCTTGATTTTCTTGCTTCCCTCAGGAGTTCCACCGTCCTTGGAACGAGCTGTAGGCAAACAAATGAGCCATGCTGCTAGATTGAGAAGGCTGGGTCTGGGAGGTACATCTCTCAGTGTTGTATCGTCAGTAGGTCCTTTGCTGGTTTTATTGTGATCTGACCCATGGACATTTCCTGAAGGCCTGAGTACCAAGTCTGCCTTGTCCATTGGGGGCTATTAGGATGAGTTTTGTCCTCGATTGCCTGGCCTTCTCGAACACCCTGGAGGTCGGGAGAATTGGAGAAAAAGTGTTTGGAAATTTCCCCGACCAAGTAAATAACAGGAAATTCCTTGTTGACTGGTGGTGAGGAAACCTGGGGCAAAGTGTTAGCATTTTGCCTTTCTTGATGGGACAAACAAGTCTATGCTTGGCATACCCATTTTTTGAAAATCATTTAAAAGACTTCTTGCTTTATCTCTCACTTGTGTGAATTGGTTTCCTGTCTGCCTCTGTATTGAGCTCCCCTGTTAGGTTTTTGCTTGTAGAGTTATCTGCCATTGTATTGCCTAATGTCAAAAGTATTGGGCTAGCTTAGATAGGGTGAAGGATTTTGTTCCCCCTTGTTGTTCAGGTAGAACATGGTGGTTGTATTGTCCGTTTGTATCAAAACATTTTTGCCAGTTAAGTGTGCCTGGAATGCCCTTAGGGCTAGGAAGGCTGCCATCATCTCCAGGTAACTGATGTGTTTCACTGCATCTGTTTTTGCTCCATAACCCACGTACTTTCAGGGGGCTTGTGCAAGCTCCCCAGCCTTTGTGGGATTCGTCCATTGTTAAGGTCACACCTGGAGCTGGTGTCTTGAACGGTCTCTATTTAATTATGTTTGTTGAGTTCCAGCATTGTACCGAGGCTGAGGATGACCAACCCATTCTGAGGAAAATGACAGGACCTTGACACAATCAACAGAAGAGGGATTCGATGGTTATCCTCCTCCCTCATCCTCTCCTCTGATGACCTGTCTGTGTACAACAGCCTTGTCAAAAGATCTACAGAAACCTACAGGGTTCAGCTGGAAGACGAGGAGGAGGAAGAGGAGGGAGTATGCTTTCTTCTAGAGACTAATGCCAGCCCAAAAGGAGAACTGATACCTGCCCTTGCTGCCTAGCACCCTTGATCAAGGTAAGGAGGCCTTCAGGGAACCAGTCACTACAAGGGCTGGTCACACCAAGAGTGAAGAAGATATATAAACATTCCACTCAGGACCCAAAGTTAATCAAGGCAAATGTTGCTGTAGATTCCATTATTGTGACCACTGCAAGGAAAAGAAACAATGCCTCCACCGGGCCACCACCCGAGATAGAAAGTAAGAGGCTGGACTTAGTGGGCAGGAAGATGGGAAGGGAGGCTGCTACCCAGTGGAGAAAATTTGACTCCAGTACCCTCATGAACCAATCTGGGCATTAACAGTGGCAAGAAATAGAGTCTCATGAAACACCTCCCTGAAGAATATCGGAAAAGAATCAAGGCAGTCATACAGGAGGGAAAAAAATATTGCAAACACATGCCTGAAGTCGGCACTGGATGCGTCAGATACAGCAAGCATATAAATGTGCATTGGAACCATCCTAAGAAGGCATGCCTAGCTCCGGGTCTAAACCAGAGGTACAAGCCTCCATAATAAACATGCTCTTCAGGGAGATGCTCTATTCGGGCAGGCAGCGGATGACATGCTGCAACACATTAAAAAGGACAATGAAACTGCAAGGGCAATGGGTGCTACTGGTAAGGGCCTCTTTATGACAGGGCAGCAACAACATCAACAAGGTACCTCGCACCAGGCCACAACAGCCTCCAGCATACAAGCAGTGGCTGCACCCAGTGAGGCAGCCCTTTTGAAGAAAGACAAGAGAAAGGGGTGGGGGTGGGGCACAGAATAAAAGGATTTCTCCAGGAGTGGAGAAGGATAACAGACAAGTGGATCTTGAATATAATCCGTCACGGATATTGCATAGAACTAACAAAAAACCTACACAAACACTTCATAACTGAAGGTTCTCAGGGGAGAGGAATTAATACAACTCGGAAAGGAGGTCAAGCAATTCATCTTAAAAAGGGCCCTAGAACTCGTACCAGGAGGAAAACATGGGGAATTACTCACCATATTGGAGTCCCAGCGCAACATCTAATCTTGAGATAAATCTTGGATATCAGAGTGACAAAATGACATTACAAGAAGTAATACTGCTTCCGTGAAAAATAAATTATTTGGCCACCTTAGACCTAAAGGATGCATACTTACAAATTCCTGTGAACCAAGGACACAAGAAATAGCTCAGTTTTGTTCTAGACAAAAACACTACCAATTCATAGTATTGCACTTTGACATAAAATCTGCACCAAGAGTCTTCACAAAGGTCCCCTCAGCGGTAGCAGCACACTTAAGAAGACAAGGAATTCATGTCTACCGATACCTAGACGACTGGCTGGTAAAAGCACAACCAAAGATTATTTGTCAGAAGGACACAAATGGTCATGCACACATGACAACTCCTAGGTTTACAGATAAACTACCAGAAGTCATCCCCACAACCAGAGCAAGTGAAGGTGTTCCTAAGAGCCACATTGAACTCCAAGCCAGAACTCAGAAGCGAGCAGAGGTGATAGAGAAAGACTCACCTTTATCAGAAGGGTCAGTCTCTGAAAGAGAGGACTATCATGAAACTTACTGACATGACGGCATCATGCATTACATTGATGCCACATGCAAGACTGCACGTGTCCCATCCAGGAATAGATCTGCAACAAATGGTCACAAGCCCATAGGGGGATCTAGGGGTTGTCACAGGAAAAGTACAGAGAGACGGGGGATAAGAGGCAGGAGAAGGAGGAATGTAGTGAATTCTCAGCAATGGATATATGCCAGATTGGGTGTTATTAATTTACTTCAGTTCTGCTCGGGGTCTAGTTGACATCTAACGGAGGAAGAGCGGTTCTCAGCTGTCTCAATTAAAGGCTTTGTCCTGCAGACCAAAGCAGGTTGAGCTTGTCTTTTTACTGTTATGGTTTTATTTACGTACATGAGGTTTTCTCTTGGCACAGCATGTAGCGAGGATAAACCAGAATTAACAGGAGTTCAATCTACAAATGCAGACCAAAACGCTAACAGAGACGTCTGCACACATAACTGGTTCATCTGAAGATCTGTAAACCTCCCGGACTCACCACAATGAATTTCAACAAGCATGAGGCTAAAGTTAGCTGCAGGTCCAAACGGAATTGCACCAGTTTTAAAGGCTGTGTTCCTAGTGAAATCATCTGAAACCTTCCCCTTCCTTGCCCACGTCTTCCTTTACTGATGTTGATAAACCTGCCACCACGAATCTGTTTCAAAGAAAGCAGCTCACCTTTTTCTGGCTGGATTTTAATTACCTCTCATAAAAGTACATGGAATGTTTATAAAAATGAATCTGGATAGCGTTTCACAAGTTATGCTCTTTAATTCGTATAGATAACTGCAGGTCGAGCCTGCTACACTTACAGTCAGGACACAGGCAAGAGACAGAAGGCATTACCAATTTGAGGGTCGTTCGAGAGCAATGTTTTGGGAACTAAAAAGACTCCAAAGGACTGGCAACACGATTAGTGTTTTTTTAGGACTGGCCATAACCAAGTGGAGTCAAGTGGAGTAGCTTCTCCTCTCTGGATGGAAGTGGCCAGGGAAAAAAGGCAAGAAGCATGATGGACTACCCTTTGAGGACGGGTGACACTTTTGGGAGAAAAGATGCATGCGTCATGAACACCAGTTTGTCATTAAAAAAAGGTGGTATATGGTGGATGAACTGACATGCTCTGTGGCTAGCTGAAGAAACGTGCGGATGTGAAGGAAACGAGGAACTTTTTTTTTTTTTTTTAGAGTTAAGAGTGAGAGTACAGCTGTGAAGGGGCCCCAAAAGAACAAACATCAAATGGGAAAGATAGAAAATATATTTTAGAAAATGCTTTGCAATCAGGCAAATTAATAAAGGCCAAACGAGCTGACAAGTACATCTTAAACCCAGATTAGTAACCCTCAACAGTGACCACAGCATAGTACTTCTAGGTCAAAGATAAAAGCAACAAAAGTACATAAGATTATCTAGACTGTGGTGGGTCAACCTGCAGCAACAGGTGACAAACTTGTATCAGTGGTGTAAATAACCTGATTTAGCGGAAGGGTGGAATATGAAAAACCACCTCAGTGGTTAAGTCACAACACCTTTATTTGCTCCACTTAATCTCCACACATGAAGGTGACGACTCAATGGCTGAGTGCAGCACCCAGCCGGGCAGAAGCTCCAGTTAAGCAGTTCGGAATATAACAGACTCTGGGTCAATCTCAGGCCACTGTGCCTGGCCCACCTCATTTTGTCAGGACCCACAGGAAAAGCAAGAGATGTAGAAAAGCATACAAGAGGTCGGAGTCTCATTGAAGGCTGAACATGTGTGCTAGAGGCCCTTGAGGGAGGGAGGGGGGCTCCAGAAAGTACAATGCTAGATAGAAAGTATTTTTTGGAAGTAGCAAGTAAGTCCTGACAGTATACCCCACTGTTCAGAGATACCCTGTGACACCTCTGGGTGCAGACACCACATTTGGATCAGCTGCTGAGTAAGTCTGGCCAGATGCTGAGGGATCTCAGTTGAATGACAAAGAAATCACATGAAATGGTCGCCATTGCCAGAGTCTCACAGCCTCCCGGCAGGGCAAGAGACACCACTGTGCCGTACACCTGTTGCAGTAATACATGGCAGTCATTTTGTACATCAGAACCCAGATAGAAGTGCCCTTGATAGAAGGAAGGCTTTTTAAAGAACAGCGGGGTGGCCTGCAGCACCAGAGAACTTATGTGATGATACAACTTTATCAGAGACCTCTGAACTCCTCACCTGGGTCATCTCCCCAGCCAAGACACAATACATCCATCACAATGGTCAGAAGTAAAAGTGGCAAGGAAATGGAGATTCTGTCCAAAAGGTATTCCTTGTCGGGGTTCACTTCAGCCTTATATTCAATTGCAAGTACTGCATATGCCAACAGGTGGGAGGCACCAGCAAGGCAATGCCAAGAGCCGTAGTAGCCTCAGAACCATCAAGGACGAACAGGAGCTCAAGTCTGAAAAACTGGAGTCCAAGCCTAAATGCCATAGATGTGCAGCGGAAGCTGGAAGACTGGCAGAGCAACTGTGCTGTACTGTCACAATAAACGGAAACCTGTGCACTGGCAGGAGATGGGCGAAAAACAAGAGCTGGACAGTAATGAGAGTTTTTGGTAGATGGCCCAAGACTCCCAGCAGTAAGCATAACTTCAGTAGCCAATTGTTGATATAAAAGAATACGTGTAGCCCTGTACAACAAAAATGTGCTGTAACCCCTGGTGTGAGCTTTGTAAAGATTCAAGAAGCTTATGTGAAAGACAAAGATCAGTACAGTAAACTGGAATTAGTCTGATCCCACCACAATGCAGAGATACTTCCTATAGAACGTCTGGACTGGCTCATGAAAGTAGACATCCTACACTTGGACACTCTAGTCCTCTGAACATCTTGAGGACCAGAGCACCTCCGTACTCTCTCCACCTCTGGTACAGCTCAAGTGCGCCTTTGGCAACCAACATCATAATTTCCTTTGACAGAAATGTGGTGTGATTCGTCAATGTCCAAGAGTAACCGGGGAGGAATTGGGAAGGTGCATCCAGAAAGGGGAAAAAAAAAAATCATAACCAATTTGGATAATCTGGAGAACCCATTGGGCCAGTGTTAGGCAATGTCTGTAAGGCAAGCAATGTATGTTGGATTTTGCCACCTAACAGGCTTACTGTAAAACTGGATTGTTAACTAAAGAGGTTTGACAGCAACACCTAGTGAAGAGGAGTGTTGCTGCTATTGGCCTTTTTCTTTGGAATTTCCTCACCTCTGCCACCATGAAAAGTCAGCATAGGCTGGTGGACAAGCTGAGAGGCTTCATGCTGGTAATAAGGGAGACCCTTCAAGTATTCTTGGATCCTCGTGTATTGCTGAAGGAATGGAGTAGTGCAAGGTTATGCTGCCATCCAACTGAGTTTGCCGATACCAGTGCTGGGGCTCGAGATAATTTAGTTGTAAACAATTACCTCACTTTGAATTAACAATGAAACACTAAAAAAGGAATGCTGTTTATATGTGGTTGGGTGCGAAATTGCAGGAAGCTGATTTCATTTATACGAGTGAATGATTTCATTGGTATTTCAAGTCTTGAGAAAGAAGTCTTACTCGAAACATGTTTCTGCTCTTGGAGCAAAGATATTGCATTTCAGAAAATTGTGCTGTCTGGACTGAAGTATTTAGGAATGAAGAAGACTGTGGAAAACGGGTTTATTAGGGATTTATGGACTATGAATTAATACAGACTAATACTGTTCAAGCAATATAATTGATTAAAAACAGGTGGTTTTCGAGCCTCACATTACGTTTAACTGGTTGATAAAATAGCAGTGTGTGCAGGCAATGAAGCATCTGCCACCAGAGTACATTGCTTATTACCCCAATATTGAGCAGTTGCTGACGGAACTGGCAAGCTGAGAAAAGTAACCCCAGTGAGAGGGCTGAAAGCTACTGTCTTAATTTCTCTAAGGCTGAAACAGCCTTTGTGCTAAAGACCAGCAATTCATCAAATGGCAAGCCCATTAGGGAAGCCTAAATATCCCCTTAGAATCCAATGGAATGCATCCTTTGAAGTCCTCAGAGGATGCTGGACTCAAACTGCATCCTACTGATGCCTAAATAGGTTAGAAAAAAAATGAAACCAGTCTAGAATGCTTGTGCTTCCGTTCAGCACTGACCTTGTCTGGCAGTTCATGATAAATTGTACCTACTAGAGCAGGTAGGAGCAAGGCTGAGTTGTATACGGATGGCTCCTGTCTGGAGTGGCAAGTGGGACAAAGTAATGGATTTGTTTGTGGCCCAGAAAAAAACACCAGTGGCTGATATTAAATCAAGCAATCCACCATCACTTTTTTACTGTCCTCTGTCTCCATTGCGCGGGCAACAGAATCTGGCATTTTAAATCCAGAAGGTAGATTATACTTTGCTGCATTCTGATCAATATGCTCTGTCTGAGTGAAGGTGCTGTGGATGTCCCCTCGCAAAGCCCAGCAACATTTCATGTTTTGTCCCAAATGGCATGTGTGTAAAAGCCCAGGAGACAATCTGCTTTCAGGAAGCTTAACACCAAACTGTCAGAAAAGGACTTAAGTCCATAGCATTACTTCTTTCTGACTCCATCCGGTGGAAAAGTAGGAAAAAGACTAGGGTTCATCTGACTCAGAAACCTGTACCACAAAGCTTTCGGGGCTGGATGTAGCATTTAAAATGTGATCACCTGGAGCTACCATGTGACATCTTGTAATGGGGGGACTCACACCCAGAGTTGAAAATGTTTTTGACTAAACAGCCAGGACCATGTCAATCAAAGCATTGCTGAAATGTAACAAAAACTACAGCCCAGGCTGTAAAATGCCTGATGGAAGGTAAGCCTTAGTCCCTTCTGTGGCAAGCCATTATTCCAGGACTTCTGTTGCGTTGTTAAATATTACCACTAAAGAGGCACTTTCCTCTGTGAGGGCCAGAAACGTGAATCCTTGGTGGACTCCAAAGAGGTATCCAAGCCAATGGCATTTTGCAAATTGAGGTAATTGCCAGCATCAGTATAAGAACTGAAAGCAAATTGCCTTCCTCCTCCTGTTCAACATGCCAGACATGCTGGAGACCTCAAATGATGCCCAAATCAGACATAAATGTCCTTCATCGTCCTGAGATATTGTTGCAGAGACAAAGGAAGGGGAGCCATCATCAGCCCCAACATCTGCCTTGGTAATTGTTTATCTCTACGATGGACGAATTTTAGCTTAACACTGTCCTGGATCAGAGACTGAAGCCAGTGGCAGACCTAGAGCCAGTACTGATGCAATTGTAGCTGTACTGACAGATAATCAGGAGGTAGGAATGAATTTTAAAATCTGCAGCATGGGCTCCTTGAGGGCTGCAAGCTGCTGTGGAGTGAACAATGGTCTGAAGTCTGTGTCTAGATTTCTTCAATGTCAGCATTAAGTCAGAGTTGGACACTGAAGACAGTCTTGTGTTGCGATGGCCAGTTACATGACCCTTCCCTGGATCAAGAGTCTCTGGATGTTGAGGAGCTCAGGCTGCAATTGTGTTTGTTCCTTTACCTGTCCTTGACTTCTCTTTCGAATCTGCCTTAGACTTACCTGATGAGGATGACAGAGGCTGACGTCACTTACGTTCCGTGACATTGAGCTTGGCCTCTTTTACCCTGATGACCTTCTTGTGCATCAACGAACACTTGTTCTGATACTTGGAGTGATGGTTGGTCCTGAGGCAGCTTAAGCAGCTGTGTCTGTCTTCAGCATCTCCTTCAGAGAGACACAATAAGGCTTACATAAGGTAATCTCCTGAGGCCACACCACTCCACACGCCAAAGTATGATTTGAGCATGGGGGGGGGGGGGGCTGAAATTGGTAGAGGCAGAGGTGAAGATCCTAACCTTCAGGCACAGAAAATGTGCAATTCAAATCAGCTTTTAGGGTGGGGCTTTTACACAGCTCTGTCTCATCCTATCCAGAGGCATAATGGAGTCCCAGCGGTGGCAGTGCCACCAGTTAGTGCACAGGAGCTATTGCAAGAGTTTCCGGCTCCAGCACGGTGAGTGGAATGATTCAGAATCTGCAGTTCGAAGGATCCATCAGAAAATGCTTTTTGCACAGGTTTTGCTATTTGCTTAGAAGAGTGAGGAGCAAAGAAACTGCATTCATCCAAATTTGAATTCCAAGAAAAAAAAACTGAGAAAACAGAATTGCTCTACTTCCACTTCTTTCACTTAAGAATTGTAATAAACACATTTCTACAGTTTTAAAACGTAGAAGATGAAACTACGTTTGAAGCAAAAACGGGTTTATTATGAAAAGCAGCATTATCCTTTTTAAGTCAAGGTCATTCAAAGATTATACTCATTTGTTTAAAACTACTTAAACGAGAATAATCATCTAGAAGCAACATATGTTTAACATGTTCCCCATGGTTTAAAAATTCTTCACGTTAGGCCCTGATGCATTTTTTTATGTAACAAACTGCGGCAACCCGTTTGTGGTGGTGGTGTATCACACAAGCCTTGAAAATATGGCAAAGAAACATTTGCTCCGTTTTTGCACTGGTATATACTTTATATAAAGGGCCTCGCGTATCACTGCGTGGTGTTTGACATCTATGCAACAAGGCGGTGGCAGGAGACACATCCATACCCTTATGTGGGTTTTTACCAGGCCTCCTCACGAACACTTACCATACAAAGCTGTCCAAGTCTGATTGATGACATCCAGGCACACGGTTCCTGACCTGAAACACAATGACCAAAATTAGAGTTAAAACGGAGACCACAATGCATTCTGGTCAGTTAAGAATTCCTCTAAGCACCACAATGAGGACGCAGTAACTCAAACATGCTGAGGTGGCATGTTTATGCAGACATGGCAACAGACTACGCCCTGTGCCTTTTGAAGAAAACCACATTTTGAGATCATAGAAGTCTGCGTCTATGAAAGATGGTTGAAATCACAGCCAGGCACAGTAAGTCATTCATACTTTCAAGATACAGGAAATGACAAGAAACAGGTGTGATGTGTGGGCTGCTGTAGGTGCTGGAGTGTAACAGTCTTTTTTGTACTACAAGCATCTAATAGCCGGCTAAGCAATAAAATACCGGACTATACTTTCAAAATCATTAAAGGGACTGCAAACACACGGGAGGTTAGCAGGTAATGAAATAATGCCACTAAAGGCTGGAGTAACTGCCACCTCCTGCAGAAGAGGAACCCGTTTCCATAAGGTGAACCAGAATGTGTATATGCTCCTCCCTTGCCCCCAAAATCAAATGGTCTGAGAAAGAATTGGTTTGTTGTACATTGCACTCGCAAATGAAGATAACAAAAAAGCACAACCACCCTTGTCAGTACAGAGTGTTGTTCTCTACAATCCATCACTATGGTTTCATGCCAGGAGAGGAAACACAATGAAAGTATTAAGATCACAGAAAAGGGCAATACTTCCAACACTTTCTTGCCCCGTAAACTCAGAATCAATTATCAGTCTACATGTTAAGGGTCAAGGCAAGTCTCCCGCAAGTAACGCCTTGAGTCAGCAGAAGGACAGTTTAAGAATGATTCAAGAAGCTGCCTGCATACCTCCAGAAAATTGTGGAAAAATGCAGCAAACTGTTTTGAGCTCCGTAGACAGATCACAGAATAAGAAAAGATGTCTGAGTGGTAATTATAAGAGCATCACTGCACCCAAAATACCTTACTTTCCTTGACATGATCAGCAAGAAAAAAAACTAGAAACTGTACGACTGCAGCAGCCAGAAAAGTGGAACTAAATGGCTCTTGAATCAATACAAGTAAAATTGAAAAGCCTTTGAAAACTAATCTGCAGTAACAGAATATGGCTTCGGTCATAGCAGTAACTAACAGATTGTGAAAGGAAGATTTTTTCGCCCATATTGAAGACTATAAGGATACCCCAAGTCCTCCTGTCAAAACAAATACAATAGAATGATGTCCATCACCACATCTAAACCAAACAGAGCACATTACATTCACTGATTTGCCCGCAAATGGATACGGCAGGAAATATCAATTGTTGAATGTAAGTGGAATACTTACATATGGAATAGCACTCCAAAGGAAAAAGGTTTATGCATATTCGATCACTTAAGGGAAGTGTATCATATAATTTCAATGAATCCATTATTGATAAAACCTCCATATCTGGCAGCGGATATGCTAGAGCCTTACTTCAGTAAATATACAAGAATGAGCTAGGCCAGTAGATTTTGCCTAAGCAAGAGCTATTGGCTTTCTCAATTTTTTTGCACGCTGCGGTGCAACCTGGCTTAAAGTTTAAATTAAAAAAAATACACCTTCATGGTTCAACCAGCATAGATTGCGTCACAGTCCTTTAATCCAAGTTGCAAAGCAATCTGCGCTGCTGTGCAACATTTAAAACAGTAGTGGGGTGGAGGTTTTTAGGAGAGGGCAACGTTGGAGAGCAGGAGCAGGGTGGGTGAAAAACAAGAAAGGGTGGGAGAGTTACTTTTGGATAAGGTGGATGGTCAAGAGTAACAGAAGAGTAACTGGAGGAGGCAGGAGGCAGCAGCCAGTGAAAGGTCACTTCATGGGCACAGGGAAGCCTCTGGAGGAAGCTGAGGCGGGGAGGAGGTGGTGACGAATGGTAAGTAAATAAAAGCGAGTGACGGCGGAGCCATCCAATGGTAAGCAGAGGTAATGTAAGGGCTATAAAGCCCCTTTTAAGATTTTTTTTTTTTTTAAAGAAACATTAACTGTCGCAGACCGTGCATGTGCGCTGTAGGCAAAACCTAAAAAGATCCGGTATTAGCCAGTGCTTTGTTCACATATTGAGCCGCAATGCCGCATCAATCCTGAAGCCTAGAACAACCTGTGAAAATGATTTCAGAGTAGCAATGCAACAAAACGATAATTGTTTGAAGGCAGAAAAACCGTCAATCATGCAGTTCAGTTATTAGTGCATTACACAAAGATCTACAGTGTGCAGCTCAAAGAGCCATGGGTAAATAACCGTATTTCCTCTGAGCTCCTGGAATTCAAAGCACACTGACGCTCATTTATGCAACAGAGGTAAATTCTGGAGCACCATTTTTTTAAATTCACTTTTATGAAGTTGCATAAAGCTCAATACAATATTTACATCAGTGTGCCAGAAAAGGAAAAAAAAACACTAATAGAAAATGTTCCACGTGCTCAATCTGTAAGAAAGTATATTAAGCGTATCAACAGAAACTCTGCAGGCTGATAATCTTAGGGGCGGTGGGGTTACGGTTTGTGTGACACAAAGCAATAAAACTGAATCTGAAAACATAGTATAAAAGCTGTGGCCCAAAGACCAGAGTGGAAGCTCTAACTTCTGTACCTTCTTCTCAGGACCCCAACACCTAACAACCAATGTGTATGAACTACACCACCTTATGAAATGGAGCGGAGAACCCTCGAAGTTACATGCTACAGATGTGTTTGCAGACACCTTCCCAGCCCCTTTTACTATCAACTAAATAACCATTAACAAAGCCAATGGGTCGCGCTTTAATGTAACGCCAAATGTAATCAAAACATATTCGCAAACGATGTTTGCATGTATTGCATTCACAAATGTTTATCACACTGAAGCCTGCCGTACTGGCTTTGCCATTGTTGGAAAAATTAGCAAAAATGGTTGCTTTCAGTGTGGAATGCATACAGGAGAAAACAAATCTGTGACAAACAGCACAGTTGAGTATATTTTTCAGATCTAGGATAGTCCACGATGCGTTTAATGGAATCACTTTTGTAAGGTTTAATGACACATTGCCAGTTAACAGCATGAGCCACAAGAGTAATATTGCTCTGGGTGAATGAAGAAAAAGAAAAGCCCACTATATGCATAGTCGAAATAATAAGTGAAAATGTCATCAAGACATCTACGCTCTCCAGCAAAACCTAAAAATGTGAAGTTTACCTTACAGTTATGAAAATTGTCTAATAGCCATGGATTAATTTTTGCCGTATTTTATCATCAAAAGATAGACTACTTTTGGGGGTTATGTGATAAGCAGTGGAAAAAAAAAATCAGGCGAAACGTCTGTAAAGTAGTTTTCAATGCATTTAACATACTTTTTGAATTCAGAAAAAGTATACTTCATTCCATGCATTGTACTACTGAGCACAAGCAAAAAACAGATGCTTACTTTACACAAAATAGTAGTGAGAAAACAGATAAACAACGCTTACACATTTTCTATCTAAATAAGAGGTAACGTCATGAAAACTGGTTGTGCTAACGCCACTACCGAATCGCGCTGTAAGAGCAAAAAAAACAACTGACTAGCTGTATAGGTGTCCATTAGGGGTGCGCCGTTCTTTTCTCCCCAATGTCATATGCGAGGCTGCTCCACTGTACGAAAACTGTAGAATGAATTCCATAAACGTCCTTCAAAATATGCCCTTTCGAGTCTTAGCGCATGTGCATTCTATTGTTGCTCGACACCCCTACGGGCTCGGTAACAGCCTCATTTAGGAAAAAATACCGTAATGGTGATTAGCAGTTGCCTACTCTAGGCTCTCTCTTACACAGCTCGTGGGGGAAGGAAGCACGGGGTCTGGGATGCCACAAGGTCTTTACAGCAGTGCCCCACTTCTACCTGCTAATATCAAGGTTGGGGCGAGGGGTGGGGGAGAGTTGGATGCAAGATAACTGTAGGGTTAATGACCCCTTTCTACCACCTTTTGGACCTTTCTCTTAGCGTGTCCCTTGCTGCAACTTTACGCGGCTGCGTGTAGCACTGTACCACTCCATCCTCACAATACTTCCAACGACCCGCTAGACATGTCCTACGCCTGCACTTTGGCCAGACAGAATCTGGATCAGACAATATTTGGCCAAATTCTCGTTAACAGATTGAAACCATGTTTGGTACACATTGATCAAAACTGGTTTGTGCCCATGCGAAATTCTACTACTAGTCTACTTAGTCTTTTCCATGTCTCGAACTCAATACCCGCCATTGAAAAATGTGCAGCAATGATATCCTTGGACAAGGAAAAAGCCTCTGACTCACTTGATCTGAGCTACATATTTGGTGTTCTGCATTCTCTCGGGATGGGG
Source organism: Pleurodeles waltl (assembly GCF_031143425.1). NCBI lineage: Eukaryota > Metazoa > Chordata > Amphibia > Caudata > Salamandridae > Pleurodeles > Pleurodeles waltl. The sequence goes on along the minus strand of NC_090442.1, from coordinate 738,305,246 downwards.
GAATTAATTAATCTAATATCAAATTCTTGTACCACTCCCCTACTGCACGTATCACGATAGGCTCGATATCACACTAGAACAGAATGCAGAACTAGGCAGGGATGCTCGTTGCCCCCTTCATTATTTTCCCTAGCAATTGAACCCTTCAATAACTATATGTGACAGATGCTCAATCAAATAGGCTTGAACCTGAGCATACCCACCCATATCTCCCTCTACACAGATTATATCCTGCTATACATTTGTAATGTGGCATGGGTCACGCATTGGCATTCGAAGCCCTGGGGGCCCTGGCCAAAATATCTGGCCAGATGTTGAATAAAATCAAATCTTTTTCCACTAACTCATCCGGGGTTGTGGAGCTGGTTGGGTTGGACACTGGTGGGCAGCAGTTATCTTTACACACAATAAGATATCTTAAGGGGTGAACCATTTACAGACATCAAGCTGAAGTGGTCTTGGGTAATCTGGATAAGGTGCTGGCTTCGGCACAAGCCTCATGGGATTCTGGAAAAGCCTTCCGCTCTCTCCACTGGGCTGGATTGCGAAGTCCATAGTGATGCTTCTGTCCTGACTATTGTATTATTTTATCACCATCCTGATAATACTCAAGAGTTGCTTCATTTGTGACCTTAACATACTACCAGGAGACCTGATTTGGGGAACTAGTAGACACACAGTCACTAAGTTAAATCTTAGACTCAAGGATGGTGGCCTAAGCACACAAAATTTCGAAGCATGTTACATAGTTGCACAGTTGCAGTGGGTAATTCCTTTGTTAAACCCACCTCTGTCTTCAGGGACATGTTATCTACCCCCTCCCCCTCCCCCAATGGGAGTGCCTCAGTTACAAAGCTGTTTAAAAATTGCCCTTGCCCGGGAGAGATGATGGGCCTTTTGTTGATAGCTTTCTGAAGATAACTACAGCAACAATGTGGTGCTAATTTATGAAACTCGTAGGCACCCGAGCCACCAATTATGTCAGTGCATGGGTTTTGGCTGTTCAGTGGAACAGTTACAGCTCTTTGTGGAGCTGTATGATTCCAGTCATCTTATGCCTTTCGGGAGCTGCATCAGGAGACAGTGTTACCCCATGGTCAATGCCTCATGCGTGCCGCATTACAGTATGCATTGAGGGCCATCTGGGGCCTGACCAAAGAAAAGACTGAGACAAATTGCACTAAGCAGATGTTCTTGACCTTTGGTGCAGCTGGCCATAAGGTGGCTCATCTCTTCAGAGGTCTTAACTCTGCTTATTCGTAAAGCCATGCGAACCTAAAGTGAAGATGGAAAACTGACTTGGGCATAACTCTCATTGGTGCTGAAATGGCAAAAGCGCTTGGGTACGTCAGAGGTGTTTCAAGGAATACCTGCCTAAAATATCTACAGTTTAATTACTTACAACAAATTCATCTGACCTCAGCTAGATTACACAATATATTCTCCACTGTGCCTGACATGCCCCAGATGCTCAAGCACTAATGCCACGCACATTCATACACAAAAAGTAAAGCTAACAGATGTTCTCTCAAAATGAACAGCCAGGTGACAACTGCCAACATCTAAGGCACTAAAATTACATGCAGAATTTTAGACTTGGCACTAGCAATAGTACACAAGCCTTAGCGCTCAAATGGAAATCACCTGAGACACCTGCAGTTTATAGGTGTAGATTAGATATGTATAGGTTCACACAGGCAGAGGACACTTTGATCCAGATCTTACACTTCCGCAGATGGTACTAACCAATTGGGACATCATATTACTTCAAATAAATTTCAAATTAACATAACACCCTGAACCAGTGACTCCATATCCCGTGTTCATTAGGAATGCAAAATTACAACTTGAGATTTGCTTTCTAATTGTTTGTTCCTTGCAGCGTATTGTGGCTGTCACTCAGTTGCCTACCGCAATACATGTGTTTGTAAATAGGCAGCAATGCATTTACTCACAAATGTTCATAATTGAGGTATATTCTGGTTCGCCTTATACTTTAACATCTTTTTATCAAGTTGCATGCACCAAGATCTCCATGTGAAACCTCTTTGTTGAGTTTTAAAAACAAAGATAATGAAGAAAAATAAAAAAAAAGGATTGTGTGGGACCGTCACCTAAGTCAAACTTAAAAAATAGTTTTTATAAAAAGAGTTCAACGGAATACATCACTTAGTAGCAGCGGATATAAAAAGGTGCATTTTGAAAAGTTAAATAAATTAAACAGTCGAGCCACTAGTCCCTCCCACCGCGTACAATAAAAAAAAAAAAAAAAAAACAACATCATATCGTAGCCCTACCCATAGTTTCCGGAATTTCTTATACAATCTGGATCTCAATCAGTCAATCAATCAGGAATTTGTAAAGCGCACTTCTCACTCGTGTGGGTCTCAATGCATAAATACAACCCTAAACCCTTTACCTTCACCATTTTGGACCACCAATGTGTAAAAGTAGGGAAGACCTCGGACTTCCACTTTTGAAGAATTAGGGATCTGGCTATTAGTGCTTCTTTTTATCTTCGATCTGCAGCTTGGGATCAGCGGAAACGCCCAGTGTAATGGCCTCAATGTCAAGTGTAAAAATACAATATACGTAATGGTGGCCCAGTACCCAGCAATTTTTGGGCAGTCACAGATAATATGCCGCAAACCCCCTTCGTCCTCCGTTAGACATCTCAAGCATTTAGAGTGTACCTGGGTGTTAATGCTATGTGAGAATTCAGGTGCTCTTTATAGGAGCCACTTCAGGCAGTATTGCATCAGGAGGAGGCTTGCACTTTTTTAATCACATAAAAATTAAATTTATCTTGTCCCAAACCACTCCAGAGATTAATACTCCCCAGCAGACATTTCTGTTTAACTTTATTAAACAGATCATCTTGTTCGAAATGTAGCTATGCAATGTTTGACACGCCTTCGGTTACTGGATTGTTTCAGTTCTTCCACTAGTTCATAACTGCCTTTAATTTTTTATCACGTCTAATTATAAAAAAAAAAGTCAGATACGAATAAAGGACCAGCAAAGGGCGGTCTTCCAGTGCCTGATATCTGGATCTATATCTGGCCACTCTTTCCAGCTCTCCATTCTTAGAAAATTCCTTACCTTTTGATAACCATTTGATTCCCAGTGCACCTGTCAAGCAACAACGGGGTTGTTACACAGATATCGGGGAGGCGGGTGGAGTTATATCAGCAGGTATGCGAAAATACTTGAATAATTGTCAAACTACTTTTGTCCCTTCCTTCATGTCTGTGCAGAGAGTACAGTGGACAAATAGGAACTTCAGAGCTGTGCTGATCAGGTTATGAGCTTGACTGGAACTAATGGTGTGCATCAAGCAAGCTCCTGTTCAAACGCTGAGTTGATTTGGAGGAAGTAGCGGAGGGGTAGAGTAAAACAAATGCTCAATTATGTTAAGCATACATTGGGCTAAAGTTATGCCATGCTCTTGATTTGGAAGAATGAAGCAAGGTGAATTTCATTAATGGTAGCTAGCTGGTTTATAGAGAACAGATAAACCACTGCTGTGGAGGCATATCAGCAGCAACCCCTCTCCAGTTCAGAGGAGCTTACAAGGAAGGCCCAGATATTTGGGTCAACAAGATCTGTTTAGTGTGAGCAAAATTAGTCTAGGCCTCGGATGAAGGCCTCAGAGCCATATAGTAATGTGGAAAGGTAATGCAATGTGCCATAGGAAGTTGGTATAAAGGACTGGCTCTTGCTTCCGCTTTCAAGACACCAAACAGATCTAAACAGTCCTTTGTGGCATAATCAATTATATATAAAACATTAGTAGCTGCTAATCCAAGGATAACAAATTTAAAAAAAAAGTGACATCTACCAAAGCAGGTTTTTTTTTTGCATACATGATAATTAATACATCTTGACAATGCTCTGTGCCCAAGTGAGCACACTGTGCATTAAAATCAAAAGAAACATAGAAGTGTGTATAATATAGGTGATCCTGAATGATGGAGAGACACTCAGTATAACTGATATCGGCATCCTCGACGCATTGGGTAAATATATTTAATCCCACTGATACATTATAAGGAAATAAGGAAAATGTTACTTACCTGTAGACATCTGTTCGTGGCATGTAGTGCTGTAGATGCACATGCTGTGCATAAGCTCGCCATATAGTGTTGGGTTCGGAGTAGTACAACATTTGTTTTTGTTTGAAGAAAGTTTGAGTCATGGGATCGAGTGACTCCTCCTCTCTGTAATACTGCATATGGGCATCAAGTCCTTTGTTAGATTGTTTCTTCACAGGTGGGAGAGTGAAGTAGTGAAAAAAGTATATAGTAGGATAGAAAAGATGTCCATGCAATGTCTTTACATATGTGTATATATATACACACACACACACATTATTATATATATATATATATATATATATGGAAAATGTCACTTACCCAGTGTACATCTGTTCGTGGCATGAGACTCTGCAGATTCACATGCTGTGCATATCCCGCCATCTAGTGTTGGGCTCGGAGTGTTACAAGTTGTTTTTCTTCGAAGAAGTCTTTTCGAGTCACGAGATCGAGGGACTCCTCCCCTTTCGGCTCCATTGCGCATGGGCGTCGACTCCATCTTAGATTGTTTTCCCCGCAGAGGGTGAGGTAGGAGTTGTGTATATAGTAATAGTGCCTATGCAATGTAGTGAGTATGTATGTACATAATGTTATTAAACGTGATATATTTACAAATTTACAAATGTACAAGTTCAATTTTTTATCAACTTATAACGGCTACAGGCTCCCGGGGAGGTGGGAGGGCGCAAGTGAATCTGCAGCGTCTCATGCCACGAACAGATGTACACTGGGTAAGTGACATTTTCCGTTCTATGGCATGTGTAGCTGCAGATACACATGCTGTGCATATGCTAGTAAGCAGTTATCTCCCCAAAAGCGGTGGTTTAGCCTGTAGGAGTTGAAGTTGTTTGAAATAATGTCCTTAATACTGCTTGTCCTACTGTGGCTTGTTGTGTTGTTAACAAATCCACGCAGTAATGTTTAGTAAATGTATGAGGCATAGACTATGTGGCTGCCTTACAGATTTCTGTCATTGGTATGTTTCCTAGAAAGGCCATGGTGGCACCTTTCTTTCTAGTGGAGTATGCCTTTGGTGTAATAGGCAGTTCTCTTTTTGCTTTTATATAACCGGTTTGAATAAATTTAACTATCCATCTGGCAATGCCTTGTTTGGATATTGGATTCCCTGTATGAGGTTTTTGGAAAGCTACAAACAATTGTTTTGTTTTGCAAATTTGTTTGGTTCTATCAATGTAGTACATTAGTGCTCTTTTTATGTCTAATGTATGTAATGCTCTCTCAGCTACAGAATCTGGTTCTGGGACGAACACTGGGAGTTCCACCGTTTGATTTAAGTGGAACGGTGATATGACTTTTGGCAAGAATTTTGGATTTGTGCGTAGAACTACTATGTTTGTGTATCTGTATAAAGGGTTCTTGTATGGTAAAGGCTTGTATTTCACTTACTCTTCTGAGAGATGTGATAGCTATTAGGAAGGCTACTTTCCATGTTAAGTACTGTATTTCACAGGAGTGCATGGGTTCAAATGGTGGACCCATGAGTAGTGTTAATACGATGTTGAGGTTCCACTGAGGAACTGGTGGTGTTCTTGGTGGAATAATCCTTTTCAGACCCTCCATAAATGCTTTTATGACTGGGATTCTGAATAGTGAAGTAGAATGTGTAATTTGCATATAAGCCGAAATTGCTGTGAGATGTATTTTAATGGATGAAAAAGCGAACTTGGACTTCTGTAAGTGTAGTAGGTAGCTTACAATGTTTTTTGCAGATGCGTGTAATGGTTGGATTTGATTATTATGGCAGTAATAAACAAATCTTTTCCACTTATTTGCGTAGCAATGTCTTGTAGTAGGTTTCCTAGCTTGTTTGATGACCTCCATGCATTCTTGTGTAAGGTCTAGATGTCTGAATTCTAAGATTTCAGGAGCCAAATTGCTAGATTGAGCGATGCTGGATTCGGGTGTCTGATCTGTTGTTTGTGTTGAGTTAACAGATCTGGTCTGTTTGGCAGTTTGATATGATGCACTACTGACAGGTCTAGTAGTGTCGTGTACCAAGGTTGTCGTGCCCAAGTTGGTGCTATTAGTATTAGTTTGAGTTTGTTTTGACTCAATTTGTTTACCAGATACGGAAGGAGTGGGAGAGGGGGAAAAGCGTATGCAAATATCCCTGACCAACTCATTCATAACGCATTGCCTTGGGAGTGAGGCTGTGGGTACCTGGATGCAAAGTTTTGGCATTTTGCGTTGTCTTTCGTTGCGAATAGGTCTATTTGCGGTGTTCCCCATCTGTGGAAGTAAGTTTGTAGTATTTGGGGATGAATTTCCCATTCGTGGATCTGTTGGTGATCCCGACTGAGATTGTCGGCTAACTGGTTTTAAATTCCCGGTGTGTATTGCGCTATTAGGCCAATGTGGTTGTGAATAGCCCAATGTCAAATCTTTTGTGCTAAGAGACACAACTGTGTGTCGTGTGTCCCTCCCTGTTTGTTCAGGTAATACATTGTTGTCATGTTGTCTGTTTTGACAAGAATGTGTTTGTGGGCTATTAGTGGTTGAAATGCTTTCAACGCTAGAAACACTGCTAGTAGTTCTAACTGATTTATATGAAGTGGTTTCTGTTGAGTGTCCCATTGTCCCTGGATGCTGTGTTGGTTGAGGTGTGCTCCCCATCCTATCATGGAAGCATCTGTTGTGATCACGTATTGAGGGACTGGGTCCTGGAAAGGCCGCCCTTGGTTTAAATGTATAGTATTCCACCATTGAAGCGAGGAGTATGTTTGGCGGTCTATCAACACTAGATCTTGAAGTTGACCCTGTGCTTGTGACCATTGTGTTGCTAGGCACCGTTGTAAGGGCCGCATGTGTAATCTTGCGTTTGGGACAATGGCTATGCATGAGGACATCATGCCTAGTAGTTTCATTACTAATTTTACCTGGAGCCTTTGGTTTGGGTGCATGCTTTGTATTACGTTTTGGAATGCTTGTACCCTTTGTGGACTTGGAGTGGCAATCCCTTTTTTTGTGTTGACTGTTGCTCCTAAGTACTGTTGTATTTGACACGGTTGTAAGTGTGATTTTTGGTAGTTCAGTGAGAACCCTAGTTTGTGAAGGGTTTCTATGACGTATTTTGTGTGTTGTGAACACCGTTCTTGCGTATTGGTTTTGATTAACCAATCGTCCAGATACGGGAACACATGTATGTGCTGTCTTCTGATATAGGCTGTCACTACTGCAAGGCATTTTGTAAAGACTCTTGGTACTGTTGTTATCCCGAATGGCAACACTTTGAATTGGTAATGTACCCCTTGGATTACAAATCGTAAGTATTTTCTGTGTGATGGATGTATGGGTATATGGAAATACACATCCTTGAGATCTAATGTCGTCATGTAATCTTGTTGTTTGAGCAAGGGGATTACGTCTTGAAGTGTCACCATGTGAAAGTGATCTGATTTGATGTAAAGATAAAAGGCCATATGTACAAACACTTTTTCCCATAGACACAGAATGGGGAAACACCTTTGCTACATCTGGCCCTTAGTGTTCTGAGATCTAAAATGGGTCTTAGAGTTTTGTCCTTTTTGGGTATGAGAAAGTATAGGGAGTAAACACCTGTTCCTTTCTGATGATTTGGTACTAGTTCTATTGCATGTTTTTGCAGCAACGCTTGGACTTCTATTTGTAATAAATCCATGTGTTGTTTGGACATGTGTGTTCTTGGAGGCACATTTGGTGGGAATTGTAGGAATTCTATGCAATAACCATGTTGGATAATGGCAAGGACCCACGAGTCTGTTGTTATTTCCTCCCAGGTTTTGTAAAAATTTGTTAGTCTCCCCCCCACTGGTGTTGTGTTGGGGATTTGTGACACTGAAGTCACTGTTTATTTTGAGGGGTCTTTGGACTTTGGAATTTTCCTCTAGTTTTAGGGAACTGTCCCCCTCTGTATTGTCCCCGAAAGCCTCCTCTCTGATACTGGCTCTGGTATGTGGGTCTGGTTTGTGAGGTTGAGGGTTCTGTGGTTTGGCCCCGAAACCCCCCTCTAAATTGTGTTTTCCGAAATGTGCCTCTGCTCTGTGGAGTAGAGCGCGCCCATGGCTTTGGCCGTATCTGTGTCCTTTTTTAGCTTTTCTATAGCTGTGTCCACTTCCGGCCCAAACAACTGCTGTCCGTTAAAAGGCATATTAAAGCACAGCCTGTTGGATTTCGGGCTTCAATCCTGAGGTGCGTAGCCATGCGTGTCTTCGAATAGTGACCGCTGTATTTACAGTTCTTGCAGCTGTGTCTGCTGCATCCATTGCCAATCGTATCTGGTTATTCGAGATACTTTGGCCCTCTTCCACCACTTGTGCACGCTTTTGGAACTCCTTGGGCAGATGTTCTATGAAGTGTTGCATTTCATCCCAATGAGCTCTATCATATCTTGATAGCAAAGCCTGTGAATTGGCAATGCGCCATTGATTGGCTGCTTGTGCTGCAACTCTTTTCCCTGCTGCGTCAAACTTGCGACTTTCCTTGTCGGGTGGTGGTGCATCTCCAGAGGTGTGTGAATTTGCCCTTTTACGTGCTGCGCCTACTACTACTGAGTCAGGTGTCAGTTGCTGCGTGATGTACACAGGGTCGTTTGGGGGAGGCTTGTACTTTTTCTCCACCCTAGGAGTTATGGCCCTGCCTTTAACGGGCTCCTGAAATACTTGCTTTGCATGTTTCAACATTCCTGGTAACATTGGAAGACTCTGGTACTGACTATGTGTTGACGACAGAGTATTAAATAAAAAGTCATCTTCAATTGGTTCAGCGTGCAGTGTCATTGTGAAAAGCAGCTACTCTGGTCACCACCTGTGTGTAAGCAGTACTGTCCTCAGGTGGTGATGGTCTTGCTGGGTAACAGTCGGGACTATTATCTGATACAGGCACATCATAAAGATCCCAGGCATCTGGATCATCTTGGCTCATCCCTGTGTGCGTTGGAGACTGCATCATAGGTGGGGTAGCAATTGGTGAAGGTTGCAGTGAGCGTTGTGGTGATGGTGGCGGTGTTACTTGTTTTGCCACCTTTGCCTGTGGTTGTTTATCTTTGTCTTGGAAAGCAAGTTTCCTTTTCATCCTTATAGGAGGGAGAGTTCTTATTTTCCCTGTCTCCTTTTGAATATGGAGCCTTCTCTGTAAATAATATGGCTCCCCTGCTTCTAGCTCTTGTCCAAATTTATGGCCTTGCATTTGTGCTGAAAGGCCTTGTTCCTCAGTGTAGGATCTTGTTTTCGGCTCCGAAGCCGGATGTTTCGGTATCTAAACCTTTTCAGCAGTCTTTTTCAGCTCCGAAGCCACTTTTTTGGGTTTCGTTGTTCCGATTTCTCGGTGCCGACTCATCTCGGTGCCGGTATCTCGATGTCGAGATTGCTCTGAACTAGGGTCCCGGTGCCAAGTCTGTTCTGTGCCGGTATCTCGACCGGAGCCGGATGACTTCGACACGTGTGCCCTTTTTCGGTGCCAATGGACGGTCACTGATTTTTCGGGTTAAGCCATGGCGTCCCCTGGGCTTTCATGATTTTTACGTGAGTTTTGGCCGGGGCTGTTTTACTCACGGTTTTCGGCGTCTGCTCCCTTTCGGCCTCGTTTGAGTCAGCAATGGAGAAAGTTTCTTCTTCCTCTAAGTCATGGTGTCCTGACGGCGCCGACACCATTTGAAGCCTTCTTGCTCTCCGGTCCCTTAGTGTTTTCCTCAACCGAAACGCTTGACAGGCCTCACAGGTATCCTCTTTGTGTTCGGGAGACAAACACAAATTACATGTTGATCTGTGTAGGGATACTTGCTGTGGCATTCGGGGCAGAAGCGGAATGGGGTCCGTTCCATTAGCCTTGAAGACGCACGTGGTCGGGCCGACCAGGTCCCGCCGGGGAATCGAAACCCCGAAGGGCCACCGGAGCTTTTCTTGATTCGGTGTCGATCTACGTTAACTAACCCGATACCGAACACAAACAATACCGTCAAATTTTCCGATATCTAACTAAGTTTCCGAACCGAAACACGGAGCGAAGAGGAACATATCCGAACCAGATGGCGGAAAGAAAACAATCTAAGATGGAGTCGACGCCCATGCGCAATGGAGCCGAAAGGGGAGGAGTCCCTCGATCTCGTGACTCGAAAAGACTTCGTCGAAGAAAAACAACTTGTAACACTCCGAGCCCAACACTAGATGGCGGGATATGCACAGCATGTGTATCTGCAGCTACACATGCCATTGAACATATATATATATATATATATATGCATGCACACACACACACACACACACACACACACACACACACACACACACACACACATATATATATATACACATACACACACATACATATAACTAAATTGCAATCTGTATACACTTCCGGGGAGGAGGGAGGGCGCATTTGAATCTACAGCACTACATGCTACGAACAGATGTCTACTGGTAAGTAGCATTTTCCGTTCAATGGCATGTGTAGCTGTAGATACACATGCTGTGCATAGATTGTAAAGAAGTCCCTCCATAAAGCGGTGGTTAGTTTGCAGGGGTTGCAATTGTCTGAAAAAGTGTCTGAAGTACAGCTTGTCAAACATTGGCCTGTTGTCTGGCAAAGACGTCTACACAATAATGTTTAGTAAATGTGTGTGGTGTAGACCATGTTGCTGCCTTACAAATGTCTGCCATAGGTATGTTACCTAAAAAGGCCATAGATGCACCTTTATGCCTAGTGGACTGTGCCCTAGGTGGTACAGGTAATTGTCTCTTAGCTTTAGTATAGCAAGTTTGAATGCATTTCACTATCCATCTTGCTATAGTTGTTCTAGACATCGGGTCTCCTTTGTGTGGTAATGAGAAATCCACAAAAAGTTGTTCTGTTTGAATAAAATCTTTGGTCCTGTCCATATAGTACACAAGAGCTCTTTTGATATCTAGAGTATGTAGAGCTGTTCCTGCCACTGATTCTGGTTCTGGGAAGGAAACTGGCAATTCTATTGTTTGAGTAATATGAGACTGCGAAATGACTTTTGGAAGAAAGTTTGGATTTGTTCTTAATATAATCCTTTCTTTATGAACCTCAAAGAAAGGTTCTTCTAAAGTTAATGCCTGAAGCTCACTCACACACCTATGAGGTGACAAATTAAGAATGCTACTTTCCATGAAAGGAATTGTAAGAGGCAGGACTTAATTGCCTCAAATGGTGGCACAACGAGTCTTGTGAGTACAATGTTTAAGTTCCAAGATGGAGCTGGAGGAATCCTTGGTAGAATTATTCTTTTTAGTCCTTCCATAAGTGTTTTGATAACTGGAATTCTAAACAAGAAAATATGTTGTCTATTTTGCAGATATGCAGCGGAGAGTTCCAAGTGTTATATACCATGGTTGACTTTCCCATGTAGGAGCCACTAAGATCATGCTGAGGGAAAATTGTTTTATCTTCTGTACTAGGAATGGTAAGAGTGGTAAAGGGGGAAAAGCGTAAGCAAATATCCCTGAGCAACTTATCCATAGAGCATTGCCCTTGGACTGAGGGTGTGGGTAACCTGGAGGCAAAGTTTTGCCATTTTTTGTTTTGCTTTGTTGCGAACAGATCTAGTTCAGGTGTTCCCCATTTTGTGAAGTATTGTTGAAGGACTTGTGGGTGGAGTTCCCACTCGCATGTTTGTTTGATGATGAATCCTGCTTAGCAGGTCTGCTAAATGGTTGTCTGTCCCTGGGAGATACTGTGCCACTATGTGAATATGGTGACGATTCACCCATTTCCATTCTATTTGTGCTAGTTGGGACAGTTGCTGTGATTGTGCCCCCCCCCCCCCCGTTTTTGGAGATAGTACATGGCAGTCATATTGTCTGTACGTAATAACTGTGGAAGGAATGCTTTCATTACCAAGAATATTTTTTGCAGTTCTAGGTAATGGATATGAAGAGACCGGTGAGTATCGTCCCATATTCCCTGAACTTTTAGGTTCAGGAAATGAGCTACCCAATCACTGTTTGAAGCATCCATTGTGAGAGTAATCTGAGGCCCAGAGTCTTCATAAGTTTTGCGGTATTCCACCAATGTAGAGAGAGATAAGTCTGGCAGTCCAACAACACTAGATCTTCCATTTGACCCTGTGCCTGAGACCACTGACGAGAGAGACTGTTGAAGAGGACGCATATGAAGTCTGGCATGAGGCACTATGGCAATAAAAGATGCCACCATTCCTAACAGTTCATAAGAGTTCTTACTGTGTATGTTTGGTTCTGTTTTAATGTTGCAAATAATGTTTGAAAAGCTTGGACCCCGTTTTGGTTGGGAAAGGCTATTCCTAATTGTGTATTGAGGCTAGCTCCTAGATACAGCTGTGTGTGCAGAGGTTGGAGATGAGATTTGACGTAGTTTATGGTGAATCCTAGAGAATGTAGGAGATGAATTGTAGTTTGAGTATCTTTTTGACACTGTGGGAATGTATTGACTTTGATGAGCCAATCATCCAGATAAGGGAAAACATTAATTTGTTTTCTTCTGAGATGTGCTGCAACCATTGAGAGGCATTTTGTGAATACCCTGGGAGGAGTTGTGACTCCAAATGGTAATACTTTGAATTGGTAAAGTGTCCTGCTACTACAAATCTTGGGTATTAGCGTGTGCAGGGTGAATGGGAATGTGAAGTAAGCGTCCTTTAGATCTAAGGCTATCATGAAGTCTTGTAGTTGTAATAGAGGAATGACATCATGAAGAGTGACCATATGAAAATGTTCTAATAGAATGTAGTGGTTTAAGGGTCTGAGATCTAATATAGGTCTGAAAGACCAATCTTTATTGGAGATTAGAAAATACAGAGAGTAACCCCCTGTTCCTTGGTATTACAATGGTACTGGTTCTGTAGCTCCTTTTAGAAGAAAGGAATGTACTTCCTCTTTGAGAAGAGTTAGATTATCTTGTGAGTGTGTGTACAAGGGGGTATATTTGGTGGAGTGGAAATGAGCTCCAGACAATAACCATTTTGGATAATTTGAAGTACCCATTGATCTGTGGTAATTTGAGTCCATTGGGGGTAAAAACAATTGTAACCGTACCCCTACAGGGTGGTGTGTTTTAGTACTGTGTCTAGTAAGTCATTGTTTAGTGACGGATGAGGAACCCCTAGATGTAGATGGTTTTTCTCTTCCTTTATTGTTGTTTCCTCTATATGATCCTCTAAAGTATCCTCTGGTGTATTGAGAGGTGGGTTTAATTTGATTTGTGGCTTGTTTTGAAATAATGACCTAAATCCTCTGCTAAACCCTGCACAACGAAAATTACTCCAAAGTGTGCTGGCTTGTAAAGCTCCCATAGCTCTGGCAGTTTGATTGCCCTCATTTAATTTTTCAAGTGTGGTATCCACTTGTGGACCAAATAAGTGCTCCTTATCAAAGGGCATATTTAAAACTGCCTGCTGTACTTCTTGTTTAAAACCTGAACATCTGAGCCATGCATGACGCCTTATGATGACACTTTTATTAATACTAAGTGCTGCTGTATTAGCAGCATCAAGTGCACATTGAATGGGGTTATTGCATATTGTTTGCCCATCATTTACAATCTCTGCCCCTCTTTTACGATGTTCTTCTGGTAGATATTGTAAAAGTTCTTCCATAGAGTCTCAGTGAGTTCTCTCATATCTGGAATGTAAAGCCTGAGCATTAGCAATTCACCAATGATTGGCTGCTTGAGCTGCCACTCTCTTCCCTGCAGCATCTATTTTTTTTACTTTCCTTGTCAGGAGGAGGTGTCTCCTGTTGACTGGCTATTAGCTCTTTTTCATGCAGTAGATGCCACAATAGAGTTTGGAAGAATTTGTGCTCTTATATATAGAGGATCAGTGGGTGCAGCGTTGTACTTTTAATCAACTCAGAGTGATAACCCTTGCTCTAACAGGCTCTTTAAATATTTCTTCTGCATGTCTGATCATTCCTGAGAGCTTTGGAAGCAACTTGCTTTCCATGTGTTGCGCCAAGGGTGTCAAAAAGAAATCCTCCTCTATTGGATCAGTGTATATATTTACATTGTGATATGCTGCTGCTCTTGCTATACACTGTTGGTATGATGTGGAATCCTGAGGTGGTGAGGGTCTAGCTGGGTAAAAATCCAGATCATTTGGTGTAATAGGATCCAGATCGTACTCATCCCATGGGTCTTGCTCTTCTAATGCATCCCCTATATCCTGCGACTCACTAGGTGGTGAACTAGCTGGTGTGAACTCTAAATGAGTGGAAGATGTTGTAGAGAAGTAGGTAAAGGTGGAGATGTACAAGTATGACAAGAAGTATTTTCTTTGGTAGTCTTCTTTGGAGGTGCAGAGGAATCAAGACTTTCTTCAAAAGTTAATTTCCTCTTTAGAGGCAGCGGAGGCGATGTTATAATCCTCCCTGTTCCTTGATGAATTTGAAGTCGGCGCTGCCTAGCGTCCATAACTTCTAAAATTGGTTCCACCTGTGATGTAGGGGATGTTAGACTGTCCAGAGTCACTGAAAGTCTTTTGGTGTTTTTTCGGTTTGGAAAGTTTTTTCGGATGGAAAATCTTTGGTGCCGAAATAGTAGCTGCCCGTTTCTTTTTCAGTGCTGAAGTGGTCGGTACCGAAGCACCATATAGTTTTTGTTTTGTCAGTGCTGAAATGGAGGTACTGGAGGTCGATGCCGAAGACTTCTCTTCGGCTTTTTTCTGTGTTGGAAACTTTGAATGGCATAGAGGGGAAAAAACATAATGAAGTACGTTCCATCAGGGATGCATTGTTCGATATCACGTGGAAGAGGTAGGCCCAAGGAGGGCCTGAATGGGCTTTTCTGTCCCCTAAAGGCTCGAAAAAATTAAATTCAGAGTGTAGAAAAAGGAACCAAGAGTTGAATATTAAGGAGTACGTGTTCGGAAACAATACTGATGACAATAGTAAGGCCGAAAGAATCTTGTTTTAGACTGTTTGGAGCCAAGAACTCTGAGCAAGAGGAGCACAGAACCGAACCAGATGGCAGAGAAAAACAATCTAACAAAGGACTCGATGCCCATGCGCAGTATTACCGAGAGGGGTCACTTGATCCCGTGACTCAAAAACTTTCTTCAAACAAAAACAAGTTGTACTATTCCGAACCCAACGCTAGATGGCGAGCTTATGCACAGCATGTGCATCTACAGCTACACATGCCATTGAATGAAAATGTCACTTACCCAGTGTACATCTGTTCGTGGCATCAGTCGCTGAGATTCACATGGTATGCATGAGCTCGCCATCTGGTGTTGGGTCGGAGTGTTACAAGTTGTTTTTCTTCGAAGAAGTGTTTTCGAGTCACGGGACCGAGTGACTCCACCTTCTGTGCTCATTGCGCATGGGCGTCGACTCCATCTTCGATTGTTTTCCCCGCAGAGGGTGAGGTAGGAGTTGTACTATAGTAATAGTGCCCGCGCAATGAAAAATGTAAGTATGTACCTATTAAAGGATTAAGTAATATATATACAAATGTACAAAATTGAAGGTAACTTCTGAACTGCTACAGGCTTCCGGGGAGGTGGGTGGGTCCATGTGAATCTCAGCGACTGATGCCACGAACAGATGTACACTGGGTAAGTGACATTTTCAGTTCGATGGCATCTGTCGCTGTAGATACACATGGTATGCATAGACTAGTAAGCAGTTAGTTCCCCATAAGCGGTGGTTTAGCCTGTAGGAGTAGAAGTTGTCTGAAATAGAGTTCTTAATACAGCTTGACCTACTGTAGCTTGTTGTGCGGATAGCACATCTATACAGTAGTGTTTGGTGAATGTGTGAGGCGTAGACCAAGTGGCTGCCTTACATATTTCTTGCATTGGGATGTTTCCTAAAAAGGCCATTGAAGCACCTTTTTTCCTTGTTGAATGTGCCCTGGGAGTAATGGGCAGTTGTCTTTTTGCTTTAAGGTAGCAGATTTGGATGCATTTAACTATCCATCTGGCTATACCTTGTTTTGATATTGGGTTACCTGCATGAGGTTTTTGGAATGCAATAAATAGCTGTTTAGTTTTTCTGATGTTCTTCGTTCTGTCAATGTAGTACATTAATGCTCTTTTGACATCTAATGTATGTAGTGCTCTTTCAGCCACAGAATCTGGCTGTGGGAAGAATACTGGTAATTCTACCGTTTGATTTAGATGGAATGGAGAAATAACTTTTGGTAAAAATTTTGGATTAGGTCGTAGGACGACCTTATTTTTATGTATTTGTATAAAAGGCTCTTGTGTTGTGAACGCTTGAATTTCACTTACTCTTCTTAGAGATGTAATGGCGATGAGAAAGGCAACTTTCCAGGTGAGGAATTGTATTCCGCAAGAGTGCATGGGTTCGAAGGGTGGGCCCATGAGTCTTGTTAGAACCACGTTTAGGTTCCATGAAGGAACAGGTGGTGTTCTTGGTGGTATAATTCTTTTAAGCCCTTCTATGAATGCTTTGATAACTGGTATCCTATACAAGGAAGTTGAATATGTAGTTTGCAGGTATGCAGATATTGCTGCAAGGTGTATTTTAATAGAAGAGAAGGCTAGCTTTGCTTTTTGTAAATTGAGCAAGTAATTTACTATATGTTTTGGAGTTGCCTCTAGTGGTTGTATCTGATTATGATGGCAGTACCAAACAAATCTTTTCCACTTACTTGCGTAGCAGTGTCTAGTGGATGGCCTTCTGGCCTGCTTTATGAC
The DNA here is from genome assembly GCF_031143425.1 of Pleurodeles waltl. Classification (NCBI taxonomy): domain Eukaryota; kingdom Metazoa; phylum Chordata; class Amphibia; order Caudata; family Salamandridae; genus Pleurodeles; species Pleurodeles waltl. The sequence continues at coordinate 738,288,497 of NC_090442.1, read as the reverse complement.
TTCCATACACTCTTGGCTAAGTTGTAAGTGTCCGAATTCTAGGATTTCAGGAGCCAGATTGCTAGATTCAGCGATGCTGGGTCCGGGTGTCTGATCTGTTGGTTGTGTTGCGTTAACAGATCTGGTTTGTTGGGCAGTTTGATGTGTGGTACTACAGACAGATCTAGCAGTGTTGTGTACCAGGGTTGTCTTGCCCACGTTGGTGCTATTAAAATGAGTTTGAGTTTGTTTTGACTCAATTTGTTTACTAGGTAAGGAAGGAGAGGGAGAGGAGGAAAAGCGTAAGCAAATATTCCTGACCAGTTCATCCATAGGGCATTGCCTTGGGATTGCTTGTGTGGGTATCTGGACGCGAAGTTTTGGCATTTTGCGTTCTCTTTTGTTGCAAATAAGTCTATTTGTGGTGTTCCCCAGAGTGTGAAGTAGGTGTTCAGAATTTGTGGGTGGATTTCCCATTCGTGGACTTGCTGGTGATCTCGAGAGAGATTGTCTGCCAGCTGATTCTGGATCCCCGGAATAAACTGTGCTATTAGACCAATTTGATGGTGGATTGCCCACTTCCATATTTTTTGAGCTAACAAGCTTAACTGCGTTGAATGTGTTCCTCCTTGTTTGTTTAGATAATACATCGTTGTCATGTTGTCTGTTTTGACAAGGATGTATTTGTGGGTTATGATTGGTTGGAAAGCTTTTAGTGCTTGAAAAACTGCTAATAATTCTAGATGATTTATATGCAGTTTTGTTTGATGTATGTTCCATTGTCCTCTTATGTTGTGTTGATTGAGATGTGCTCCCCACCCTGTCATGGAAGCATCTGTTGTTATTACGTACTGTGGCACTGGGTCTTGGAAAGGCCGCCCTATGTTTAAATTTATACTGTTCCACCATAGAAGCGATAGGTAAGTTTGGCGGTCTAGCAACACCAGATCTAGAAGGTGACCCTGTGCTTGAGACCACTGTGAGGCTAGGCACTGTTGTAAGGGCCTCATGTGCAGTCTTGCGTTTGGGACAATGGCTATGCATGAGGACATCATGCCTAGGAGCTGTAGTATTGTTCTTGCTTGTATTGTTTTGTTTGGAGACATGTGTTGAATGACCCTGTTGAAATTGTGGATCCTTTGTGGAGTTGGCGTTGCTACTCCTTTTGTCGTGTCTATTATGGCTCCTAGATATTGCTGTACTTTGCTTGGCAGAATGTTTGATTTTGCAAAGTTGACGGTGAACCCTAAATTGTAGAGGGTTTGTATGACTTGATTTGTGTGGTTTGAGCATTGTGTGAGCGAACTGGTTTTGATTAGCCAGTCGTCTAGATACGGGAACACATGTATTTGCTGCCTTCTGATGTGTGCAGCGACTACTGCTAGGCACTTTGTGAATACTCTTGGAGCGGTTGTTAAACCAAAAGGCAATACTTTGAATTGGTAATGTATTCCTTTGAATACAAACCTTAGATATTTCCTGTGTGATTGATGGATTGGTATATGGAAATATGCGTCCTTGAGGTCTAGGGTTGTCATGTAGTCGTGTTTTCTGAGCAATGGTAACACTTCTTGTAGTGTGACCATGTGAAAGTGGTCTGATTTGATGAATGTGTTTACTACCCTGAGGTCTAGAATTGGTCTCAGTGTTTCGTCCTTTTTTGGTATCAAGAAGTACAGTGAATAAACTCCTGTGTTTATTTGTGTGCTTGGTACTAATTCTATTGCATTTTTTTGCAGTAGTGCTTGAACTTCTATCTCTAGAAGTTGTGAATGGTATTTTGATAAATTTTGTGATTTTGGTGGTATGTCTGGAGGGAATTGCATGAATTCTATGCAATAACCATGTTGGATAATTGCTAGGACCCATGTATCTGTAGTTATCTTGTCCCATGCTTCGTAATATTGATGTATCCTCCCCCCCACTGGTGTTGTGTGGGAGGGGTGAGTGACGTGTGAGTCACTGCTTGTTGGTAGTGGTTTTGGGGCTTTGAAATCTTCCTCTATTCCTAGGAAATTGCCCCCCTCTATACTGGCCCCGAAAACCTCCCCTGTACTGTCCCTGGTAGGTGGGCGGTGCGGACTGTGAGGTGCTAGCTTGTGTGGCCTGACCCCGAAACCCTCCTCTAAAAGGTGTTTTGCGGAAGGTGTTATAAGATCCTCTGCTCTGCGGGGAGTAGAGTGCGCCCATGGCCTTGGCAGTGTCAGTGTCCTTCTTGAGCTTTTCTATAGCTGTGTCGACCTCCGGACCGAACAGAAGTTTCTCGTTTACTGGCATGTTAAGCACTGCCTGCTGAATTTCTGGCTTGAATCCAGACGTTCTGAGCCATGCGTGCCTACGGATGGTTACCGACGTATTAATGGTTCTTGCGGCCGTGTCTGCTGCATCCATGGAGGAGCGTATTTGATTGTTGGAAATGTTTTGACCCTCCTCAACAACCTGTTTTGCTCTTTTTTGCAGATCTTTTGGGAGATGTTCAATGAGATGCTGCATCTCATCCCAGTGGGCTCTGTCGTATCGCGCTAGCAGCGCTTGTGAATTTGCGATGCGCCACTGGTTTGCTGCTTGGACAGCAACCCTCTTCCCGGCTGCATCGAACTTCCTACTTTCTTTATCTGGGGGAGGTGCATCCCCAGAAGTGTGTGAGTTTGCCCGTTTTCTGGCAGCCCCTACCACCACAGAGTCTGGTGGCAGCTGAGAGGTGATGAAGACAGGGTCCGTAGGAGGCGCCTTATACTTTTTGTCCACCCTAGGCGTCACTGCCCTACTTTTAACTGGCTCCTTGAAAATGTCCTTTGCATGGCGTAGCATGCCTGGGAGCATCGGCAGGCTTTGGTAGGAGCTGTGGGTTGAGGAGAGGGTGTTAAATAAAAAATCATCCTCTACTTGTTCCGAGTGTAGTTCCACATTATGGAATAAAGCTGCTCTAGCCACCACTTGTGAGTAGGCTGTGCTGTCTTCCGGTGGTGATGGCCTAGTTGGGTATGTGTCTGGGCTGTTATCAGACACTGGTGCGTCGTACAAGTCCCACGCATCCTGATCTTGGTCGTCGTGGCTCATGGCGGTGTGAGCTGGCGAATGTGACGGGGTGTAAGTTGGCGAAGCCGGAGTTACAGGTGGAGGCGAGGGAGGAGGTGTTACCTTTTGTGTTGTTTCTTGCTGAGGAGTAAACTGAAGCGTTCTCTTTCGTTTGACAGGTGGAAGGGTACTGATCTTCCCAGTCCCCTGCTGAATAAAGATACGCTTTTGCGTGTGATCCACGTCAGTGGATTGCAGTTCTTGTTCAAATCTATGTTTCTTCATTTGAGAAGACATAGAATGCTCTTCGGTATAGGAGCCAGAAACAGGGTCTGATGTTGCTTTTTTCGGCTCCGAAAGCCCTGTCGATTGTTTTTTCGGCTCCGAGGTAACCTTCCTCTTTTTCTGTGCCGAAAATTCTTGGCCTCTATGGTCTTCGGCGCCACTGTCTCGGCGTCGATCGGTGTCGACACCGAACTCTCGGTGTCGATGCTTCTGTTTAGCACTCTCTCGGTCCCGAGGAGGCTGCGTGCCGGTGTCTCGACCGAAGTCGGACGATCTCGACACTGAATGGGCCTTTTTCGGTGCCGATTGTTGGTCACCGAGAATTTGGGTGGAGCCATGGCCGGTTGGCAGTGGCGTCCCCTGGGCCTTCTTTCCTTTTTTAAGGTTTGATCTCGACGTCTTACTCACAGTTCTTGTAGAGTGTAGCTCGTCGGAGTCTGAATCCTGGATGGAAAAGGATTCCTCCTGTTCTTCTTCTGTCTCGAACTGTCGACGCTCTTTTGGCGTGGACGCCATCTGCAGTCTTCTCGCTCGACGGTCGCGCAGAGTTTTTCGGGACCGGAACGCCCGACAGGCCTCGCAGGATTCTTCACTGTGCTCGGGTGACAGGCACAGATTACAGACCGAGTGCAGGTCCGTATAAGGATATTTGTTGTGGCATTCGGGGCAGAATCGAAACGGGGTCCGATCCATCGGCGTTGTCCTCCACGCGGTCGGGCCGACTAGGCCCCGACGGGGTGCCGAAATCTACCCCGAAGGGCACCGAAGCGCTTCGATGTTCAACGCGTCGTCGTATGTGTCTATCTCTAACCGGATCGCAACGATACCGTCGAAAATCTTCCGTCTTCAGCTATCTTTCCGTTCCGAAACTCGGAGCGACATGAACACGTCCGAACCCGATGGCGGAAAGAAAACAATCGAAGATGGAGTCGACGCCCATGCGCAATGAGCACAGAAGGTGGAGTCACTCGGTCCCGTGACTCGAAAACACTTCTTCGAAGAAAAACAACTTGTAACACTCCGACCCAACACCAGATGGCGAGCTCATGCATACCATGTGTATCTACAGCGACAGATGCCATCGAACCATGCATTTTCTTTTCTTTCCTACTTCCTATGGTTGACTATATTGTAGGTGATCTCTAGACACCATGCATAATCGTTGATGACACAAACACCTGAGTAAGTCTTATTTTGTTTTAGGAGGTGACTCACAGGTTGACCAGTTTGATTAGAACATCTCAAGCACCACTTTCTCCTAAAGTAGGGGAAAAACCGTCTCTGCATTAAAAGAAAATAGAAAAGCTCCTGGTATTGCGACAGGAAAATGTCTCTGCAACAGGTTTAATCGGGTCAGTTGGTCAAACCAACCAACAACTGATCAGAGAACGTTTCCTCAAAACAACAGTAGATGTGCCACAGTGGGAAGAAGGCAATTCTTTCAAGGTCTTCTATGGCAGAACAGCTTTCGAGGCAATATCTATTAATACGTGTGAACTGCATTATTATTATTTAAAGGTGCTCTAATGCTTGAACTGATGTGATGTCCATTTCCCTTTTACCAGCATTTCTACTATATTTGGCAGTTGTAAAATGAGAAATATTACATCAAAAAGAAAAGTTTTGGAATTTGATATCTGACAGTTTGTATCGGTTGGAAGAATAACTGATGTAACAAACACTTTCAAATAAGTTTTCATGTAAATTAAGTTACTTGCCAGAACAAATATTAAACAATCATAACATGTTTTAAACGTGTATTTATAAAATGTAAAATACTAGTACATTTAAAATATGAACAAGGCAATTCGGGGAAGTTTTGTTACCGCCTTGGCCAGCTACATTTTTACATGGATAATTGCACGTTTGCCAATACATTTGACTGCAAGCGAACTTCTGTGTCCTTTTTTGTCTCTCCTTTGCGCTCATGGTGGCCGTTACACTTTAAATTGGCTTGCTTATGTTAACTGTTTTACTTTTTATTTTCAATTTATGTGGCAAGAAAAGTCCAGTTAGAAATTTACAACGTTAGTAGCTCTAACTCTAGCAAATGCAAGCCCCACTGCGCTGTAACTGCTTGTTCTTCCTGGATTCTTTTCCAGTGCATAGGGGAACAGACCCAGTTTGAGTTTCAGCTTCCAACTTATAATCCTTCTTGTTTTAATGTGTTGCAAGAAAGACTGGAGATCAACTCTAAAGTTTGTAATAGACTTATGTGTGGGGTACTTCCTTGCCTCACAGCACTCCCAGTCCTTTTTGATAACAGCTTGCTTCCTTGGTCAACCCATTGTTCCACTTTTTTCGGATTTCCTTTATTTAGCAGGAACACAGTTTTATTTCATGGCCCCATTATTTTATACTTGTTCTCCAACCATAATACCCTATGTCTGGTTTGGAAGTAAACTTTTAGTATGCATCTCAGGGACCCCGCTTCTCACTTTATGATGCTAAGACAGTAATTAGTCGATTGTTGGAAGCATCCAAACTTGATGTTATAAGTCCTATCTCGACCCTTAATGCATTGTTTACAATTTCCCCTAAGTAGGCCCGGCCACTTCTTTCAAATATTGGTCTCCACTATCTGGAAACTACTTGAACCTTTTTCGTTACCATATAGAAAAAGGTTCGCTATTTTTAAACTGAAAGACTCTTTTACAACCAATTACTTATGTCCCATTAAGGAGTCCATTCCTTTCAGTGCCCCTGCTGTCGACAAGCAGTGCATATGAGTTTTAAAATTACGATTCTCTGTAAACACCATTCCTAGGTACAAGTATTCATTCCCTGTTAACAATTGTTTCCATTTTAACAACCATGACCATTTCCACTTTCGAATTGTGTTCTTGGAAAAACAACTGTTTTAGAAATGTTACTAATAAGTTAAATTTTGTGTATAATTGCTCTGTAGGATTGCTTTTATAATATCCAAATGCAACTTGTGTAGTTCCCACAACACCTTTCTAGAAAAATGATACTACGTATTACATTCCATGCTTATTATAGTCCGTGCCACACTTGCAAGTTACTACTTTGAAACTGTTGGAAACTGGCCATTTGTATCACTTTGCAGTAATGTGTTTCCCTTTCTTTTCTTTTCTTACAGTTCCATTTATTTTAATCGCGTTTTTGATTTCCTGTAGCCACTTTGGCAGCCAGAAGTCTGCGACCGAAATCCCCTCCTTTCTCCTATAGGTCCCCTTTCTAGACTCTTTGTTTGCTGCTCACTGACATGCAGGCAGGAATGTCCACGTGGCTTATTTAAACCTGCTGACATAGAGGATACATAGCATTCATGTACAGCAGGTGTGCCTGCAGGGCACCAAAGATAAGCTAGTCTGCACAAAGCTCATGTTGGAGGTAGGACCACCTAGTACCCTTTCCATTCAGGACCAGCTTGCAACAAATTATGATTTTGAGTTCCTCCTTAAGCCTTCCGACATTCTAAACCATGAAGCCATAAGGGCCTCTGTTGAGCACACATCCTTCTCCCATGTAAGCAGGTAATGAATCTGCTGATCCCTCCTCTGACTCATTTCTTCTCGGTGCATAATAACTTTCCAGCCATAACATCTAAATTCATGACATATTTACGGACGCTCAATTGGATATTTTCACCATTCCCTAACCTGGCTTAGAGAGCCATCAAGCCCTAGAAGACTTTATAGTTAAAAGGAATTGCAATGACCATGATTTTGGCAATCCTGAAGGATTAGGGTGAAAGGTGGAGGAAGCAAGGGGGTGGCCATCACTGTCCACAGCTTGCCTTGCCCCCACATAGCAGACGTGCTAGCGGTCTCTATTAAGCACCTCTACCCATGCCCACCCTTCCAACACCCTGCACGTCTTTAGTAAAGACCATAATGCTGACAATTGTGGGGATTATTTTTTTTTTTTAAACTTCATTCCCTCAATGAAACACGTTTCGAAAACCAAAATATTAGGCAACTTAAACCAATGGGCAGGCTGCCCTAATTGGCCAGAAGAGTGCCTTACATGCACTCCATTGCCACTGTTCATCTTGAGAAGAACGTTCAGTATCAGAAACAATCCACGTGCAAAACTTTAGCTCTTACATACTTATGTGATCCCAAACATAATTACTATTCAGGAAACTCTTCCTGTTTCCTAGTCAGACTATCATGTGATACCTGGTAAGCATTAAGGAACAATGAGGGCACCATTAAGGCACCATTTTATTATAGTCCATGGTATAAATCGCTCCTCTGATAACTTGTACGCCTAGCTGATCAACACTAAAACTCCTGCCACCCAATCTGACACTTGATCTTCCACATATCAATAAGTAGATCTCAGAAGACATTGTCTTTTAGCAGAATCATCAGCTAAACAACTTTGAGGAGACAATTTTGAACACCCAAGGTTTATCAGCAGTCTCAAATGTCTGATAACATACTTGAACGCAAGATTTAAATTTTGGGCGGGCCTCAAACCACCTGTTCCTCCGCTTGCTAGCCACCAATTTTAGGGTCCATTCTAGTATCAGTTAACAGTGGCCTTTTTACTCTACTGTATTCCAGACATCAACCACATCACATCAACCTCAAGTATATGGTTGGCAAAGCAGCAAATTCTTCATGACTGAACTCCGGGCAAGCAATTAAGGACTCCAAATACCTACGGTCTCTAACCCATACAAAATGCGGCAGACAATTACATGCTTGGGCTCAAGTGATACACAGGTCTTATTCACCCAAGCATTTGTGACTACAAACTGATATCACCACGGGCAAGCCAACAGGTCTGGTGTGAAGTTTTAGTTACAAGACGGAAATTTAGCCTTTGCTAATTAATATGCTTGTTAACCACCTTTTGTTTTCTCATACGCTAAACTGTTAAACATTTGTATTAGCACTGTAGTGGGCGAAGGTAATGATACCAGTCATGTAAGATATGGCTATACAAACATTTTAGCTATGTTTTAGGTCTTACATGTTTTAGCTGCATCTCTTTTATCAGTGACATTTATACACTTTGCTTGCAGGATATTATTCTAGAAATACATTGTACAAGTTGCTTTAGACTTTTCTCAACATATAATAGTAAATTCTGTTTAAGGCTAGGAACACTGTACAATATCTTAGTACGTGCACTGCCCGTTCAGACACAGCGTCTAACATCTAGACATAGCACTGCATTAGAGCTGTGCTTCTAATAGTGTGGCTTTAATTATATAAATGATGCACTGACCAGGAAGGGGCAAAGAGGCACTCCAGCCGTGACAGTCCTGGGACAAATGTGTTTGACATGCAGCTCTGCAGGCGCTAATCTCCCATTTTTCAGAAAGAATTGCCATGTATACTACAGGCGATCCGTGATTCAGTTCTTCAAGTATGGGGGCGAAAGCTATCTTCTTAGAATGGGCGAAGGCAGACGGTACACACAATGATCTGAGTCGAAGCTCAGTGTTGGGTAGAAATCTCTACAAATCATTTACCATGGTTGGATTATTCATGATCTTTGTTTATAACGCTGGATACTTTGCTTTGTTTGATCTTCCTAATTATCGTAGCTCATTCTTCTTATCCAAGACTATGATCGATTCAATAAATATATTGAAAACATTTCTTGTATTTCTCTTGTGTTTCACCTAGGCATACATGAATAATACAACAAAAGGGGAAGATCAGTTTCCACCACTTCCTTTGAAGTCAGTGTCATGTTTAGGTTGTCATATTCACCTTCCACCCTGGTAAGGTTAGAGGTTCATGTGAGGCACTGTGAGCTAGCCAGGAAGTGGGCCGACAGCTCCTGATAGTGTGGACAGACTCAGTCCCCCACATTCTGAAGTTATGTCGTCCTAATATACAGACCTATTATTTAAGTAGGAACCCTATAACAATATGTCACAAAACGAAGTCTGAATCAGGCCGGTCATCAAAGAACCTTATAGTGCTAAAATTAAAGTATTTGCTTCACCTAAAATGAAGTGTCTGAAAAGCTGTAAGAACAAGAAGAATATATTGTAAACATAAAATAGTAAAGAATCAGAAATATATTCACATGGGTATGATTTGCAGAAGCCTTGATGATTTTTGAGGAGATAAGGCTGGCAGACTGAGCATATGCAAGTTTAGGCCTGGTGGGAGCTATGTACAGGAATAAGTGAAGAAGCCGAGCTTAAACCTTGCCAGGAACCACACTGCAAAGAGTGTAGGGCAATACAACACATGCCTGATAAATATAATAAGGTATGCGGAAAAAAAAATAGTAAAAAAAAAAAAAAAAAAAAAAAAATATATATATATATATATATATTAATAAAATGCCACTTACCCAGTGTACATCTGTTCGTGGCATGTAGTGCTGCACATTCACATGCTATGCATAGCTCTTACGACATACAGTGTTGGGCTCGGAGTGTTACAAGTTGTTTTTCTTCAAAGAAGTCTTTTTGGAGTCACGGGATCGAGTGATTCCTCTCTCAGTGCGCATGGGCATCAACTCCATTGTTAGATTGTTTTCCCGCAAAGGGTGAAGGAAGGAGTGATAGAGTATAGGAATACCAAGATGTCCATGCAAATGTAAATGTATATACATATGTACAAATGTTAAACTAAAACAACCACAGGCTTCCGGGGAGGAGGGAGGATGCATGTGAATCTGCAGCACTACATGCCAAGAACAGATGTACACTGGGTAAGTGACATTTTCGTTCAATGGCATGTGTAGCTGCAGATACACATGCTATGCATAGACTACAAAGTAGTTAGTCCACCCAAAAAAGTGGTGGCTATCCTGTAGGAGTTGAAGTTGTTGGAAATAGTGTTCTTAAGACAGCTTGACCTACACTGGCTTGTTGCTGTGAAAAAACATCAACCCAGTAGTATTTTGTAAATGTATGAGGAGTTGACCATGTGGCTGCTTTACATGTATCAACCATTGGTATGTTCCCTAAGAACGGCATTGACACACCTTTCTTTCTTGTAGAATGTGGTCTAGGAGTGATCAAAAGTTGTCTTTTTGCTTTGATGCAGCATGTTTGTATGCATCTAACAATCCATCTTGCTAAACCTTGTTTTGATATAGGATTGTCTTTATGTGGTTGTTGGAAAGCAACAGAAAGTTGTTTTGTTTTCCTAAAATCTTTGGTTCTGTCTATATAGTACATAAGAGCTCTTTTGAGTTCTAGGGTATGAAGAGCTCTTTCAGCCACAGAGTTTGGCTGTGGAAAGAAGACTGGCAATTCCACTGGTTGATGTGAAAAGGAGATACTAATTTTGGTAGAAATTTAGGATTAGTTCTAAGTACAACTTTATGTTTGTGCACTTGGAAAAAAGGTTCTTCAAGAGTGAAGGCTTGTATTTCACAAACTCTTCTTAAAGAATTAATAGCTACAAGGAAAGCGACCTTCCATGTTAAATATTGAATTTGACAAGAGTGCATAGGTTCAAAAGTTGGTCCCATGAATCTGGTAAGTATGATATTTAAATTCCACGATGGAACAGGTGGTGTTCTAGGTGGAATAATGCGTTTTAATCCTTCCATGAAGGCTTTAATAACAGGAACTCTAAATAGAGAAGTATGTTGAATATTCTGTAAGTATGCAGATATTGCAGTGAGGTGTATCTTGATGGATGAGAAAGCCAAATGTGACTTTTGCAAATGAAGTAAATAGCACACAATATTGTATATGGATGCTGCAAGTGGGTCAGTGTTTTTAGATTGACAGCAGTATACAAATCTTTTCCACTTGTTTGCGTAGCATTGTCTAGTAGTAGTTTATGTGCTTGTTTAATTACTTCCATACATTCTGGTGGAAGCTTTAGGTAATCAAACTCTAAGACTTCAGTAGCCAAATTCGCCAGATTGAAAGCATTGGGGTTTGGGTGCCTTATTTGACCTTTGTTCTGTGTTAACAAGTCTGGTCCGTTTGGGAGTTTGGAATGAGGTACTACAGACAGATCTAGGAGTGTTGTGTACCAATGCTGATGTGCCCACGTTGGGGCTAGGAGTATCATGGTGAGTGATGTTTGACGTAGTTTGCTGACCATAAAGGGAAGGAGTGGGAGAGGGGGAAAAGCGTAAGCAAATATTCCTGACCAACTGATCCATAGAGCATTGACCTTGGATAAGGGATGTGGGTGTCTAAATGCAAAGATGTGGCATTTTGCGTATTCACTTGTTGCAAATAGGTCTATTTCTGGTGTCCCCCACTTTTGAAAGTACTTTTTAAGTACTTTGGGGGTGAATCTCCCGTTCGTGAGTTTGTTGGTGATTCCGGCTTAGGAGATCTGCCAGCTGATTGTCTATCCCTGGAATGTATTGTGCCAACAGATGGATGTGATTGTGAATTTCCCATTTCCATATCGTTTGGGCTAGCAGGGACAGTTGAGATGAGTGTGTCCCACCCTGTTTGTTGAGGTAATACATGGTTGTCATGTTGTCTGTTTTTGTGAGAACAGTCTTCTGTTTGAGAAGAGGTTGAATTGCTTTTAGAGCAAGAAATACAGCTAGTAGTTATAGGTAGTTTATATGAAGCTGTTTCTGTTGGGCATCCATTGCCCTTGAATGGTCTGATTGTTGAGGTGAGCTCCCCAACCGATCATTGATGCATCTGTTGTGATTATGGTCTGAGGCACAGTGTCTTGGAATGACCGCCCCTTCTTTAGATTGTTGCAATTCCACCATTGAAGGAACATATGTGTTTGGCGGTCCACCAACACTAGATCTTGAAGTTGACCGTGTGCATGAGGCCGTTGTCGTGAGAGGCACTGTTGTAAGGGCCTCATGTGAAGTCTTGCATGTGGAACTATGGCTATGCAAGATGCCATCATTCCTAGAATCTTCATGATAAATTTTACAGTATATTGTTGATTTGGCTGTATGTGTGGTATGCGATTTTGGAAAGCTTGTATCCTTTGTGTATTTGGATAAGATAAGGCTTTTTGAGTATTTAGGATAGCACCTAGGTAAGGTTGTACTTGTGCTGGCTGAAGACGTGAGTTTTAATAATTGAGAGTGAACCCTAGTGTATGCAAGGTCTCCATGACATAACAAGTGTGTTGTTGGCATTGTGTAAAATTTCTTGATTTTATTAGCCAGTTGTCTAGATATGGAAAGACATGGATGTGTTGTCTTCTTAAGTAGGCTGCTACTACTGCTTGACATTTTGTGAACACTTTTGGAGCTGTTATGCCGAATGGCAACACCTTGAACTGGTAATAATTTCCTGCTATGACAAACATGAGGTATTTTCTGTGGGCTGGATGGATGGGTATGTGGAAATACGCATCCTTGAGGTCTAAAGCAGTCATATAATCTTGTTTTTGTATTAGTGGAATGACATCTTGCAGAGTTACCATGTGAAAATGTTCCGACAGGATGTATAGATTAAGGGGCCTGAGGTCCAAGATGGGCCTGAGAGAGCCGCCTTTTTGGGGAATGAGGAAGTATAGTGAGTATACTTCTGTTCCCTGTTGAGAATGTGGAACCAATTATATTGCTTGTTTTAATAGTAGAGATTGTACCTCTTGTTGCAACAGAACAGTGTTCTGGGGACAATTTGTGGTATCGTGGTGGAATGTTTGGAGGGGTGGAGATTAATTCTAGGCAATAGCCATTGCGGATAATTGAGGATACGCAATTGTTTGTGGTGATATTTTGCCAATGAGAGTGGAATTGCTATAGTCTTCCCCCCACACGAGAAGTGTGGAGTGGAAGGATAGGAAGGAAGTCACTGTTTGGGTTGTGTTGTGGTTTGCTTTGAGGTTTGGCATTTACCTCTGCTCCTGAAATATTGCCCTCTATGGGACCCTCTAAACCCCCCCTCTTTGATATTGGGTTTGTCGTCCCAGCTTTGTTTGAGAGGTGGAAGCATCAGAGGATTGCGGCTTAAAACCTCCTCTAAACTGGGGTCTGCGAAAGGAGCCCGTATATGGTGTGCTGTACAAAGCCCCCATTGCTTTTGTAGTATCTGAGTCTTTTCTCTGTTTCTCTATAGAGGTGCCTACTTCTTGGCCAAATAGATGTTTGTTGTCAAAAGGCATATTAAGTATTGTCTATTGAATTTCTAGTTTAAACCCAGAAGAGCCATGCATGTCTTCTAATTGTGAAGCAGTATTGACACTCCTTGCGGCTGTATCAGCAGCATCGAGGGCAGAGCTTATCTGGTTATTGCTGATAGCTTGTTCCTCTTCCACAACCTCTTGTGCTCTCTTTTGATGCTCTTTTGGGAAGTGCTGTACAAGATCTTGCATCTTGTCCCAATGGGCCCTGTCATATCTGGCTAGAAGTGCCTGAGAATTGGCAATTCTCCAGTGGTTAGCTGCTTGTGTGGCAACTATTTTTCCAGCTGCATCAAATTTCCTGCTTTACTTATCAGGACGAGGTGCGTCTCCTGATGATTAGCTGTTTGCTCTTTTCCTTGCTACACTGACTACCACCGACGATGAGTGATGTAGTCTGGGTCCATAGAGCAGGCTTATATATTTTTTTTAATCAATTGTAGGGGTGATGATCCTAGCTTTGACAGGTTCATTAAAAATGTGGTCCGCATGTTTAACCATTCCAGGCAACATCGGGAGACACTGGTACCTGGAATGAGTAAAAGACAGTGTGTTAAAAATAAAGTCTTCTTCCAGGGGTTCAGAATGCATAAGCACCCCATAATAAGCTGCTGCCCTAGATATTACTTGGGTGTAGGCAGTGGTGTCCTCTGGAGGAGAAGGTTTAGATGGGTAAAGGTCTGGATCATTGTCCGGGATGAGATCAGGGTCATAGAGATCCCATGGGTCTACTGTATCTCCATGTGAGTATAATAATTGTGTTGGAGAAGGCAATGGTGGTGGACTATTGTGAGGTGAAAAAGAAAGCTGTGGGGAGTGAGGAGTAGGGAGAGGTGCTGGCTTCTCCTTTTGTTTCTGCACTTTTGCTGGTGGTTGAATAGAGTCTAGATCCTCTTGAAAAGCCAGCTTTCTTTTGGTTTTTAAAGGAGGTGCAGTGATGATTCGTCCAGTCGCCTTATGTATATGGATTCTCGATTGTCGCTCATCCATAATCTCTAGTATTGGTTCAATCGCAGTTTCTTTTTCAGATGTTTTATGAGATTGTAGCATGGGCTTTGAGATTTGCTTTAATTTTCTCAAAAGTCCCTGTTCCTCTGTGTTTGAGGATTTTTTCGGCTCCGAAGTGTGTTTCTTTTTCGGTCCCGAAAAAGTAGTCGGTTGTCTCGGTTCCAAAACCGACTGCCGAATTTTTGACTCCGAGGAATGTGGTCTTTTACCAGAGTCTGAAGTGGAGGTTTTAGCTGATTTACTCAACTCCGATGTGGACGGAGGACAGCCCTTTTTCCACGCCGACCCCGAAGATCGGTCGCCAACAGTCTTTTTTCAGGCCGAAGCATGGCCTTCTGGCAGTTATTTACCCAAGGCCTTCGAATGTTTTTTTTCTGTAGGGGGTAGGGGCAGACGTACTCACATGCAGTCCAGCTGTGATGGGTCTATCATCTTCCGATTCTTGTTCGGAGTCGGTGTCTTGGATGGAGACTGCTGCCTGCGCATGATGTCGAGATGTTCGGTGCTTTTCGACGCCATTTTGAGTCTTCGGGCTCTGCAATCTCTCAGGGTCTTTTTTGACCGAAATGATCGTCAGGCCTCACAATCTTCCTCACGATGGTCTGGAGAAAGGCACAAATTACAAACCAGGAGTTGGTCTGTATTGGGGTACCTCGCGTGGCACCAAGGGCAGAATCGAATGGAGTCCGATCCATCAGGCTTTCCACGTGGTAGGCCCGAAGGGCGAGATGAAGGTTTTGACGGTGCTACCGGTTCGATGCTAGATGGGAAACATGATTGAAACAATATTATACGAATAAGTAGGTTTTCTGAAGTTTTCCAAACCCAAACCTCAGAGCGAGAGGAAACACGTCTGTACCCAACAACAATGGAGTCGATACCGATGCGCACTGTAACCGAAACGAGGAGTCACCCGATCCCGTGACTCCAAAAATACTTTTTTCGAAGAAAAACAACTTGTAACACTTTGAGCCCAACATTAGATGTCGGAAGAGCTATGCATAGCATATGTATCTGCAGCTACACATGCCATCCAACATATACATATATATACATATATATACACATACATATATATATATACACACATATATTTTCAGAACCTACTGGCAGTCGCCAGTAAATAGTTATAGTAATGACCCAGTTTCCAAAGAAAAAACGTTGTTTTGACTTGTCTATATGTTTGGCTTCGTATGACGAATCTTCACAAGATTTTTTTTTTTTAAAAAGAGAAGCGTGCCCTCTAGGGTCCTGTTCCATCAAGCGGTTGCTGAGAAAAATGGAGGGGGAGGTTAAAAAAATAAAAAAAAGTTTCCCTTGTTAATTCCCATATAGTCTTTACACATGCCTGCAACCCGAACCTCTGGATGGAATAACACCAAATTTGGCAGAAAAATAGCTTTTGGTCCAGAGATCACGCTTCAGTATTTGATGTAAATCCGTTCAGTAGTTTTAAAGAAATTAAAGGAAAACCAAATTTGTATATTTAGAGGAGCGAATCCTTCGCAAATCCACTCACGGCATATTCCCAAACTCATGTGCCACAGCAAGGCCTTATTGGCTGGCGGCAACCTGATCAGGAAGTTGAGGCTGCCATTTTATGTAGCAGGATATGGTCCTGAAAGCTGAAAACAAATATGAAAAGTATGAGAAGGGGTTAAGATGGAGGTACGCTGAACCCAGGGGTGAGATGTAGGTGAGTTTGAGGGTCATATTATGAGTTTAAAAAAATATATATATTTTTTTAACCACGTGTACTATTCGTGAATACTCCGCGACGCCTCTCATGTAATGTCACTATTCACGAATATCGTACAAAAAGAATTCACAGACCCATTCAAACACTCAAGCACCGACTCACACTATTGCACCCACTCGCAGACCCACTCACTCATGCACCCACTCAAGACACTCATGACCCACTTACAGACCCACTCGGACACTCATGCACCACTCACAGACATACTCAGACACTCATGCACCCACTTAGATACTCGTGCACCTACTCACAGACCCACAAATGCATTTCCCACCAATTTTGGATATGCGTTCTTGATGCACAGGAACACAATCACATCCTCAACAAACAAAGCACTTCATGAGTGCCATGGGGGGGATGGGGGGGGGGGGGGGGGGCTGCAGGGCGTTGGCCACAGGACCTGGCCTATGGTCCGACTCTGCAGCCATCCACGTCGTGCACAGCCAAAGGCCATGCATGGCACAAGGTTGGGTGGTTATAGGGGCTTGGCCCCAAGTGGCCAATTGCTATAGTGCACAACCAAAGTCCATGCCCTGCAGTGGTTGGATTAACAAAAAGTAATTAAAATCTCTTTACGTTAAAAAATAAATACATGAATAAATAAAAACAAAATAGTAATTCACTGAAAAAAAAAAAAAAAAAAGGTTACAGGGACGTTCTAGTTAGACTCACATTTTAAATGTACAAAACCATAGAAATGCAGCTGTTATTGTTACAGTTATTTCAAGTAACCTCGCACTGCACATTACCCCAGATATTACAGGACTCATGACATCTTTTAAAACATCTTCTAAAACATCATTGACCATATCACTAACATTTGCAGTGACATTATTGCTGAGAAAACTGCATTGTGTGGCACTAGTTAGTTACCTTAGGGAAATTTACAAATCACTAGAAATCGACTGAAAAAAAGCAAAGGTTAAAGCGATGTTATAGTTAGGTGAAAATTTCAGTAACAATATAACATTTTAAACTGAAATTAACGCTGAAATTCACCAGTTATAGTTACCTCTAGTAATTGTAACTCATGCTCTAAGTTGGGTTTGGACGTGTCCAACTTGTTTTTCTTCTAAAGAAGTATTGTCGAGTCATAGGGTCTAGTGACTCCATCTATTAGTGGTACTGTGCAAGAGCATCAGTTCCATTGTTAGATGTATTATTCTCCTGCATGGAGGGTGAAAGTGAGGATGGAACATAGAGAATACATTAAAGATGACAACGCAAAGTAAAAAGAATAAGAATGACTGGAAAAGAATAGAACCCACAACCACCTCAGGCAACCAGCAAGGAGGGCGAGTACATGAGGATGTACAGCACTATATGCAAAGAACAGATACTTACCGAAATGGTTTCTAACCTGCAGGAGTAAATTTGCAGCTTGAAGAATTTTCTGGATTTGTATGCTGTGCATTATTCCATGGTTGGGTCGGAAACTCTTTGTATAGCAGTAGTCCTTCCTCTCTCCTTTTTTTTTGGTGTTGACGGTCCCACCATTTTGGGCCTAATCCAGCCCTTCCTGACATCATACGCCCTCCCCGGAAACCAGATTTATTTTTTGGTAGTATCGCTTCCTCATTTTCTGGGGAGGTGGGTGGGCACATGAGAATCCAGAACATTCTCCAAGCTAAAAAACTACTCCGAGATGTAAGAAACCATTTAGTTTTGCAGTGTTAATCTTATCTGAATTTGCATGCCGTGGATTGATTTTGAAGCATTTCTTTCAACCGTGTGGTGGTTGGATTGAAAATGAGTTAGATCTTGAAAATAAGTGCTATAGTGCCCTTCGTTCCACTTGAGCTTCTTTGTTCATTTGAATGTGATTCGTAAAAGTGTGCCATGAGGGATCAAGTAGCAGCTCTGCAAATGTCCTGCAATGGTATATTTGCATGAAAAGCTATTGCTTTTTTGTTTGTTTGGTTTTTTTAACAAGTGTGCCCATGGACCGGTCTGGAGATTTACTCCTGCACTTTCATAACGCATCTTAATAGTCTGTGAAATCCACCTAGCAATGATAACTGGTTTTCCTTCAGTGTGGTCTGCGAAAGGCACAAAAAGCAGTTTTCCCCTTCCGATTGGTCTAGTTGTTTTCCATATAATACATTACTGCTCTCATGACATCTAACGTTTCCACTGGAGTTTTTGCATCTTGAAAGAAGCTTGGTATCGTAATTGATTGATGTGGAATAAAGATACGACCTCCGACAAGAAATGCAGGGCTGTCATCATGGCTATTCTGTCTTTGTGTATGTCCATATATGGCTCTTCTATTGTGAGTGCTTGTAATTCGCTTACCCTACAAAGAGAAGTCACTGTCACCAGAAAAGCTGTTTTCAAAGTGACCAGTTTCAAGGATGCTTAATGAGGAGCTTCAAAAGGTTTCCTCATTAGTCGTGCCAACACTAAATTTAAGGTCCATGTTGGTGCTGGTACTTCAATTGGAGGTGGTAATCTTTTAGCTCCCTCCAGAAAACCTTTGATTACTGGTGTTGTGAAGAAACTCCTTCCTATAAGGCCTCTTTTGTAGGCAACTATAGCTGCCAAATGTACTTTTAATGAAGCATAATTCAGTATGCTGTCCACCAGATAAGGTAACACAAGACTGTTGTCTCTTTGGCACCCTGTTGAGTATCTTTTCAAATTTGCTGAGTATCATTTCCTTCTTGCTGGTCTTCTTGCTTCAGTGAGAACCACCATTGTGTTCTCTGGTAGGTTTACATGTCCAAATTCTAGGACCTCAGGAGACAAGCTGCTAGACTTAGCATTTTTGGTTCTGGATGGAAAACTCTCCTCCATGGATTGCAGAGTAGATCCAGAAAGTCTGGTAGTTTATGTACATTGTCCTGTGCAATTTCTATTAAGTTGGTAAAGTAGGAATGTCCTGCCTACTGTGGCGTGATTAGAATAAGTATAATTGGAGAAAGTTTACATTTGTTGATCATCTTGTGTAAATAGTGGAATCGAGGGGGAAAGCATAAGCAAATTGCCCTGACCAAACTATTGACACAGCATTCTCCAGGGATTGGGGGTGTGGGTGCCCAGGCACAAAGAACTGGCATTTTGCATTCTCCGATATTGCAAACAGATCGATGTTTTTCGTTCTCCATTGTCTGAAAATCTGTCAGAGTACTGTTTGAGTTCCCATTCATGTGATGGGGATGCTAGTCTGCTCAGACTTTCTGCTTGTACACTGTCCATCTCTGGCATGTATATTTTTATGTTTATTTGTCTCTGGATGGCCCACCTCCTGATAACTTGTGCTAGCCTTGACTGTGTAAAGGACTATGAGCTATCCTGTTTGTTGACATAGAACATCGTTGTGTTGTCTATTTGAATTAACAGTGATTTTCCCCAGAGCTTTTTCTGAAAGGCTTTTAAGGCTAGGAACATGGCCTTAGTTGTAACACAAAGATGTGCTGGACTGCTTTGTGATCACCCCAAAGTCCTCTGATCTTGAGTCTCCACATCTGAGCTCCCCAACCCATGTGTGAGGTGTCTCTGGTAATGCTTACTGTGAGAGTAAAGTCTGGAAATGGTCTTCCAATTACTATATATCTGTCTTGTTCCACAATTTCATTTCTTCCTATACTTTGTGTGTGACAACCAATAGATCTCAACTCCCTGCGGTTTGTGACAATTGATTTTGAATCCATTTCTGGACTGGCCTCATATGTAGCCTTACATGGGTTATAAGAGGCATGGAGGATGCATTTTCCCCAACAATTTTCCCCACAGTCCACTATCAGAGAATGAAACTTCTGGTACCGGTAAGTTTCATGTAGTAAAGACATTCTTTTCTCACAAGGGATTACTTCCCCTCAACTGAAGTGATTCTCGCTCCAAGAACAGATTTTCTTGTTCAAGCACGGTGACTATTCTTCTCTGTTTAGGGAAAACCCCACAGTGTACAAGGTTGACATAACCGTGTCTATGCGTTGCCTGCATTTGTATTGTGAACTTGCTCTTACCAACCAATCGTCTAAATAGGGATAAACATGTAATCCCTGTGTTCTTAAATATGCAGCTACCACTGCCAAACATTTTGTAAACACTCTTGGTGCCGACTTAATTCAGAATCTGAGCTCCTTCAACTGAAAATGTTCTTCGTTTACTACAAAGCGCAACTATTTTTGTGCCTGTTCATTGGGATATGGAGCTATGCATCCTTTAAATCTATTGTCACCATAAAATCTCCTTTTTGCAGTTCTGGTATGAACACCTGCAGAGTTTAATTTGAATTTCTGTTTTTATTAAATTATTTAGGAATCTGAGATCTAGAATTGGACGAAGAGGTCTGCCTTGTTTTGGTATCAGGAAGTATGTTGAGTAGTTCCTCTGGGTGATTTCGTCCTTGGACACTCTTTCTACTGCTCCCTTTGAAGTAGTTCTTGCACTTCCTGTAACAATCTGATATTTCTTCTTTTGTATGGACCACTTTCTTTGGGCCCCTCCTTGGTGGTGACTTGATTAGTTCTATGCAATAGCCAAATGTTCAGTATCCATTTGTCAATTATTTTCTCCCACTCAGAAGAAATCTTTTATACTCCCTCCTCTATGTGTTGCGTGAGGGAGAGAGGGAGAGAGAAAGAGAGAGAGAGAGGGAGGGAGAGAGGGAGACAGGGACTGACTCAAAGTTCAAGACAAAAACTATTCTTGTGAGGGCCGGGGCGTTACGAGGACCAGTCCCCGTAGTATGTTTAAGTAGTTTCGAGCTAGTGTATACATTTTTTTTTTTTTAAAGTGCAGTTAAATTTGCCTCGGCTTGCTTTATAACATTCCCTACTATCAAAGCGCGCGTGGAGTTAGAATAGTAAATACACACTTCATTACGGTCAATGGCCAGTCCTCCTAATTATAAGTATGTCATGTTGTGGGTGTGTGCTTTTCTTCTTAGCTCTCCCTCCAAAGGAGTGGAATGAAATTGTTACTGTTGTGCCTCAGTTTATGACTGGCTGGAACTTTGCATCCCTTGTGAGGCTGCGCCTTGGAAACTCTCTCCCGATTGTCTTGTAGGTATGGACCCTGTTTTTAGGTTTCCTCTGAAATGCAAGGCCCAATGGATTTTGTGGTCTCATTGTCCTCCTTTAGTTGTTGCAAAGTGTCATCAACTGAAATTTCATACAGATATTCCACACTAAAAGGGGTGTTGATAATATTTTCTTGGGCCTCGCTTTTGAATCCAGACACTCTTAGCCAAGAGTATCTTCTTAGGGTGGTCCCCGTCATCATCTGTCTGCTTGCTGTATCTGCAGCGCTGAGAGCTGATTTTAGACAGATATTTGCTATGTTTTTCTCTCCTCTGCGAGGGACACTGCTCTTTTGCGGTATTGCTTGAGGAGGTGTTTTATTAGCTCTGCCGTTTCTTCCCATTGTTGATAGGCATACCTGTTTAGCTGTGCATTAGAGCTGGCAACGTGCCACTGCGTAGCAGTTCATCTTTCAAAATTCCTTATCACCATATCTATTTTCTTGCTCTTCTTGCCCCAAAGCAGCCCAGATTTGGAAATATTTGCTCTTTCTTGCTGTTGCTGCAATAATAGTGTCTGCAGGTACTGTGCCTCAAATGTAAGGTAGGTCCTTTGAAGTATGCTTATATTTCTGTCCAGCCCTTGGTATCACACACCTGCATGTTGCTGGTTCTTTTAAGGTCTCTCTTCCCTGGTCCAGTATGCTTGGTAATATAGGAAAATAGCTCCTTGTTTGCAGTACCCCCCCCAACACACTTTTTGCCATATATTGATGCTAACTTGACAGAGTGTGCTGTGATCCTGCTAACCAGGCCCCAGCACCAGTGTACTTTCTCTAAAAATGTACCATTGTTTCCACAATTGGCACACCACTGGCACACAGATAAGTCCCTTGTAAAAGGTACTAAGGGACCAGGGAGGGTCCCTAAGGGTTGCAGCATGTGTTGTGCCACCCTACGGGACCCCTCACCTAACATGTACACTGCCATAGCAGATTGTGTGTGTTGATGGGGAGAAAAAGGCAAAGTAGACCTGGCGCACCCTCCCCCGAGTGCCATGTCCACCAAATACAGCCTGTGGCATAGGTAAGTCACCCCTCTAGCAGGCCTTACAGCCCAAAAGCAGGGAGCACTATACCACAGGTGAGGGCATAGCTGCATGAGCAATATGTCCCTACAGTGTCTAAGTCCATTCTTAGACACTGCAAGTGCAGTGTGGCCATATTAAGTGTATGGTCTGGGAGTTTGTCAAAATAAACTCCACAGTTTAATAATGGCTACACGGAATACCGGGAAGTTTGGTATGAAACTTCTCAGCACAATAAACCACCACTGATGCTAGTGTGGGATTTATAAAAAAAAAATGCACACAGAGGGCATCTTAAAGATGTCCCTGTATTTTACCAAATACCTCTAACCCCTAAAATGCCCCTAAATCTTGTATTTAGGGGCCTCTCTGAACGCAGCTCGTAGACTCCGGACAACCTTACAAGAAGGACTGCTGAGCTGAAAACCCAGCAGATAAGTAAAGGAGACAACAACTGACTCAGCCCCAGCCCTACCGGCCCATCTCCTGCTTCAAAGAACCTGCAAAAGAGAAGGGACGCGTCCTGCAGGTCCAGCGACCTCTGAAAAACCTCCAAAGGACGGTCTGCATCACTGAGGATCAGGAAACTCCCGTGGACAGCGGCCTTGTCTAAAAGAAAGGAAGAAGAAACTACTTCTAAGGGACTCCCACCTCACTCCAGAAGCGCGAGTCCTAACCACTCTGCACCCAACGCCCACGGCCCAAGTCCAGGTGGCTCAACCGACCAGAGAGGACCCCCAGGCAATGGCAACCAAGTGCCCACCCTGGGTTGACCTCTCCACCTCTCCGTGACGACGCCTGCAGAGGGAATCCAGAGGACACCCCTGACCGTGACTGCCCTGGACGAAGATAACCGACACCAAAGGACCCACTGCACCCACAGCCCCCAGGCCTTGGAGAAATCGACATAGTGCAGCAATGATCAACAGGCAGCCCTCTTCCCTGTCCGACTGGTGGTGTGCCCGAGACGCCCTCCTTGGACCTCGCCTGCAGCGCCTGAGTGACCCCGGGGTCCCCTCATAGTTTAATTGGAAACCGGATGCCCTTTTTGCACCCGGACGCCCCAGTGACGCTGAGGGTGTGGGATTGGTGCCTACTTGGGGCCCCTCCAGTGCTCTCTTGAACCCCCCTGGTCTGCCATCCGAGTCGCGGGTACTTACCTGCTGGCAGCCAAAATTCCGCGTGCCCCCTGTGTCCATAGGAGCCCACATTAAAAATTGCTCAACTTTGACCTTTGCACCCGACCGGCCCCATGTTGCTGGTGGTGGGTGTCTGGGGTTAACTTGAACCTCCAACGACTGACTACCTAAAACCTGGAGACTGGAACTGTAAGTCGTGTACTTACCTCTAAAACTGTACTTTACTTTCTTCCACCAGGAACTGTTCAGAAAATGCACTGTGTCCCCTTTTAAAATACTCTGTTTTCTTAAAAACTGTTTACTTGACTAAAGTGAAACAAAGTTACATCAATTTACTTATGAAATGAATCTTGTGGTTCTAGTTATAAAGTAACAAAAACATTTTTCTATATAAAATCCTATTGGTCTGGAGTTAAGTCATTGAGTGTGTAATTCTTCCATTGCTTGTGCGTGTACAACAAATGCTTAACACTACCCTCTGGTATGCCTAACTGCTCAACCACACTACCACAAATAGAGCATTTATATCATCTATTATTGCCCCTGTCAAGCCTCTTGGGAACCCCTGTTCTCTGTGCACATTATATCTAATTTTGATATAGTATATACAGAGCCAGCTTCCTACAGGTAAGTATTGAGTTTTGCTCTCTTATGGAAGCAAAGTCTCTAGTAAAACACATGATTGTGCTTTCTCTTCCTCCAATTGTACATTGTACTTATCTGCAGCCATTTTGATGAGTTGAATGTACATCCTGATGTCATCTGGGGGTGAAGGCTTCGAGGGATAGTTACCTATTCCGTCTCCTGCAGAGTCTGCTTTGGGATCTTGCCACTGTGTCTCGAGGTGCTCGGATCCTTCTATGTCTTGGAACACACTCTGTGAGTCTATGTCTTCTTCGGCAAAGATGATGTCTTATTTTTCCTCGTCCAGAGGTTTGGATGTTGTTGGGGGCTCTAGTTTTCAACATCTTTCATCACCTACGGGATTCTGTACATCTTCAGAGAAGCAAACTTTCTTCTGAAGAAGAATTGGAGCCAGCGCTGCTTAAAGATGCTTTTTTTTTTTTTGTTTGATTTAAGCTGACCGATCTTCAGCTTACAACTGGGAGCTGACTTTCTTTGCGACGCTGAGGTCTGGCTCAACTGCTTTTTTTGTTCTCTCACCTTCGGTCATCGTTCAACGCTGTCGACGTCTTCGAAGACATGCCAACTGTGGTATCCTTTAAATGGGATCAGAGTGCTTCTTTCAACGAATGCTTATCCTCGGTCGGCGAGATCGTCGATGTCGAAGCAGCTTTGACTGATTTAAAGTCTGATGAAGGAGACTCCCCTCCACCCACCACATGCTTCTTTCGCATTGAGCTCTTTTTTCCTTCGACTTCTGATGCTCTTTTTCAACATCCATGACCCTCATCTCAACGTCAGAGCCCTTTCCTTCGGCCATCTCGGCAATATTATCTATCTCCTCGTTCGACAACCCCAGGTCCCTCAGAGATGGAGTCTCTTTCTGGCCCTGCATGCCGTGATTGCCTCTGCTTTTCTTTCACCTTGAGTGTTTTTGGTTTGAAAATTGCTAAGGCATTGCAGTCGTCACCTTGGTGATTTAAAGGAAGACACAGGTTACACACCAGGTGGCTATCGATCTGTGCAAACTTGTGACGCCACCTTGGGCAGAATCAAAATGGTGCATTTTACATGTCACCTAAAACAGGGGCCCCTCCTGCCCAGGCATTGTCTAGTGTAACTCGGTGCTCTTGTTGACTCTGTATCCAATGTTTTCTAGTCTTATCTCTCAACAAAGTTTTTTCTATGCTTGAAGAGCATTGATCAATGCATCCAGACAATGGTGCAAAAAAAAAAAAAAAAAAAAAACTGAAGATGGTGACCATGCGGCATTTCCTGTTGCGGGCGCTAGGCCTACCAACACAAGCAAGGTATCATTTTTATCGGGAGACTTGGAGGAACATAAAATAGCAAAACAAGTGTTATTGCCCCTTGTCTTTCTCTACATTTTGTCCTTCCAAATATAAGAAAGTGTGTAAAAAAGACGTCTATTTGAGAAATGCCCTATAATTCACATGCTAGTATGGGCACCCCGGAATTCAGAGATGTGCAAATAACCATTGCTCCTCAACACCTTATCTTGTGCCCATTTTGGAAATACAATGGGTTTCTTGATAGCTATTTTTCACTCTTTATATTTCAGCAAATGAATTGCTGTATACCCGGTATAGAATGAAAACCCACTGCACGGTGCAGCTCATTTATTGGCTCTGGGTACCTAGGGTTCTTGATGAACCTACAAGCCCTATATATCCCCGCAACCAGAAGAGTCCAGCAGACTTAACGGTATATTGCTTTAAAAAATCTGACATTGCAGGAAAAAGTTACAGAGTAAAAATTGATGTTTGTCACCTCAATTTCAATTTTTTTTGTTTTCAGTTGTTTTTTTCTGTAGGAAACCCTTGTAGGATCGACACAAATTACCCCTTGCTGAATTCAGAATTTTGCCTACTTTTCAGAAATGTTTAGGTTTCTGGGATCCAGCATTGGTTTCACGCCCATTTCTGTCACTGACTGGAAGGAGGCTGAAAGCACAAAAAATCGTAAAAATGGGGTATGTCCCAGTAAAATGCCAAAATTGTGTTGAAAAATTGGGTTTTCTGATTCAAGTCTGCCTGTTCCTGATAGCTGGGAAGCTGGTGATTTTAGCACCGCAAACCCTTGTTGATGCAATTTTCAGGGAAAAAAACACAAGCCTTCTTCTGCAGCCCCTTTTTCACATTTTTGGGGAAAAAACCGAAATTTTCACTGTATTTTGGCTAATTTCTTGGCCTCCTTCAGGGGAACCCACAAAGTCTGGGTACCTGTAGAATCCCTAGGATGTTGGAAATAAAGGACGCAAATTTGGCGTGGGTAGCTTATGTGGACAAAAAGTTATGAGGGCCTAAGCGAGAACTATTCCAAATAGGTAAAAAAGGCCTGGCAGCGAAGGGGTTAATCATCTGATTAGGGTGGAAACTGGAGACTACCATAGAAAGGAATTTTGGATTGGTTCCAAGGACTATTTTATCTTGATGTACCTGGAAAAAGGGTTCTTCTAAGGTAAGAGCATGTATCTCACGGACTCTTCTTAAGGAAGTGATGGTCACAAGGAAAGCCACCTTTGAAGATGAGAATTGCAGAGGGCAAGAGTAAAGCGGTCCAAAGGGAGGATCCATGAGCTTAGTGAGGGCAATGTTCAAGTTCCAAACGACAGCAAGGGATGTCGTAGGTGCATTAACTCTTAAGGCCTTGCATGAGTGGCTTAATGGGCATTCTAAATAAGGAAATCTGTTGTCTGTTCTGCAGGCAGGCAACAATGGTAAGTGCAGAAGGTAACAAACTATATCCTGCAATGGTGCTGTGAGAGAGTTAATATGTTTTGGGAGGCAGTAGTATACAAAACATTTCTATTTGGCTGCATAACAAGCTCTATCGGTAGGTCTGCACACCTGTTTAAAAATATATACATACACTCTTTTGATAGGGTGAGGTAACCTAATTCTAAGACCTCAGGAGCCAGACCCCAGAATTGAGTTCCTGAAGTTAGGGATGCCTTAGAGTGCTGTAGTTTTATGTGAGAAGGTCTAGCTTACTGGGTTGCCCTTTTGACACTAGATGTGATAGTCTGGCAGCGAAGTTTGGGCATTTTGAGTTTTCTGCAGTGATCTATTGTGGGAACCCCAAGAGCAGGAAGTACAGGAGAAGGACCTGGGGGTGAAGTTTTCATTTGTGTACTAGTTAATGCGTCATGCTGAGTGGGTCCACTATATTGTTGTCCACTCCAGGTATTGGTTGTATGAGTAGGTGTCTTCTGTGATGTATTGCCCACCCCAGATCCTCCAGGCTACCTTGAATAGCTGTGGTGAATGTGTGCCCCTTGTTACTGTAGGTAGAAGATGGCAGCTGTTTTGCCTGTGCATATCAAAACTGTCTTGTTCTGAAAAATGGGTAGAAAAGTGTGAAAAACAAGGTGGAGCTCCAGGTGATGGATGTGTAGAAATTTCGGGGTAGGGGACCAATTACCTGAACAGTAAGATGTTTGAGATGAGCTAACCCAACCTCTGAGTGAGGCATGTGTTGTGATGGTCTCTTGTTGAACTGGGTTGAGGAAGGGCCGCACCTGAAACTGTATCAGAGCTGCCTACTTGTGAACAAAATCATCTGTGTGAGCAGGGGCCGTGGCCTTGGAGGGGCAGAGATTTATGCTGAGAATGTCCCAGTGGGTCTTCTGCCTTCGTCCCCTGGCCCCATCTACCTTCTCCTGCCACCAAACAAATGAGAACAAAAAGGTTGTTGAGGCTGCTGATGATGTCCTGGGGTGTTTTCACATCCCTTAATGGACATCGCCTGATTGCAGCCTCAAAAGATGAGCTGGAAATCCAATCTCTGCAGTGGTTTCCAGCTCGCCTTGCCTGACTCTGTCTGATTTTGACTCCTCATCAGGTGACCGTTTGAAGGGAGCCAAAATCAAGTGACGCACGGAGGCACAGTGTGAGTTGGCAGGTCTGCTGTTTGTGTTCAACCACTGCAGAGAGTGATCTGTGCTGCCCCAAACCAACACTAGATCTTCTAGGTGACAATCTGCATGAACCACTGTGCAACTAAGCACTCCTGTAAAGGGCGAATGTGAAGCCTGGTATGAGGGATTATATCTATGCAGAACACCATCTTGCCTAGTAGGTGCATCACAGTTCGGACTTACCTGCCAATCGAGCTGAAAAAGAGGTAGCACATTTTGGAAAGCTTCTATTCTGGCTGGGCTACGCTTTTCACACGCGTACATCCAAGATGGCCCAAGGAATGGTTGAACCTGAAGGGGTTGAAGTTGGGATTTGGTCAGATTGATAGTGAAACCTAGAATGTCCAGGGAGTGAACTGTGGTCTGTGAGTGGTGTACACAGAGCTGCTGAGTGGCGCTCTTGATCAGTCAGTCGTATAGGTAAGGAAACACATGGACGCTGCTCTGCTCCTACGGAGATAAGTGACCACCAGTGCCAGACATTTGGTGAAGACTCTTGGTGCAGTGGTAACCCTGAAGGGGGGCACTTTGAATTGAGAATGGTGTCCACTTACCACACCTCAGGTATCTCTGATGTGCTGGGTCGATGGGTGTGTGAAATTAGGAGTCCTTTAGATACAGAGCAGTCATGACGTGACCTTTCTGTAAGAGTGGCACAACGTCCTGTAGAGACACCAAATGGAAGTGCTTCAACAGAATATATTAGTTGAGAGGCCTGAGATAGAGGATGGGCCTGATGGAGCAGCCCTTCTTTGATAAGTAAAGGGAGTATACACCCTTTCCGCGATTTTTGGGGAGAACAGACTCTATGCCCCCCCCCTTGAGCAATACAATACCCATACAACCTGTATTTCGTCTGTATTGGCCACAAGTTCCAGATTCAGAACCAAACCCAACAACTTAAAATGTAAATTT
The DNA here is from genome assembly GCF_031143425.1 of Pleurodeles waltl. Lineage (NCBI taxonomy): Eukaryota > Metazoa > Chordata > Amphibia > Caudata > Salamandridae > Pleurodeles > Pleurodeles waltl. The sequence goes on along the minus strand of NC_090442.1, from coordinate 738,259,752 downwards.
TTTAATTTTTTTGAAATTTGTTATTTTTCAATACACATTTATTTCTTTTTTACTGCACATTTTATCGAAACATTCTATATATTTATATGAAGCAACAAGTCATTAGTTTTGGTTTAGTCGTAAGTGTTAATAAACCAATTTTACATAAATATATATACAGTAGAAAAAGACAACCTCTATACATACACCTTGGTCCACTTTCCCTTCCTCATTCCACACTCATACATTTCCTAGTCACATCTCGCATACATCATAGAACACAGCAGGAAAAGGCCTCAATGTCAACTTTAGCATGATGAAGATGGATGTAGAAGTACTGATCCCCACCGAAACGTGCGTCGACTGCTTTTAGGAGTGTTTCTAGTCCTTAACACAACGGTTGAAGTTGAAGACCTGTTCCCGCTGTGCTATGTGATATATGTAAGATGGGACTAGGACATTTTTGAATGTGGAATGAGGGAGAGTGTGGTGTGAAAGGTAATGAGTGGATTGAATTATGGGAGTGGACCAAGGTGTATTTATACAGATTATGTCTTTCTACTGTATATATATTTATGTAAATACTGGTGTATAAACACTTAGGACTAAAGGAAAAGCAATGACTTGTTGCTGAATATAAATATATAGAATGTTTTGATAAAATGTGCAGTAAAAAGAAATAAATGTTTATTGAAAAATAAAAAATAAATAAAATAAAAATAAAATGTAAATTTTAAGTTAAGTTGTGTTTGGTCCCGGACTTGGCACTTGTGGCCAATAAAGAAAAAAAATATAGGTTGTGTGGGATATTGTATTACTAATGTGGTTAGCTTCTCCCTGATCCCAGGCCTAATATTAATAACTTGAGGAGTCCCTTTCTTCTTATAAAGTGTACTAGCGGTTTTTCAACAGCAGGAATTTGTGTGTCCCCAGAAGGACTTCTTTTTTAATTTTGTCACTTGACATGACGTTTCCTAAGTTTTGTACACTTCCTTTTCATGCACCTGTGGACTTGGAAGATTTAGCTAGGGCATGTGTAAAATTAGGATTGAAAGACCTGGAGACACTTAAAACATTTGTCTTCTCAGATGAGGAATTCACCCACCTTATAGACCATACATCTAATATAGAGAAGAGAGTAGTAGTAACTAACGTAGACAACAGCGAGTGGACCGAACTGGTCAATTTAAATAAAAGAAGCTAAAAGAACAGAATCGCATGCACAATTCATTCTCGAATATCTTTAAGCTGGAGTTATTCCTTCAGGCCCGAGTGTAAGGAATGTTCCCTCGCTATTTGCAGAGATGCATACATTTCTAGAGAAGTGGGCCCAAATTTCAAATAGATGCGCAAGTGACTGAATGATCCTCATTGTGGAAACAGCTAGCGAAGTAGTAGTAATCCTCAACTAGGAGGTCTTAAAGTTGGGAGAGAACGCGTAATCAGACTGCACTGGAAGAGGCAAAGATGAAACTGGAAGAGATTAATGGATAGTTACAGGACTTTGAGGAATAGCTGATATTAAAAGAAGACCAACAAATTGAAAAAATGTATACAGTGGTACACCCAAGAGAAAGTTTATCCTTTCTTGAGCCCCAATTACTATCAGGAGTGGAATCAAAATAATGGTCAACAGGGACTAACCGGAAAGAAGAGGAGAACAATAGTCACCTTCTCAGATAGATATTCAACAAATTCAGAAGGAGATAGCTCAGGTACCTCTGATACTTTGGCATCCAACCAATCATCAGTGAGGGGCATGCACGCTGAGAACTACTGTCATTCTCTCCCCACTCCTTTTTAGGTTGAGCGCGCAATCTATCTGTTGGCTTTTAACCACAGCCACTGCACACCCATCGCTATCACTCGCTCATGGGCTTGCCTTTCAAAAATCCTTTGTTATCACTGGTAAATGCTTTATGTTTGACCTTGCTTGGGGCACTTTTGTTACCGCCTTGGCCATCAACCCTGTTAGATAGATAATTGCACGTTTGCCGATACGTTTGACTGCGAGTAAACTTTTTTCCTTTTGTGTCTCCTTCGCGCTCGTGCCGGCCGTGACACTTCGAATCGGCTCACTTATGTTAACTGTTTTACTTTTCATTTTCAATTTATGTGGCAAGAAAAGTCCAGTTAGGAATTTACAATGCTAATGGCTCTAAATCGAGCAAATGTGAGACCCATTGCATTGCAAATGCTGGTTCAGCCTGGGGTCAGGGCAGAGGACGGAATCTGTTCCAGAGACAGGACAGAGGGAGGTTTTATCACCAGGAACCTCAACATTAGTATCTGAAGACAAGCTTTGTTCCCAGTACCAAAAGCAATATGTTTGAAGTGCACCATGTTTTTTCCTTTTTCAGGAAGATGCGATTGGAAAAAATATTCATGTACTAACCGTTCAGGTTGTAGATCAAAGCCCACATTTACTCCTACATTAGAGATGCTAGGCCTAAAAGTGGCAGTATTTGAAAAATCGTTACTAACAAATCTGAACAACGTCACAAAGTTTATCCTTCCTGTATTGTCCAAATTAAGTAAAGAAAAAATGAATGCTTTTTAAAAAACAAGAAAAATCAAAAGATCGCTATAAAGTCGGTGATAAAGGAGGGGTCATAGTCGTTTGGGACATCAGAAAATATGTTGACAAAGCACAGGAAATTAACAGGTCCCAGAGCATTATAAGTGCACGAAACAAATAGTATCTGACACCATAAAAACCACATCTTGCAAAGAATTTTAACCACCTTAGGGAATGGTGATATTTGCAAAGAGGAATTTAATTCCGGAAACAGTGACAACCCAGTTATCCCAGCATTATATGGGGTACACATAACACACAAAAATATAGAGGACCCCCCTCCCCACCCCTGATGAGAACTATAATTTCCTCCATCAACTCCATAACTGAACCTCTATCTAAATATGTAGATACATACCTCTGCCCCCTAATGAAAACCTATGCCTTATATATTAGGGATACAGGAGAAATGATCTCCAAAACAGAACATGTCCCCGTTTTCAGGTAGAGCTCCTAGTAACGTTAGATATTGAGCCGCTCTACACGAACATCCTCCAATAAGGAGTGTTGGAGGCAGTGGAAGCCCTTTCGTAAAGAACACTCGGCAATCACCCTAATGATTTTATTCTGGAATTTTTGAACATAGTCCTGTTTAACAACTTCTTTGAGTTTAATGGGGACACCTACCAACAAGCCAAGGAGACCAGCATGGGGCCATCTGGTGCCCCCAGTATAGCAAATATCAATATTGGGTGAATGTAAGAGGGAACACATAAAATGAAGCAGCACCATTCTTTAAAAATGTAAAACACTGTTCGCGCTTTATAGACAACATATTTTTTGTATGGTAGGAGGAAGAACAGGATCTACAAGAATTCACCCTATGGCTCAATACTAGTAATAAATAAAAATTTAAGGTTAAGAACAGCAGGAAAAAAGTAGAATTTTTGGACATCTGGATTACGGGAACAAGTGGGTGCTTGCAGGTAAACCTTTACCGAAAACCCATGGCGAGAAATACCATACTCCAACATGCAAGTTTTCATCTGAATTGTCGGAAGAACTCAATCCAGTTTGGAGAATTCTTTAGGATCAGGCAGAATTGTACCACTATTAATGAATTTATAAGAAATGCGGAAGAATAAAAAAAAAGAAAAAAACTCTCCTGAGGTACCCCAGATGCCTTGTCAGGCATGCTTTTAAAAGAGCAAAGTATTATAATCGAGATGCACTATTTGAAGAGAAGACCAAAGGGAATGACAATAGGTTAGCAAGCATTACCAATCATTCCAACATAAATCATTAAGTCAACGGATTTTTGAGTGAAACTGGACCAACGACAAGGACATCAAAATAGAAAAGCCTTTCTTTGCATTCAGACGTAATGCGCATCTCAGAGATAAATTGGTGCAAACGAGACTAAAAGATAACAGGAGTCACCGGGAGGGAAATATCAGAGGTGTTGAACTGATAAAAGGAAACCATTTGTCGCACACGCCATACGTGCAATAGCACCATAATTGAATAATGGGAATATGGGTGGGAGCGGGGACTGGCCCTCTTAAGGATATGACTAACTGTAGAAGTTGTAATGTCGTATATTTGAATATATGTCCCTGCAACTTAGGCTATATTGGAGAAGCTGGAAGAGAGTTCAGGATTAGGTATGGAGAGCACAAATCAGCTATAAGAACATAGAAGCTCCATGCACCATTGATATCCCATTGCCTGGAATATAAACATACAGAGAAGGATTGAAGATGTCTCGTTTTGGAGAAAGTTAGACACATGCAAGAAAAACAAGTGATATAAGTTAGAAGAGAACACTTCATGCAGTGAAGGAGGGTCTCAATGAAGAAATCTTGCGAATTACCACGTAGGAGACTCACAGTGGAACAGGGAGTTTATTTTCATTTGTAATGCTTAACCACTAGAGCAAAGCATTTAAAGGTACCAATGAGTCTTGATACCGTGCCCTCATTTAGGATGTCCTTCTGGGCTAGACATGAGCTTCTATTCTCAACTTTCAAATAGTTGGTAGTCTGTTCTTATTCTTATCAATGAGTTACCTTCATGTTTTTACACCAGACAGTTTGACAAGCCTGCGCAGTCCTTGTGGTCGTTGGACTGATGGGTCTATTTTGAAATCTAATGCTATTTTACCATGTCAAGAATGCAGTATGTATATCACTATTGCATGGTGTGGCCATGCACATCCCCTACATGTTACAGCTAGTGGGGATCCATATTTAAATTGTAGATACACTCTCTATGAAGAAGTTTTTTTTAATTTGGGAAGGCCAAAGGGCACTGACATTCAATCCAACTGCTGTTTGGGTATTTCAGGATATCCAGCGGATCTCCTTTGTATAACCCATCCAGTAAAGTATGCCCTTATAAATTTGTAGAAACACTCTCCAATACGGCACCCATGTTTTCTGAATTATAATTGTACTGTCATGAAGTATTTTTCTCAGCGCCAGCTCACTGTTTACAGGCATGTAGGAATTTGGCAGAGTTTCAGGGCCGAAATACGTGCCCGCATATATCGGTTGGGTCATTCTGCATAGCCTCCCACCGGCTATATTCTATATAGCCTGGGAAGTACATTAAGTTTACAAAATGCCAGCTCCAAGATGGTGCATACATTCACTTTTGCCAGTGGCACCGGCCGGTGATGTCATTATTTGAACCCCTATTAGGTCTCCTCAGGATATTTAACCGAGGATTCGAGATGGAGTATGTGTCAGACTCTCTGCAACCCGGATGGAGTATTACAGAATGGGCCGCAGCTTGATGAAAAATAGAAACATTTAAGGTAAGGATGCATGGGTAGTATGGGCGCACATCAGCCTGAGAACGGGTAGTTGCTCTGGAGCATACTGGGCTCAGTAAGGAAAAGAGTATGTAGGTCCCATGAGTGACGGTCTAAAGGTATTGAGGAAGTAGTGAGCATGTTTTTAACGCATAGCTCCATGAACCGACATTTATGCCAGAACAGCTGTAGATTAAGGTATCACCAGAGACTAATGGAAATTTAGGACTCTGCTTTCCCTGGCCTTAGAACAGAGACCCCATGGGTACCTATGAGTATCACCATTAGCCCACTTTTGCTGCAACTAAATAGATAGTTGGTTTGGCTACTTGAAGAATTTAATGCAGGGCCAGACAGTAAAGGGGTGTCACCGAAGATCAACGCAGATATGGGTTGCCATTCTTCCTGCCATTACAGCAGTCACTTTATGCACACGCACGCGTGCCAACAGTAGTCTAATTATTTTTGCAATTTGGTAAAAAGGAGGAATTGGCTGGCCATCTGCTGATTCTTAATGCTGGGTCAACCATTAGGGACAGGCAGGTGTAGAAGTTGAATTCTCTTTATGAAAAACTGAAAGATAACTTTAACAGATGCTGCATGTGAATCTTGAATTGAGTCATTGAGGAAACCATGAATAGTTAGAGGCCTAATAAGACAGGTATATTGAGAGGGTGGTGAGTTACAGCCAATAATGATAAATATAAGTGTTACAATATGGGCCCATATGGAACTAATTGGGTGTAAAAACGGCAGTGTGAGGCGGTTAAGGTATCAATCTTTAAGAGACACTGATATGTTATCATTATAAATTAAATGTTGAGAAAGATTTCTCTGCTCCATTTTAGAATTTCTAAGTTTGGTGCACTCAAGTGCAGGGGGTATTGCCCTATTGAAGAAATTGCACAGTGCATAATGACTCTGCCTAATAGTTTGAGAGGACGGGAGATATATTGTCAGGTAATCTAAGGTACAGTCATTAGAAAAAGGGGCTGGTGCAGTTCCATCATGCCCTTGGCCAATCTCCTAAATAAAATAATATATATTCTTTCACCTGTTCGGAATCACTGTCTGTTCAATATCAGACGATCTTCACCTGGGATGGATGGTGATCTGGCACCACATGAATCTATATCGCCAGGGAGGACCTGGCTTGGCAGTTCGGGCTGGACTGTTCCCATGAGGAACAAGGTCAAAACTGATTTGCATATGGCTGGGTCTAAACTGGGGTGGCATGGTGAGCAAAAGAACGATGGATTAAACCCAGATGTGTGACTGGGGGTGAGTGTTTGCATTGTTCAGCACTTCATCATCTTTTTGTGTTGCTCATATATAGAACCCAACTGTCCCATGTTGATTTCTGCCCAGCAGGTTAGAAACTCCTGTAATCTTCCCAACAGGTGTGTGTGATTGGGGGAAAAGCTGTAGGGCATCACTGTTTAGGAGATGAGGTGGGGGATGGAGGAGGGTCTTCTTAGGGGCAGAGCCCTTACCTCAACCTCTTCAGTTACTGCCCATATAACAGCCTCTATATTAAGCCCATGCGGGGGAGCTGCTGTGTTGACTTTTTGAAAGTAGAAGAGGTTTCTGGAGTGGGGGTCTTGAATGCACCACAAAACAGTGTGCGCCAGAATGAACCTCTAGGTGTTTGTAGGGCACCCACGGCCTTAGCCATCTCGATGTCCTTTTTGATTTTCTGAAGCACTTCATCTACCCAAGTGCAAAGAGATGCTGACCGTCAAAAGGGACACTGATTAGGTGTTGCTGCACTTCTGGCTTAAAACCCGAAGCAAGTAGTGGGGCATGCCATCTCAGCAGAATAATACCATTAATGCCACAAATGGCTGTATCCGCGACATCCACAGCACAGCGGAAGTTAAGTTAGGGATGATCTTCCTTTCTGCCACTAACTTCTGCCTCTTCTTATGGCACTGCTCTGGGAACTTGTATTTTGCAAATGGAAAGCAGACTGCGCTGCCACACTCTACCCCTTTGCATCAATTTTCATACTCTCCCGGTCGGAAGGAGATACAGCACCTGTTCGAGTGCTGGTGCACTTTCTGGCTGTATGAGCAACCAAAGAGACAGGGGGTAGTTGGCCACAGATGAATGGCGAGTCAGTAGTGGAGGCTTTATACTTCCTATCCACACTAGGCATGATTACTCTCACCTTGACGGGGTCCTTAAAAATCTCAGGTGCACACTTGAGGGTACTCTTAAGCATAGGGAGGTATTGAAGGGAGTGTTGGGTGGAGTGTTGGGTGGAGTATAGGGCTTCCACAAGGAAATCATCCTCTTCTTGTTGCACAGAGTTCTATATTGTGAAAAGTGGCAGCTCTGAATAATACCTCATGGTACAAAGTGACATCATCAGGAGGTGACTGTTTAGTATGGTACAGATCTGGGTCCGCAGGGGGTTCAGCATCATAATCATCCCATGGGTCTGGACCAAGTGAGTCATGAGGGTGGTCATAAGGGAGCCTAGGACTGTCCCCAACCCCTGAACACGAAAAAGCTGTAGGGGAATGCTGTGGCAACCCTAGAGGCAAGACAGGAGACACAAGTGAGGTGAAGGAGGCAGGGAAGGAGAAAAGCAAGCAGGAGACGAAGAAGAGGTTGCCCTGTCATCTCTCTTGCTTTTTGGGGGCTGGACGTTTCCGGTGGGTGGATGGCCTCCTCTTAAGTCAGCTTCCCCTTGCAAGGTGCAGAGTGCTTTGACACGTGTGAACGCTTTGCCAGAATCGGACCTGTGCCTGGTTGGACATCAACGTGCTGTTGTTGAGCATCCAGGTGTTCTTGCAGCCACTCCAGAACTGGCTGATCAAATTCCTCTGAAGCAGCAGAGAATGCCACAGTGGAATGCAGCCTTGATGAGAATGCAGAAGTTCACCCAACTGAGGATGCTGAGCTCGATTTCGGCTCAGGTTGCTGCAAGTCAATGGATCTCGAATATGAATGCTCTGGGGCAGGCTGTCTCGGTTCTTAAGATTCTGGATCAAGTACATGGGTGGCTGAAGATGTGCCTTCAGGTCCAGAGTCAAAGCTGCACTCTCAAAGCTTGGATTCAGACAAGAGGACAGATGAGAACCCCACGAACCAGAGCAGTGAACCTCACATCTGAACTCGGCGGAGAAAAAAAACAAACAAAAAAACACAATCTAACAATGGAGACGATGCTCATGTGCAATACAACTAATAGGAGGGTCAGTAGATCCTGTGACTCAAAAAGTCTTCCTTCTAAGAAACGTAAATTGGATACGCCTGAGTCCAACACTAGATGAGGGGAAGTATGCACAGCATGTGAATCTAAATCTACACATGCCACAAACATATGGCTCAATTTCAGCTTTCCTAAGGTTGAAGAGGCATTATAGTTTGGTTGAAAATGTCAGTTAAAACATACTTACTGAAATTCACCAGTTATAGTTGTCTCCATTTACTATAGCTCCATTTGTAATGTAGAGTTAATACTGTCCCAAGCTGTCTCGAGATGTGCAGTAATTGGGTGGTGTTCCTAATCATTTTAACCTTGTGGACCATTTGCTATCTGAGCCTTTCCCTGTGGAACATGTCATAAAGGAAGAACTACTTAAAGGAGGAACCACTGAACGCCAAAGAAAACTTCTGGATGTTCTGTTTAAAATCTATGCATTTTGTGGTGCGGAGGCAGGCGTCCGCAAGGGGTTGGATGGAGGGCATGGACTCAGGCAGGGTTGGGGCCAGGCCCTGCACCTAACCCCATGCCCCCTTACTGCCAAAGGCTTTGCACAGCAGGGAGGCGGACCAATCCTATGCCACCCATGGCAACACATTACTTTTTTTTTTTTACGTAACAGAAATTTACTGGGAAAAAAAGTCAAAAGGTTTAAGTGACAGGTATTCAAATACGCCTTAGAAATTTACCGAAAAAAATAACCGTTAAAGGTGCGTTATATTTGGGTGTAAATGTCAGTCAAAACATACTATTTTAAACGAAACCACTGAAATTCACCAGTTATAGTTGCTTTCAATAACTAAGTTGTGCCCTAAAGTAACTAGAAATCACTATGCACTGCTGATTACCTCACATATTTCATAACTCATGACATGTTTTATGAGATCATTGATAAGATCACTGCTGCATCTGAAATGATATCAATGATAACAGTGTATGGCAGGAACATATAGGGGTAGTATTAGATGAGTAAGCAGTAAGATGGTGTTTCTTAAACATTATACTATGAACTTGCACACGTGAAAGTGGGAAGATGTATGTGAATGTAAAGCACAATATGCTGCCAACAGATTGTTAAAGACAAGTAAAGCTTTCCATTCACACCATGTGCTACTGTGAATCTCGTAAGGTGCATAGACTGTAAATCAGTCCAAAAGGTAATGGCTTTCAAGCAGCAACTGAAGATGTTTGGAACAAGCTTTAAGTACAGTTAGTCTCCACACAGTAATGGTTAGTGAATGTCTCAATAGTAGATCATGCAGCAGCTTCAGAATGTCTGCAAACAAAATGTTGCCTCCGAAAGCCATAGTGGCTCCATTTGTGCATATTTAATTAAACTCTGGGAACAGAACCATTACTGTTGTGGCCACCTGAGAGCTATAAGGATTATGGTCATGTGGGTGCCTACTGGAACTATAGCAACACAAAAAGATGACTGATGGAATGCTGAACATTGTAAAACATTCATCCCAGTGACAGATCTGGGTTTAATCCATTGTTTATATTTGCTCACCACTCCACCCCAGTTTGGACCCAGCCATATGCAAATCAGTTTTGATTCTGCTCCTCATGGGAGCAGTCCAGCCCGAGCTGCCAGTCCAGGTCCTCCCTGGACCAAAAACAAGAAACCTGGCACTGGTTACAGGGTATCAGCCACCCACTCCTATTAGCCATGCCAGCTTGAATACACTACCAAAATGAGCACGGGACCCATGTCTGGACATACCTTTCCCATATAGGACAACAATAGCAACATAAAAAGATGATGGATGGAATCCTGAACATTGTCAATTATTCACCCCATCAGAGATCTAGGATTAATCCATCCTTTTTTTTCCTCACCACACCATCTGGACCTACGTCCCATACGGATACCCGAAACTGGTCCCAGGGTGCTTGTTTCTGGTCCAGGGAGGACCTGGCCCGGCAGTTCAGGATGAACTGTTCCCACGGGGAGCGCGGTTATGACTGATTTGCATATAGCTGGGTCGAAACTGGGGTGGCAAGGTGAGCAAAAAAAAAAAAAAAAAAAAGATGGATTTAACCTAGATCTGTGACTGGAGGTGAATGTTTGACAATGCTCAGCATTCCGTCCATCATCTTCTTGTGTTGCTATAGTCGCGCTAAGTGGGAAGGGTATGCCCAGATGTGGGTCCCATGCTAACTGTGTTACTGGATTCAAGCTAGCCTGGCTGATTAGGGGTGATTACCCAAAACTGTTCCCAGAGTGCTTATTTCCGGTCCAGGAAGGACCTGGCAGGTCAGGCTGGACTGCTTCCATGTGGAGCAGAGTCAAGAATGGTTTGCATATGGCTGGGTCCAAAACTGGGGTGGCATGGTGAGCAAAAAACAAAAAGGATGGATTTAACCTAGATCTGTGACTGGGGATGAATGTTTGACAAAGTTAAGCATTCTATCATCTTTTCGCGTTGCTATGGATGTCTAGTGCAGTCAAGAATACCAGGGGAAAAAGCATACTGAAATATGTGCCAGCTTATTGAGAGGGCAGTCCCAAGTGACCACGGATAGTCTTGTCTGGATCTGAAGGACTAGCATTTTGCATATTCCACAATAGTAAAAAAAAAAAAAAAAAAAAATAACTTTATCCACTATGGATTGCTTTAGCTCCCACTGACAGTGGATTGTTTACTTTCTTAAATTGTGTGTGTGCATGTTTTCTATTTTTGGGACGCGGTCAAATGAATGTTTCTTTCTATGGCCCACATGCAGATGAACTGTACCTGCTTTGATTAAGGGTAAGACTGTTTCCTCCTGCTTGTTCAAGTGGAACATCATAGGTGTGTGTTCTGTAAGTTAGCTGTCCTCTTGTTTTGAATTTGGCTCTGAAACACTTCAGCACCAAGTAAATATTTTTCATCTCCATATGATTGGTGTCTAGTCACTCACGGATTGGACCACAGTCGTTATCTCTTGAGTACCCATGTGTACTCGCAGCCGAAACGTGATGGATATGTTATGATGGCCTGGGGCATGGTGCAATGAAAGCTTTCCCTTCAGTCTAATACACCATCTCATGTCCTTGTGATATTGTGTGGTACAACCATTAGACCTTCTCAAACCCTATAATCTGTAACCACAAGTCCTTCAAACATTCTTGTGTTAGGAAACAGGTGAATGCAAAAAGCCACCATCCCAAACAGTTTCATTACAGTTCTCACCATCAGATTAAGGCTGCTGATTAAGGTAAGTCTGGTTCAGCACAGCCTCCAATCTCTTTGCGATCAACTAGATCTTTGTGGTGTCTGTGTCAAACTTGCTCCCGGAATGTTTAGTCTCTGGCATAGGGGGAGATTTTCCTTAACTGACTAAAACCGTAGTTGGTGTAAAATTATTACAGCCCTCTGCATACTGTATATGCCCTGCTGGAATGTGTTTGCCTTTATGAGCCAACCATCTAGATAGGAGTAGGCATGCATGGTTTGTCTCTTAAGAGGTGCTGTTACCACTGCTAGCGCCTTGATTAGGACCCTGCATTAAGACTATGCCAAAAGGTAATGAACCCCCTTCATCACGAAACTGAGTAATCTCCTGTGAACAGAAAAAAAATGAGATGTGAAAAATCTGTCTTTCAAATCTACAGTGGCCAGGTAGTCTCCCTTCTCCTGTAATGGTATTTCCTCTTATAAGGTTGTCATCTGGAACCATTGTGTTCTTATTAATCTATTTACAAACCTCAGATGTAGAATAGGTTCCATACCCTAGTTCCATTTTGGGACCATATAGTACACAGTATACATCCTTGTAGTTCTCTCCTTTAAGCAATACTGTCTCTATTGCATCTTTCTGCAGCGGTTATTTAATCTCAATTGCTGTACTTCGAATTGTTCTTTCCTGTATTTGTATTGTTTATTCTGGGAGGCATATGTGAGCATACATTCTGTACAATACATTTGTCTTATCAGGTTTAGCACCAATTTGTCTGCTGTAATGCAATCCCAGATGCTTAGGAATTTCTTTATCCTCACCCCCTATGGAGTTTGTGTGCGAGGGGGCTGTGAAGAGGTTGTGGTGGTGCAACCAGTAAGTCACTTGGAAGAGGCCGGGGCAGATCCTCTGGACACACTGCCACTTGCCTTTTCTATATCGGATAAAAAGGTCTTTGGCTGTTGGTGCTGCTGTCATTGTGTATGTTGGAGCAACTGAATTCGTGCTGTCTCAATGTCTTAGTGTTGTAAAGTGCTCTCAACTGGCTTCTCCTTTCTGATGTGGCTCCCCATCCTATAAAGTGCTTGTAAACCTGCAGGGCACCCATGGCGTGGCTGACTCATTCACCTTCTTTGCTGTCTCTAAAGTGAGACCCACCTCTGAGCCAAACAGATGGTTTGACCTGAGGAGAATGTTCACTACATCAGTTTGGACCTCTGGTGCAAATCTAAAAATACAGTAATGCACGTCTCTTTGAGGTAGTGAATGTAGCAAGCAGTCTGCCTGCCGGGGACAAAGCAGAAACTTAGCAAGAGTTTGCTGTGTTTTCCCCTCCTTGGCTGCTCTAGACCTGCTGGTACTCTTCTGGTATTTAGGACAAAGCCCTTTATGCCCTCCCAATGCTGATTTGCATATCTGTTGAGGAGGAGGAGTGGGGCTATCTTTCCACCAACCACCTTCAATCTCTTGCTTTCTCTTTTTTGGCTACATGTTCAAATTCTAGGAACATGGCTCTTTTATTTTCTGTTCGCACAATGCTACATGTCTCTGTATGTACTTGGGGTTTAGTGAAGCTGCCCTGTTCTACTTTTCAATTTTAAATGTTACTGCTTTATATACAGCAAGCTTAGCAAAAACATCTACCTCTTTCTGTATCATACATGGAAGCATGGGTTTAAATTAATAATTCCTGTAAACCAGGATTAGTTTCACTAACAGGAAGCAGACATCTTCCTTTTCTATCTGCATTATTAGTTAAAAGTCTGCCACCCTTTTAACAAACCCATGACACATGGAACTATTATTTCCCAGAGCTGGCCTTGAGGAATACATTTCCACTTTTCAGTTCCACTTCCTTCTGGGGGAATATGCCTTGACATCTTTCTACAAAGAATCCTCTTGATATATGTCGAAATCTAGTTCCTCGCCGAGTGTGTGTACTGGTAATTTTAGCAATTCTACCTCCTTTTCAATATCCTGTGGGGTGTTCTCTACCTCAGATGTTTCAGGCTTCGGCCTCTGCTCCTTCCTCCCCAAAGGCTTCTATATCTTATGAAGAGACACTGCCTCTCAAAAACAGTCTCCTTCTGGTGTTCAATTTGACTTCTAGTGTCCTCTTACCATCAACATCGGCAATGTCAAAGGTACTTTTGTCTCCTCTGGCCTTTCTTTTTTTGAGTGCCTTTCTTCCCTTATTCCTATTACAAGCTCAATCACCCTCAGATGTCGAACTGACGCTTTTATGCAGATCCTTAATCAGGACTCTTTTGGCCTCGTAGGACAAAAAGTCTAGATCCTTCGATTAAGTTTCTTTCTGCATTAAGGGCTCAAGATTGTGTGATGTTCAAAGGATTTGGCTTCGTCGTCTTAGGCAGCAGAAAGGATGCATTTTCCTTCACTAGCTCAGACAGTGTTGCAGCCCATGTGGCATGGGCCCTACTGCAAAGGAGGAAATGGGCAGCCTGGCTGCTGTTTGAAAACTGCTACCGTGATTCAGTGGGCCCCTCAGGCCTCCGATGCGGTCGTAGGACTCTCGTTATTGGAATGAGTGTGATAGATTCAGAGCGGCAGCACCACCACTTGTGAGTAACAGTCAATCCCACACCGGTTGGCAGCTGTCGGCCCAACCTTTTTGGCTAGATAGCAGCACCTCACCCAAGCACAGAAAGCAAAGGTGATTTGTGACAGCCTGACTCATGAAAATATGTGACCTCTCAGGGATGTTGGGGGTCGACAAATCTCACCCCTTTCTCTGGTTAGCAAAGGGTCTCACACACACAGGCCAAAAAAAAAAAAAAAAATGATGCAGGATGTTTTTCAATACCTTTATTGAAAAGAATGCAATCTATAATAAATATATAAGCTGCAATTACTAGGGCAATGAGGCATAGCAAGATTAGGATTGTTGTGATCAGTGAAAAGGAAATAAACAACCCAAGCATTTTAGAATAACAGGTACATATTAATCCTAACCCCTAACTTCTAGTGAGAGCATAGTGGTGATATCCCAATCTGCCTGTAATTAGTCCAGGAGAGGAGCACCCACCCCCATTACTGGAGAACAGGTGTCTCCCCGCAGTCGCCTTGGCTGGTTGTAGAGGACAAGGCAGAGGTCAGCAGTGAAATGGCATGCATCATGGATGACTATCCTGACCGGAATGGACTCCCTTCCCTGTATGATGTTTTTATAATAAAACATGTTTATGTTCTATTGAGGCCTGACGTGAGCATGTGCTTACGTATCAGACTGTTTGTACACTCGTGTCACAGCAATACCAAATAGATTATCACGTACTGTTTTTGTCAGCCCTGGGCAGAGGTACACTGTGAAATGTTGTGCATAAAAAATATTAACACTTTCACAGAATCACAGCTGATTAAAAAAATAACATACCTGCTTAAAAGCAAGCTGAATTAAAATGAGTAAATTAAATCTGAGCATATATTTGGGAAAAAGGGTACAGACGCAGGCCTAAGCTAAGCTAACATACATGCAGCTCAAGCAAGGTGCAAAAATTAACCCACAACATTGCCACTGCACCTGCTGCACCAAAGGAAACTACACACCTTCACAGAAAGCTTTTTAATGTGAGCACTGTAAATCTGGGGTCTACTTTAGTTCCGAGTCTTAGTTTTCTCTCTGAGTCTCCTCAACCTCCACTGATGGAGCATTTGTGTTCTTCCACCTCTGACATCCCAGCTATGTCTGCCCAATGAACTCACAGTCCCTTATCTCTATGGAACAAAAACCTGGGCTTAAATAACTTATAGGCGAAACAATCCACCAACCTATGCTCCCTTAGGAGAGCAAGCATGAATAATGGATGTTTGTCATGGACAGCAAACTTCCAATGGCAATATGGGTTCAATTTAAAGATTGTGTTCAGAAGGGTGTCAAGGAACCTCAGGGATTGCACCAGTGGTCTGATTACACTGAATTTACCCAAATCAATAAAATGCCCAAAAGCCTTGACTGAACATTGAGAGTTGATCTCTACTGGTTTGATGCCCTAAAAGAGCTCTGACTTCAGCAATTTCTTCAGGCGCTCTCTTGGAGCCTCCAAACCTAGCAGCATAAAAAATGTCAAGCACGTTGTAGGAGGCTGGCTCAGTTTATGGCGTATACTTATGGCGTATCCCCCTATACAAAGTCAAGGCTACCCTTACTGATAGTAAATAGGTGTACGGATAGCAGAAGCTCTCTAGGGGTAGCTGAGGCGGGAAGCTAAAGCTTATCCAGGAGGAATGTAAATCACTTGAAATACCACAGTAACACACTCAGAAGAAAGAACCACACAAGTGTTGCAAAAATAAAGGACATTTCATTACAGCACAACTACTAAACTGACATTGGTATATCTCCATTTGGAGATAATACAAACAATATAGACACAGAATAACCATCAAAAATAGCATAAAAACACACAGGGCCCTAGGGGAGGGCCAAACCACATACTACAAAAAAGTGGAATGTGAAACAGTGACTCCAGCCAACGTAAGTGCGGTAGTTAGCTAGTGGCAACCAAGAGTAAGGTAGCTACTCATCCAGTTGTCCCATAGACTAACAGAGAGTAGTGGTTGGAGTTTGTGGAATTCTGGAACCTTCCTAGTGGACAACGAGGAAACAAACTGGCAAAAGGATGGATGGAGAGTGGCCCCACACCAGGATGCCCAGAACCAGGGACCTGGATGCAGAGCGAAGAAGAGGCTCTCTGAAGACTGTGGATGCCTCAGATTGTCCAACTGCTGTCACGACCTGAGGACCAGGCCGGTGGAACCCAGGGATGGACTCCAGATGTGAAGGACCAGAAAAGGAAGGGGACGGAGTCCATCACCCTTGGAGGTGCAGGTGGCAATGTCCACCCTCCTGAAGGTGACATTCCTGCAAGTCAGTGGAAGGAGAAGTCCAGCTGCGTGGTCCATGAGCTGCAGAAGATCCCAGGAGTCGCCTACGAGCTGTCCCTCACCCGATTGCAGGAGGGTCAGTGACCAGCCAGGTCACCATCAAGCACTGGCAAATGCAAACAGTATTTCCAGAAGAGTTTGCAAAGTTTTGAGACCAGCAAAGTCCAGAAGACTACCCAGGAGGGGGAGTCAGAGCTGGGACTCCGCACACGAGAAGGCCAACAGAAGTCAACGGAGCCCCGACGAGTGAACCACAGGAGCTAGACACGGAGTCACAAGGGGGCCTTACCAGCTCAGCAAAGCAGAAATCCCACGTCGCAGGAGAGGCAGGACAGGAGCTGATCATCAGTTAACAGAGTGCTGGAGGACCGTGCTTCTTGGAGTCTGAAGATCTGCCGGAGAAAGAAGCAACAAGCCTTGGCAAGTGCAACAGTCACGGTGCACAGTGGTGCCAGTACAGAGGCAGGGGAAGGGGCCCACATGTTACTAAGTTGGACAGAAGAGAAGCAAGACACAAAGGAAGCCACACACTCACCACCTATGTTGCAGGATCTTCAGATGTCTGTGGACAGCAGACCCCAGCAGCCCGTCGACCTTGTCTTGAGGTGCCTGCGGTTGCAGGGGAGGGACTCCTTCACTCAAAGGGAGATCCCTTCATGCTCCCAGGTGCAAACTGAGCTCTTGTGAAACAATGTTGCAGTGGGAGTCTTCCCACCAGAAGCAGGCTTGTTCGGTTCCAACGAAGACCACCAGCGGTTCCAGAGGCCAGGAGCAGAAGATGTCTTACAGAGAGTTCCTCGTACAGTCTTCACAAATCTGAGGACCCACCTGCGAGGGAGCCCTTAAGTAACTTTAAAAAGCAGTTGCTCACTCTCTACAGTGACCCCCCCTATCAGAGGGGATCAGGGATGTCATCTACCTGGCCTAATCAGTCAGATGCTCCAGGGGCCTCTGCACATCTTATTTCCAAGATGGGAGAATTAAGTGGCCACCTGGCAGAGCTCTGTGCACCTCCCTAGGGGAGGAGCTGGACAGGGGGTGGTCACTTTCCTGTCCTTTGTGTAGTTTTGCGTCTGAGTGGGAACCAGGGATTCCTGAACTGGTGCAAACTGGATTAAGCAAGGAGGGCACAACATGTGCCCTTCAATGCAGTCTGGTGACGGTCAGAGGCCACCCCACCATAGCCCCAACACACTTAAAACACAGAGAATTGTGGTCACATTTCTTTCCTTGCAGGAAATCCTTTGTTCTGCTCCTCCGGCCTGAGCCTGGCTCATCAGCAGAAGGACAGAATAGTGTCTGTAGTCAGCAGCAGAGTGGGCGGGCAGCTAGCCCCCGTAAGGTTGCACAAGCAGATCTTGGGGATTCTCTAAGGAACCCTCCGAGTACATTGTATCATGCAACTAACACTGGAATTGGTGTCGTTGCATGATTCCAACATGTTTGATACCACACATGCCTAGGTTCGGAGAAGCCATTATGTAGTTGGACCACTCGTGTTCACCAGTGTCCGCGACATACATTAAAATGGCTTCCGTGCACTTAAATTCTTGGAACCGACTTGGGATCTCTAGGGTTACCCTGCTCATGCAGGGGTACTCTCACACTCAGAGACCTGCACCCTGCCCTTGGAATGAAGGTCGTACCAAAGGGGTGACTTATAATGTCTAAGTCCAGTGACCAGGTTTGGCAGTGAAAGGGTGCATGCACCATTTCAAGGAGGCTGCAATGGCAGGCCTGCAGTCACAGTTTGCATGGGCTCCCATCGGTGGCATAATGCATGCTGCAGCCCACACGGACCCTTGGTGTATGAATTGCCCTGGTACCATATAATAGGGGCTTACACGGGGGCACTAGTATGCTAATTGTAGGCTTAAGAAGTTACCAGCAACTACATTTAGGGGAGAGAGCACAATCACTGGGGTCCTGGTTAGAAGGAACCCAGTGAACTGCAATCCAAACACATGGACATCAGGGAATAAGTGGGGGGTGAGTATGCCAGAAAGATGCCACTTTCCTATACATGTAGAGAGGAATTGTGGGCTTATGGTCAACATTATATATCCAGGCTCCAGCTATGTCGAAGCACATTGACAGAGAAAAGTTCTGTGCACAAACATCAATGGACTCAACCACCAGTCCTGGGAACAGTGCAAATGAAATGAACCTAAAAGAGATCCCAGCAACAAAATTAGAAGATCCAGTGCCCTGAGGTTTGGGTGGTAAAACTGATCTTGATGCTGCACGAGGTCTGAAGTTTAAAAAACAAAACAAAAAAGGGATGGGTGGAATGCCCAAATTAATCCCAGTCACTGATAATTTCTCTGGCCACATCCAATTCCATTGTTATTTCAACACCATTTCATCTCAGGTTGAAGCCAGACACATGGTCACATAAGTCTTCATCCTACATGAGGTCTGGGTGAAGTGGTAGCTTCTTGTCGGGATGTACTGACATTTGCAGTCTTTGGTGCTCGTCTCATCTTTCTCACTAAATAGGAGTGAGTGGTAGTGAGGGGAAAGCATAAACACATAGTCCTGACCAATTAATGCTGTTGCAGCAAAGTTGTGATACCACAACTGCCAGGCATTTTGTAAACACTTGCAGGTTGTCACAACACCAAGAAGCAGAACTTTGAACGGATAATGGCATCCACTTACTAAAAGCCTCAGGAACCGGCAGTGAGTTGGGTAAATAGGTATGTAAAAAGTAAGTGTCCTCGAGACAGAGGGTCGCCATGACATCCCCAAAAATGAGCAGTACAATGATATCTTACAGAGCAGTCAAATTCAAGTGCTCTGACGTGATACATCGATTGAGCCCTCGTAGATCAGGTATCAGCTGTAACGTCCCATCTTTGAGGATTAGAAGGTACATAAAATAGATAGTTTTCTGCTTTTTTTCGGAAACAAATTTGATAGCTCCCTTTTGGAGCAAAGCCTTCACGTCTCTTTACAGCAGCCAACAGTAGTCTTGCCTGAAGCTGTGTCAGCATGGCGAAACATTTGGTGGTGGTGTGTAGAATTCAAGGCAATAACCATGGGAGATGAAAAGCACCTACTAGTCTAAGATTATATTCTCCTACTGAAGAAGGCAAAACCCGATAAATTCCTGACAACTGTTGTTGGGTCAAAGGGAATGTAGGTGGTCATTGCTTTGAGGCCGAGGAGCGCCTTTCTGTTGCTACTCCCACAAAATCCATCTCTGGAGTATTATTTGGTGACTTGGGTAAGAAACAACTGCTGTGGCTGGCACAGCAGTCTTTGGGTAGTGCCTACAATTTACATTGCTGACCACATTTACTGCCAGCGATACCTGAACTTCTGGCACTGGTTTTGTAGCACCTCTATTTCCTTCACTGTTTGTGCTTTCCTTGATCTTTCCCAGCATGGAACCCACTTGTTCCTGAGGTTGAGATGCTGTTAGACATTGGGCAGAAGACCGACACTAGTAGCCGAGCAGTCAGCAATTTAAGGACATTGGTTCTGTTCAAGTAAGACCATGTAGGCCACATTGTGAGCCCTTTATAGGCATTTGAAATTGATTTTCCCTCTTAAATAATTTCTTAGCCTCCATTTCTATACACTTCTGAAAGGTATTCGATGACCACCTCTATTTTCTCCCTTTGGCATCTGCCATATTTGGAGAGACGGGTAACTGAGTCAGTGATGTACCACAGCATAGCAGCTGCCAATGTCACCTGCTAACATGCATCATCAATTTTCTTACTCTTATAGTAGAGGCGTATTTCCTCTAGCGTGACGGAAAGAACATGTTCCTATCCTTCGTAACGCCTTATCTGGTGGAGACTAACTGCAGATTCCTCACCTTTGAATATCCCCTCGATATAGGACTGGATTTGTAAAATCTTGAGCAGTACACCTCTGCATAATGGTAGGTGGCATCAACTGGCTCCTCATCAACACTGTCCACATCAAAAGTGATGATACTGTTCCTTAATAGGCGCCACCCCGGCACACTGACATCAGTTTCTTTCATGATTGATTGCCAAAAAAACGCAGAGCCACATTATACCCAATATACCAGTGGTGAGCACTGTGCAGAATCATGCAGGATCTTTTGGGAAAGAGCCAAGTTTGCAAAGCGGGCGATGATAAAGGATGGTGAAGAATCTGCTATTAGATAGAGGCTCTACCTCATAAGCTAGCTATTGAAGGTAAGAAACTTGTTCACCTGATAGAGACTTCAGACCTTAAAGACTCTCCTCACCTTAGAATAGATACCCTAACACATCCCTGCAAGTGGGACTACAAACTGTCCAGAGTCTAGACCAAGAGGTTCTGGGGGACCAAAAGGGCAAAATACCCTGGCTGTCAAGGCAGCGGTGTTCTGTAAACATGTGCAGAGAAGCCCATGTGCCTGCCTAACAGATGACTGGGACTCCTGAGACGTTGAATTTAAGACTACATTTTTTGGCATAGGGGATTACCACTTAGAGGCCGTGCAATGATGTGGGTAGACACAGGGCCAACATAAATCATCCTTTCCTGTACACCCGTTCGATTCACTCAGTCTTGAACAGGGTCGGGTCACTAAGTAGAGCTCAATACCACCTTTGAGGGTGTACTGGGAGTTCACATTGATTCATAGATAAGCTGAGTGGACTCCAGGTGCCAAGGATCAGTAGTTTTGGGTACAGGATTAGGCTTAAAGATTGAGAAGTGTCTGCACTAAACGTGTCTATCTGGCTTGAAGTGGCTTGGTAAAAGTGGGCAAGGCAAACTGGCAAGGCTTCAACTGGTTATCGTTAGGAGTGTAAAGACATGGCTCTTGGTGTAATTCTCTGTACTGGACCAGATGGAAGTTGCTTTGTGCGTGGCGATTGTGAAACCCTAACACATTGTCTTTTGACCTTTTGTGGGCTGTCAAGGACCCTGGGAAAGACTCGCCTCCATAGTCTGAGCCATTAGAGGACCCCTTATGCCACAGACACAAGCCCTTTGAACTTCCTGAATGTCCTGTCTGGATGGTGAGCGGAAGAGTGCCTTGCGGCTGCATCCTATAATAAGCTAACCCACCATCCATCCATCCATCCCTCCCTCCCTTCACTGCCATATGTTCCTCTTGTACTGAAAAGGTTTACAAGCTGAAAATGCTGGTCATGGTCCCTTAGGAGACAGATGTTACAGCCTGATGCAGTCAGACTTTCAGCTTACTATTGCAGTTCAAAATCAAAATTTAAATGACATGGTCTTTGTAACTTCCCTCAACAAAAGTTATTGTAATCCAACCTGACCTGGGTTTCTTCATCTAAATCAGCTTTAAAGTGGTCGATTTTCAAACGAGGCTATAGTGAAGCAGTTGGCTGTCACAAAGATCTCACATGTGAAGTTAATTTTCCAATGTCTCCATGTCGAAAATCTCCTCATTCTCAGATTTTGCATTGGGATAGACCAGGAATTCTCAATGATATGGCCGAACTGTACGGCACAAAAAATAAAATCTAAGGTGGAGTTTGTGTGCTTGTGCTTTGTGGGTTTCAGGAAGGTATCACAAATTACCTCAAAACCGAAATCTCTTTGCAGAAACATAACTTGTAACATCCACATAAACACTAGATACCAGGCGGGTCTGCACCAGGTGAGTTACAAAAGTACATACTGCAAACATGTAGAATCAACAAGCAGCTTTAAGAAATAAATGAATCCAACATGGACCCCAAATGAACTGCTTGAATCTACTTTGTGTTTCTGTACACAACCTACCAAGCCATGCCACTGACATCTATGCAAGAGGTGGGATGTGCAGTCTGTGGAAATTAGGCAGCCTATGTTGCTGGTGGGTTTCCTCTGAGATTGACACAAAGTGATCCAATAGGTCTCCGGTGGTCATGATTTTTGCTGTCCAGATATAGCATCACTGAAGATGCCTGGCAATGAATGTAGCAGCAAACCAACAGCAGCATAAAGGGTGCACAGAATTGGTCAGCAATAGCTCAGCAGCAAGGGGATAACTTGGCACAATGAGTCAGCAGCAGAGGACATGCTCAATGCTCCACCATCACTTCCATCCCATTTGTTTGATATGGTAGCCAATTCACAAACTGAGATGCAAGGGGGCAGGCTTACTTTT
This sequence comes from Pleurodeles waltl, assembly GCF_031143425.1. NCBI lineage: Eukaryota > Metazoa > Chordata > Amphibia > Caudata > Salamandridae > Pleurodeles > Pleurodeles waltl. The sequence continues at coordinate 738,237,062 of NC_090442.1, read as the reverse complement.
TATTTTATTTTTTAACCTAGCCGCCAACTGAAAATCTACAACACAAAAATGTAACCATCCGCAAAACATTGTGTAGGTCACAAAACGTGACACTGACTAAGCAAATACAAAGTCCCTCTCAGGATGTATGTTATGTTGAGAGTTTTGCCAACATGAGAACTGGCGTTTCGCTAAAGCTGTCCATAGATAGAAACTAAAGGATTCTGGCTAACTTCCTTTGCATAAATCACTGGGCAGTCTTGGCAACAGTCCTTCTCTATCCCCATAGCCTGTTTCACGCGTATGGCCACCTTACAGACATTCAGCTCCTCTGAAGCTACCCTACGTCCATGTGCCATTCTTGGAAGCTGCTCATCCCAAAAAGTAGCCTTCTTATGGAAGAATATGCTATTGCTTCCCACTCACGCATATTATTTGGCCTTCCCTAAAAAACTGAATAATCCTATTAAGCTCCTCCTCAAAGATTACTCATCACCCCTGATACCTCTAGAACAAAGATACAGGTGCAATCAAGGACACAGTGTGCATTATAAATGTAATTGAACTATTTTTGTTGTTCTTCCAAAGGCCTAAAGAGACGCTTCATTGATGGCTCCACAATAACAAATTTACTGTAACCTGTGAGCTACACTATACTGGGGGGCTGTTGGGGTTTATGTCCTTTAACAGAATCAGAAAACACTCTAAGACCAGTATCAAACTAAGGCCTAGACATCAGACCAAGGGAAAATATGCTTGGATTTGCAACCAACAGCGGTTTCAAATGCTTACTTTTGCCCTAATCACATGGAATACAACTTGCACACAGCAAAATTGATGTAAGGAAGATCAATAAATGTAATGCAAACGGTAGCTCAAAAGCAATTACCCTAATTTGAAATTTAAGCTTGAAAGCAGTCCTTCAATAATAATTTCACAAAATCATTAACACATTGCATAAGGATATGTTCTACTAAAATAGAGAAAGCTAATGCACATCAAGGTTACAGTGCAAAAACACCCTTATAAATGCAACCAGAAACTTTACATGAACAGACAACTTATTGGGTTTACAGCAACATCTTCTGTAGGATTTTGGACTGGACAGACAAGTGAGTAGCCATTTAAGTATTGTGCTTCCTTCAATTCCACTTCAACATGAGTCACACCTACAAGTGGTAGACAATTCACAGTACACTGAGCTACATCTGTAAAGTTTAAAATTGGCTGGCAGGTATAGGCTAGTAGGCTATGCAAAGGACCAAAAATAAATAGCCATTTCTGCAACCAACTTTGGCAAACATTTTACCTTTTCCAAGAAATATGGCAACTGGGAAATGGACATTGGATATTAGAAACATATGTTTCTAAACCTTACTGAAAAAATAACCAGCAAGTGATAGTTTAATTGCATTTGCCACTATCCCAGTGCAGTTCAATTACTAGTGCATCCTACCCACAACTCATTCACCCTCAGAACTCACTTGCTGACTAGCACGAACTGGATGTCTGCAAAAATGCAAACCACTCCATACTAGTAGGTAATCTGGGGATACAATATATCAATGCACTTCGCCTTGGAAGTCTGTAAATCACTTTGCCACCACAAATAACCCAAAGGGCTTTATGAACATGCCTATCCCTCCAAATACATTGCTTGTTCAATTATAAATACTTCGACTCATATAGGCAGTTTATATAATCACAAATAATCTATTCAACACTAACAAACGCTGCACCCTTGGCACATGAAAAGGGAGGAAAAAACAAACTAAACACTTAGGTGGTCATTTTGACTTTGGCGTCTAAAACCGCCTACCGCCGTTGTGACGGCCATCAAAATACCGCCACCACAGCTATTATCCGTCCTCCATATTATGAGCCCTGCCAGATTTCCGCCACAAGAAGGGCGGAAATCCTGCAGTGTACATGGTGGCGGAAGGTGGTAAGGTAGTGCTGCTACCGCCTGCACCGCCACACCAGAAGAACGCCGCTAGCCGTATCATGACCTGTGATACAGAGGTGTTCTGCTGGCAGGGCACTGCTGGTGGTAGCAGTGACCCTTCACATTCCCTGCCAGAAGATCTCCCCAACAAAGTTAAGTCGGGCATCCGATGGGGGTGGGGGTGGCTGCAGCAGGGGTGAGAGGGCATGGGATGTTGTGTGTGTCTGAGTGTGTGCATGAATGAGTGAGTGTGTTAATCCATCTGTGTGTGTTGTTTGCGTGGTTGTATGCGTGTGAGTGAATACATGTAAGAATGGTGAAGTCAGTGAGTGTCTGCATGTCAGTGTGTAAGAATGTGTGCGTGTATGTCTGGAAGTATGCGTGTATGAATGCATGTATGCCAGTGTGTGCATGAATGCGTGTATGCCAGTGTGAGAGATTAGGTGTATGTGTGGTGCGTGTCTGCGGGTGTGTGTGTACGGGGGGGTTGGATCGGAGGTGTTTGGATCAGAGGGAGAGGGTGTGTGTGTGTGTTTGGATCAGAGGGAGAGGGTGTGTGTGTTTGGATCAGGGGTGGTGGGTATGTGTTTGGAGCGGGGGTGGAGAGTATGTATTTGGATCGGAGGGGGTGGGGGTTTGGATCGGAGAGGCTGAATGTCAAGACCTCACGCTTGACACTCAGCTGACAACATTTTTTTTAAAAAAAATCTGATAAATCTTGTCTCTCACTCCAACAGCAATCATAGGTTAACTCGACCCTCTATTTTCTTTTGCCGTTTGTCTTCTTAGCCCCGCTCCCCTACTCCACAGATCCCTGGTTCTTCATTACTAATAATAGCTGTATCACAATAACTCATCCTAATTTGTCAGCTTTCAAAAAGAAAAAAACTATAAACTGCAAGACATCTTTCGCCTGCTTGCACACAGTGGAGTCCTAACCTCCGTCATAAGCGCTGCAGTTTAAAAGGCCATGAGCTTTTTACATATGGAAGTGAAACCTAAAGAACAATGTACATTTGAAAATGAGAGTTCATAAAAATGTGTTTGAGAAATAATTTACTTACGCTTCGTCGATGTTAGGATGGAAAATTTTGTTCATGAATCCTGTAATGGAACACAAGGATTAGCCTTATCGAAAAAAAGATTAATACATGCAATAATTAACAATTGCGCAGTACTCTGTTTACTAAACAAAAGCCTGCTCTAAGAGACACACTCAATGGCTCAGAAAAACAACAACACCGTAAGATGCAAACAGTAAAGCCGAAAAGTGCATACAGCCTTCTGAAAATGAGGACCCAAATCCTTGATGCCTTTTCAGTATAATTATATATTTAATACCTTGGCAATATATAAAAGAGAATATGAATTAGTCGCACATCTTATCTCATGTAACTGCAATGAGAAAACAAGCAGTGCATAAGATGGGTCCACTGCTTTAACCAAAGTTGCCAAGAGTATTAGAAAAAAATAAAACAGCATTCGGTATGTTATTCCAAGAAGGAAGGAATAGCCACACGAGGATAATCTATTATTTTGTTTATTCCTCACTAATGAATGTGTAACCAGAAATAGCCTAAACTAGTCAACTGCACGAAATGTAAACTCGTATTGCGAAGAAAGCTGAGGGAAGTACAAAGAAGGAAGAGTGAGACAGAAGAAAACACATCAAACGCTATATTTCCTAATTAAATAAAACAATTATATATTTCTCCAATGCTCTAATTTGGAATGATCCCTATCTCTCACTGCGCTGCCCAAGGGCTATTGATATAATGTAGGTTTGTCTTTTTCTCAATCTCAAGCATGCTGAGCGCATGAGAGTGTGGCGGACAATATCACAATACAAATTTATAGAATTTCTGAGATCAAGCCCAGTGCCAAGCCCCTGTTATGGCAGTACACTGCCACTAAACTAAAACCTAAACACCTCCTGAACCTCTTCACTTTAGCAACTATAAAAAGCACCGGCAAAGTCAATAGGTCTCGCCTATACAAGAGCTATTGGCTTTGGCAATGTATTTTTTGCCTTTTTGTGCACCAGTGTGGCTGCTGTTCACCATGGTTATGTTAGTGGTGTTGAGTGTCCTGGAGTGGGGGGGAGTACAGTGTCGTAGACTGGACTTGACTGAGTAGAGTGTCTTAGAGTTGGCTAGAGGGGGAGTAGAATTGAGTGGATTGGTGGCAGAGAATTTCGTGGAGTGTCATGGAACAGAGTGGAGGGGATTGGATAAGGTAGAGTAGGATGGATTGAGTGGGCTGGGTGGAGTGGGTGGATTGGATTGAAATGGGGTGAGGTGGATTGGGTGGACTGAAATAGGGTGAGGTGGATTGGAGTGAGGTATATTGGAGTGGTTTGGGGAGGGTGGATTGCATTGGAGTGATAGGACTGGGGGTGGGGTGGTTTGGATTGGAGTGAGGTAATTAGAGTGGAGTAGGCTGAATTACAGTGGAGTGGATGGGGCTGGGTGAATTAGAATGGAGTGGTCAGGATTGGAGTGGGGTCAATTAGAATGGAGTGGACAGGATTGGGGTGGGGTCAATTAGAATGGAGTGGACAGGACTGGAGTGGGGTCAATTAGAGTGAAGTGGGGTGGATTGGAGTGGGGGTGGGTGGACAGGACTGGACTGGAGGGGGTGGACTGGACTGGAGGGGTTTGGACTGGAATGGACTAGCGGGGTGGGATGGATGGATTGGAATGAGTGGGGTGGACTGAACTTGGGTGGTATTGATTAGATTAATTTGGGGTGGGTGGTTTGGACCAGAGTGGGCGGCTGCAGAGTAGTGGTGTAGGCAAGCAGCCCTTTTGACATATCAGCCCCCATTTTTTGCCTAGTTTCCAATGTGGCTTTGACTGTTAGTGCACTGGGTCCCTGCTAAACAGTTCCTCAGTGCCAAATCTCTTTCCCCAAAGTTGCACAGTTGTTCTGCACAACTGGCAAACTCTTTAGCTACCTCTATAAGTCCTTAGTAAATGGCACCCCTAGTACCTAGTGCCTGGGGTACTAAGGAAAGTCTCTGCGGGCTGCAGAACCAATTGTGCCACCCTTAGGGACCGCTCACCTAACCCACACAGTGCTGTCATTGCAAACTGTATATGAAAAACACGTGTCACACACCCTAAAGCTGGGAGCATCCAGGAACATATGCAGGCATATATGCATGAGCAGATATGTCCCTGCTGTATCTCGGTTGATTCTGAGACATCGTAAGGGGACAGGGAGACCATTTTAAATGCATGTGCTGGACACTGGTCATTACGAGTTCCCCAGCTACATGATGGCTTCTCTGAATCCTGGGATGTTTGGTATCAAACATCTCAGAATATTAAATCCTCCCTGACCCCCAGTGATGGATATATTAATAAATGCACACAGAGGGCACCTTAGAGTTGTCCCCTAAAAACCTACCCAGCTACTGGTGTGTTCACTGATTGGTAGAAACCAGGGCAGCCACCCTCGACTAATTTCTGGCCCCTTGAGGTGAGGGGCCAATGCTCTCAGAGGCCCAGTACAAAGGCCTGCTCTGGGCAAAGGAAATAATACCTTGTCCAGAGCAGGATTGACATTCCATGGTCCTTACCGCCTTTCAAATGCAACCCAGGTCACTCAAGATGGAGATGACAAACCCCACTGTCCTGACCCCACGTTTGGTGGCAGCACAGGCAAGAAAACTAGTTAACTTAAGAAGTGCCCACTTCATGCCAATCCCACCCATACGGTGGATGAGCTGAAGCAGACACTACTTTTCAAATGTCTCCAAATTGCTTGGAAGGAATTAGACCACTAGGGTTAGGGTTATGCCCACTTCCCAGCCAAAGAGGTCATACGAAGGGTGTAGTCACCCTAAAGGTGGCCAGCCCATTGGCTGCAGTCTGGCACTCCCTGTAACACCCCTAAATTGAGTATTTGGGTGTCACTGCTGAACCCCAAAACTCAGATCCTGACTACCTATGAAAAAGACCAAGTGGAGTCGACCCCGCAGAAGAAGTAACTAACCCGGTACCAGTCCTGCCTGCTAACCTCACAGGACCCTGCACAAAAAGACCCATCCTGGGGGGTGTGGCCAGGCGAGCCATCATGGCGGCCGCAGTTTGAGGGAGCTCCCGCTCCGCCGATCCACCTGATGAGCCTGCCTGACAGCTGATCCACCCCGCTGGCTCACACGAGCAGGGATGACGTCCAGGGACGAGGGGCAGCCAGCTGGGATTGACGGTGGAGCGAGGGGAGATAACCTGCAGGCGTAGAGCAGATCGCGTCCTGCGCCTGCCTGTTGGGCCTATACTCGGCCGATCGGAGCGACCTGGGCAGAGGAAAGGACTCTGCATCAATGCATAAAAAGGTGGCCGGGCGGGCAGCGGGAGGTTATGCTGCTGTCAGGCGCGCTGTGACAGTCCCAGGAGAGCCTGGAAGCCGGAAGCTAGCCGGCTGGGCACCCAGGAGTGCCAGCAGTTGAGGCCCAGACGGGGGCCTGGAGAGAGGAGGGCCTTGCAGCCTGGTATGGCCGCACGGGGTCCCTGGCCGCAGGAGACATAGCTGCCTCAGGCTCATCCCGCCCTTCCCGTCAGTATGACACTGCAACTCTGTCCCTGCTGGGATGGCGGCTCTGGCTGGTGGGGCCTGGAGGGCTCTGTCGCCGGGGGCAGACGCGCTGCACAGTGGTGGTGCGGACGCCCCAGAGAGGCTCTATCGGCCGGGCCTGGCTGAAGCCAGAAACCCATGGTGGTTAAGAAGAGGAGTACCAGGGCTACGGAGGACGCTGTAGACCCAGCAGCAGACAGAGGTAGGTGGCACAGGGCCCAGGAGGAGGGCTGTCGCTCCTGGCGGCGTTGGTGCTGACTGAAATTGGCCACTGAGGCAGACTGGAAGAAGCGGCCTGCGCCAGACCCGCACAGTAAGGTGGTCTGCTTGACTGTTGCCTTGCTGGGCCGATGTTGGGGACGCAGGGCCTAGCAGACAGCAATAGCCCTGAATCAGTGTCAGGCGATCGAGGGGATGTGGAAGACTGCGAACCTGTCCTGTAGGAACTGTCTTCGCCTGGTGGGGTTGCCCAAGGAGATAGCAGGAGGCCGAATGGAAGAACTCATGGAAACTTGGTTCCACTCCTGGGTCCCTGAGGGCAAGCTGTGAAGTTACTTCATGGTGGAATGGGCGCATCTTGTGCTTGCAAAGAGGCCTCTACCCGGGGCCCTTCCCTGGCCTGTGGTGTTCAGACTCCTCAACTACAGAGACCAAGACACTATTCTGCGGGAGACCCGTTCCCATGAAGAGGTGCGGTAATCCAATTCTGATTTGCCCCACACTGAGTTGTTCAGCAATGCGGCCGATCGTACGAGGTTGTGAAGCAGAAACAACGGGCGTCGAACGTTCGCTATATGCTTCTTTTCCCGACCAAACTAAAGGTTATCTATAGAACTTCTACTCTGTTCTTTGAAACACTGCAGCAGGCATGGGAGTGGGTGACAGAACAGCGGGACTTGCGTCCCAAGACTGGGCTGGCGACGGGCCTCATGGTTGGTTCAACAGCTCCGCCGACTGGCAGGGAAGCCCATTGGAGGTCCAGGAGGAGGCGCCCCCGGTATGATGGTGGTGTATTGGGGCCTCAGCAAACCTGGCTCCGAGACTGAACTGCCTAGGTAGGTGGATTTCCTTTTCTTACCTTACCCACACGCGCACCATTTTTAACTCTGATGGGGGCCCTCCTTGATTGGGGCCCTAGAGTGGCTTGGTCTATGAAACTGATGCTGGCTTGATACTATGAACTACATTATGTCTGCATAGATGTGCTATTGAATTGGGTTTGTTTCATCATGAGAGGGTTGAGGGAGAGGTTGGGCTGATGATTGGGAGTGGGGTTGTTGATGGCGAGTATGAGCTTCCCATTATTTGTTCCTTGCTAATGTGAATGTAACTGTCAGGCAGTTTATCCTTATATGAACAGGGGGTATGCAGATGTAGTTAGCTGAGCACCCTAACGAGATAGAGTAGTTTAAGATGTTTTCGGGGGCAACAGATGCTTCTAAGGTGGAAGTGTGGGGTGGATGGGTTTGGGGGGATAGGGAACTGTTTTGGTTAGCATAATAGTTTGTACTGCATGTTATCTTCCAGTTCAAAGGAAGACCATGTGTACCACTGATGTCACTCACGAGCACTGGACTCTCTGCACAGTGTAATTCATTTTAGTTCATAATATAATCATAATATAGAGCACCAGCTTCCTAGTGGCATTTTGCAGAGTGGTGGGTTGGAGTTGGATGGACTGGAGTGTAGTGGATCGGAGTTGAGTGGGGTGGATTGGAGTGGAGTGTGATGGATTGGAGTGTGACAGATCGGAGTGTGGTAGGTTGGAATGGGGTGGGGTGGATTGGAATGGGGTGTGGTAGATTGGAATGGGATGGAATAGGGGGGTGGCTTGGAAAGGGCTGGACTGGACTGATTGGAGTGAGGTGGAGTGAACTGGACTGGAGTGAGGTGGACTGGAGTGGGATGAACTGGAGTGGGATGAACTGTATAAGGGTAAGGTAGATTGGATTCGGTTGGACTGGGGCGGATTGGAGCCTGAGTGGGGTGGACTGGAGTCAGAGTGGGGCAGATTGTTTTGAATTGGAGTGGGGTGAACTGGGGAGGTAGTGGGGTGGATTGGGCTGGGGTAGATCAGAGGGTGGACTGCAGTGGGGCAGATTGGAATGGGCAGATTATTTTGGATTGGAGTGGGGTGGACCGGAGTGGGGCAGGCAAGAGTCAGGTGGTTGGGAGGATTAGAGTTTGGCTGACTGGAGTGGGGTGGTTAGGGGTGAGTGGTCTGGATTGGAGAGTGGTGGGTTGGATTGAGTGGGGCGCACTGGAGCGTACTGTACAATTATGTGTTAAATCATCATTACAGAAATTACACACAAGAAACAATGTAGCTTTGCAATATTTAGAACAAGGTAATCCTCATCATTTGAGAACAGCGCTCATAAGAAAAAAAAAAAAAAAAAAAAAAAAAAGAAAATGAGTGCGAAGTGAAAAAGGAAGACTTGGCAAAATAAATCTTTGCAATTTTGTTTGCCCTGTTGGACACGTTTTTGCCAGGCACATGCCTTCTGTTTGCATGGCACTAAAAGTTAAAAAGAGCAAAATAGTACCTCAATCACGTATGGAGCAGCAGACAGGCACTAATTAGGTTGAATCAATCAGTGTTTGGTCTCTGCTCTAAAAAAGAGGAACGGAAATTATGCTTGGCCTACAGTGGCATTTTACAAGGCTGTAAAGGAGAGTGCCAGGCAAGCCAACAAATGGTAGACAATGGGTGGGCTCCAAGCCCTTATTGTTAACAAAAGTCTTGCAAGCTAGTGCAAGCTATCGCAGGCTCGACCCTAAAAATGGATCAGCACTCAATGAGGCTTAACTACCAATAAAACACTGTTGTGGGGGTATTCTTATGAGACTCATTCCATGGGAAGACAGACACTTTATGCACAGTATTTAATTAGGCCAGTTTAGAATCATCTGATAAGGGTATTTTATCTGATACAGATACAAAATAGAGAAATAAAATTGATAAAGAAAAAGATATAAAATAAAAACTAGATTACAAAAGAGCAGGTTTGTCCATTTCTGGTCAGTGAATCCATTTCTTGATTTAGGATATTTGGCATTGGCAGGATCTCAGACACACCTCTTTATGAAAAAGGGTTATTCTGAAACGTGCTGAAAGGGATATTTCCTAGTACATTCAGATTAGACTGGTTGCTGAGGTAAGCACCAACATAAACAGAAGAAAAGATGTGGCTTCCGACAGATAATTAACAAAGGTCTGCCTTCAATTGTGAAAGGCCAAATTGAAGCAGAATTAGTACACTTGACAATACTATTCAACTAAACCTTCTCTTTGACAGCTGCATCTACGGAAAGTCCAATGCAGAAACAAAAATGTATAACTTGCGCCTCTGGCTACTGACTGGGGCATTAACCAAAATAAATGTTGAAAGACATGAACGTGCGACTTAACTACTGACGATCCCTACAAACCTATTAATTTTCTTTAGGGAGAATGTGTGTGTTTTTTGTTTTGTTTTTAATCAAAATTTAATGAGTTGAAACACATGGGCTCTCCATTGCTACATACAGGCCAAAGCATTGTTCGTTTCTCTTCCTTAAAGAACCAGGTCTGGAAATCAGTCCTCCTCCAGTCCATGGAGAGGTGTCCATTCCAGTCATACCACACCTATATCCACCCAGAATTAACCATTTTCTACAATATTCAACTTTGCCTCAGCACCCCTAAATCCACTGTCCACGCTCAATACCACTGTCATGTTCACTTTGAAAAATCATTAAAAAAAATAATAATTAAAGAGTCTCCTTTTTCACTAGAGAGACCCTAAAAAAACATCAGCTCGACTTTCTGACCATTACAAACTCTGCAGATGGCATGAGCTGCTCAAGGAACTTTGGGTATCTGTCGAAGCGCTGTGCCGACCACTAGGTAGAATTGTACCTCTGTGATGTGACTCGTGCGTTCTGGACCTTTTCTGTAAACAAGTTACTAAGTTAGATTAAATGCTAATGAAACCTTGCAGTTAGGTACGGACTATTCTCTACAGATTCAAGTTGAATGCTAGGGTATGATATGCATGGCTTTACATTGTCTTTGAGCAGACATCTCCGATACATACCATCTCCGTTTTCATATTCCTCCACTATTTCAAACTATGCAATGCTTAGTTATCAATCTGTGGGCATACTTTCTTGTATAGATACTTTCAGTACAAAATAGACAAAAATGCACACAGGATTCTCTTCTGAGCGTCAAAGAATGTCTAAAGGTCAACAACGGCTGCTGAAGGTCAAATGCTAGGACTTAGTCTGAAAAATGTCTGTAGGGTGCAGAAGAGTGTCAGCAATGTCTTATTCTGACATAGGGTGTGGTAATCCACAAGTCACTGGATTTGGTTTAGAAAATGTTGATAAACACTATTATAAAGGAAGTCAAAACCCAATGAAACATATCTCCATTATTTAATTTTTATAACAAGGCATTAAAAATAATGTAGAAAGGAGTTTGGTCATAAGCAATTCTAGACACCCTTCCTATAACAGCCCATAATGCCACAGTGAGAAACAGTAAAAACACCATGACTAAAGAGTGAAAGTCTGCCAACTTCTGCAATGGAAGTGGTCCCCTGCTAAAACCAAGACGCACTCGTGTTTGATTAATCAGTAACTATTACAGGACGTGCTACAAAAAGTACTATCATCAGAGGTCAAACAAATGTTTTTCAAACGGGGGAGCCAATGTGGGAGGCACACTGAAAAGGTTAAAACTCAGGAACTAAAAGCAGTGCTGTATTTCAATTGCAAAGAAGGATGCGAGATAGAGATGTCACAAATCATGACAGAAGGCGGAGTGGCTTCTTAACGTCACTAAACCCGAGAGATGGAATTACAGCCGAGACACTGTAACATAGTACCAAAGGTTTCAAAATACTGGGTTCAGTTGACACTAACTTTTGCCTGCACAGCTTCCATTATTGTGTAAAACTCAGGGCAAATACATAAGCCTTTCACTAGAAAAACAAACCAGCATTATCAGCTTTGAGGAACTAAAAAATAATAATAGCCCTTACAATTCAGAATATACCTTCAGCCCAGAGATCACTACCCTCTATTTGTGCTGCATGGTTTTTGGTTTACAATGCACAGGGAAAATAATATTATGTTATTTAAAGTGCAACTGTATAGTGCCTTCTCTCCACTGGGGTGGTCCTGAAGGGCTTTTGGAATATTGGTACCCTTAAAGCATCTGTTAACATTGTATTTAGTTGTGCTTCCTACTGCTTAGATGTGAGTCATACCCGATGGATTGCTCCTGCAAGTTTACAGTAGACTATTGCATAGTACAGTGAAAAATACACTGCATAGTGGCTGCATTCGTTCAGTTAAAGCCAAAGAACGTTGCAGTTTACGTCACTGTGCTGAGATTTAACATTTGCCAACTGCAGGTAGTTGTTAAACCATATTTCCCCAATCACCTGGCCTGTGAATGTACTGCTGAGGTGACAAACACTTAGCCAACTACATGGCTTGGATCTGTGATGCCTAATACATTGCCAGGAGATGACTAATGTCTTCTGTTGGAGGTTGTGTTAATAGTGGGTGTAGGAAAGTGCCTCTTTTGCCATGAGCACTCCCCACCCCACTTTTTGCCAGGTTTCTGGTGCAATTTCGACTGAAAGTGAAATGGGTCCCTGCTAAACAATTCCCCAGTGCCAGATCTCTCCTACCCCCCCCCCCCCCAAACCCTCCCCCAAATTGCAGTCATTTCTCCCAATTGGCAAACCTTTAAGCTACCACTCTAAGTCCCTAGTAATTGGTACCCCTTGTACCAACGGCATGGGGTACTAAAGGAAGTCCCCTGAGGGCTGCAGCTCAAGCTGTGCCACCCTCAGGGACACTCATTAAGTGCACACAGTGCTGCATGACTTGGTGCAGAACTCAAATGAAAACACAACATGGCACACAGCCTGTGTGCCCTGTCCCCTTTACATCGCATGCAATATATGTAAGTCAACCCATTATATTACATTTGAGGGTACACCTGCATGAGCAGATATGCCCCTGATATGTCTTTGTCAATTCGCAAACATAGTAAGTGAACAGGGAGGCTATTTTCACTCTCCCACAACAATCTCTGCGCAAGTCACCCCTCTAGCAGGCCTTCCAGCCCTAAAGGCAGGGTCCATTATATTACATTTGAGGGCATACCTGCATGAGCAGATATGCCCCTGCTATGTTTGTGTCAATTCGCAGGCATAGTAAGGGAGGAGGGAGGCCATTTTAAGTCAACCACTGCACCCTGTGCGCAAGACTCCATGAAGCCAGCAGTCGCGACAAAGCCCCTCCTCACAGGCCAAAGACAGAGAGACCGTTCAACTCAGAAGCCACATAGCTCAGTTGTGGAATGCCTCAGGGATCCTCCCTGAGCCCCACCCTCTTCACTATCTACATGGCCCCTCTTGCAGCCATCGTAAAAAGCCACGGACTCTACATAGTCTCCTACTCCGACGACACCCAGCTGATTCTCTCCCTCACAGATAAACTCACAGCCACCAAGAGCAACTTCCACAACAGAATGAAGGGAGTCACCACCTGGATGGACAGCTGCCTCAAGCTTAACTCAGACAAGACTGAAGTCCTCATTCTGGGCTCCACCCACTCCACCTGGGACAAAACTCCTGCTGCCCTCAGCACACGAACGAACGAACACACACAAGATTCCCAAGTAGGAACTGAAAAGAAAAAAAAATATATATATATATAAATATATATATATATATATATAGCTACATTTCTAGTATTGTGGGGAAATAGGAGAAAATTGAGCCGCAAAAAAGTGTTTTTCCCCCCCGATAAAAATGACAAACAAAAGGTGTGCTGTGCTAAAGTCACCATCTCAGCTTTCAGGAAACCGTTGTGAACCTCCAGGCTGATGACAGAAAGCTATATATTTTGAAAATTAGACAAAATTCTTAATTCAGCAAAGGGTCATTTCTGTAGTTCTCTCAAGGTTTTCCCAAAGAAACTGTTAAAACGAAAAGGAGTAGGAAAAACAGCCATTTGGGACATTTTCATCTAACCTTTTGTTACAACTGTTGATTTACAAAAACAATATACCATTATATCCGCAAGACTCTTCGGGTTGGAGTGGGGGGGAATGTATAGAGTTTGGAGTGAGGTACACAGAGCCAACATCAGGAATCTGAGGAAAGGTGTATGCACAGTTCCCTGACCAGTTTATTGACTGGCATTCTGTAAGGAAATGCCTCCTTGGCATGGTTACCCCCTGACTTTTTGCCTTTGCTGATGCTATGTTTACAATTGAAAGTGTGCTGAGGCCTGCTAACCAGGCCCCAGCACCAGTGTTCTTTCCCTAACCTGTACTTTTGTATCCACAATTGGCAGACCCTGGCATACAGATAAGTCCCTTGTAACTGGTACTTCTAGTACCAAGGGCCCTGATGCCAAGGAAGGTCTCTAAGGGCTGCAGCATGTCTTATGCCACCCTGGAGACCTCTCACTCAGCACAGACACACTGCTTGCCAGCTTGTGTGTGCTAGTGAGAACAAAACGAGTAAGTCGACATGGCACTCCCCTCAGGGTGCCATGCCAGCCTCTCACTGCCTATGCAAGTATAGGTCAGTAACCCCTCTAGCAGGCCTTACAGCCCTAAGGCAGGGTGCACTATACCATAGGTGAGGGTACCAGTGCATGAGCATGGTACCCCTACAGTGTCTAAACAAAACCTTAGACATTGTAAGTGCAGGGTAGCCATAAGAGTATATGGTCTGGGAGTTTGTCAAACACGAACTCCACAGCACCATAATGGCTACACTGAAAACTGGGAAGTTTGGTATCAAACTTCTCAGCACACTAAATGCACACTGATGCCAGTGTACATTTTATTGCAAAATACACCACAGAGGGCACCTTAGAGGTGCCCCCTGAAACTTAACCGACTGTCTGTGTAGGCTGACTAGTTCCAGCAGCCTGCCACACTAGAGACATGTTGCTGGCCCCATGGGGAGAGTGCCTTTGTCACTCTGAGGCCAGTAACAAAGCCTGCACTGGGTGGAGATGCTAACACCTCCCCCAGGCAGGAGCTGTGACACCTGGCGGTGAGCCTCAAAGGCTCACCCCTTTGTCACAGCCCAGCAGGGCACTCCAGCTTAGTGGAGTTGCCCGCCCCCTCCGGCCACGGCCCCCACTTTTGGCGGCAAGGCTGGAGGGAACAAAGAAAGCAACAAGGAGGAGTCACTGGCCAGTCAGGACAGCCCCTAAGGTGTCCTGAGCTGAGGTGACTAACTTTTAGAAATCCTCCATCTTGCAGATGGAGGATTCCCCCAATAGGGTTAGGATTGTGACCCCCTCCCCTTGGGAGGAGGCACAAAGAGGGTGTACCCACCCTCAGGGCTAGTAGCCATTGGCTACTAACCCCCCAGACCTAAACACGCCCTTAAATTTAGTATTTAAGGGCTACCCTGAACCCTAGAAAATTAGATTCCTGCAACAACAAGAAGAAGGACTGCCTAGCTGAAAACCCCTGCAGAGGAAGACCAGAAGACAACAACTGCCTTGGCTCCAGAAACTCACCGGCCTGTCTCCTGCCTTCCAAAGAACTCTGCTCCAGCGACGCCTTCCAAAGGGACCAGCGACCTCTGCATCCTCTGAGGACTGCCCTGCTTCGACGACAAGAAACTCCCGAGGACAGCGGACCTGCTCCAAAAAGACTGCAACTTTGTTTCCAGAAGCAGCCTTAAAGAACCCTGCAACTCCCCGCAAGAAGCGTGAGACTTGCAACACTGCACCCGGCGACCCCGACTCGGCTGGTGGAGAACCAACACCTCAGGGAGGACCCCCGGACTACTCTACGACTTCGAGTACCAAAACCTGTCCCCCCTGAGCCCCCACAGCGCCGCCTGCAGAGGGAATCCCGAGGCTTCCCCTGACCGCGACTCTCTGAAACCTAAGTCCTGACGCCTGGAAAAGACCCTGCACCCGCAGCCCCCAGGACCTGAAGGACCGGACTTTCACTGCAGAAGTGACCCCCAGGAGTCCCTCTCCCTTGCCCAAGTGGAGGTTTCCCCGAGGAAGCCCCCCCTTTCCTGCCTGCAGCGCTGAAGAGATCCCTTGATCTCTCATTGACTAACATTGCGAACCCGACGCTTGTTTCTACACTGCACCCGGCCGCCCCCGCGCTGCTGAGGGTGAAATTTCTGTGTGGGCTTGTGTCCCCCCCGGTGCCCTACAAAACCCCCCTGGTCTGCCCTCCGAAGACGCGGGTACTTACCTGCAAGCAGACCGGAACCGGGGCACCCCCTTCTCTCCATTCTAGCCTATGCATTTTGGGCACCACTTTGAACTCTGCACCTGACCGGCCCTGAGCTGCTGGTGTGGTGACTTTGGGGTTGCTCTGAACCCCCAACGGTGGGCTACCTTGGACCAAGAACTGAACCCTGTAAGTGTCTTACTTACCTGGTAAAATTAACAAAAACTTACCTCCCCCAGGAACTGTGAAAATTGCACTGTGTCCACTTTTAAAGTAGCTATTTGTCAATAACTTGAAAAGTATACATGCAATTGAAATGATTCAAAGTTCCTAGTGTACTTACCTGCAATACCTTTCAAACAAGATATTACATGTTAAATTTGAACCTGTGGTTCTTAAAATAAACTAAGAAAAGATATTTTTCTATAACAAAACCTATTGGCTGGATTTGTCTCTGAGTGTGTGTACCTCATTTATTGTCTATGTGTATGTACAACAAATGCTTAACACTACTCCTTGGATAAGCCTACTGCTCGACCACACTACCACAAAATAGAGCATTAGTATTATCTCTTTTTACCACTATTTTACCTCTAAGGGGAACCCTTGGACTCTGTGCATGCTATTCCTTACTTTGAAATAGCACATACAGAGCCAACTTCCTACATTGGTGGATCAGCGGTGGGGTACAAGACTTTGCATTTGCTGGACTACTCAGCCAATACCTGATCACACGACAAATTCCAAAATTGTCATTAGAAATTGATTTTTGCAATTTGAAAAGTTTTCTAAATTCTTAAAAGACCTGCTAGGGCCTTGTGTTAGATCCTGTTTAGCATTTCTTTTAGAGTTTAAAAGTTTGTAAAAGTTTGAATTAGATTCTAGAACCAGTTGTAGATTCTTAAAAAGTATTCCAACTTTTAGAAGCAAAATGTCTAGCACAGATGTGGCTGTGGTGGAACTCGACACCACACCTTACCTCCATCTACAGATGAGAGAGCTAAGGTCACTCTGTAAACTAAAGAAAATAACCATAGGCCCCAAACCTACCAAAATACAGCTCCAGGAGCTTTTGGCAGAGTTTGAAAAGGCCAACCCCTCTGAGGGTGGCAACTCAGAGGAAGAGGATAGTGAATTGGAGGAAGATTCCCCCCTACCAGTCCTATCTAGGGAGGACAGGGCCTCTCAAGCCCTGACTCCAAAAATATTAGTCAGAGATACTGGCTCCCTCACAGGAGGGACCAGCAACTCTGAAATCACTGAGGATAACCCCAGTGAAGAGGACATCCAGTTAGCCAGGATGGCCAAAAGATTGGCTTTGGAAAGACAGATCCTAGCCATAGAAAGGGAAAGACAAGAGATGGGCCTAGGACCCATCAATGGTGGCAGCAACATAAATAGGGTCAGAGATTCTCCTGACATGTTGAAAATCCCTAAAGGGATTGTAACTAAATATGAAGATGGTGATGACATCACCAAATGGTTCACAGCTTTTGAGAGGGCTTGTGTAACCAGAAAAGTGAACAGATCTCACTGGGGTGCTCTCCTTTGGGAAATGTTCACAGGAAAGTGTAGGGATAGACTCCTCACACTCTCTGGAAAAGATGCAGAATCTTATGACCTCATGAAGGGTACCCTGATTGAGGGCTTTGGATTCTCCACTGAGGAGTATAGGATTAGATTCAGGGGGGCTCAAAAATCCTCGAGCCAGACCTGGGTTGACTTTGTAGACTACTCAGTAAAAACACTAGATGGTTGGATTCAAGGCAGTGGTGTAAGTAATTATGATGGGCTGTACAATTTATTTGTGAAAGAACACCTGTTAAGTAATTGTTTCAATGATAAACTGCATCAGCATCTGGTAGACCTAGGACCAATTTCTCCCCAAGAATTGGGAAAGAAGGCGGACCATTGGGTCAAGACTAGGGTGTCCAAAACTTCCACAGGGGGTGACCAAAAGAAAGGGGTCACAAAACCTCCCCAGGGGAAAGGTGGTGAGACAGCCAAAACTAAAAATAGTAAAGAGTCTTCTACAGGCCCCCAAAAACCTGCACAGGAGGGTGGGCCCAGAGCCTCTTCACAAAACAATCCTGGGTACAAGGGTAAAAACTTTGATCCCAAAAAGGCCTGGTGTCGAAACTGTAGTCAGTCTGGACACCAAACTGGATACAAGGCCTGTCCCAAGAAAAGTTCCACTCCAAACTCCAATCCAGGTAACACTGGAATGGCTAGTCTCCAAGTGGGATCAACAGTGTGCCCAGAGCAAATCAGGGTCCACACTGAAGCTACTCTAGTCTCTGAGGGTGGGGTGGATTTAGCCCCACTAGCTGCCTGGCCTCCTAACATGCAAAAATACAGGCAGCAGCTCTTTATTATTGGGACAAGTGTAGAGGGCCTGAGGGATACAGGTGCCAGTGTCACCATGGTGACAGAGAAACTGGTTTCCCCTGGCCAATACCTGACTGGAAAAACTTATACAGTCACCAATGCTGACAATCAAACTAAAGCACATCCCATGGCAATGGTAACTTTAGAATGGGGAGGGGTCAATGGCCTGAAACAGGTGGTGGTCTCCTCAAACATCCCAGTAGACTGTCTGCTTGGAAATGACCTGGAGTCCTCAGCATGGGCTGAGGTAGAACTAAAAACCCATGCAGCCATGCTGGGTATCCCTGAACTGGTGTGTGTAAAAACAAGAGCACAATGCAAGGCACAGGGTGAAAAAGTAGAGCTGGAGTCTGGAAGAAAGGCCCAGCCTACCAAGAGAAAAGGAAAGTCAGTTGGGAAACCAACTGCAACACAGTCAGAAAAAGAGAACCTCTCTTCTCAGGAAGAAGTTCTGCCCTCTGAGGGAACTGAGCCTTTGGAGCTTGAACCTTATCAGGTTGAGCTCTTAGGCCCAGGGGGACCCTCAAGGGAGGAGCTGTGTAAGGGACAAGAAACCTGTCCCTCTCTTGAAGGCCTTAGGCAGCAAGCTGCTGAAGAGTCCAAGGGCAAGAAAAATGGAACACATAGGGTCTATTGGGAAGATGGACTCCTGTACACTGAGGCCAGAGACCCCAAACCTGGTGCCACTAGGAGAGTGGTAGTACCTCAGTCGTTCAGAGAGTTTATTCTGACCTTAGCCCATGATATTCCCCTTGCTGGGCATTTGGGACAAACCAAGACGTGGGAGAGGTTAGTCAACCACTTCTACTGGCCCAATATGTCCCAGAAGGTTAAGGAGTTTTGCCTCTCCTGCCCCACCTGTCAATCCAGTGGTAAGACAGGTGGGCACCCAAAGGCCCCCCTCATTCCACTTCCAGTGGTGGGGGTCCCCTTTGAAAGAGTGGGTGTGGACATAGTTGGTCCACTGGAACCTCCCACAGCCTCAGGAAATATGTACATCCTAGTAGTAGTGGATCATGCTACTAGGTATCCTGAAGCTATTCCCCTTAGGTCGACTACTGCCCCTGCAGTAGCCAAGGCCCTCATTGGTATCTTTACCAGAGTGGGTTTCCCTAAGGAGGTGGTGTCTGACAGAGGTACCAACTTCATGTCAGCATACCTAAAACACATGTGGAATGAGTGTGGAGTGACTTACAAATTCACTACACCATACCATCCACAAACTAATGGCTTAGTTGAGAGATTCAACAAGACATTAAAAGGCATGATCATGGGGCTCCCAGAAAAACTCACAAGGAGATGGGATGTCCTCTTGCCATGTCTGCTTTTTGCTTACAGAGAGGTGCCACAGAAGGGAGTAGGATTCTCACCCTTTGAACTTCTGTTTGGTCATCCTGTAAGGGGACCACTTGCTCTTGTTAAAGAAGGCTGGGAGAGACCTCTTCATGAGCCTAAACAAGACATAGTGGACTATGTACTTGGCCTTCGCTCTAGAATGGCAGAGTACATGGAAAAGGCAACCAAAAACCTTGAGGCCAGCCAACAGCTCCAGAAGTTTTGGTATGACCAAAAGGCTGCACTGGTTGAGTTCCAACCAGGGCAGAAAGTCTGGGTTCTGGAGCCTGTGGCTCCCAGGGCACTCCAGGACAAATGGAGTGGCCCTTACCCAGTGCTAGAAAGGAAGAGTCAGGTCACCTACCTGGTGGACCTGGGCACAAGCAGGAGCCCCAAGAGGGTGATCCATGTGAACCGCCTTAAGCTCTTCCATGACAGGGCTGATGTAAATCTGTTGATGGTAACAGATGAGGATCAGGAGGCAGAGAGTGAACCTCTCCCTGATCTTCTGTCATCAGACCCAAAAGATGGCTCAGTAGATGGAGTGATCTACTCAGACACCCTCTCTGGCCAACAGCAAGCTGATTGTAGGAGAGTCCTACAACAGTTTCCTGAACTCTTCTCCTTAACCCCTGGTCAGACACACCTGTGTACCCATGATGTGGACACAGGAGACAGCATGCCTGTCAAGAACAAAATCTTTAGACAGTCTGACCATGTTAAGGAAAGCATTAAGGTGGAAGTCCACAAGATGCTGGCATTGGGAGTAATTGAGCGCTCTGACAGCCCCTGGGCTAGCCCAGTGGTCTTAGTCCCCAAACCTCACACCAAAGATAGAAAGAAAGAGATGAGGTTTTGTGTGGACTACAGAGGGCTCAATTCTGTCACCAAGACAGATGCTCATCCAATTCCTAGAGCTGATGAGCTCATAGATAAATTAGGTGCTGCCAAATTCTTAAGTACCTTTGACTTGACAGCAGGGTACTGGCAAATAAGAATGGCACCTGGAGCAAAAGAGAAAACAGCATTCTCCACACCTGATGGGCATTATCAGTTTACTGTTATGCCCTTTGGTTTAAAGAATGCCCCTGCCACCTTCCAAAGGTTGGTGAATCAAGTCCTTGCTGGTTTGGAGTCCTTTAGCACAGCTTATCTTGATGATATTGCTGTCTTTAGCTCCACCTGGCAGGATCACCTGGTCCACCTGAAGAAGGTTTTGAAGGCCCTGCAATCTGCAGGCCTGTCTATCAAAGCATCCAAATGCCAGATAGGGCAGGGAACTGTGGTTTACTTGGGCCACCTTGTAGGTGGAGGCCAAGTTCAGCCACTCCAACCCAAGATCCAGACTATTCTGGACTGGGTAGCTCCAAAAACCCAGACTCAAGTCAGGGCATTCCTTGGCTTGACTGGGTATTACAGGAGGTTTGTGAAGGGATATGGATCCATTGTGACAGCCCTCACTGAACTCACCTCCAAGAAAATGCCCAAGAAAGTGAACTGGACTGTGGAATGCCAACAGGCCTCTGACACCCTGAAACAAGCAATGTGCTCAGCACCAGTTCTAAAAGCTCCAGATTATTCTAAGCAGTTCATTGTGCAGACAGATGCCTCTGAACATGGGATAGGGGCAGTTTTGTCCCAAACAAATGATGATGGCCTTGACCAGCCTGTTGCTTTCATTAGCAGGAGGTTACTCCCCAGGGAGCAGCGTTGGAGTGCCATTGAGAGGGAGGCCTTTGCTGTGGTTTGGTCCCTGAAGAAGCTGAGACCATACCTCTTTGGGACTCACTTCCTAGTTCAAACTGACCACAGACCTCTCAAATGGCTGATGCAAATGAAAGGTGAAAATCCTAAACTGTTGAGGTGGTCCATCTCCCTACAGGGAATGGACTTTATAGTGGAACACAGACCTGGGACTGCCCATGCCAATGCAGATGGCCTTTCCAGGTTCTTCCACTTAGAAAATGAAGACTCTCTTGGGAAAGGTTAGTCTCATCCTCTTTCGTTTGGGGGGGGGGGGTTGTGTAAGGAAATGCCTCCTTGGCATGGTTACCCCCTGACTTTTTGCCTTTGCTGATGCTATGTTTACAATTGAAAGTGTGCTGAGGCCTGCTAACCAGGCCCCAGCACCAGTGTTCTTTCCCTAACCTGTACTTTTGTATCCACAATTGGCAGACCCTGGCATACAGATAAGTCCCTTGTAACTGGTACTTCTAGTACCAAGGGCCCTGATGCCAAGGAAGGTCTCTAAGGGCTGCAGCATGTCTTATGCCACCCTGGAGACCTCTCACTCAGCACAGACACACTGCTTGCCAGCTTGTGTGTGCTAGTGAGAACAAAACGAGTAAGTCGACATGGCACTCCCCTCAGGGTGCCATGCCAGCCTCTCACTGCCTATGCAAGTATAGGTCAGTCACCCCTCTAGCAGGCCTTACAGCCCTAAGGCAGGGTGCACTATACCATAGGTGAGGGTACCAGTGCATGAGCATGGTACCCCTACAGTGTCTAAACAAAACCTTAGACATTGTAAGTGCAGGGTAGCCATAAGAGTATATGGTCTGGGAGTTTGTCAAACACGAACTCCACAGCACCATAATGGCTACACTGAAAACTGGGAAGTTTGGTATCAAACTTCTCAGCACACTAAATGCACACTGATGCCAGTGTACATTTTATTGCAAAATACACCACAGAGGGCACCTTAGAGGTGCCCCCTGAAACTTAACCGACTGTCTGTGTAGGCTGACTAGTTCCAGCAGCCTGCCACACTAGAGACATGTTGCTGGCCCCATGGGGAGAGTGCCTTTGTCACTCTGAGGCCAGTAACAAAGCCTGCACTGGGTGGAGATGCTAACACCTCCCCCAGGCAGGAGCTGTGACACCTGGCGGTGAGCCTCAAAGGCTCACCCCTTTGTCACAGCCCAGCAGGGCACTCCAGCTTAGTGGAGTTGCCCGCCCCCTCCGGCCACGGCCCCCACTTTTGGCGGCAAGGCTGGAGGGAACAAAGAAAGCAACAAGGAGGAGTCACTGGCCAGTCAGGACAGCCCCTAAGGTGTCCTGAGCTGAGGTGACTCTAACTTTTAGAAATCCTCCATCTTGCAGATGGAGGATTCCCCCAATAGGGTTAGGATTGTGACCCCCTCCCCTTGGGAGGAGGCACAAAGAGGGTGTACCCACCCTCAGGGCTAGTAGCCATTGGCTACTAACCCCCCAGACCTAAACACGCCCTTAAATTTAGTATTTAAGGGCTACCCTGAACCCAAGAAAATTAGATTCCTGCAACAACAAGAAGAAGGACTGCCTAGCTGAAAACCCCTGCAGAGGAAGACCAGAAGACAACAACTGCCTTGGCTCCAGAAACTCACCGGCCTGTCTTCTGCCTTCCAAAGAACTCTGCTCCAGCGACGCCTTCCAAAGGGACCAGCGACCTCTGCATCCTCTGAGGACTGCCCTGCTTCGACGACGACAAGAAACTCCCGAGGACAGCGGACCTGCTCCAAAAAGACTGCAACTTTGTTTCCAGAAGCAGCCTTAAAGAACCCTGCAACTCCCCGCAAGAAGCGTGAGACTTGCAACACTGCACCCGGCGACCCCGACTCGGCTGGTGGAGAACAACACCTCAGGGAGGACCCCCGGACTACTCTACGACTGTGAGTACCAAAACCTGTCCCCCCTGAGCCCCCACAGCGCCGCCTGCAGAGGGAATCCCGAGGCTTCCCCTGACCGCGACTCTCTGAAACCTAAGTCCCGACGCCTGGAAAAGACCCTGCACCCGCAGCCCCCAGGACCTGAAGGACCGGACTTTCACTGGAGAAGTGACCCCCAGGAGTCCCTCTCCCTTGCCCAAGTGGAGGTTTCCCCGAGGAAGCCCCCCCTTTCCTGCCTGCAGCGCTGAAGAGATCCCTTGATCTCTCATTGACTAACATTGCGAACCCGACGCTTGTTTCTACACTGCACCCGGCCGCCCCCGCGCTGCTGAGGGTGAAATTTCTGTGTGGGCTTGTGTCCCCCCCGGTGCCCTACAAAACCCCCCTGGTCTGCCCTCCGAAGACGCGGGTACTTACCTGCAAGCAGACCAGAACCGGGGCACCCCCTTCTCTCCATTCTAGCCTATGCGTTTTGGGCACCACTTTGAACTCTGCACCTGACCGGCCCTGAGCTGCTGGTGTGGTGACTTTGGGGTTGCTCTGAACCCCCAACGGTGGGCTACCTTGGACCAAGAACTGAACCCTGTAAGTGTCTTACTTACCTGGTAAAATTAACAAAAACTTACCTCCCCCAGGAACTGTGAAAATTGCACTAAGTGTCCACTTTTAAAGTAGCTATTTGTCAATAACTTGAAGTATACATGCAATTGAAATGATTCAAAGTTCCTAATGTACTTACCTGCAATACCTTTCAAACAAGATATTACATGTTAAATTTGAACCTGTGGTTCTTAAAATAAACTAAGAAAATATATTTTTCTATAACAAAACCTATTGGCTGGATTTGTCTCTGAGTGTGTGTACCTCATTTATTGTCTATGTGTATGTACAACAAATGCTTAACACTACTCCTTGGATAAGCCTACTGCTCGACCACACTACCACAAAATAGAGCATTAGTATTATCTCTTTTTACCACTATTTTACCTCTATGGGGAACCCTTGGACTCTGTGCATGCTATTCCTTACTTTGAAATAGCACATACAGAGCCAACTTCCTACACATTCCCCTTTGATTGGTGGGGTGGAAACGTAGAGGCAAAGTCTTGGTATTTTGCATTTTGTGGGCTTGCAAAAAGTTCTATGCTAGGATTGCCCCAACTTTTAAGATGTTTTCCAATACCTCCTGTTTCATCTCATTTGTGGGAGACACTGTCCTTCTTGCTCAGTCTGTCTGCCTGTGTTTTGTTTTCCTGGTAGGTGCACTGTCTGTAGTGCGATTAGCCTCTGATTCGCGCAACTCTATCTCCTTAGTTAGTTTGGACAGGGTGAAGGACTATGACTCTCCCAGTTTGGTGCTGCAGAACATGGTTGTTATGTTGTCCGTTTGGATCAGTACAGTCTGACCTATTACATGCATTTGGAAAGCTTTCAAAGGCAAGAGACTGTCTTCATTTCTAGATAATTTATGTGCGTCACTGCATTTGTGTTGCTCCACAGTCCTCTGACTGTTAAGTTGCCTGTGTGCACTCCCCAACCCTTGTGGAATGCATCGTCATTATTGTCAGATTAGGAGCAGGTGTTTTGAACAGCCTGCCTGTGTTCACGTTTGGTAAGTTCTACCATTTGCTGTGACAACCATTAGATCCTCCCAGCTCCCTGTGGATTATGACCATCCGCTGCACATCCATTCCTCAATGGGGCACATTTGCAACCTTGCATGCGGAATGAGTGCATACATGATACCATCATAACAAACGTAACATGTATTTGTAAAGCGCATGTTCATCCAGAAGGGTGAATAACAGATGTTTATTGTTGCCCAACTCAACAATATTCATTTTATTGACCTCCGAAGGAGGTAAGGTTGAGTTGACCTAGAGTCTCTTGTAATACCTGTTTCAAGACTATTCAATTTCATCTCTTACATATGGGGTATCCAACACCAACCTGTTTAAACAAATACTTTCTCACTGCACACCTCACATGCCCATGCTGCCCCCAAGAGAAAGCAGACCTCTGCCATATGCTCGGGGCTTGCCCAACACTTCACTCTTACTGGTCCACAATCCACGATACCCTGAAGGAACTGCTAGAACTACCCAACCTCTGTTTTCCTGCATTTGAAGAGGTCAACAGCGCAGGCCTCTTATGTATAAAGTACGATCTCACTTCTCGGCATTTGCACTCCGTAGTAGCAATTCACATGATCACCCTACATTGGCGATCACCCACCCCACCACCAGTGGAAGCCTAGAGAGGGGCCATGACTAAATGGGGCGCAGCAGAGAAGGAGGCCCTGCACAGAGAGGAGATTTGGGGCCTCAGTCTCATCTCAAATCATTGGGTGACTATTTTCGTCCACTTTAGCCACCACCCTGAAAGACACTATACCACCATGAGGCAGAACACCAAAAACAGTTTGTTGCTCCCCTCCGCCCTCTGACGCCACTTCTTGTCGCACAATAAAGTAGTAGAACTCTCACACTTTCAGAAGACCCCTCTCCAGGTTGAGTTGACCTGCCGGGATTTAAACCTGTGACCATGAGGTCAAACACAGGCCTCAACAGTAGACACGTGTAAGGAAATGCCTCCTTGGCATGGTTACCCCCGGACTTTTTGCCTTTGCTGATGCTATGTTTTGAATTGAAAGTGTGCTGAGGCCTGCTAACCAGGCCCCAGCACCAGTGTTCTTTCCCTAACCTGTACTTTTGATTCCACAATTGGCACACCCTGGCATCCAGGTAAGTCCCTTGTAACTGGTACCCCTAGTACCAAGGGCCCTGATGCCAGGGAAGGTCTCTAAGGGCTGCAGCATATCTTATGCCACCCTGGGGACCCCTCACTCAGCACAGACACACTGCTTACCAGCTTGTGTGTGCTGGTGAGAACAAAACGAGTAAGTCGACATGGCACTCCCCTCAGGGTGCCATGCCAACCTCACACTGCCTATGCAGTATAGATAAGTCACCCCTCTAGTAGGCCTTACAGCCCTAAGGCAGGGTGCACTATACCATAGGTGAGGGCACCAGTGCATGAGTACTGTGCCCCTACAGTGTCTAAGCCAAACCTTAGACATTGTAAGTGCAGGGTAGCCATAAGAGTATATGGTCTGGGAGTCTGTCCAACATGGACTCCACAGCACCATAATGGCTACACTGAAAACTGGGAAGTTTGGTATCAAACTTCTCAGCACAATAAATGCACACTGATGCCAGTGTACATTTTATTGTAAAATACACCCCAGAGGGCACCTTAGAGGTGCCCCCTGAAACCTTAACCGACTATCTGTGTAGGCTGACTGGTTCCAGCAGCCTGCCACAACCGAGACATGTTGCTGGCCCCATGGGGAGAGTGCCTTTGTCACTCTGAAGCCAGTAACAAAGCCTGCACTGGGTGGAGATGCTAACACCTCCCCCAGGCAGGAGCTGTCACACCTGGCGGTAAGCCTCAAAGGCTCACCCCTTTGTGCCAGCACCGCAGGACACTCCAGCTAGTGGAGTTGCCCGCCCCCTCCGGCCACGGCCCCCACTTTTGGCGGCAAGGCCGGAGAAAATAATGAGAATAACAAGGAGGAGTCACTGGCCAGTCAGAACAGCCCCTAAGGTGTCCTGAGCTGAAGTGACTAACTTTTAGAAATCCTCCATCTTGCAGATGGAGGATTCCCCAATAGGATTAGGGATGTGACCCCCTCCCCTTGGGAGGAGGCACAAAGAGGGTGTACCCACCCTCAGGGCTAGTAGCCATTGGCTACTAACCCCCCAGACCTAAACACGCCCTTAAATTTAGTATTTAAGGGCTCCCCTGAACCTAAGAAATGTAGATTCCTGAAACCTACAAGAAGAAGAAGACTGCTGAGCTGAAAAACCCCTGCAGAGGGAGAACAGAAGACACCAACTGCTTTGGCCCCAGTCCTACCGGCCTGTCTCCTGCCTTCCAAAGAACCCTGCTCCAGCGACGCTTTCCAAGGGACCAGCGACCTCTGAATCCTCTGAGGACTGCCCCGCTTCAAGAAAGACAAGAAACTCCCGAGGACAGCGGCACTGCTCCAAAAGAACTGCAACTTTGTTTCAAGGAGCAGACTTAAAGACCCCTGCAACTTCCCGCAAGAAGCGTGAGACTTGCAACACTGCACCCGGCGACCCCGACTCGACTGGTGGAGAACCAACACCTCAGGGAGGACCCTCCGGCGACTCCGAGACCGTGAGTAACCAAAGTTGTCCCCCCTGAGCCCCCACAGCGACGCCTGCAGAGGGAATCCCGAGGCTCCCCCTGACCGCGACTGCCTGAACTCCATTTCCTGACGGCTGGAAAAGACCCTGCACCGCAGCCCCCAGCACCTAAAGGAACGGAACTCCTGTGCAGGAGTGACCCCCAGGACGCCCTCTCCCTTGCCCAGGTGGTGGCTACCCCGAGGAGCCCCCCTTGCCTGCCTGCACCGCTGAAGAGATCCCTTGATCTCTCATTGAAATCTACAGAGAACCCGACGCTTGTTTGTACACTGCACCCGGCCGCCCCCGCGCTGCTGAGGGTGTACTTTCTGTGTGGACTCGTGTCCCCCCCGGTGCCCTACAAAACCCCCCTGGTCTGCCCTCCGAAGACACGGGTACTTACCTGCTGGCAGACCGGAACCGGGGCACCCCCTTCTCTCCATTAAAGCCTATGCGTTTTGGGCACCTCTTTGACCTCTGCACCTGACCGGCCCTGAGCTGCTTGTGTGGTAACTTTGGGGTTGCTCTGAACCCCCAACGGTGGGCTACCTTGGACCCAAACCTGAGACTTGTAAGTGATTTACTTACCTGACAAAACTAACAAAAACTTACCTCCCCCAGGAACTGTGAAAATTGCACTAAGTGTCCACTTTTAAAACAGCTTATTGTGTTTTATGTAAAAAGTATACATGCTAATGTAATGATTCAAAGTTCCTAAAGTACTTACCTGCAATACCTTTCAAATGAGAATTTGAACCTGTGGTTCTTAAAATAAACTAAGAAAATATATTTTTCTATAACAAAACCTATTGGCTGGATTTGTCTCAGTGTGTGTTCCTCATTTATTGCCTGTGTGTATGTACAACAAATGCTTAACACTACTCCTTTGATAAGCCTACTGCTCGACCACACTACCACAAAATAGAGCATTAGTATTATCTCTTTTTGCCACTATCTTACCTCTAAGAGGAACCCTTGGACTCTGTGCATACTATTCCTTACTTTGAAATAGTGCATACAGAGCCAACTTCCCACAACACGTTTTCCACTAAGCCACCAAACTCAAATGATTATGCCTAGCAACTTCATGACAGTCCTTACTGTCAGAGACTGACCCCTCTGCTAAAGGCAAGATTGTTTTGTAATTGCCTCTACTCTGTTCTGGAATGGGTATGTTTATGCTCAGAGTGTATGGTTGCTTCCAGGAACGTTTTCACTTGTTCCGGTTGCGGTGAAGACTGTGTGTGGTTTATTGAGAACTGGAGGTTTGGCAATGTTGAAATAATTGTTTGCATGTCTATGTGTCATTTTTCTTTTCATTGTGCCTTTACTAGACATCTAGATATGGGCAGATATAGAATCCTTGTCTTCTTAGGTGGGCTGCTACCCCCGCTAAACACTTTGCAAAAACTCTTGGTGCCAATTTTATGCCAAAGGGTATCACCCTGAACTGGTAATGTCCCTTAACTAATATAAATCTTAGATACTTTGTCTTTGGTTTATAGGTATAGGGAAATGCCACTGTTGGCATGGTGACCCCCTAACGTTTTGCCTTTTGTTGTTGCCAGTTTGATTGAAAGTGTGCTGGGACCCTGCTAACATGGTGCCAGCACCAGTGTTCTTTCCCTAAAACTGTACCTTTGTCTCCACAATTGGCACAGCCCTGGCACACAGATAAGTCCATTGTAAAAGGTACCCCTGGTACCAAGGGCCCTGTGGCCACGGAAGGTCTCTAAGGATTGCAGCATGTATTATGCCACCCTGGGGAACCCTCACTCAGCACATGCACACTGCCTCACAACTTGTGGGTGCTGGTGGAGAGAAAAATACTAAGTTGACATGGCACTCCTCTCAGAGTGCCATGCCCACACCCACTGCCTGTTGCATTGGTATGTCAGCCCTCTAGCAGGCCTTACAGCCCTAAGGCAGGGTGCATTATACCACAGGTAAGGGCATAGCTGCATGAGCACTATGTCCGTACAGTGTCTACGCCAATTCTTGGACATTGTAAGTGCAGGGTAGCCATAAAAAGTATATGGTCTGGGAGTTTGTCAAACACGAATTCCACAGTTCCATAACGGCTACACTGAATACTGGGAAGTTTGGTATCAAACTTCTCAGCACAATAAATCCACACTGATGCCAGTGTGTGATTTATTGAGAAATGCACACTGAGGGCATCTTAGAGATGCCCCCTGTATGCCAGCCCAACTGCTAGTGCTATGCTACCTGGTCTCTGCCAGCCTGCCACTTCCAGACTAGTTTCTGGCCACATGGGGTGAGTGCCTTTGTGCACTCTGTGACCAGGAACAAAGCATGTTCACACCTCCCCCTGCAAGAACTGTAACACCTGGCGGTGAGGCTCAAAGCCTCAAACCTGGTGTTACAACGCCCCAGGGCACTCCAGCTAGTGGAGATGCCCAACCCCCCAGA
The DNA here is from genome assembly GCF_031143425.1 of Pleurodeles waltl. Taxonomy (NCBI): domain Eukaryota; kingdom Metazoa; phylum Chordata; class Amphibia; order Caudata; family Salamandridae; genus Pleurodeles; species Pleurodeles waltl. The sequence continues at coordinate 738,207,314 of NC_090442.1, read as the reverse complement.
CACAGCCCCCACTTCTGGCGGCACGTCCGGGGAGATAATGAGGAAAAACAAGGACAAGTCACCCCCTCAGCCAGGACCACCCCTAAGTGTCCAGAGCTGAAGTGACCCCCCCCCCACTTGAGAAATCCCCAATCTTGCTTTGGAGGATTAGGACCAATAGGGATAGGGATGTGCCTCCTTCCCCAGAGAGAGTGGGCACAAGGAGTGTGTGGCCACCATTAGGGACAGTAGCCATTGGCTACTGTCCCCTAACCCCAACACCCCTAAATTTAGTTTTTAGGGAGGGGACCCTGAACCCAGATCATCAGATTCCTGACGACCTACAAAGAAGAAAGACTGCTTAGCTGAAAACCCCCGCAGAGAAGAAGGAAGATGACAACTGCTTTGACCCCAGCCCTACCAGCCGGTCTCCTACTTCAGAGAACCTGCACCCCAGCAACGCATCCTGCGGGCCCAACGACCTCTGCAGACTCAGAGGTCTGCCCTGCAACTACAAAGGATCAAGAACTACAGTTGACATCGGACCTGTCCAACCAAGAAAGAAGAAACCATCTTTAAAGGAACTCACCTCACTCCAGAAGCATGAGATCGCCACCACTCTACACTCGACTGCCAAGGGAATCCCAAAGGACCCCCCTCCCCCGACCGCGTCTGCCTGGACAAAGATATCCGATGCCTGGGGAAGCACTGCACCCGCAGCTCCCAGGCCCGTGAAAAACAGACCACTGGTGCGACAGCAGGCGGTCCTCACCCTTGCTCTGTCGGTGGCTGGCCCAAGAAGCCCCCCTGTGCCCTGCCTGCAACATCTGAGTGACCCCTGGGTCCCTCCATTGAATCCTATTGCAAACCCAATGCCCTGTTTGCCCACTGCATCCGGCCACCCCTGTGCTGCTGAGGGTGTGTTTTGTGTGCCTACTTGGGGCCCCCTCAGTACTCTAATAAACCCCCCTGGTCTTCCCCTTGAGGACACGGGTACTTACCTGCCAGCAAACTGGAACCGGAGCACCCCCGTCTCCATAGGCACCCATGTTATTTTGGCTCCTCTTTGACCTCTGCACCTGACTGGCCCTCTGTTGCTGGTGCTGGGTGTTTGGGGTTGACTTGAAACCCCAACAGTGGGCCACCTATGCCCCGGAGACTGAACTTGTAAGTGCTTTGCTTACCATATTAACTAAACTGTACTTACCTCCCCAAGAACTGTTGAAAAGTGTCGACTTTAAAAGTAGCTTATTGCCATTTTATGAAAAACTGTGCACATTACTGTTTTGCTTCAAAGTTCTAACTATACCAATGCAAAGTACCTTACATTTAATGTATTTACCTGCAATATGGATCTTGTGGTTCTTAAAATAAATTACCAAGAGAATATTTTTCTATATAAAAACCTACTGGCCTGGAGTTAAGTCATTGAGTGTGTGTTCTCACTTATTGCTTGTGTGTGTACAACAAATGCTTAACACCACCCTCTGATAAGCCTAACTGCTTGACACACTGCCAGCTTCCTACATCACCATCTAAATCCTCATAGTCCTTGTGTAGTGGAAGACTTATGGCAGTGTGTGTGTTGGCCCTTTTGCACACCTTTGTGTGCAATAATGTAATCTGCCACAACACTGTCCTCGATATAGGCAGGGTCCTGTGAAGAGAGGCAGCACTTCTCCTTCCTTGGTGTTACAGCCTTGGCAGAGGCTAGCTCCCTAAAAGACTATCACTGTCAGTCTAAGAAGCTGGGACGCATGAGAGGATTGTTTATTTTCCTCTGGCATGATTCAGACTGTTACTCTTTCAACTAGACTCCATAGGCACCTACAGTTTTTAATCCGTGCATTGTACACAGTAAAATCGAAGGGAGGTGAAGGTCTGGATGGGCGTGTGCCCTTCCCTTCTTCAGAGGAGTGGTCTTCAGGTCTTGTCTCCCCCTTCTTTGAAGGTTTTAAGTCCACACAAAAAAAGTTGAAAAGATACCCTACAACTGCACATCAAAGATCCTTTGGGTAACATTAATGCTGCAATTATGCAGTTTAATGCCATTACAGAAGCCTTGGATACAATATATCAGTTTTAAAGACAGGCTAAAAACGAAAAAAATTCCAAATTGTGCTCCTGAACTGAGAGAGAATAAAGGTCGGTACCAACTGTAAAAGTTGGCACTGGCCTTTATTCTTTCTCAGTTCAGGAGCTCAAAAGCAACACCTTAGGCTTTTCACCAAATTAGAAACAGGTAGGATTATGTACAAATCCAGCCACAATCTTTGCTATGGGCTTAGCTGCAGTTTTTTTGATAATCACTTTATCTGCAGATGGAGTCCAACAAACACTCTTTAGGTGAGACCTTACTCAACCTTCAGCCTGTGCTCAAGACATCTCTAACACCTTTCCTGTGTGCTACACTGTTAATGTATTTTCAAGATATAATAATTATAGTTTACACTAACTGTGCTTCCCAACTAGCTCTTGATTCTCTTTCATACCTTAATGGAAACCCACCTTCCAATACGGATTGCCCCATTTGATGGACCTTTTCAATATGTCCATCCACTGAGCTGACTTTCCTGCTGGCCGGAAATATGCAAATGTGCTCCCCTTACTTAAAAAGTCATTGGCTAATCCACTGCATCTGTCCAACTTGCAGCTCGTAGCTTTTCCAGAAAAACGTCCTCCTGTCTGGAGAAAAATAATTTGTTGGATTTCCCCCAGTCAGGTTTTAGGGCAGCACACAGCACTGAGAAGACCTTAATGATAGCCAAGGTTAACATCCGGTCAAGTCGTCCTACTTGACCCAGCCGCTGCTTTTGACAGCGTCTCATGCTTTATTGATTAAAAGACTGCACACGTTTACACTCAAATGTCCACAGATTGTTTCAGTCCTTTCTCTCTGAAAACAAAACTCTTGTCTAGTCATCTTCCATCATTTAAATCTAAACCGGTCTGTCCTACAAAGGTCACCCTATAGTCGGTGCTCTTTAACATCTCCATGGCTCTTTTAGCAGCAATTGTGAGAGTGTGTGGGTTCAACACTGCATCTTATGCAGATCTACAACTGTTAATATCCATTGAGGAAAACGCCAAAGCAAAGGGACAAAGGTATTCTGCCCTGTATGGGGGATGTGTGGATGAAGGACAATTGTATCAAAATGAAAAGACAGAGGTCATCCTGTTGGGAAGGCAAATTCAAACTGATGGAATTGGTTAGGACACCGATTTTTTGTTCTGCTCCTATCCCCAAAAAAGCAGCATGAAACATAAGCATTATTGTGGATAGCACATTATTCATGAAGGAAGAGATCACAGCAGTGTTTAGGACTTGCTACAAGATCCTGTGCATGTTGCATCAAACCATCATCCATTCCGCCCAAAGCCTCTACGAGCAGTTGGGATTATTGCAATATGCTTTACGCAGGCATGGCAGACTATTTCTCCAGCTTCAAACCATTCAAACACAGCAGCTCGTATGGTCTGTAATATCCCTTCTAGGTCACCCCCTAAGACACTCACTGGATGTCAGTTTAAAAGCATTCCATCTTTAAGCTTCTTTGCCATACGCTTAGGACTGTCCATTTGTCTGTCCTCATTTGTTTGAAGTAGAATCTTTCTATAGAGAAACTAAAGCGCAATATCTGCAAACCATGCTCTACCACGTACTCACCAAATCCATCTTGCCAGAGTAGAGGGCTGCTCTTTTCTCCTCTGGCAGCCCACAACTGAAATATTAATCCTTGGAAACTTCGGACCACCTCTAGTCTCTCTTTAAAAAGCTTTCAAAAACGTGACTCTTATCAACCTTCTAGGGCTCTCTTGACTGTACCATTCCTTGATGTATTGAGACTTGTTTGCACCAAGATACCCCCCTGGGAGCGAGTCAGAGCAATATCAGAAGCAATTAACCTTCACAGAATATTAAACAAGCCCTGCTCAAATTGACCTTCAAGATGCCTCTCTTCGCAGAGGATTTCCTCTTCCTCCTCTTCTTGGGGCTCTAAAGTTGAAGGCTCTAGATCCATGTGCTCCTCTTCCTGGCCCTTCTCGGAGTCTTTAGTAGGAATTCCACAAGATGTCAAACTCCTCCTTTCTTATGAGGGATTCCAGCTCTGAGTCATATCTAGACATTTTCTTCCCAATGCTAAGACCTTGAGGCCTTCTTCAGCATCCTTCTCTCAAAGCCGTTTATCCTTCCCTTGCTCCCGAACCTCTTTCAGAGTCGAGGCCGGTTCTGAGGTATTTCCACCAATGATATCTTTCAATCATGATTCGTAGGATTCTTTGCGTTTGTGCTTGCCTTCAATCACAAGTGATTCTGAAGTTGTGGTATCGTGGAGTACTTAGAATCCAAATGTTTGGGTTCTGTTCTACTGTGTACCTGTGGTGTTACCTGGCGCTTCTTCACCTTGCTGTCCTTTGGTGTCCTCAATGCTTTCTCTGTCTCTATTTCGAGGAATTCCTTGGCATCAGAGACCTCCCCACTTAACAAGCCAGAGGTTTCTCAGTGATGCTTTCTGCTGTGACTGTCACAGTCTACTGAGCCAACCTCTACTTCTACCTGGTCTTCAGTGCCTTGGGCAGGAACTCTACACAAGTTACAACCTCCTGAGATGTAGTCCTTCGGCAGACATGACTTGAAAAGCTTGTGGCTGTCCTTCTGGGTGAACCTGTGGTGGCACAAACTAAAGAGGGTACCACTCCATCCTTGATATTTCTCCAACCCATGTGGTCTATGCTATTCTGAAGGAAAAAAACACCAGAAAAGTATATTTTCTTCTACGCCAAGTTGATTTCCTGCTGTCATCTAATCAGCAGTTGCCATTAGATTTTTTTTTGTCACTGATCCCCTCAATGGAACTTTGCCTTTTCAACAACTTCCTAGCTCCGGTGGTGCTTCCTGACCTAAAAGGTGGAAAAAGAATCTGAAGATGGTGACCACGCAGAGTGTCTTCTGGGGTGTGTACCTGACACCACAAGGTTATCTATTAATACTTTTTTAATTAAAAAACTATTATATAATAGTTTAGACAAACTATTATATAATAATGCAATTTTATGCAGGAAATTCCAGATAAGATCCTAGTGATCAAACCTTGTCAAGCACAAACACCAAACCTTTGGTGATCTAGGTATAATTAGGACATCTTTTTCTAAAGACTGTCTAAATAGTAGAAGATACGTTGTGATCTTTGGTATATACCGAGCTACCGTTTATGAATTAGCCCATTGTTCATACATTTGTGGTTGAATAGCCTTTTTTATTCTGGTTTACTTAATTTATTTTGTTACAGAACAGAATATGAAAAGTTGGTAGCTTGGTTTGGAGGAAGTAACATAGAACCTGGCTGGCACACCAGTTGGGAATTATTTCACTTGACTCAAACATTCCAGTATGTTAGCATTGGCTAAGGATGGTGAGCGCTCCACATGGGAGTGCATTCAATCTCCTACACAGGGTTCCTTTTCATGGTAGGATGGCAGTCGATTTACTAAAGAAGTGGAATGATGCGCTATTGTGGCAGATGCTAGGTAAGTGGAATTCTAAAGCTATCTGCTTTTTAAGAGGCTGGGAAAGGGTTAATAGATGGCATTCTGCTCAGTCTGCTCACACTAGCCCCATAAAGTGTGCCTTGGCCAGTCACAGCGACCAGATAGGCTGTGTAAGAGGAGGCGTGCAGATGGTGTGGTCGACTGTCTCCTCTTTGGAATGTTCCTGATGTAAGTTGTAAGATGTCACCTCTTTTTCATACCTAGAATTCACTGCAGAAGTCAAACACAGGGTGAAAAAAAGAAGGTTTAGGTGACGGAAAGTTCTGAAATAGGAGACGAAAAGCAAAACTCCCCATCACCCAGTGTTCCCACACATCTACACACAGAAATAGTACTTCACAGGTTTCTGTGGGTCTATCGTAACCGACAAACAAACCAAATGTTTGTTTGTGTGAAGTAAAAAGTGAAAGAAAAAGCTAAAAACATGACCCCCATCAGGTTCAGAATGTTTTACTGGCCGGCAAGACAAGGCAGGTCTAAGCTTATATCAATAGATTCCTTCGGTCACTCACAATTAGAAAATGTGATGTTTTTATACATCCCATACAGTACAGAGTTTGTGGGAGACTCGCTATTTATGGTGCATTGCTGATTTGGTGACAAATACAATTTCACAAGTTTTGTCAAGTGTTACATAATTGATGGCATAGACTATTTCATAGTATAAAATCTCCACTTCATTGTTAAATTCAGGCTGCAATAAGATATTGATTCAGGGTTTTCACCAATACATAACCAAGATTGGGATAATAAAAGCAAGTTGTAAGGGTGCGCACAGTTGTACATGTGGTTGAACAAACTAACCTCGATTTTTTTCTGCAAAAAAAGCTCTAGCACAGAGGCAAACACTCTGGCAACAAAAGTGTTTAGTAACAAAATAGTTTATCTGTAATAGTAATTTTGAAGCTGGAAGAATTTTCTGGATTCACATGCTGAGCATTATTCCGGTATCTAGTGGTTGGGTCTGGAATTTTCCCCTTGCAGCTTTAGTCATTCACTCTCCCCACACCTTTTTTTTGTTGCTGGTCGTGGACGGATTTAACGCCCCCCATTTCCCGCCCCCCAACATGCATCTTGAAAGAAACACTCCCTTAGGATGGCTCTTTTAAAGATTAAAAGGGTCTCTTGTTTGACATTAGTGCAGCTTTCTTATTATTCTAGCGCAGAAAGTGACCATATCAGCCAAAAAACAGCCATCAGATATGGCCGATATAGGAAACAGCCTTTTCAACAAAGGCTGAACTCTGCATGCGACATTACCATGCATGCCTTTAGAACAAATATGCCTTTACCACGCATGCCACTAAAACACATTTTGTTGTAAAAGCATATATTGTGATGGCATATTCGTTGTAAAGGTTTTACAGGTAAGTATTAAATATATCTGTTCAACAAAAACAAAGGTTACATGGACGTTATAGTTAGGCTCACATTTTAAACGTACAAAGCCATAGAAATTCACCTGTTCTAGTTAAAGAGTTCTCAAGTAACTTTAACTCGTGTTCTAAGGTAACTATAACTCGCGCCCCAGCCATGCAGTTTTTTCATCCAAAACGTTACAGCAAATATTACATTGATACTATCAATGATGGTAACAAAGATGCCATGTGTGTCATAATTTGTGGGGTCATTAGCAGTGCATGGTGAGGGAGCGAGTTATAGTTACCTTAGGGCACGAGTTATAGTTACCTGAAATGAGTATAACTATAACTGCTGAATATCTATGGTTTCACACTTTTAAAATGTAAGCCCAACTATAATATCCCTGTAACATTTGTTTTTTAATTGAATTTCTATGGCTTTTTAAATTTTATTTCCTAACTATAACGTCCCTGTAAACTTTGTTTTTTTTCAGTTTATTTAAATGTTATTTATTTATTTATTTTTTTAAACGTAAAGTAATTTTCATTACTCTACATTAATCCAACCACCACTGCGCACCCCCTCGGCTGTGCCCAGCGGGGGTTAGCCGCAAGGCCTGGCCTGCAGCCAGGACCTGTGGCCAATCCCTATAACCACTCAACCCCACGGCCCCCCAAGCACCCCATCCCCAGGGGCCCAGCCACAATGTCGGGGACCACAGGGGGAGCCTAAAGGCCCCCGTTGTCTCAAGGGGCCACCAACCCCCCCCCCCCCTGTGGGAGCTGGCATTGCTGTCACAGAGAGGGAGCTGCTAAAGTTATTTCAATTAACTATAACAAGCACCCTATGGTAACTATAGCTTGCGCACTGACCCTGCACTGCTAATTACCTGAGATATTACAGCACTCATGACAACTTTTATAATGTAAATAAAAATCTCAATGAAACATTAGTTTTAAGTTTTTGAAGAAAAAACACCATGGCAGGGGCGTCAGTTATAGTTACCTTAGGGTGGGTGTTATAGTTACTTATACACACACATATATACATATATGGAAAATGTCACTTACCCAGTGTACATCTGTTTGTGACATGAGACGCTGCAGACTCACATGCTGTGCACATCCCGCCATCTAGTGTTGGGCTCAGAGTGTTACAAGATGTTTTTCTTCGAAGAAGTCTTTTTTGAGTCACGAGATCGAGGGACTCCTCCCCTTTCAGCTCCATTGCGCATGGGCGTCAACTCCATATTAGATTGTTTTCCCCGCAGAGGGTGAGGTAGGAGTTGTGTATATAGTAATAGTCCCCATGCAATGGAGTAAATATGTATTTACATAATGTGTTTAAAAGTAATATATTTACAAATTTACAAATGTACAAGTCAAATTTTTCTCAACTTAAAACAGCTACAGGCTCCCGGGGAGGTGGGAGGGCGCATGTGAATCTGCAGCGTCTCATGCCACGAACAGATGTACACTGGGTAAGTGACATTTTCCGTTCGATGGCATGTTGTAGGAAGTTGGCTCTGTATGTGCTATTTCAAAGTAAGGAATAGCATGCACAGAGTCCAAGGGTTCCCCTTAGAGGTAAAATAGTGGTAAAAATAGATAATACTAATGCTCTATTTTGTGGTAGTGTGGTCGAGCAGTAGGCTTATCCAAGGAGTAGTGTTAAGCATTTGTTGTACATACACATAGACAATAAATGAGGTACACACACTCAGAGACAAATCCAGCCAATAGGTTTTTGTATAGAAAAATATCTTTTCTTAGTTTATTTTAAGAACCACAGGTTCAAATTCTACATGTAATATCTCATTCGAAAGGTATTGCAGGTAAGTACTTTAGGAACTTCAAATCATCAAAATTGCATGTATACTTTTCAAGTTATTCACAAATAGCTGTTTTAAAAGTGGACACTTAGTGCAATTTTCACAGTTCCTAGGGGAGGTAAGTATTTGTTAGGTTAACCAGGTAAGTAAGACACTTACAGGGCTTAGTTCTTGGTCCAAGGTAGCCCACCGTTGGGGGTTCAGAGCAACCCCAAAGTCACCACACCAGCAGCTCAGGGCCGGTCAGGTGCAGAGTTCAAAGTGGTGACCAAAACACATAGGCTAGAATGGAGAGAAGGGGGTGCCCCGGTTCCGGTCTGCTTGCAGGTAAGTACCCGCGTCTTCGGAGGGCAGACCAGGGGGGTTTTGTAGGGCACCGGGGGGAACACAAGCCCACACAGAAATTTCACCCTCAGCGGCGCGGGGGCGGCCGGGTGCAGTGTAGAAACAAGCGTCGGGTTCGCAATGTTAGTCTATGAGAGATCTCGGGATCTCTTCAGCGCTGCAGGCAGGAAAGGGGGGGGTTCCTCGGGGAAACCTCCACTTGATCAAGGGAGAGGGACTCCTGGGGGTCACTCCTCCAGTGAAAGTCCGGTCCTTCAGGTCCTGGGGGCTGCGGGTGCAGGGTCTCTCCCAGGTGTCGGGACTTAGGATTCAAAGAGTCGCGGTCAGGGGAAGCCTCGGGATTCCCTCTGCAGGCGGCGCTGTGGGGGCTCAGGGGGGACAGGTTTTGGTACTCACAGTCTTAGAGTAGTCCTGGGGTCCCTCCTGAGGTGTTGGATCGCCACCAGCCGAGTCGGGGTCGTCGGGTGCAGTGTTGCAAGTCTCACGCTTCTTGCGGGGAGCTTGCAGGGTTCTTTAAAGCTGCTGGAAACAAAGTTGCAGCTTTTCTTGGAGCAGGTCCGCTGTCCTCGGGAGTTTCTTGTCTTTTCGAAGCAGGGGCAGTCCTCAGAGGATGTCGAGGTCGCTGGTCCCTTTGGAAGGCGTCGCTGGAGCAGGATCTTTGGAAGGCAGGAGACAGGCCGGTGAGTTTCTGGAGCCAAGGCAGTTGTCGTCTTCTGGTCTTCCTCTGCAGGGGTTTTCAGCTAGGCAGTCCTTCTTCTTGTAGTTGCAGGAATCTAATTTTCTAGGGTTCAGGGTAGCCCTTAAATACTAAATTTAAGGGCGTGTTTAGGTCTGGGGGGTTAGTAGCCAATGGCTACTAGCCCTGAGGGTGGGTACACCCTCTTTGTGCCTCCTCCCAAGGGGAGGGGGACACAATCCTAACCCTATTGGGGGAATCCTCCATCTGCAAGATGGAGGATTTCTAAAAGTTAGAGTCACCTCAGCTCAGGACACCTTAGGGGCTGTCCTGACTGGCCAGTGACTCCTCCTTGTTTTTCTCATTATTTTCTCCGACCTTGCCGCCAAAAGTGGGGCCTGGCCGGAGGGGGCGGGCAACTCCACTAGCTGGAGTGTCCTGCTGGGTTGGCACAAAGGAGGTGAGCCTTTGAGGCTCACCGCCAGGTGTGACAATTCCTGCCTGGGGGAGGTGTTAGCATCTCCACCCAGTGCAGGCTTTGTTACTGGCCTCAGAGTGACAAAGGCACTCTCCCCATGGGGCCAGCAACATGTCTCGATTTGTGGCAGGCTGCTAAAACTAGTCAGCCTACACAGATAGTCGGTTAAGTTTCAGGGGGCACCTCTAAGGTGCCCTCTGTGGTGTATTTTACAATAAAATGTACACTGGCATCAGTGTGCATTTATTGTGCTGAGAAGTTTGATACCAAACTTCCCAGTTTTCAGTGTAGCCATTATGGTGCTGTGGAGTTCGTGGTTGACAGACTCCCAGACCATATACTCTTATGGCTACCCTGCACTTACAATGTCTAAGGTTTTGTTTAGACACTGTAGGGGTACCATGCTCATGTACTGGTACCCTCACCTATGGTATAGTGCACCCTGCCTTAGGGCTGTAAGGCCTGCTAGAGGGGTGTCTTACCTATACTGCATAGGCAGTGAGAGGCTGGCATGGCACCCTGAGGGGAGTGCCATGTCGACTTACTCGTTTTGTCCTCACTAGCACACACAAGCTGGCAAGCAGTGTGTCTGTGCTGAGTGAGAGGTCTCCAGGGTGGCATAAGACATGCTGCAGCCCTTAGAGACCTTCCTTGGCATCAGGGCCCTTGGTACTAGAAGTACCAGTTACAAGGGACTTATCTGGATGCCAGGGTCTGCCAATTGTGGATACAAAAGTACAGGTTAGGGAAAGAACACTGGTGCTGGGGCCTGGTTAGCAGGCCTCAGCACACTTTCAATTGTAAACATAGCATCAGCAAAGGCAAAAAGTCAGGGGGCAACCATGCCAAGGAGGCATTTCCTTACACATGTGTAGCTGCAGATACACATGCTGTGCACAGACTAGTAAGCAGTTATCTCCCCAAAAGCGGTGGTTCAGCCTGTAGGAGTTGAAGTTGTTCGAAATAAAGTCCGTAATACTGCTTGTCCTTCTGTGGCTTGCTGTGTTGTTAACACATCCACGCAGTAATGTTTGGTAAATGTATGAGGCATAGACCATGTGGCTGCCTTACATATTTCAGTCATTGGTATGTTTCCGAGAAAGGCCATGGTAGCACCTTTCTTTCTAGTAGAGTGTGCCTTTGGTGTAATAGGCAGTTCTCTTTTTGCTTTTATATAACAGGTTTGAATGCATTTAACTATCCATCTGGCAATGCCTTGTTTGGATATTGGATTCCCTGTATGAGGTTTTTGGAATGCAACAAACAATTGTTTTGGTTTGCAAATTTGTTTTGTTCTATCTATGTAGTACATTAGTGCCCTTTTGATGTCTAATGTATGTAATGCTCTCTCAGCTACCGAATCTGGTTCTGGAAAGAATACTGGGAGTTCCACTGTTTGATTCAAGTGGAACAGTGATATGACTTTAGGTAAGAATTTAGGATTTGTTTGTAGAACTACTTTATGCTTATGTATCTGAATAAAGGGTTCTTGTATAGTAAATGCTTGTATTTCACTTACTCTTCTGAGAGATGTGATCGCTATCAGAAAAGCTACTTTCCATGTTAAGTACTGTATGTCACATGAGTGCATGGGTTCAAATGGTGGACCCATAAGTCGTGTTAAGACAATGTTGAGATTCCACGAAGGAACTGGTGGTGTTCTTGGTGGTATTTTTCTTTTCAGACCCTCCATAAATGCTTTTATGACTGGGACCCTGAATAATGAAGTTGAGTGCGTAATTTGCAGATAAGCTGAAATTGCGGTGAGATGTATTTTAATGGATGAAAAAGCTAACTTTGACTTTTGTAAGTGGAGTAGGTAGTGGACAATGTCTTTAGCAGATGCGTGTAATGGTTGAATTTGATTATTATGGCAGTAACAAACAAATCTTTTCCACTTATTTGCAGAGCAATGTCTTGTGGTTTGTTTCCTAGCTTGTTTTATGACCTCCATACATTCCTGTATAAGGTCTAGGTGCCCGAATTCTAAGACTTCAGTAGCCAAATTGCTAGATTCAGCGATGCTGGATTTGGTTGTCTGATCTGTTGTTTGTGTTGAGTTAACAGATCTGGTCTGTTTGGTAGTTTGATATGGGGCACTACTGATAAGTCTAGTAGTGTTGTGTACCAAGGTTGTTTTGCCCAAGTTGGTGCTATCAGTATGAGTTTGAGTTTGCTTTGACTCAATTTGTTTACTAGATATGGAATGAGTGAGAGAGGGGGAAAAGCGTATGCAAATATCCCTGACCAACTCATCCATAACGCATTGCCCTGAGACTGATCCTGTGGGTATCTGGATGCGAAGTTTTGGCATTTTGCGTTTTCTTTTGTTGCAAATAGGTCTATTTGCGGCATTCCCCACCTTTGGAAGTAAGTTTTTAGTATTTGGGGATGAATTTCCCATTCGGGGATCTGTTGGAGAGATTGTCTGCTAACTGGTTTTGAATTCCCGGTATGAACTGAGCTATTAGGTGAATGTGGTTGTGAATCGCCCAATGCCATATTTTCTGTGCCAGGAGACACAACTGTGTCGAGTGTGTTCCTCCCTGTTTGTTCAGATAATACATCGTTGTCATGTTGTCTGTTTTGACAAGAATGTGTTTGTGGGTTATTATAGGTTGAAATGCTTTCAGCGCTAGAAATACTGCTAGAAGTTCTAAGTGATTTATGTGAAACTGTCTCTGCTGAGTGTCCCATTATCCTTGGATGCTGTGTTGGTTGAGGTGTGCTCCCCACCCTATCATGGAGGCATCTGTTGTTATTACGTATTGAGGCACTGGGTCTTGAAAAGGCCGCCTTTTGTTTAAATTTATAGTGTTCCACCATTGAAGCGAGGTGTATGTTTGGCGGTCTATCAACACTAGATCTTGAAGCTGACCCTGTGACCTTTGTGATGCTAGACACTGTTTAAGGGCCGCATGTGCAATCTTGCGTTTGGGACAATGGCTATGCATGAGGACATCATGCCTAGTAGTTTCATCACTAATTTTACCTGTATCTTTTGTTTTGGGTGCATGGCTTGTATTACGTTTTGAAATGCATGTACCCTTTGTGTACTTGGAGTGGCAATCCCTTTTGTTGTGTTGATTGTTGCTCCTAAGTATTGTTGTATTTGACACGGTTGTAGGTGTGACTTGTTGTAGTTGAGTGAGAAACATAGTTTGTGGAGGGTTTCTATGACATACTTTGTGCGTTGTGAACACCGTTGTTGCGTATTGGTTTTGATTAACCAATCGTCTAGGTATGGGAACACATGTATTTGCTGCCTTCTGATATGAGCAGCCACTACTGCCAGGCATTTTGTAAAAACTCTTGGCGCTGTTGTTATCCCGAATGGCAACACTTTGAACTGGTAATGTACTCCTTGGAATACAAACCTTAAGTACTTTCCGTGGGAAGGATGTATAGGTATATGGAAATATGCATCCTTTAGGTCTAGTGTTGTCATGTAGTCTTGTTGTTTCAGCAGTGGGATCACGTCCTGCCGTGTCACCATGTGAAAGTGATCTGATTTGAAGTAGATGTTTAGTGTTCTGAGATCTAATATAGGTCTTAGAGTTTTGTCTTTTTTGGGTATGAGAAAGTACAGGGAGTAAACTCTTGTTCCTCTTTGATGAATTGGTACTATCTTGTAAGGAAATGTCTCCTTGGCATGGTTACCCACTGACTTTTTGCCTTTGCTGATGCTAAGTTTTGATTTGAAAGTGTGCTGAGGCCTGCTAACCAGGCCCCAGCACCAGTGTTCTTTCCCTAACCTGTACTTTTGTTTCCACAATTGACACACCCTGGCATCCAGGTAAGTCCCTTGTAACTGGTACCCCTGGTACCAATGGCCCTGATGCCAGGGAAGGTCTCTAAGGGATGCAGCATGTCTTATGCCACCCTGGGGACCCCTCACTCAGCACAGACACACTGCTTGCAAGCTTGTGTGTGCTGATGAGGGGGCAAAACAAGTAAGTCGACATGGCACTCCCCTCAGGGTGCCATGCCAACCTCACACTGCCTATGCAGTATAGATAAGTCACCCCTCTAGCAGGCCTTACAGCCCTAAGGCAGGGTGCACTATACCATAGGTGAGGGCACCAGTGCATGAGCACTGTGCCCCTACAGTGTCTAAGCCAAACCTTAGACATTGTAAGTGCAGGGTAGCCATAAGAGTATATGGTCTGGGAGTCTATCATGCACGAACTCCACAGCACCATAATGGCTACACTGAAAACTGGGAAGTTTGGTATCAAACTTCTCAGCACAATAAATGCACACTGATTCCAGTGTACATTTTATTGTAACATACACCCCAGAGGGCACCTTAGAGGTGCCCCCTGAAACCTTAACCAACTACCCGTGTAGGCTGACTGGTTTTAGCAGCCTGCCACACTCGAGACATGTTGCTGGCCACATGGGGAGAGTGCCTTTGTCACTCTGTGGCTAGTAACAAAGCCTGTACTGGGTGGAGATGCTTATCACCTTCCCCTTGCAGGAACTGTAACACCTGGCGGTGAGCCTCAAAGGCTCACCCCCTTTGTTACAGCACCCCAGGACATTCCAGCTAGTGGAGTTGCCCGCCCCCTCCGGCCACGGCCCCACTTTTGGCGGCAAGGCCGGAGGAGATAATGAGAAAAACAAGGAGGAGTCACTGGCCAGTCAGGACAGCCCCTAAGGCAACCTGAGCTGAGGTGACTCTGACTTTTAGAAATCCTCCATCTTGCAGATGGAGGATTCCCTCAATAGGGATAGGAATGTGACCCCCTCCCCTTGGGAGGAGGCACAAAGAGGGTGTAGCCACCCTCAGGGCTAGTAGCCATTGGCTACTAACCCCCCAGACCTAAACACACCCCTAAATTCAGTATTTAGGGGCTCCCCAGAACCTCGGAAACTAGATTCCTGCAACCTAAGAAGAAGAGGACTGCTAAGCTGAAAAACCCTGCAGAGAAGACGGAGACACCAACTGCTTTGGCACCAGCTCTACCGGCCTGTCTCCCCCCTTCTAAAGACACTGCTCCAGCGACGCTTTCCCCAGGGACCAGCGACCTCTGAATCCTCAGAGGACTGCCCTGCTCTAGAAGGACCAATAACTCCTGAGGACAGCGGCTCTGTTCACCCAAGACTGCAACTTTGTAACAAAGGAGCAACTTTAAACCAACTTGCGTTTCCTGCCGGAAGCGTGAGACTTGCTACCCTGCACCCGACGCCCCCGGCTCGACTTGTGGAGAACAATCACTTCAGGGAGGACTCCCCGGTGACTGCGAGACCGTGAGTAGCCAGAGTTGCCCCCCCCTGAGCCCCCACAGCAACGCCTGCAGAAGGAATCCCGAGGCTCCCCCTGACCGCGACTGCCTGTTCCTCAGATCCAGACGCCTGGTAAAGACTCTGCACCCGCAGCCCCCAGGACCTGAAGGATCCGAACTCCAGTGCAGGAGTGACCCCCCAAGGAGGCCCTCTCCCTTGCCCAGGTTGTGGCTACCCCGAGGAGCCCCCCCCTTGCCTGCCTACATCGCTGAAGAGACCCCTTGGTCTCCCATTGCTTTCTATTGAAAACCCGACACGTGTTTGCACACTGCACCCGGCCGCCCCCGTGCTGCTGAGGGTGTACTCTGTGCTGACTTGTGTCCCCCCCCGGTGCCCTACAAAACCCCCCTGGTCTGCCCTCGAAGACGCGGGTACTTACCTGCTGGCAGACTGGAACCGGGGCACCCCCTTCTCCATTGAAACCTATGCGTTTTGGGCACCACTTTGACCTCTGCACCTGACCGGCCCTGAGCTGCTGGTGTGGTAACTTTGGGGTTGCTCTGAACCCCCTAACGGTGGGCTACCTTGGACCCAAACTTGAACCCCGTAGGTGGTTTACTTACCTGCAAAAACTAACAAACTCTTACTCCCCCCAGGAACTGTTGAAAATTGCACTAAGTGTCTAGTTTTAAAATAGCTATATGTGATTTATGTGAAAACTGTATATGCTATTTTGCTAATTCAAAGTTCCTAAAGTACCTACCTGCAATACCTTTCAGTTGAAGTATTATATGTAAATCTTGAACCTGTGGTTCTTAAAATAAACTAAGAAAATATATTTTTCTATACAAAAACCTATTGGCCTGGAATTGTCTTTGAGTGTGTGTTCCTCATTTATTGTCTGTGTGTGTACAACAAATGCTTAACACTACTCCTTTGATAAGCCTACTGCTCGACCACACTACCACAAAATAGAGCATTAGTATTATCTCTTTTTGCTACTATCTTACCTCTAAGGGGAACCCTTGGACTCTGTGCATACTATTCCTTACTTTGAAATAGTGCATACTTACTTTCTGTGGGAAGGAGGTATATGGAAATATGCATCCTTTAGGTCTAGTGTTGTCATGTAGTCTTGTTGTTTGAGCAGTGGGATCACGTCCTGCAGTGTCACCATGTGAAAGTGATCTGATTTGATGTAGATGTTTACTGTTCTGAGATCTAATATAGGTCTTAGAGTTTTGTCTTTTTTGGGTACGAGAAAGTACAGGGAGTAAACTCCTGTGCCTCTTTGATGAATTGGTACTATCTCTATAGCATCTTTTTGCAACAACGCTTGGACCTCCAGTTGTAAGAGTTCCATGTGTTGTTTGGACATGTTGTGTGTTTTCAGTGGGACATTTGGAGGGAATTGTAGAAATTCAATCCAATAACCATGCTGGATAATGACTAGGACCCACGTGTCTGTTGTTATTTCTTCCCAGTGTTTGTAGAGCTTGCTTAGTCTCCCACCCACTGGTGTTATGTGTTGTGGATTTGTGACGTTGAAGTCACTGTTTATTTTGTGGAGTTTTGGGACTCTGGAAATCCCTCTACTCTTTGGGAACTGTCCCCCTCTATATTGTCCCCGAAAACTTCCCCGCTGATATTGACTCTGATAAGTGGGCCTTGTTTGTGAGGTTGAGGGTTCTGTGCTCTGTCCCCGAAACCCCCTGTAGGAGGCTGGACTGGCTTGTAGTGAGTACCAAGGGGTACTTGCACCTTGCACCAGGCCCAGTTATCCCTTATTAGTGTATAAGGTGTCTAGCAGCTTAGGCTGATAGATAATGGTAGCTTAGCAGAGCAGCTTAGGCTGAACTAGGAGACGTGTGAAACTACTACAGTACCACTTAGTGTCATATGCACAATATCATAAGAAAACACAATACACAGTTATACTAAAAATAAAGGTACTTTATTTTTATGACAATATGCCAAAGTATCTTAGAGTGTACCCTCAGTGAGAGGATAGGAAATATACACAAGATATATATACACAATAGCAAAAATATGCAGTATAGTCTTAGAAAACAGTGCAAACAATGTATAGTTACAATAGGATGCAATGGGGAAACATAGGGATAGGGGCAACACAAACCATATACTCCAAAAGTGGAATGCGAACCACGAATGGACCCCAAACCTATGTGACCTTGTAGAGGGTCGCTGGGACTATTAGAAAATAGTGAGAGTTAGAAAAATAACCCTCCCCAAGACCCTGAAAAGTGAGTGCAAAGTGCACTAAAGTTCCCCTAAGGACAAAAGAGTCGTGTTAGAGGAATAATGCAGGAAAGACACAAACCAGCAATGCAACAACTGTGGATTTCCAATCTAGGGTACCTGTGGAACAAGGGGACCAAGTCCAAAAGTCACAAGCAAGTCGTAGATGGGCAGATGCCCAGGAAATGCCAGCTGCGGGTGCAAAGAAGCTTCGACTGGACAGAAGAAGCTGAGGTTTCTGCAGGAACGAAAAGGGCTAGAGACTTCCCCTTTGGTGGACGGATCCCTCTCGCCTTGGAGAGTCGTGCAGAAGTGTTTTCCCGCCGGAAGGACGCCAACAAGCCTTGCTACACGCAAATCGTGCGTTTGGCGTTTTTGGACGCTGCTGGGGCCCAGGAGGGACCAGGAGGTCGCAAATTGGACCTGAAGAGAGAGGGGACGTCGAGCAAGACAAAGAGCCCTCACTGAAGCAGGTAGCACCCGGAGAAGTGCCAGAAACAGGCACTACGAGGATGCGTGAAACGGTGCTCGCCGAAGTTGCACAAAGGAGTCCCACGTCGCCGGAGACCAACTTAGAAAGTCGTGCAATGCAGGTTAGAGTGCCGTGGACCCAGGCTTGGCTGTGCACGAAGGATTTCCGCCGGAAGTGCACAGGGGCCGGAGTAGCTGCAAAGTCGCGGTTCCCAGCAATGCAGCCCAGCGAGGTGAGGCAAGGACTTACCTCCACCAAACTTGGGCTGAAGAGTCACTGGACTGTGGGGGTCACTTGGACAGCGTCGCTGGATTCGAGGGACCTCGCTCGTCGTGCTGAGAGGAGACCCAAGGGACCGGTAATGCAGCTTTTTGGTGCCTGCGGTTGCAGGGGGAAGATTCCGTCGACACACGGGAGATTTCTTCGGAGCTTCTGGTGCAGAGAGGAGGCAGGCTACCCCCACAGCATGCACAAGCAGGAAAACAGTCGAGAAGGCGGCAGGATCAGCGTTACAGAGTTGCAGTAGTCGTCTTTGCTACTATGTTGCAGGTTTGCAGGCTTCCAGCGCGGTCAGCGGTCGTTTCCTTATCAGAAGGTGAAGAGAGAGATGCAGAGGAACTCGGCTGAGCTCATGCATTCGTTATCTAAAGTTTCCCCAGAGACAGAGACCCTAAATAGCCAGAAAAGAGGGTTTGGCTACCTAGGAGAGAGGAAAGGCTACTAACACCTGAAGGAGCCTATCAGCAGGAGTCTCTGACGTCACCTGGTGGCACTGGCCACTCAGAGCAGTCCAGTGTGCCAGCAGCACCTCTGTTTCGAAGATGGCAGAGGTCTGGAGCACACTGGAGGAGCTCTGGACACCTCCCAGGGGAGGTGCAGGTCAGGGGAGTGGTCACTCCCCTTTCCTTTGTCCAGTTTCGCGCCAGAGCAGGGGCTAAGGGGTCCCTGAACCGGTGTAGACTGGCTTATGCAGAATTGGGCACATCTGTGCCCAACAAAGCATTTCCAGAGGCTGGGGGAGGCTACTCCTCCCCTGCCTTCACACCATTTTCCAAAGGGAGAGGGTGTCACACCCTCTCTCAGAGGAAGTTCTTTGTTCTGCCATCCTGGGCCAGGCCTGGCTGGACCCCAGGAGGGCAGCTGCCTGTCTGAGGGGTTGGCAGCAGCAGCAGCTGCAGTGAAACCCCAGGAAGGGCAGTCTGGCAGTACCAGGGTCTGTGCTACAGACCACTGGGATCATGGAATTGTACCAACAATGCCAGGATGGCATAGAGGGGGCAATTCCATGATCATAGACATGTTACATGGCCATATTCAGAGTTACCATGGTGAAGCTACATATAGGTAGTGACCTATATGTAGTGCACGCGTGTAATGGTGTCCCCGCACTCACAAAGTTCAGGGAATTGGCTCTGAACAATGTGGGGGCACCTTGGCTAGTGCCAGGGTGCCCTCACACTAAGTAACTTTGCACCTAACCTTTACCAGGTAAAGGTTAGACATATAGGTGACTTATAAGTTACTTAAGTGCAGTGTAAAATGGTTGTTGTAGGAAGTTGGCTCTGTATGTGCTATTTCAAAGTAAGGAATAGCATGCACAGAGTCCAAGGGTTCCCCTTAGAGGTAAAATAGTGGTAAAAAGAGATAATACCAATGCTCTATTTTGTGGTAGTGTGGTCGAGCAGTAGGCTTATCCAAGGAGTAGTGTTAAGCATTTGTTGTACATACACATAGACAATAAATGAGGTACACACACTCAGAGACAAATCCAGCCAATAGGTTTTTGTATAGAAAAATATCTTTTCTTAGATTATTTTAAGAACCACAGGTTCAAATTCTACATGTAATATCTCATTCGAAAGGTATTGCAGGTAAGTACTTTAGGAACTTCAAATCATAAAAATTGCATGTATACTTTACAAGTTATTGACAAATAGCTGTTTTAAAAGTGGACACTTAGTGCAATTTTCACAGTTCCTGGGGGAGGTAAGTTTTTGTTAGTTTTACCAGGTAAGTAAGACACTTACAGGGTTCAGTTCTTGGTCCAAGGTAGCCCACCGTTGGGGGTTCAGAGCCACCCCAAAGTCACCACACCAGCAGCTCAGGGCCGGTCAGGTGCAGAGTTCAAAGTGGTGCCCAAAACACATAGGCTAGAATGGAGAGAAGGGGGTGCCCCGGTTCCGGTCTGCTTGCAGGTAAGTACCCGCGTCTTCGGAGGGCAGACCAGGGGGGTTTTGTAGGGCACCGGGGGGGACACAAGCCCACACAGAAATTTCACCCTCAGCAGCGCGGGGGCGGCCGGGTGCAGTGTAGAAACAAGCGTCGGGTTCGCAATGTTAGTCTATGAGAGATCTCGGGATCTCTTCAGCGCTGCAGGCAGGCAAGGGGGGGGTTCCTCGGGGAAACCTCCACTTGGGCAAGGGAGAGGGACTCCTGGGGGTCACTTCTCCAGTGAAAGTCCGGTCCTTCAGGTCCTGGGGGCTGCGGGTGCAGGGTCTCTCCCAGGCGTCGGGACTTTAGGTTCAAAGAGTCGCGGTCAGGGGAAGCCTCGGGATTCCCTCTGCAGGCGGCGCTGTGGGGGCTCAGGGGGGACAGGTTTTGGTACTCACAGTATCAGAGTAGTCCTGGGGTCCCTCCTGAGGTGTCGGATCTCCACCAGCCGAGTCGGGGTCGCCGGGTGCAGTGTTGCAAGTCTCACGCTTCTTGCGGGGAGCTTGCAGGGTTCTTTCAAAGTTGCTGGAAACAAAGTTGCAGCCTTTCTTGGAGCAGGTCCGCTGTCCTCGGGAGTTTCTTGTCTTTTCGAAGCAGGGGCAGTCCTCAGAGGATGTCGAGGTCGCTGGTCCCTTTGGAAGGCGTCGCTGGAGCAGGATCTTTGGAAGGCAGGAGACAGGCCGGTGAGTTTCTGGAGCCAAGGCAGTAGTCGTCTTCTGGTCTTCCTCTGCAGGGGTTTTCAGCTAGGCAGTCCTTCTTCTTGTAGTTGCAGGAATCTAATTTTCTAGGGTTCAGGGTAGCCCTTAAATACTAAATTTAAGGGCGTGTTTAGGTCTGGGGGGTTAGTAGCCAATGGCTACTAGCCCTGAGGGTGGGTACACCCTCTTTGTGCCTCCTCCCAAGGGGAGGGGGTCACATTCCTAACCCTATTGGGGGAATCCTCCATCTGCAAGATGGAGGATTTCTAAAAGTTAGAGTCACCTCAGCTCAGGACACCTTAGGGGCTGTCCTGACTGGTCAGTGACTCCTCCTTGTTTTTCTCATTATCTTCTCCGGCCTTGCCGCCAAAAGTGGGGCCTGGCCGGAGGGGGCGGGCAACTCCACTAGCTGGAGTGTCCTGCTGGGTTGGCACAAAGGAGGTGAGCCTTTGAGGCTCACCGCCAGGTGTGACAATTCCTGCCTGGGGGAGGTGTTAGCATCTCCACCCAGTGCAGGCTTTGTTACTGGCCTCAGAGTGACAAAGGCACTCTCCCCATGGGGCCAGCAACATGTCTCGGTTTGTGGCAGGCTGCTAAAACTAGTCAGCCTACACAGATAGTCGGTTAAGTTTCAGGGGGCACCTCTAAGGTGCCCTCTGGGGTGTATTTTACAATAAAATGTACACTGGCATCAGTGTGCATTTATTGTGCTGAGAAGTTTGATACCAAACTTCCCAGTTTTCAGTGTAGCCATTATGGTGCTGTGGAGTTCGTGTTTGACAGACTCCCAGACCATATACTCTTATGGCTACCCTGCACTTACAATGTCTAAGGTTTTGTTTAGACACTGTAGGGGTACCATGCTCATGCACTGGTACCCTCACCTATGGTATAGTGCACCCTGCCTTAGGGCTGTAAGGCCTGCTAGAGGGGTGTCTTACCTATACTGCATAGGCAGTGAGAGGCTGGCATGGCACCCTGAGGGGAGTGCCATGTCGACTTACTCGTTTTGTCCTCACTAGCACACACAAGCTGGCAAGCAGTGTGTCTGTGCTGAGTGAGAGGTCTCCAGGGTGGC